>NC_133157.1:159251067-159896067 GCF_040802235.1 Manis javanica | reverse complement strand
GGATGCTATAGACATAATAAAGCCGAGCTGCGTTCTAGCTGTGTGAACAAGATACTGAAAACTCTCTGTTAAGTGGGGATAATACGAGTACATCTAATAGAGTTTTACTGAGGATTAAATGCATGAATGCAAGTAAAACGTTTGGAATAACTAATTGGCAGTGTTCTAACTAAAAGCATTAAAGAAATACTAGCCATCAGGGAAGAGTGAATCATTTGCAAAGACCCGGAAGAACAACCATTTATTTAAAACGTTCTTTTTATGTTTATCCACACTGAGGAATGTAAGAACTATACAAGGACTTACCTTACAAATTCAGCCATCATATCCTATTTCAGATTTTTTTCCTAGTTCAGTTCCCACCTTTGTCAAGTACAGTTGAACTCATATACTTGATATGATCTCACCATTTCACCAGATCACGAGGGACATTTTCTAAATTGTAAAAACTCAAATGGGCAATTGCTTCTTTTAACATGACTCAAACAGACATTGTGTACTTATATGTCCTTTCACTAGTCTGGTATCTGTCTCAAGTTATGGATTTATAAGAAGATGGTGAAAATAAAATGTATCATTTGAAGACTGGAAAAAAATATTAGTACATATAAGAATTTTCCATGTTCTCTTCCTATCTGCTAACTATGTTTAGGCCACAGATTTATTTTAAAGGCTTAATGTTAAGGGTAATGAGATTTAAAAGACAGCTTGGAAATCAGCTGCATCTTCCCAAATAACCATTGGCATGATAAAAAGTGATTTTTTTCAAACCTATCAAAGTACATCTAAGAAATGTTTAACCTCAAAAATCACTTTATGCATGCATTGTATGCAGGCCCAGGGCTGAGAGAGACCCCCATAGCCCAGGGATTCCAGGAGCCACGCTGGCTGTAGAGCCCTGCAGAGCAGCAGCTGCATGGCTGTGTGGTTTTGAGTGCAATTAGGAGCAACTGCAAGAATTGTGAGCTGAACACCTCCTGACGACGTTAGGGAATGATGTCTAAAAACTAGTCAGAGCCGAATGACAGAGGATCTGTCTCTGATGCTAGGGCTCGTCACAGTTCCATTTTCTGGTTGCTTCATGACAAGTTAAATCTAACTATTACATCAGAACACTCTACCTTGAAGTCCCTGACACCAAAATCTTTCATACTAACATGCCTCCAAGCAAAAGAAGTTTCAGTGGGGATACAGGAGAAGACAGACTGAAGCTGTAGGCCACTCTTTGCAAAAATGTAGAGTCCCCAAAACAGGCATCCCAGTATTCCCACAGGTCTCAGGAGGCAAAGGAGACTTGAGAAAACTGAGCAGCAAACCTAGTGTCAACAATAAAACCAGCGCCCTCTAGAGGTGTGATTAATATTGAGCCTAAACAGAAGACACTGAGGGAGACTTCCGTTTTATGCAGGAGTATCTTTTATCCCAGGAAAACCTACAGTGGCAGTTATGTATGATTCTGCTGCTTCTGTTGAAGTTTATTGGTCACTTACAAGGGTAAAAGTAAATGGTAGTATTAATTGAAAAAGGCTTCTATTGCAATGGTGGCATTATAGTACTTAGGTACAGAAGGAACAACCACATGTATGGAATGGTACTTTTATGTGAATCAGAAGTACTTAGCATCTCAAAGGAGGTATAATCCCCTCTCTAGAGCCAAAACTGAAAAAACATAATTACTGAGAAAAATTCTCAGAACAGAGTTATCAGTGGTAACCTCATTTTAAAAAATTGATGGAGAGTCCTCCCTGGTAGCCTAATGAATCAGGCATTTGGCCTCCTAAAAATTGATGGAGAAGAGTAGAAGGAAGAGAGTTACTATGGCTCATGGACAGAAAGGGTCTCAGCAGTGTGTCAGTGCCAGCAAAACTTGAAAGGGGGGCTTCACTTGCACCTTCGAAATAAGCTTACAGGAGTCCAATTTTGAAGCAATACTGCAGCTCTGGAATCTGTTAGAATAACAACCAACTTCCGAGCCCCACAGATATATTTGCTCTCAGAACTCAGATTTCTCATCAAGACCTGCTGCTGGCATGGTCAAGAAGCAAAGTAGGATCCTCAGTTCAAGTCCTCACTTAAGGAAAAAATAGGAATATTGGGCAGTGGGGTGGGCGGCAAGTGGCTTAACAAAGACAATTGGGTTTTCTTTGTCTACAAATTGACTCAGTAATGGCCAAAAAAACCCTACAAATTGGTCAAGAACAATAATAGAGCATTAATTCTGTAGATGCCAAAGCTGTCTGAGGAAATCATAGTGGAAACAAACCAGGAGCTGGGGTTGAAGAGTGCAGACATCTGTATTTTCAGGACACCTTAGGCAGATACAAAATCTTCTGCAACCAGATAAACCTGCAAGTCCCAACTTTGCATGATGCTGGGTGGTACCCCTAGGCCTTGAGATGTAATAGGTTAGGTCCTGTGAAGGAATGAAACCAACAAGCCATACTGCAGTCCTCAGCAAGGGACTCAGTCTCTTTGTCCCCCATGGTAGCCTGATGACCCAGGTAGTTTTGCCTTCTGAGTATGCTTGAGAACAGAGAAAAGTCCCAGGGAACTCTAGTACAAACTGCTTGTAAAAATGTGTGCAGTTACCATCATCCAGTGTCACGTTGAACTTTCCCAATTATAAATTTGCTAAAAAATATTCATTCATCCAAATTTAAATAAGATGGGGAAGGTAGTAAACCAAATTGCCTTACTCCCGTGTGTAGAACCCCAGTTCTGAAGCTGTTAGAGCACCGCCATCTAGTGGTCAGCTCTGCCATTGCAGAACTGAATGTTAAAAGAAATGACCCTTCTTTCCATCTAAATCTCTGTAGATTGACCATGGAGCTTACAAGCACTGATTGCACATTTTATCATCCTAGAACTGCTATGCTGCCACATCATGCCATGAAACGAATTCGACCCCAGGTGGTAAATTACATTGCCAATAAATGAGCAACTAGAAGATCAGGGATTTTGTAAGTTTCCATAAACTGGTGAATGACATGACAATCCACAGAATTTTTAAACCTTTGAAATGAGATATATGTTAATTTTTTAACATGAACAGTGTACCGTCTATGTGACAGGTCTAATTTTTCAAAATGTTAAGTTTTTCAAGAAGTTTCAATATGTTTTTATCTATGAAGAAACATCAGAAAAAATCTAAATTCTATGAAAATATTTTGAGGTATGTTTGATATTGCCACTTTAAGCCCTAGCATTTATGATAAAAATCATCAAAATGTGGCAATTTCCTAGTTACCGTGATAACACCACAAGGGCCTCATCCATATTCTTTCCTTTGGAGGTTCAGCAAGAGAAGTTATCTGTGAAAAGTTGAATTGCTGGCTTTAGTTTCCTCCAAGATAGTGACACAATACCATAACCATTTTGCAAACAGAATAAAACAGGGCCAGAAAGTGTTGAATTGCTTAGTCATTCTGTTCTATTTTTAGTTTTAAAGTTGTTTAATTTGAAAAGCATGCTACTAAAGCAAACACCTGGGGTAGCTCTTTCAGGCTGGGCCCAGCTCTGTTGCTTGTGAGAAATGTTTCCTAAGATTCTGGTTCTTGGGAAAGAGTTGGAGAAAGTCAGTTTTGTCTGGGAATTTCTATTAAACCATTTAGAATAGTAGGTGCAAAGAAAAGTACAATTTTAAATGTTTCATTTATTAATATTTGCCTTTAAGTAACTATTTTAAGAAGTCATTATCATAGAAAAATATTACATGTATATGTACATAAAGTATCAGAAAAAACTAATTAGCTGCAGAATTTAAACTCTCAAGTATATACACATAGATCTTCATATTCTGGAGAAATTCTAAGAACTACTTAAAAGTGAATATACTGAGAGTTACTACTGAATATGATTTTTGATGTGTAAAATCTGATTTAAATAGTATATTTCAACAGGCACAAATCAGATGGGTAAATAACAAACTAGGGCTATATATTTGACATGCTTGCTAATATACAGAATTTTATATGTGTAACAAAAACTTTTATTAAGACAAGACATATCAGATGCTTTTGAGTTAAATAAGGAATCTATCACTGATAAAAAAGAAACAGTCACTAAGCAGCTATCATAACGTTCAAAGGAGAAGATTTAATGCAACACAAACAAAAATACACTTTCAGCTTAACCTTTACGTGTAAATATCCTAAGTCAGCTCTAGACAGGGTGGTCAACTCTGCACTGCTAATGACACGTGTGACCCACAATCCCCAGCTGGATTTAGCCTGTCTGCACTGCACTTTTAAAGCTAGTTAGAAAAGGCAAACTCTGTTCCTCTGGTGTCATATGTATATATTTTGGTTATTTCAGGATATAAGGTAATGGAAACAAAAACACCTTTTGTTGCATTTTTCATCATAATGAGGCACACCATTTGACATGTGTGACAATTCCACTAGATAAGACCAGGGCAATAAAACACAGGGCTGAAACATGAAGAAAAGAATGTTTCCTATGGTCTTATTGTACATTGGATAGTTGCTTTATGATATTTTGAAACTTGTCTCTGATCATGCCTGAACCCAAACTTTGGAACAAGAAGCACCTATGAATTCTCACTAATCAACAAATGGTCCAAGAGATCAGGAATGCCATCACAAGCATGTGTATGTCACAGAACACAGATGTTTACTGTGTGCATTTCAAAGACCAGGCCAGTGCTATGTAACTGTAAGTTATACTTCCTGTATTGATCACTGACCACTCTGACAACTATAAAATAAGTCAAACTTGGCATTTCACAGTTATGGGTGGTGAACAGAGGATGGTAAACATACTAAATCACTCATTTTTCTTCACAAGGAGTCAAGTCTATTCAAATCAAAGTTAAAGATAGTCTTTCATATCTGCATTTGGATCTAAAGAAATATCTTAGATAATTTCTTTGAAGAAATGTTAAGTAACCACAAACATAATTTAAACAGAATAAATACCTATCAATGCATTAAAAAACAAATAAAGCAAGCAATATGTAAGAAAAACTTAGAAAAAGGGAAAACCAAAGACCCATAAGAATCCAAAACAAACAAAACTACACAAGTACAACAAACCTATCAATTCTGACCACAAATATGATCAGAAAAAGGCAAAACACTCTCCACTTAGGCAAAGAAATTTATAGAGATCAATTTAAATGAGTATTATAGGAAGATAAGCAGACACATCTAAAAATGTGAACAAGAGTATTAAAATGAACATAACACAAAGAACTCAAGGGGAAATTATAAAATTAGGCAAAAATATTGCTTTATACCAACAACAGTTTTGATCTACTAGGAAGTCATAGGTTATTAACCTCTTTGTTTCAAATATTTATCAAAATATGTCAAGCCAAAACTGGTAGAAATATTGTGGGAGAATCTTTTCACACCTCCATTAGCCTAATCCCAGCTCCATATATATGAACCTGTGACCCACAAAGGTTATTCAAACACAGTTGCCAAGGAACCAGAGAGAAGAGTCCTCTGGGCTAAGGCAGCCAGCAGGGATTATCAGCTGTTAGAGTCCAACAGTACCAAAATTAGGTTCCCAGACTACAACAGGGCCTGGCCAGAAGGATGGGTGTTTGGCGATAGGAGGGTTCTCAAAGCCTTTAAATATATGTACCTTTCAGTGTTACCTCCTCACCTGGCTCACATTCACCTCTTTTTGTTGCAGTCCATTTCCCCCCTCCAATTTCTGACATTAATATCCCATTTTGGAATTAGAGAGTTAAAAAAAAATTCATAACCCATGGAATGTGAGTTTGTGGGTAGAGAGAGAAAACAGTAACTAAATCTGAACCAATACTGGGTCTGGCTTTCTTCCTCTCTTACCTGGGTTTAATGATGAAAATGAAGCTACCTTAGACCACATGCCAATTGAGGGGCTGTCTCACCATCCCTGTGTCCCTTCCCCAATTAATTTACCACCTAAATTCTAGCTTAATGAGACCTCCCCCTCTTCAGCTATTTAAATTTAGTCTTGCTCTCTGCTCCCTCCAAAACTTGCTTTTCATATGGGTTTGTCCCACATTCCATCGCCCCTCTATGCAGCATCCTTGTCTAAGCGTTTGGTCCTCATGGTGAGTAGGATATGTGTCAGTATGTCATTTGCTCTTTCACTGGGCTGCCAAATATTTCTTACTGACTCTAGTGTGGTCTAGTGCCTGGCTGTTCAAAGTGTGGTCTTGGACCAGCAGCATGGGCATCCCCTGGGAGCCTGTTAGAAATGCAGAATCTCTGACCCCACCCTAGGCCCACTAAGTCAGAACATGCATTTTAACAAGATAGCCTGAAGATTGATATGCACATTATAGTCTGAGAAGCACTGCCCTAGTGATTCACACTAATACTGCTGGATATGTCAGCTTTTAAAAAAAATCTGTGGTCAAACATGGGAAATGTTACATACTTAACCACTCTCACTCTGGGTTAACAATGCACACTGGTTAAATAAAAGCTCTGATAAACCTGTCATGAATAAACCAATTCCTTTTTTTTTTTTAAATCACAATTTTTGAAACTTATTTTTCCAAAGATTCCCCTGTCATGTGATAACTATTGGCATCCTTCAGAATTTATGATCTATGAAACACACTTTGGGAAATGCTAGACCAATGGACATAATATGACAAAAGAAAGCAAATCACTAAATAGTCATTTTTTTGGACTTGAACTTCCTCTCCTGTGCAATGAGGATGAAACTGTGACCTATCAATATCAAAGAGTGGTTTGAAGAAAAAGATGAAATCGATGTGAAGGCCCTTTGAAAATAAAAGTGGGAAATTTTCATTCATTTATTTATTCACTTAACAAATATTTATGAGTACCTGTTAGGTCCTGGCCTTTGCCAGGTGCAGGGGCTACAGCACTGTGAAAAGCAGACATGGTTCCTACTTCAATGGAGCCAGAAATTAGTTCCAGTGAATTAAGGATTAAGATCTGTAAGCCACAAACGTATGCACTGATTCTCCAGAGGTGATCAATTACTAAAGGAATTCCATCAGTGCTGTTTTAAATCCAGATTATTTAATTAGCAGAATGCCTTCTCAAAACCACAAGGGAGTTGGAGTACCCACTGGGTAATAATAATGATGTTAACATTTATAAAGAACTTACTACACAAGTTTTATTCTGACCAATGGCATGCTGGCAAGCCAGTCCCTGACGTACAGGGTTTGCCAATTTCCGTGCTGTATATACTCTCACCAAGGCCAATTAATGCCAAGCTACTAATACGATGTTACTGAATGTGGGGATGGGAATATTTAGAGAATAAGAAAAGATATACACTAGTAGTCCCTGCACCACTACAAACCACCTGTAGCACATCATGGCATGGCTTATTGTAAATAATCCACATAAAGTAAATCATAACTACCCTGTAAGGACATAACTATTATACTCCTCACTTTACAGATGAGGAAACAGGCATAGAAAGATGATCCAACTTCCAAGATGATGCAACTAGTAAATGGAAGAGCTGGGGTTGGAATCCAAAGATGGGTGGCTGTTCCCTTTAGACACTCCAGCCCAGGGCTTATGGAAGGCTCTGATGTAATTCCTTAGGTGAGTGTCAGCCGAACCCACCCCGTTAATTCATTTATTCTTTGAGTAACTGACCAGTGATGGAGACTACACTTTGGCTGAGAGGCTCATAGTTGCTCCACTGGAATGAAAGTGTTACGTGTGGGGACAGAAGTAGACCAATCTTTGGCTGAAGCTAACACACTCCTGTGGGATAAAGCTGTACTTTCACAGGACAGCCACAAGGTGCCCTGGCTTTGGCATTCCAGTTAAACAGATTTGGCCAACACTGCTGATCAGTGATGGGGCTAAGAGGTTATAAAAGAAGATCAGACAGCCACAACAATATGCATGTAGTTCTGTTATCAATGATAAGAATATTGCCCTGAATTAAACAAAGGTTACCCTAGCCCACCTTTAATTGTTTAGAATAGTGGATTAATTTGCTGGCACTGCCATAAAAAATACCACACTATGGATAAAGTGAAGCTAGGTTCCTGTGGCCAGGATTCTCACTTGGCCCTGGTCAGCTAGCTCACTACACATGTGTGGGCAATGTGTCATTATTGACTCTATATAAAGAGCCCTGCCCAGTGCTCTACATGACATCATGGTATAGCTGCAAGGTTGCAGAAGAGCAGAGATGAGACTGGAGTGGTGGCAGCGCCAAGGACAGAGACTGAGATGGCTGTGGGGGCAGAGAGGCCCACAGGCAGGGACCGGCTTGCTGCATGCAGATTCGCTCTGAGTGAACAGGGTTCTAGTGACTGACCTGCCACCGTGGGAATAAAGTTGGGTATAACCCTTTCACCCTGAGAACGTTCCACTGGCATTTCTTTGGTCTCACTGAATCCATAGTGAACTTCTCCGGGGCTGAAACCCACTGGCAAAACACACACACAGTTGGCTTAAACAAGTTTATCTCTTCATTCTGGAAGCTAGCCAAGTTCTCAGTGTCAGCAGGGTTTGTTCTCTGAGGGCTGTGAGAGAAAATCTTTTCCATGATCCTACCATCTTCTGGTGATCTGTGGGCAATCTCTGGCATTCTTCAGCTTGTGGAAGCATCAGCCTGATCTGTGCCTTCATGTTCCCATGGCATTCTCCCTGTGTACATGTCTGTGCCCAGATTTCTGCTTTCTATAAGGACACCTTTCATACTGCCCAGATCAGTGCCCACCTTAAAGACCCAGCTTAACTAGTTACATATGCAATGACCCTTTTCCAAATAAGATCACATTCTGAGGTTCTGGGAGTTAGTATTTCAACATATGAATTTGGGGGAGGTGGAGACAGAATTCAACCCATAATTAACGGGTCTGTCTGCAAGAGCAAAATGCAAAATAACATGACTATAAATGAAAAGTTTACAGTTAAAATAATAGAAACACAAAGTTTACTTCTCTGTAACATAACAAAATCTAGAGGTAAGTAATATGGAGCTAATATGGCAACCCTGTTCCCCAGAGTCCTTTGCTCATCATCCCTCCATCCAAGCATGTGCCCTTGTCTTCAAGGTCCAAAATGCTGGCACCCTTGTTCCAGGCTGTGGATTAAAGGAAGTGACAGGAGAAAGAACTGCACCAAGTGCCTCTTAAAGAAGGTTCCTGAAATCTGTACACACTACTTTGTTTATATGCCATTTCTTCGACTTAGTATTGCTTTAAGAGAGATTGGGAAATACAGTTCCTATTCCATGCATCAGCATGCTCCGTGAAACTTGCTATTATTTGGAAGGACAGCCCATTCGACATAGGCAATCAGCCAGCAATTTCCCACAGATTATAAGGGAAAATTATACCACATGTTGGAGACAGCAGGCTCTAAAGAGGGGAGCCATTACTCATGTCAGTTACCTCATCTGATTGGGAAGGTATGAGTCTAAGAACAGAAAATTTCTGTGGGAGGGAGAGTTTTAGCTAAATGGGAGAGAGAACTTTGCTCAGTCTGGTCTTTGAAATGCAATGCTAATACATAAACTAGTCAATGACATATTCCAAGCAAGGCCTTTTTCCTTCTGGAGGTCCATGGGGAATGGGACAACAGTCAACAGCCCCCAAAGAGTAGGCACTTTTTGCCAAATTATTTAGTTTATGACACTCTTTACATTTATCTTTCTTCTTACTCATGCATTTACTGCAGCTTACTTTTTAACATTTTATTCCTGTTTCAGCTGTGAGCCAGTTATTGAGTGAAGGGATTTTGCTCACACTTAGGTCAAAAGTTAAATGATGAAGCAGAGCCCACTGAAGGCCAGTGTGGTAGAGGCAACTGTGATTCTCTAACTGCAGACATGATTCTGTGTGGCCCACACCTCTAACTTCTTCCCTGCTAGCAGAACTTCTAGAGCTAACTTTGGGCATTTGGAGTGTGTGTGTGTGTGTGTGTGTGTGTGTGTGTTACTAAAGGTTATTTTACCTCACTGCAAGTCAAGCTTCCATAGTCTATTGCACACACTTGTTCTCCCAGAGGATGCTCCCCATTTTCCTCCTGACTTCTGCTCATTCCCTGAATTCAGTAGCTGCTCATCCATGGCCACCAGTTATGCTGTGCTTGACCAGAAAACGACTAGTTAACAGCTTTCTCCCTGCTTTGATAACCAAAGGAGTCAACAGCAAGGAAGACAAAAAAAAAAAAGATGTGTGGATACTTGCAAAATTCCTGCATATTTGACTCCGGTTCTCAAGCTCTAGCAGGCCACTGATTGTTGAACTAATGGACGCCTTAACAGTGGAGGTTTACTTCAGACTCTAGAAGTTGCATCAAAATCTAGTCTTAATTGGCTAGAGCCAAAAGTATGTCAGAAGAATGAAGAATAACATAAGGTGGCCATAAAGGAAGGTTTGGGTGAAAATCTTTATCTTCAGGAAAGCATGAAACTGCTTTATCAGGAAACTGAAAGAAGGAGGAAAGAGGGAATGAACTTAGTGAGCAGAACACGGGATCTTCCTGCTCCCATACATCTGTTAGCAATATGAAAAGACTCTAGCAAATGTCGAATTCATTTTCCCATCCATACATCCTGAGAGCAGAAGTTAATTCAACCTCAAATAAGCTTACTTCTGAAGATTCAGGAGCACAGAAATAATTCTTGTCTTTTATAAACTGTGATTTTGTATTTTCTCTATTTCAGTTTCACTACTGTTAAAGGATAATGAGAATTCTCAAAAATGAAGCTTTATAGAATTATAGTCCTTAACATAATGTTTTACAAAATAGATCACTTATTGAATACTATGAGTAAATTATTTTCTTTTATTCTACTTATAAATACTTTAAGTTTAGCATTTTGTCGATTTTCTTGTTTAACAAGTTCACAAAATCAACTATAAAAGGAATATTATATGAGAATTGGAGACATTTGAAATAGATTGGTGACACTTGAAACAAAGGGCTTTTCTGTATATGCTCACAGATGTATTTACTATAGTTATAAGACAAACATGGAGGCAACTTGATGTTTACCTAAATAACTTTTACTTATAAGAAAATATTTCATAGCCTTTGGAACCCAAGTATTTCATATCTGTTAAGAGGCTTCTCTTGATTTGGACTTTTTTAAGTGAAAGTTTAAATTCAGTTGCAAAAAATGACGAAATACATTTCTTAGTCATCTCCATAATGTATTTGTGAATTACAGAATTTCTCTTTCTGCTACAAACATTCTGCCCAGGAACTAATGCATCCAGTCCTATGAGATTATGGCATCTGAAGGAAAAATCTATGGAAAGAGAGTGGGTACCAATGAATGAGGTCCGGGAAAGATGAACAGAGAACAAAGCTGAGACTCTGAGCCACAGGCTGTGCCTGAGTGGGCAGGAAACACGGGGGTTTTTCAGGACACAGACATCACAGCTCAAGACTAGCTGTTCAGGAGAAACTGTTTGCATGTCCCACTTTAAGCTGAATATGTAGGGCTAGAAAGGAATTTAGGAAATATGGGAAAAATCCATTTATCTGGTTGACACTAGATGGCAGTGAATGATAGTAGGAAATAGGAATTGGGTGTCAATAATGGCATTATGGACATTTGGGACTGTTTGAGCCTTGACATAGAACAACAAACAACAAAATCCTCTGATGCACTCTTACCTTGTTTCACTGTGTATAGCTAAAAATCAACTGAATATGAAAGGCATTGCTTTTTCCTTCTCTAAGGGTGACTGGTTTTGTCTCTCTTCTGCGTGACTCTCAGCTTCTCTATTCCTTGTTTTGGTTCTGCCTTGTGTTTTGATCTTTCACATTTATGTGCCTTAATGTAAATGTCTTGTTTAAAAAGAGCCTATGTATTTGTTATATATGAGCTCTTTGAAGAAAGGGGGTACAGTTCATCCTTTTGTTTACTTGGTTGCCATCAGTTCCTAGTCAAATGTTTTAAATGCTTTGGGCTTAGAGGGCTTTTAATAAATACTGAATCTTTTAATTATATACTTTATTAATTTTTGGTTTTGTTTTGCCATACGTGAAACAAGCCTGTGTGGTATTTGTTTTCTTATTGTTACTTTTGTTCTCTGTGTATAATATTCCTAAGGGAAGAGATAGTGTCATATTTGTATAACCCCAGGAAGTGAAATTTTAGCGCCTTGGACCATCAAGGGACCCTGGCAGTCATGTGGTCCAACTCTACTCGTTTTCAGATGAAGTGACAAAGGTCCAGAGAAGTTTAGGTCCTAGCCTGTGGTCACACAGCCCGTTGGTGAGACGGCGGAAATAGAACCCAGGTGTCTTGGCCTGCGTAGCTTCTTCAATACCTTCTCAGCTCCGAACAGAAGGTTCCGAGTGGAAGCCGCAGGTTCCCTCCCCTCCGCCGGCGTCCGCGGCTTTCAAGCCCAGGGCGCTGGGCCAGGAGTCCCGCCGGCTCTGCTCACCGCGCCTGGGGGTGGGCGGCCGGCTGGGGCCCGCGAAGGACCGGTTCCCGCAGTGCCACCGAACAAGCCCTCCCAGGTGAGTGTCGGACCCCGGCCGCCGCTTCCGGGAGGAGAGGGCTGCCCCAGGCCCAGACTCAGCCCGCAGGGCAGCTCGGGCCCCGCGGGGCTGCGCACCACCCAGCCCGTCACCGCCACGTCCGGGACGACGAGCGCCCGCGGCCCCAGCGACCGTCAGCGAGGCAGGGCCGCCGGGCCAGACCCCCGACTCGGAGACCACCTGTCGGAGTGGAGAGTCCGCAGGACGCTGAACAGGCGGCGGTGGCTGGGCCGTGGCGCTTCCTGGCCGGCGACGCAGGCTGCGGGAGCGGGAGCACTTGCACCAGGGCGCTCGCCTTGGTCGGCCCTGCGCTACTGCCTTCCAGCCCCAGGTCTTCTCGGCCTTACATAAATACACACCTGCTCCTGGAAACTGTGGGGCCGCGCTGGCCTGCTGCTCGAAGAATTGAAAAACAAAACAAAACAAAACCTTCAGAGTTTCCTAAGTTTAAGAAATCTGCAAGATTTAAGGGGCTTGGGCCTTTGTGGGAACTCCTTTTAACGTCAGACCAGCTGCCAGTATTAGGCAGTATGTATGTGCAGGGCATCAGCTACCTGTCGGACTGAGCATGGGGTTACTATGCTAGGTAGGACAGATCTGGTTTCTTCTCTCATAAAGCTTAAAGCTTAGAAGAAAAGACAGATATAGTAGGAAAAATGACCAAATACTTAGTGGGAGATTAACTTAGAGTGCCGTGGCGCGCTGCAGTCTGTTGGTGCCAGCTCCCCAGAGGCCATGGCTCCATGTTCAGGAATTCTGTCAGCTGCATGTCAGACACAACCAAGCTTGCAATCAGCTAAGGCAGGAGTACTAAGACCACTGAAATCAGCAAATGTCACAAACCAACCCTTCCCCCAGGGCCTGTTGCTAACCATTTAGCTGCACACCCTGGAGACCAGTGTATGTCTCTTGTGGCGGGGACTCTAACCTGCAGCTAACAGGAAACAGTGAGTACATCCAATTACCAGCTGGGCTGGGGGAGCCAGAAGGGAACCCAAGGCATTTGACACCAGGTTAGTGAAGCCACCAGCGGGTGTTGTCTCCTTTCCGTTAGTAATCTGATGCACGGAGGATTACTTCTTTGGCCATCTGTGCCAATGAGGTAGCCAGGTGGTGGTGGTGGGCACCCACATGTGATATAACATCTTTCTTGAGCAGAAACATTTGGATGCTGGAGGTTTGATGAGTTCAAGTAAATTCTCCAAAGCTCTCTCTCAAACTTTAGGCATAAGCCTTCCACATCAGGATTTTGCCTGTTGTACATACCTGCTGTCCTATCAATAACTTTACATTTTCTTTAAACAGACTTACTTTATCCTCACAGAGAAGTCTTTTAAAGGAAACTTTAAACACTACCTATAAGAAACATCAATATTGTTTGTAATAAATAGATAAGTGATCACAAAAATAAGTCCAATGACAAAAACAATGCTATTAACTTCCAGCCCTGAGTTTGAGGTCTGCTCAAAGATTAAACATCAATACAAGGTCTATGAGATATACTAGTGCCACGTGGTAACATTTTTCTGGAGGTCATCAGAATAACTGAAATCAAATGAGACAGGAAATAACCTCCTCAGTGTATGATTTAATGTCTTACTTGAATACCACTTTATCTTGTTATTACAGAGGTGATAGTTATCATGTACCAAGCATTTCATATATGTCTAGCACAGTTCTAAGTAACTCTGTTCTAAGTAACTTCAGAACATCTGGAGTAATTGGGTGTTACTGGAGCTCTCCTTTACTCAGCCTTTGCCAGTTCTTTTGCAAATCTACTTCAGTCTTTTTCTACTCATAATGCTTTAACTGCTTTTATTTCTATAGAGCCTGAAGGCAGACACAATTCCCTACTGTGATAGATATCTTCTAATGAGCACAAAATTAATCTTTCCAGTGAACTGGTAGGCATTACTTTAAAACTTATATTTGTCCTATTACTGTTATAAATGCAAAAAGATTATTTCCCTAGACACAAAAATAAAATAAAATCAAACTTTCCTGATTGATTCATTCATTGAACAGCTATTTCCTGAGGACCTGTTCTGGGAGCAGCAGGTAGAGGGAGGATGAGCTTCCCGAGCTGGTGTCCCAGCCAGAGGCGCTGAAGTCATTGTCTCTCCCAGAATGTGGACACAGTGAATGATCACATTGGTATCATCAGTGACCTGAAAGAGTTTGCTTCAGAGCAAAAGGAGGGCCAGGGGATGAAGTTCATGACTAAGAGACCAGACTTCTGAAAGGGGGAGATAAATAAAAAGTACAGTGATTATAGTGAATAATACTATAGCTTATAAGTGAATGTTGCTTAGACAGTAGATCTTAAACGTTCTTAGTAGAAGAACAGAAATAGTAACTATGCAATGGAGATGGTAGCTAATGCAATGGCAGTAATTGTTTTGTAACTGGTAAGTGTATCAAGTTAACACCCACTGTACACCTTAAACTTATACAATGTTATGTGTCAGTTATATCTCAATAAAGCTGGAGTGAAAAATGTCATTTTCTTCCTGTGCAGTATCTGATGGCATAGAGCAAAGGCAAAAATATTTTAGTGACTCATTGAGTGGGTAGAGTTTATTCATGATCTACACTTCTTGTGCAAGCCAGCAATGGGAGTGAGGGGACCGTGGCTAGTCTGAGAACAAATCAGGCCCATCTTCTCTCCAAGCCAGAAAGTAGGGCCCGGTAATGAGGATGGTAATGAACAGAGACCCCAGGGCCAACCCAGACAAAACCCAGTGTCCACTGGGACCCCAAATACTACCAATAAAAGAATTGACTACAATAATGACAATTTTATACACTTTTTTTCTTTCAGCTAATTCAAACTCTCTTCTAGTGTTTTCCTGACAGATAGCAATTCAGTCACTGCACAGGCAGTATTAGAAAGATGGTTCATAGTTTAACTTCTAAATTGCTATCCCTGCCCTAGCTAGCCTTCCTGGTTAGCACAAATTTTTTCCTTTTTAATTCAATAAATTGAAAGATTATTAGGGGGGTGTGTTCTACTATTTATTCTTTCCCTTCTGTCTATACATGAGCTAATTTCCCCAATATTTTTCATAAATATTCTATCTAGATCCCTCCACACCTCAGTTCTCTGGTTATGTTAGTCCCGCTTTAAAAGTCTGGGATGCAGCTGGAGCTATATGGCAACTCCCTCACCACATCTAGGGCAGAGAGCAGGCAGTAATATGTCCCATCACTGTGGGATACAGGATAAAGGCATTAAAAGGAAAACAAGACACAAGAACAGAATACCTAGGGAAGCCTGCCATTTACAGGAAAGGGAGACAGAACAAGGCGGAGCTGGGACAAGCTTTGAGCCATCTATGAACAAAAGCCAATATTTTTCTTCTTTAGGGCATTTTATTTTCCTGGTGAACGTCTGTTTCATTTCATGATGGCAATTGCAATGCAGAGTGTATGTTGTTCAAAGATCTCAGAGTTGGGGATAGGCCTGTTATAGTATTGAATACTTGATGTATCACAAGCCAAAAGCAATTTTATTCTTTTTTAAGTCTGGCACTACAAAGGACTCATTGCTCTTTACCCATTGGCAAAAACTTTCCAGTGGATTTTAGGGAATAACAAGTTCTGTCTGAAAATGAAAGGTTCTCACCTAGTTTAACCTGTCTCCCCTGCCCCCTTCTAGTTTGCCTTGGAGGCACGTGGCGTGGAAAGGATGTGTCACCCTTTGCCCCTGCTCCCTCTCCTCAGCCCTGCTTCCAGGCTCAGTATGCTGGCTGTAGGAAGGGGAAGGGAGAGTTCCCCTCAGTCAGTGCAGCCCTAACCGCACGTGGGCGCCCCTTGGTATGGTGACATGTGAAGCTGACTCTCTCGGGATGCTAGTACAGTGAGTCCTTGAGAGTCTTCTGGGAACCTCTACTGCAGTGCCCCGGTGGGAGTTATTTAACCTCAGCTGATGGCTTTTGCCTCCCACACCTTACCTTTTATATTCATTGTCATAGATCTAGCCTTTCTCGGCTTAGATGCCTTATTCCTGGTTGGAAATCCTGTAGGGAGGGATCCTTTACAAGATGGGTAGTGGCTGCCACTCTCTGTAGGGTCTACATGTAACCCATAGAAAGTACATACCTTTACCCACTAGATGGAGATGCAGCTTGCTCCCTACTCAGCCCTCTGTGACTTTAGAAGTACAGGATTAATGCAGCAATACCCAGTGGGGGCCAGAAAATGGGGGCGGGGACATTCTGGTTGTCACAATTAGCATGGGGGGAATGCTAGCTGCATCTAATGCATATGATGCCAAATGTCCTACAATGTACAGAGCCGCTGCTACAATAAAGAATTATTCCCCAAATATTCACAGCCCCAGGTTCAGGAACACTGCATTAGAGAAACAATATTCAGTACTCTAGAAACATCTCTTATACCTTAAAAGACTTAAGAGTGAAACAGAATGGAAATCGAAACTGAGAAGGCTCATCACTTAACTGTTCTCTAGAATTTCCAGAAGATGTGGCATATTCATCTCCTGTCACCATGCATGGGTTCATTCATAGTTATAAGATACTCTCAAAATGTGTCCTAGCTACCCACATGGATGTCCTTTGATGCTGGATCAATTTCTCCTTAAGGGACTTTTGCTAATTCTTAAACTACCTCCTTATTTTGCATTTCTGTAAGTCCACTCAGCAACGCATTTGAAAATAATAATATTAGTCAGCACTGCATCTGAAAATAGGAAGATTAGTCAGAAAACAAAAATGAGCATTTCTTGGGTACTTGTTTTGAAGGCAAAAGTCTTAATCACCAATCATAGTTGCATTTTGAAAAATATCATAACAAGAAGCAGGGCACAAAGAGCCTTGTTGTTGGCCAGGCAGCACTGTGGGGGCCCCTCACTGTGCTAATGATGGTGAAGGCACTAGAATTGTGCAAGGCTCAGTCTCACCAGTCAGGCACTCACACATCATCTAGGAAGACTGACATTTATTTCAATTTAAACTGAACAGGTATAGTGAAATGACTTGCATTTCACAAAGTTGGGGCTGCAGAGAATTATACCATTTATTTTATAAATTGAATCATTGTCAACTTCATGTTTATTTCAAATGTTCATAGGTTATCAACAGACAGCGAGCAGCAGAAGAGAATGGGTTTGGCAATGCAGTAAAGTGGCAGTTGTAGGATGTAATATATAAGGAAATATGTTATATTAAAGAATTATGTATCTTATACATAATATTGTGTATTTATATTTTTATATTTATAAAATAGTGTTACATATTATTAATGTAATAATTACTACATATAATTATACATATTATATTTCCATTATAGTGGAAAGAATCACAATATGTGCAGCTGCAATCATAGGATTTTGGAAGAAATATGTAAATGAGCAATGGAACATAAACATGATGAGGAAATGGGCAGGGCTAAGCCCTGTACAGGTTAGAGTAAACACAGCTTGTTTAAAAAACAGAGATGGTCCTGGTAGCTCAGGTCTCCTGAGTGCAAACAGCTTATGTCTGATTACAGTACATGGTAGCAAGAATCTTCTTTACCTTGAGTAAACAGGAAGTTACAACCGAAGAAGGCGCTGTAAGACTGTAACCTGATCTGTACCACCCTGTGCACATGCACAGCAGTGTGGCTGGGTCTGTATACAAAGAGCTTTAAGTGGTAAAAGGCTAGATCTATCTATCTCTGCATTGTGTACTTGGGAATTAAGACAAAAAACAGCTTACTGTTGTAGTAAAGGTACTGAGTGTAATGTTTATAATGTAAAATTCTTTTCATTAGAACGTGCGGGGTACTATGTTGCTGAAACTTCTAAAACAACACACAGAACAGAACATTTTCGTTCCACGGATGAAAACGTAAGTGCTCCCGTCCTTCCCCAGCACCCCTGGCTGGAGCAGTAGTGTCATGTCAAGAAAGTCAACTTGAACTGAAGGTGAGAACCATCTCTCTGGCTCTCCATGCCTGGATTTTATCGGAGATTCACTTTTTGTCCATGATGAAGACTTTGTGTTCAGTAATGGGCTTGTTGAGATATGCTGGCCTTGCACCTCTGTCCTGAGCCTTTATTCAGGGAAGTGGTGTAAGATAAATTTTAGCCGAAATAAGCAGGTGAAGAGAGGCAACAAAGGGCTAGGTAGTTTATTTGAACGCCCCAGGCGAGGTTCCCTAGTTTACTGAAATGGAGGCTGGGAAGTCGCGTGAAAGTAGACAGGCAGCGAGTTTTTAAAGAAGGCAGGGGGAGACAGAGCTTAGATTTACAGCGGCGAGAATTGACTAGCCTGAGGCACATTTTTCAGGTTGGAAGGGGGCAGCAGCGGGGGACTTTGGCATGTCATCAGTGCCTAACGTGCTTCCCCCTCCCCCCAGTGCCTTCAACCTTACAAGCGGCAGACCTCCTTATTAGAGAATGCCAGGACTGCTGTCCTTCAGGGAGCCAGAAGCAATCACAAGGAGACCCTAAAATGTGCACAGGAAGTGACCAGACAGGACTGGCACCCTGGACTTCTGATTCTAGGTTCAGGGTTATAACTGCCTCCCACCCAATTGCTGATGGTCCCAGACATCTGTACAGTCATATTCATAGACCCACATCAGTCTGGGGGGTTCTCTCTGGCCAATCTAATAACTGAAACCCACCTGTATGTGTAAACCAAGCCTAAGGATATTTGATCCAGAGGAAGGAAGGAAAGACAGTTCACATGGATTCATTTTTTCTGGAAGCCTGAGAGAGGTGGCCCAGGTTCCCCAATGTACCCTTCAGTGCAGCCTAATATCACTTTGGCTTTAGTATTTGAGTACCTCGCACGAAGAAACTACATGTTGCTCGTTACAGAAGCACAAACAGCACTAAGGCCGACTACAGCAGGTTTCTGTTTATTATCTTACCATCATGGCAAACTTCAGGCTGTACTTTTATGCAACTATGTTACTACCTCTTCGATGAAAGGGATAAACATAGTGCTGTCCTTGTTGGAAATGTAGATTCCTGACTCCCTCCCTGCAAGATCTGGCAGCCAAGGGTGTCGCCCAGGGACTTGCATTTTTGGAAAGCTCTCACTCTGATGCACAGCCAGACACAGAAACCACGGGTTACAATAATTTCAAGAAAATAAAACTGTTATCTTGGAAAAATAAAATACATATTTATATTCAGTGTTAACTAAACCAGGCATTAGCCTGGGGGAATACTATTCTGATGTAAGAAAGGTTTAAATTTAGTGTGTATAATGTTATAGGCTGAGATTAAGAGGGGAAACGATCAACAAGCTCTTTGGTTGTTGGCAAATTTTCTAAGCTAATGTGGGTAAAGTGCTTATAATAGTACTGGGCACACAGTAAATGCCTAATAAATGTTAGCAATTATTTTTAGTATTGAGTAGAAATTGTATTCATTAATTTAGGAAAATTGTAAATGATCATTAAAGTGGGGAGTAATCAGCTCTTCATGTGAGCAAAATGTCTGTTAGGAAGTATGTATCAACATCAAAACATATTAAAATTTCATGTAGAATGTTACCTTCCTACATTTTCCCACTGAGAAAGTTTGGATAAGTCCTCTTGTTACTCTCACTTTTTCCTGTTTAAAACAGATACTAGTAACCCTTTTGATTCTTCTAAAAACAAACACCAAAAACTACCTGGAAAAGACATATTCTCATTCAGAGAAATCAGAGCTGGAAAAATCCTTTAGATCAACTAGTCCATCCTTGGGACAAATGTTAGAAGAGAATTTTGAAACACATGCCAATTTAACACATGTATCTATACTAAAATTTCATAAACATTTCCTGATTTGTCCTTCTTGATAAGATATATCTGATACAGATATGATGGTTCAAAGGTATAAAATGTTTGGTACAGATTGCTTCCTTTCCTAACTGACTAGTTCATTTGAGTTTCAGGGGAGTTCCTAGTCTTCCTTCATAAGCTTTTTCACCTAGCAGGCATCAGTCCACTTCCTCCCTGCTCTTAGCTGGGACAGGGTGGTACTTCTTAGCAGATACAAAATGACTAAGTAACTTTTAGTGATGTCAATCATGTGCTGGGTCATTAATGCAAGACCACTTTGTGACCCCGCTCAATTATTTTAACCTTTCTTCTCCCCAGGGTGTCCTGGGACACTTAGCTGGAGCATAAGCCACTATTGAAACATGATTATAAATCATGGTTATTTGCTCACTGACCCTTCTTACAACACCAAAAAAAAGAAGAAAAAAAGAAGCTGTGTGCTCTGGGGGCCCAGGCCTAACGTAGACAGCATCTCTGCTGTTGATGAATCTTTATGGAAGCCTTATCTTATTTTTAACAGCAGAGCTTGGGCTCTGTTTTACTGACACTGTTTATGTATCTAATCAGAGTAGATCAGGAAATGTGGTTGACAGCATAGGGCTGCCTGAGAAACATAATATTGCTGGCCAGCATTAAGGCAATCTTTCAGCGTAGAGGCATGATCAATGAAGTGTGCCTGAGGCTCTGTTTAGATTAAGGGAAATAACGCATTGGTGGCCACATTCATCCTCAGCAAATCATTTTCTCTCATGCGGGCTGCAGTGGAAATCTTTCCAATAAACCAAAGGCAGGATTAAACACAAGAAACTTTATGTGCCCCTCATGTGGCTGTTGGTCACAGGTTGGGGGAAGCATGGGATCTAATTTGACCACGAGGAGGATATGGCCTTGTATGAAGGAGCAGCCTACACCCCACGCAGCCACTAACCAGCCGCGTGGCCTAGGGCAAGTTAATTTATATCGCTGAGACTTTGTTTCGTCATTTGTAAAATGGAAATATATTAGTCAGAGTTTTCCAGAGTAAACGAAACACAGAGAGAGAGATTTGTTTTAAGGAATCGGTAGATGCAGTTGTTTGGGCTGACAAATCTGTTCTCTGCAGGGCAGGCTTACCAGTTGGAGACCCAAGCGAGAGCTGATGATGCAACCTCTATCCAAAAGCAGTCTGGAGGCAAAAATCCCCTCTTCCTCAGGGGAATTCAGTCTTTTTTTTTTTTCTTAAGGTCTTCATCTGATTGGATGAGCTCACTCACATTGTGCAAGGTAATCTGCTTTACTCAAAGCCTACTGATTTAAATGTTTATCTCATCTAAAACATACCTTAGTAGTGACATCTAGATTGGTGTTTAGCCAAAAACTGGGTACCACGGGTACCATGGCCTAGCCAAGATGACCCAGAATTCACCCTCGCTGGGGGTCATTATCCTGTGGTCAGAGATGTACGGGAGAAATTATGTGTGGATGCCTATAAAACACTGTGTACAAGTCTCAGTAACTGACTCTGAGTCTCAAGATCTTAGGCAGATCGACTAATAATTGAAGATTAAATTTTAAAAACATTAGAAAATCTGAGTTACCATTGTTTAACATGCAATGTGGCATTGCCATCAGACAGTAGCTGATCAGAGTCCTTCTCAAACATGTTAAGGAGCCTCCAGCAATGAAATGGGCTTTGGTCTGTGTCCCTGCAAATTACGGGGCAACACAGTTGTAGCAAAGTTGTATGTATAGGCTCATAGGCTTTTTAAAGACTTACCTTCTGTTTTTGAAAAGCCATAAAGAAACTTAATGGGTACAGGCAACTCTTCATGCATATTTTCATACCTTGTGGCCCCAGAAATTTGGAAGGTAGAGGAGTAAATTAAGGGCTCATGCAACATTTTCTTAATGAGTGCTAGCCCCAACAGCTGGGAAAAGGTGCTTGAGAATGTGGCTTCCATGTACATCTTTCTCTGCATGGTATGAAATATGGCCTCAAAGAAAACTTCATTGTTTCCATTTTAAGGTCCTTTGGTGCGGGGAGAAACTGGGCGGTTACTGGTGAAATGCTACCTTTCCGAGATTTATTAGGAGTTGCGGAGGGCTCAGTAAACTTGGAAGGTAGCTTTTGTATCCTACGGCACTCAAGACTGATTTAATTTTATGTCAGTCCTGGAACTACAACCACAATATGAGCTGCAAGTTTATAAATTACTCCTTGGAGCAGCTGACCTTGCAGATGGGAAAGTTAAAGGGGTGGAAAAGCAGGGGAATCTGGAAGATTGACAACTGGCACATGGGGCGAGCAGACAGATACATTTCACCCGAGCACTGGGGTTCTCATTCATCCCTAAGTTCACCCCCAAAGCCCTTTCTTTCTCTTGTTTGTCTCTTGCCTAAAATACTCATTTGTTTCTGAAGGATGTCAGATGAGATGTGTGAGGGAAACTGGATGATGCTATGATAGGGCCTCTTGGATTTTCAAAGATTATTTCATCAAAACTCTCCTCATGAGAAACTCAGAATATACAGAGGAAAGCCTAATTTACGTCTCCTCTCACAACAGAATCCTTGATAGGAGTGTTAAAACAAACCTTATGTCATTAAGAAAACAAAGCTAATACTCAAAAACATTGAATTCTTACAGGAACTAGAAAGTGTGGCTTGGTTTCATTGCATCGATTAAGTCATGCCTTAGAGTGAGCATGATGCAGCAGACGCTGTTACTGAAAGGAAACCCCTCCTGAGTATCAGGAAAATCTCCCAGCATCTGGCAGTTCCGTCACAGTGGAGTGTTGTCTCTGCAGGAGGTGGCAGCCTATTCCTTCCTGTCACCTGAAATTATTCTGGATCAAGCATTTTTGTAGATAATGTGAGGACAGCCTTGCCTTGGTGACAGAATGGGGCATGGTTGTGTGAAAGGTATTGCCATGTCTCAGAATTCATGCTTGCAGTTCATTCTAAAAAAATAAAACACAAATTTCTTGTAGAAGGAATGTAATCTAAAAATAAAGTGTAAAAAAGCAAAATAATAAAATATATCAGCACAGGTTGCCAGCTATAATTTTCATATTTGAGGAACATTCTCTTATAACATTCACGGCATTCAGTATAATTCATCAACTA
Source organism: Manis javanica (assembly GCF_040802235.1). Lineage (NCBI taxonomy): Eukaryota > Metazoa > Chordata > Mammalia > Pholidota > Manidae > Manis > Manis javanica. The sequence continues at coordinate 159,872,704 of NC_133157.1, read as the reverse complement.
ATACGGATTCCTAGTCACATGGTCTCAGTATTATGTAGAGAAATATGTTCTTTGTGCTAATAACATTATTTCAGATATTTAGACAGATATACAGACTGTAATTTTGTATGCTTATATTTTCCCTGGCCAACAATGATCTTTGCATGGTATTACATTGGGTATTTCAGCAATTAGAGAATGTGAAGATGATAGAATCATAATTACACACTTACAAATCTGAAGGCTTAGCAACATCTACCATGGTCATGAAAAGAGCACATTGGTATATATTGTAAAGTACACAAACACTCATCCCTATAAGGTCAGGTGGAGGTTAATCAGGCATCATTTTACACTACTCATGTGCTATGTGCTCATTGCTGCTCCCTTAAATAAGGGAATTCCCTTGTGTGTTACCTTGCATTTGAATCAAACAGAGAAGAGCCATAATAAATGTATTTCTTGTCCAAACTTCAGAGAAATGTGGGTTTCAGTCTGGGTTTAGTGTTGTCCACCTGATCTGCATTCACATCTCTTCACTCAGCGACATATTTATACCAGAATTATACCAGGTGGCATTCAAGTCTCACAGGCACTGTCATACCTAGGCTGTACATGTCCATCGAGATCTGGAGTAATGACAGCCGTGGAGTGTATTCATCTTCTGAAGGGATATTGTGTGAAACAGTAGTAGTAAGAGGGAATGGTTAAAAATACATATTTGTCTAGTTCCAAAACATTTCCGTTATTCCTGGTGGCACAACATTGTGAATGTACTAAATGCCACTGAACTGTTCACTTTAAAATGGTTGCTTTTTATGTTATGTGAATTTCATCTCAATAAACTGTTTTTTCAAAATGTATTTACCTACCATGCAGCCATGTAAGTGATCTAAGTGTGCAGCAATATCTTAACTCCTCCCTCCCTCCCTCCTCTCTGTGTTCTGGTTGCAACTTTAAGCCTCCTACTGTGAGGTAGGTGAAGAGTGGCTGAAGGCCCCCTCACCCCCTGCTGTCCTCTCAAATGCTCCATCAGGGTCCTCAAATCCCCTGTGTCCCCTTGCTATCTCCAAATCCAGAGAAATGGACCTGATAAACATTTTTGGAGGTAGTAGATTGATGTTTCACAACCAAATGTTGATGTTTTGTTCAGTCATTTATTTGCCAAAAATATTTTGAGCACCTACTGCATGCCAAGCATAAAGTGTACTAGGCACAGCATTGCGTAAGGCAGTCGTGTCAGTGACCCAGGCGAGTTAAGAAGTCAATCCCTTTCAAATTGTTGTGCCAATTCAAGAAGTCTGTCCAACAACGTGGAAAAGAATTTGTGTCATACTCCACAAGGTGAGTGAATTTTTAAAGGGAGTTTTGGTAATAGCCACACAATATTTTCCACGTTCGATTATATAATTTCCATTTAAATTCCAAAATAAACTTCAATCTTTGACCAAAAGTAAGTTCACCTTCAATTAAGCTTTAAAATATGCAATTTAAAATATGCAATTAAAATATGCATGTTAGTCAGATGGAGAATTACCTAATTTGACAAAGACATAAGGGAAAAAAATCTGTTCAAAGTCTAAATAGGACAGAACATTCATCTCAGAAATTCTTTATAGGCACTACTGCATTTTTTTCTGGAAAATTCTCTTTTATCAGAACTAATGGGTCAAGTATGCACTAAATTACTTCTTTCAATGTGAAAGTTCATCTAGACCAAGTTCACTCATTCTATATGTGCATACATCTACTTGTGAAAACACCCAACCATTTCCACAGCCAAGACCGGATACATCACCAACATAACAAACCTTATAGTCATTAATTTTACAAGGCGAGAGACAAATTTCATGTGAAGTGATTTTCATTTGGGTTTTCTTCTTGTTATCGTCTAAGAATATTCCTAAGGTAAGCATCCCATTTTAACACTTGGGAGAAAAGCAGAACTACTACATAAAACCATAAATGAACCAAAAGTAACTTAGTGAGTGTCAATATGAATGAATTTAAATGTATTACCCATTTAAGGGTAATACAATATTTAGAAAAAAAATTTAGTTGTGAAAATAACTGAATAAAAACATTTGTATACATTGGCATTTAAAAAACTAACCTTATTATAAAAGTTAGTAAATTTCTTATGAGATAAAGAAATCTCTCTTAATGTGAAAGAAATGGTAAATTGAAAGCATTTAATCATGCTGTACTTCTGTACTTTATGTAGTCATTAACAAAACCAATGTTAAGATGGTTACTAAATATCAAGGATAAAATCAATTATTTATAATTACATACAATAATTTTTTAATTATAACTTGCTGAGTTAAAGTCAGAACATTTGGACATCTGGGAAGGGATTTGAAGTTTGTGTCCTGATTTCTAGCTACGTGTTGTCCTTACCTATGCATAATATATTGAAAGGGAAAGTATTACCTCAGCAAAATCCCAGCCTAACATAATGAGGAAGGCTGAAAACTCAGCTCTGACTTTTAGGAAGTCAATATGTCTAAATAGAAATTAAATTATAGGTTTACTTAGTTGACCTTTGTATAAATGAAAAGGAGGAAACACTGAGTGCCCAATGCAGAATGCAAAGACAATGGAAACTTTTCATATACCCATCAGAAGTTTTACTCATAGAATTTAGTAAAACATAGACAGACTAAAAGACAAAATAAATCATTCCACAAAAATGTATTTGGAAGAGATAGAGCCATCTTGACTTGAAACCTTCTGGAAAAAGTACCTTCATGGTTTTTTGGTAACAGTTTAGACTGCAATGCTGAAATACATGTTTCCTGGAATTTTTCAATAATTTCTGATAATATACTTTTACAAAAGTATGTTATTAAAGATTTTAAGGTTAATCTTGAGAATACATTACTGTACTAATAAAGGATGGAATCTTATCCTAATTCAATGTCATAACAAATCACTAATCAAATATTTCCAAAGTGTAACTTTTTGTACAATAAGAACTAATTATGTAGTTTATTGTATAAAAATTTGGAAGCTTATATCAAGTGCTAGTTACTGTCAAGTACTTATGAGAAATAGGGTTTATTGTTACAGTAGTATGTTAATTATGGGTGTGTGTAGCTAAGCTCTAAATTCTAGGAACATTTGTTGAGCTTTCCTCACATGCCTGCTGAGATAGAGGGGAAGAAAAACTATCTTTAATTGGGCTTCTTTTATTTCCTAGACCCCATGATAGGACTTCATAACTTTTTTAATCCTAAACCTACTAGGTAGCTGTTTTTACTCCCTCAATCATATAGCTGTTAAATGGAGATATTATCTTTAAAAGTAAGGTCTCCTAAGGTCTCCTAAACATCGAAAGAAGAATGAGTGCCAATCTTTCTTAAAGTCTTCCCAAAACTGAAGAAGGAAACGTTTCCAAATTCAAATGTAGAAGTGTATTTGCTAGTTCACAGGATATTATCTCTTTCTTTCAAAAGTGATGACTTTCATTGTCAAGACTGTGCTTAATTTATGTAAGTGGTGGAATTCTGAAGGTAGATACTGGAGGGGTTGTATAATCAAAGATAAAGAGAAAATTGAAGGGCCAACTTTGTATTCTTGGTGTGCTCGTGAGGAAATTCAATAAAGTGACCTTCCCCGAAGAGATGGTAGTCACAAGGTAGCACAGGGGCCAATATTAGGAAAGGCCAGGAGGGTAAGGCAATGATTTTAAAGACTAACTTGCCCAAAATGGGCCAGAGCCTCTCTGGGCTGAAGGGAGAGTAAGACTATTGAGAGTGAGGGCATCCTTACTGGGGCTGAAGTAATGAACTGGTATGAGATTAAGTGCAGGGCAGCAGGTGGGAAGGTTGACTCAGCAGATGGGATATTCCTGGAATCCATATCTGTCTTCCCTTTTTGATTCCCAGCACCACCCCCCACTTCAGCTTCTCATAATCTATTCCAGGACTAATGCAATGATTCCTTCCTGGTCACTGACCCTCCAAACCAACTTCCGTTTCTTGGTATAGACAGTCTTAAAAGAATAGCTTTGGTTTTAGTACTTCATTATTCAAAACCATTCAGTGGCTTACCATCACCACCTAAATAGATTACAAATAGAGTTTATTATTATATTAAGAAGTTTTTAAAGTGTGGCTTCAGCCTTCATTTTGAGGCATCGTTCCTTATTATCCTATTTTTAATTAATATCTAAACTTTTATTGAAGTGTTTTTCTATGTTTTGAGATTCACATAGTTCTACAAGATTGGTTACAAAAATCACAGTCCCTGCTTCTGTTACTGGTGGAACACTCTGTGTTTCTCTGATTCTTGTCTTCTTGAAGGAAATAATTCAGTTGAGAGACCAGATAGCAAGAAAAAGTAGCACATAAATTTTTGGGTTAAAACAAGAAACCAGAAGCAGCCCCACTATTAGGGTTAAGTTGGCTTTTTCTTAAGATGGCAGGAAGTCCTGTCCTGCATGGTCCTTTGGTTGACAGGTTGATTGACAGCTCTAGGTTATATAATCTTTTTGTCAGTGTGTAGGCACCTTACCCATAAGTACCTAAGTGAAATGAGGTGGGGTGTTTGGGAGGTTGTGAAGGGGTGGGGCAGAGTGCAAGGCACAACCACAATGTTAATTAGGTTCAGATAATTATTTTAATGAGGTAGGGTTATTTTTGGGAAAGGTCTTTAGAACTTGCATGTGTCCTATAATCAGGGAAGCCCCTGTTGGTCCTGGGCCTCTTGACAACCTAGGTGTCCTGTCTAGTCTCCTGATAAGCTGGGCGTCCTTGATGTGGAACTGGGAACTAACAAGGGCTTAGGGTTGGTCAGGACAGAGTCTTCCTTGGTGATGGGCTGACCCCTTTTCTTGCTTATGTCAAACTAACTGCCAACTCTACAGTCCCAGGTATGTGTTTCTTTGATTTTAGTGAATATTCCCTCGAAAGTGATTAGGCCAATTTATATTTGCACTAGCAGTGTATGAATTCCGATCTCCTACCTCCTTACCAACACTTAGTATTATCAGAGTACCTACCAATCTGGTGGGTGTGACATTTCTATTTTAACTTACATGCTCTCTGTTACTAGTGAGGGTGAACATACTTTAATGCGTTTATTGATCACTAAATTTAGATCCTGTGCCCATTTTCCAATTGGGTTGTGGGCCTTTTAAAATATATTTCTTAAGTGAATCCTTTTCTACCATTTACATTTGGCATATCCTCTTCTAGTCAGTAACTTGTCTGTTTGCTTATTTATAGGAGGTTTTTTCATTTCACCAGTTTTTTAAAATAATAATACACTAAACTTTATTAGTAACTTATTAATCAATTCTTTTATGTTTTGTTTATTTTGCATTCAAGAAATCTTTATTTTGATGTCATAAAGAAATGTAACTGTATTTTCTTCCAGAAGTCTTAAAAAGTTTACTTTTCCAACTGAATCCTTTAAACCATTTGGAGTTTATTTTTGTGTGTTTTGTGAATTTGGGACACAATTTTATAATTTTCCATAGCCTACTTTCCCCAAATCTTTAACTTAATAGGCCATCATTTTTTTCTCATGGTGCAATATCCTAACTGATCATTAATGTGCTAATTTATTTCAACAGAGTTTCTAATGTTAACTCATCCTTGCATTCCTATGATAAACAATAATGGTCCTAATATGTTTTACCAGCATATTGATGGATTCAGTATGCAAATATCTTATTAGAAATTTATCCTATACTCAAAAGTAAGATTTCAATTATGATTTTTTTTCATTGATTCATGAATTACTTATAAGGGATTTTAATAATACAAAAGTATTTAGAGGACATTTTTTGATTAATTATCACTAATTTCATTTAATCATGCCCTATTCACAATACAGTCTGTGTCCATGTATGAAAATTCTTTGGTATTTCTTAAGATTTACTGTGTGCCCTACTACATAAAATTTTTTTGTAAATATTACATTTGTCCCAATCAACATTCTACTATTAGAGACCTGTATGGATATGTGCATATTTATGTAAGTTTATACAAATAGTGCATACAAATGTGAATATGTATGTTTTTATGAGGTCTCAAACTTTGGGCATCATTCGTATCCCTAGACCCAGTAATACCAATTGTTGAAAACAAATTCCAAAAATATGCTAACTTCTGTCTAGATGCTCAGGTCTTGATGCTGAGATGAGAGCGCAATGCATTAAGAAAATGGCACAATTTGAAGAAGATACACTTCCTGAAGAGAGAAAGAAAATGGCTGACACAAATACTGCATCACATACTTAGGACCGGAGACCTAAGATTCAGTGCTAGTTTGTTAGGATCTACTGTCAGGCTCAAGGTATTTTCAATATATCTTTCTAAAAAAAATAGATAACAAGTGCATTAAACATATTTTATGTTATTTAAACTTATTTGTAGGAAAGAACTGTTATCTCTGAATAATAACAGTATATCAAAGTTTCATTGTGAAACCATCTAAATAACATTTTTCCAATAACTATTTCCTTATTGCCTTTAGAAAATAAGTCTTTCCTTTAGAAAATGTCTTTGAATGAATGGACATTAGAAATCAGTAAAAATCAAATATAATCTACTACTGAAGAAGAAATAGAAATGGCTAGCAAGTGATAGTTTTCATTCATCAGAGTCAAAAGTAATAAAGGTCATTACTATTCAGTATCAGCTAGTATGCTGTGAAATGGATGCGCTTCCTCACTGGTGTTAAGAGAGAATACTGTAAATACTTTGCTAGACAACATTTGTTTATTTTTGGCTGTTCAGTTTCCACTCTGCTCTTTTTACCCTCTGTGTCTCCAACTGCCTTGGGGAGAATTCTCCATGTGCAGCTATGGCAGTGGCTTCCGGGAGGCTGTCTGTTGTAGTGGCCAAGGGCATGGACTTTGAGACCACCCTGAGTTTGATGCTTGATTTTTCCATTTACTCTATCATCTCAAGAAAGTTGCATACCTTCCCTGAAACTCAGTTTTATCAGTCATTGATATCTCTGTGACAATCCTTGTTATATTTGTTTGAATGAGATAGCTACCTGAGGTCAGCTTTGACTTGAAACCAGAAAAAAGCAAACAGAAAAAAAGCAAAATGAGTCCAGGTATGGTGAGCAGAACAGAGCTGATATTTACTGAGTTCCTACCTGCAGTTTCCTAGAGCAGGTACATTGTCTCATTTTAATCCCCACAGCCATTTCACAAGGTAGGATGCCCATTTCATCAATGAAGAAATGGAGTCATTCCCAATGTCATACAACATTTGTATAGCAGAACTAAGATTTAAACTGAGGTCTGTCTGAAACCAGAGGCCATGCTTTTAACCACTACTTAACACTCAGGAAACTGTAAGGGAAGCCATGAGAACACTAGATCACAAGAGAATGGGGACTTGTAGAAGGGAGGGAGGGCTGAAATCCAATTGATCTTGAAGGTTGGATTATTGGCACAGCCACCTAGTTCACCACAGAACCACAATCCCAGACAGCAGATCAGCGGGCCTACCTTCAATGGCTGATGGATAGCTTCCAGGTGCTCTGAGGATAAATAAAGTCAGGAATAAAAAATCCTTTCAAAAAAGTAATGGGGTTATCTTAAGTGGCCTTCTTTTTTTCTAAGAAAAAAAGGGATATGTCACTAAAATAAAAAAGCAAACTAATCCAGAAGGAACTGTTGGCCATTAAGAAACATAATTTCAAAAGAGCTTTAAACTACTGCCTACATGAAAAGTATTTGAAATTAGATTTGGAATGCTTTGCTCTGTTTGAAACAGGTGAAATAAAAACTGTTCACAGTGTGAATCTATTCAATATTTAGAGTCTCTCTTCCAGGTCAGTTTTCTACTGAGAACATGAATGAATATCCAAGTGGTAAGTCAGGGCTTCAATCAACTATTGAATAAATATCACATATTTTCACAAGAAAAGAGCATAGTTTTAATACCCTCAACTTTTACTCACCAAGAAAATGCTAGATTTACTTATTAGGTGAACATATTAAAAACCAACAAATCCTAAAATGTCCCCCATTTTACAGGAATTCTTTTGATGTCTTCATTGCTACCTGGGCATTCAGTTTTGCTGCTACCAGTGCTGCTACCAGTTGCTGGCAAGGTGTGAACTATACTGTACAAACAGTGACCTGAAATACATAACTGAGAAGATTCAGCTACAATGAAACAACTGGTAAGTTTGGATACCTGTGGTCTGTAAATAAAAGAAAATAACAAAAAACAAAATTCAGTAACTATAGAAAAAAAGGACTCATTCACTGAAACAAAGTCATAAAGTTCATAATAAACCTGCTGTCTTAGTCAGCTTGGACTGCTGTAACAGAGTATCATAGACCAGGTGGCTTAAATGACAGACATTTATTTCTCATAGCTCTGGAGACTGAGAAGTCCAATACCATGGTGCCAGCTGAGTTGATGCCTGGTGAGGGCCCTCTCCTGGCTAATTGATGGCTGCCACCTTGCTGTGCCCACACATGGAACAGAGAAAGAGAGAGAGTTCTGGGGTCTCTTCCGCTTCTTGTAGGGACACATAACATTATAAGGCCTTACCCTCATTACCTTATTTAAACCTAATTACCTTCCCATGGCCCCACCACCAAATATCATCACATTGGGGTTGGGGCTTCCAGCTATGAATTTTGTGGGGGCACAAACATCATCCGTAACAGCTACCAGCTATGAACTCCAGAGGTCTTACCCCTCAAAAAACTAGCAAGATCAGTTTCTGATTTCAACCAGTTCTGTGAATACTAGTTGCTGAACATTTAAAGGTCTTACTTGCACTGTTTTCTTTCTTAGTTCCTGATCCCTTACCTAATTTATAAGTTTACTCCTACAAAACTGTCCTATTTTGTCCAAGAGTGGTCTTTTTATCCATGAGGTCTTTCATTTATTTCATCCATCTACCACCTCTAGCATGCAAAAGTGAGGAGCATTCTCTTTTCACAAATGAAAACCCATTAGTGGGCTATACTCACACATCCTTTATTTTCACAAATGCAACACAAAACATCTTTTCAAAACAAATGACAACGTATTTAACTAAACTTGGATTTCTCAACCCGAGCCTATCAAAAGCTGAACCTGCCTTCTTAAGATTTCAAATGCTTTCCATGAGGAGTCCTCAACCTTTTCTTGAAGAGGAAGTGTTCCCAGCTGATCCAAAATCTTGTCATAACCTGCAGAGTTGAGGGAGAGGTGGTAGAGGTGTGACAGGACCGAGGCTACCAATCTGAAAGCCTCTCAGGAACTGCTTGGGGTCTGTGCCTGTTTGTTGGGAACCCCCTCAAATTCATATGTTGAAACCTAATTCCCAGTATGATGGTATTAGGAGATGGGGCTTTGGGGATGCCTGGAGCATGAGGGTAGTGCCCTTGTAAAAGGCACCACAGAGAGATCCCTGGGCCCCATCTACCATGTGAGGGCACAGTGAAAAGATGGACATCTATGAACTGGGAAGAGGGTCCTCACCAGATATTGCATCTGGTGGTGCATTGATCTTAGACTTCCCAAACTATAGGAAATAATGTCTGTCATTTATAAGTCACTCAGTTTAAGCTATTTTGTTACAGCAAACTGAGTGGACTAAGACAGATATTGGTATACTGAGAAGTGGGGTGTTGCTGTACCAAATACATATAAATGTGAAAGTGTTTGGGCCTGGGTGATGGGTAAAGATTGGAAGAGTTTGGAGGTGCATGCTAGGAAAAGCTGACATTGCCATTGTTAAAACACAAAATTCTTCAAATTAAAAAACAAAATTTGAAGATCTTATTGGCTTTATTAAGCCATTCATGAGCTGTACAGTCACCCCCCTAGAAAGTAATAATAGAGATAATCCAGGGAGTTGTGCAAAATGGAAGCTTTTATAGACAGGAGGGTGGGGCAAGAAGTTACTAGTAAAAGAAAAGAAAAGGATTGTCTCAGGCTAGGTCACTCTCCCTTTGTAGGAAGAGCAGGGAATTTTATCACACAGATGACCTGTCTTCTTTTTGGGAGGTGGAGAGAATCTCATGGGACATTTTATTTTGTCCATGTTGACCAAAATTCCTGACTGACTACATTTCTTGGAGAGGTTGAAACTACATTAGATTCGGTATTAAGCCTGGTTTAGTGACTTGGCCTACAGAAGTGACACTATGTTGGGTCTGTTTTTATTTTTGTTACCATGATATAGAGAAAATGGAAATTTATGATGAGGATTCTCACCGGGCTTTAATTTCACCCATTGTATATATAAAAGAGCCTGTTTGCTTATCTCTGGGAGGCATGACGTTTACCAGGCAGACAGCCTACCGACTGTCTTGGGAGTACCAGCCCAGGGGAGGGGCAGGAAGGAAACACACAAGTGTCTGTTCCAAACTGGTCAGGTGTCTGCCAGCCACCATAGAGACCCACTCACAGAGTTCCTCCCAGGGCTGGGGTGGGAAAGGAGAGCAGAAAGAATGGTGAGAGCAGAGAAGTAGACAGCTCAGGAGACAGAGAGAGGAAGCAGTTAAGAGAAGCCTTGGAGCCCTGGGCTGCTAAGCAGGAGCAAGTGGAGATGCCGCTGCAGCCACCAGCAGAGCCCTGGTGCCGGAACAGGGGAGCATAGCCCCAGGCCACTGACCAAGATGCAGCACCTGAGCTGTGTGCAGCTGGAGCTGGGCCAGAGGCTGAGATGGGGCAGGCAGGAGTCTAGTGCTTGACCCACTACTGTGAGAATAAACATGCGTGAGCCCCTTTTAACACCCAACTTTCTACTGTCCTTTTTCAGTCTTACCAATTTCACAGTGAACTTGCCCAATGCAGAGAACCCTCTCCTCCCAGAGCAACACATCAGCAGACCATCAAGGATAATTCTAGTAAGAGCTCAGAAAGAAAAGAGAAAAACTATAGAGAAAGCCTCAGTTTTCTTAGGGAATACCTAAGTAGTCCTGAACAGAGTTTTGGTAGGAATATGGATGGTCAAGGCCATTCTGATGAGGTCTCTGGGGGAAATGAGGAACATAGTATTGGACAGAGGAGGAAAGGCCATCTTTGTAAAGTGGTGATGAACTTGGCTGGAGTATGTTTGTGTTCTAGTGTTTTGTGGAAAGTAGAGTTTGTAAATGATGAAAGTGGCTATTCGGATGGGAAAACTTCAAAACAAAGTGTTGAAGGTGCAACTTGGTTTCCCTTGGCTGCTTACAGTAAAATGTGAAGAGAGAAGGACAGAAGGGCAGAATTGCTCATCAAAAGGGAAGCATAACTTAAAATGTAGAAGGTTCTCAGCCTGCCCATATTGTAAAAAATGAGAAAGTCTGTTCAGGAGAGAATAGGAAAGGTGTGATCAAATTTGGGAAGGAGATAAGTATGGATTAGCCTTGTCAACACCAGTCTGGTGCTGTTCAAGACAGTGGGGGCATGAGTCAGCATCTGAACAGAACAGTAGGATCTATTATTCAAGACAGTGGAAGAATGACCGTGAAGGCATTTTGGAGCTCATCAGGGGCTGTGAGGCAGAACCATTTCCAAAAAGGGGCCACTGCTGCTCACCGGGCCTCAGAGCCTCACACCTGGGCTCTGCACCCCACGCTGGCCCCTGCACCCCACGCTGGCCCATATTCCTCAGCTACCCCAGGTGTGCTTTGGTGGGTCTTAGAGCAGCGTGAGGCACACTGAGCTGCAAGGGCGTGGCTGCCTTCACATTATTTCCAAGGATGAGCCACCTAGAGCCCCTCCCATACAGGCAAAGGGTCACTTTGGAGTAAGGCCGCCACAGAAAGCCCCCACTATGGTAGCACCTAGTAGGCTCATCGGCCAGGACCATACCCACAGCTCTGGACTGGTAGAGCCACCAGCTTGCAATTGCAGTCCAGGAGAGCTGCAGTGCAAGCTATGCCCCAGTGCGTCCAAAAGGTAGCAACTCCGACCCAGTGGGCCTGGAGGGCAGAGCCTTTGACCAAAGATTATTCTTGAGCCTTAAGGCTCTGGACTAGCTTGGGACCTATCACTCCTTTCTGCTTTCATGTTTTCCCTTTTTGGTGGGCTAAGTGTTTCATGCCTGACCAACTATTATAGTTTGGAAGCACGACTTTTTTGATTCCACAGGTTCGTAGCTGGAGAAGAATCTTCCTCAGGATGAACTGTACTTGAGCCTCACCAATATCTGATTTAGATGATACTTAGACTAGACTTTGGATTTAAGACTTTTAAGTTGCTGACAAGTGAGAAGGACATGAATTTTAGAGAGCAAAGGTAAATTATATAGATTGAATATTTGTGTTCCCCCCAAACTCCTACATTGAAGTCCTAACCCACAAGGTGATGGTATTAGGAGGTGAGGCCTTTGGGAGGTGTTTTGGTCATGAGGATGGTCCATAAATGAGATTAATGCCCTTATAAAAGAGGCCCCAGAGAGTTCCCTCTCTTCCCTTCCATCTTGTGAAGTTATAGCTAAGAGGGCCTTGTATGAGGAAGCTGCTCTCGTTGGCTGCAGAATCTGCGGGCACCATGATCTTGGACTTCCCAGCCTCTGGAACTGTGAGAAATAAGTGTTCTTTACAGGCCAGCCAGCCTGTGGTATTTTGTTACAGCAGCCTGAATGGACTGAGACAATCCTGCTCAATATGATATGCTTTTATATATTTTTAAGATTTTTAAGAGAAAAGTCTACAGCATTTTTCCACAGAATAATTAAATATAGGAGGGGAATGAAAAGTGTGTAGGGGACTCCTAAAGGAGATTCAACCCTGCTCTCTTCAGTAAATTTGAATTCTTTCCCTCTTTCCTATGCATTAGCAGTCTTATGCTCTTTAAGGACACATCTGTTTTTCATGCAAAGCTTCAATTCACATGTACAGAAAGACATTTGTGTATACAAGTGAGATAAGAGGAACCAAATCTCAATATCCACATGTGCACAGGTGTCAGTGTTTTAATGGAGAGTCACTGAAAAGCACACTTAAAATGTCACATTTCATAAAACTTTCCCCCACCCCAATACATAAAGATTTGGCTGGATTTATTTGTAAAACTGAAATTACTCTCAGAGAGGCTTAGCTCACCTTTCCATGGCAACCAAAGCAAATTTGGAATTTAAAGGATATAAACTGCAGATATCCTTTTAAAAATATCATATTAATACTGAAAGAGGCATTGGAAACCAGGACATTGTTGTAAGACATTTGTTTTGTAGAATTTGCCTCCATATTCAGTTTGGTATCAATCCCTCCCTTGTGAAAGTGGGCTCATGAGTTTTTAATGCAGATATTAGCAATGGCCCTTTCTGACCAAGTGCGGAAAGTTCTCAGAAGTCCTGTGTGTCAGGTTCTCCACATTCAATGTTTGCTACAAACCAGGATGTGGAGAGAGGATCAGGAACCTTCTTCAGGGTATTTGACTTCCTAACCCCTCACTCACACTCACTCACATCATCCTTGTTGCATCTCATTTGGAAAACCTCTTCACAGAGACAGTAACTTCACGACTGCCTGCAAAGTCATTGTGCAGTGAACCCTGCCAACGCCCTTCACATGTCAGTGTGGAGGCTTGCATGCCCTCAGCACACTCAGACCCATCCCCACACCTCTGGCCACTGCCTGGGTTTCCCTGCTAATGCATTCCTGCATTGCTTGCCTTTCATGTTTGGACTTTGCTCCGAATAAAAATGACTGGAGGTCCCCCCTCTGTATATTCTGAAACTAAAAAGAATCAATTAAACCAGCCATATTTCCATCAGGGGGGCTACTGCTGCTCCCCAAACAGCTTAAGCTGTCTTCTCATAGTTTATGATGTCAGCAGGATCTCCCGACTGAAATACAGCCTTGAAATCTCACCCCACCCCCTCTCTGGCCTTCTGTCTGCAGTATATATTATTCTTGTAGTTCTCAGAGACAGCTGTGTGAATTAATGAACTGATGTGAGAATCAGAGTTGGCCTGGAGCCCCATTTAAAAGTCATGTCGATGACCTCATAAAAACAGCAAAGAATGCTTACAGCTTGCTTGTAAAATAAATCCATTTCTTAATAACTTGGAATGCCCACGTAATTCAGCACATATTTTTACCCAAAATGATTATTTCATAACAGAATGAAAATTTCCCATGAAAAAGACATTTACCCAACCCAGGCAACTATAAACTTTAATTGATATTTCACAGTATGTACTAGTGTGCTCTCCAGGGAGTGTAGAATATCATTCTTGCACCTGCACTTTAACTCCAGAGTTATAGTATTTCAACCATTAAACATTTTTCATTAAAGCACTTCATATAGAATTAGTCTAATCTGATTTTAACGAAAGTCTTCTAAATTTAGTTTTTCACACTGTATTAGTCCAAACCGTTAGAACTAGAAAGGCTGTGCTTTCATTCACTGGCAAAAGCAAAAGGGTGGCCTCACTTCAAAGATGGCCCTCACTGTGTCTGCTGTCCTTTGAAACAAACACAGCATTTCTGAGCAAAGGCACTCTGGGCAAACTGTAGGCCCTACATACACCGAGACACATGGTAAGCCTGACTGGTCTGTGGGATCTTCTCCTTTCCCTGTGAACAGCCAGAAAACCTTAACAGCTCCTAGGAAGCAGGGAAGGATGCAGAATATTTTTGCTAGGCTCAACTGAGACAGTGCACAAAAATTTGCATCCTACGGTTTGAGTTTCATAGCTGTTATCTTGCCGGTAATCTTGGGTGAACAGCTGCAGAATTCTAGGATGTGTGACTTGAACAAGCAAAGGGGCCTTTCTAAATGCTTTGAGTTAGAACCAGAGAGGACTGAGCAGTGTAGCTCACTTGGAATCTGAAGAGAACTTGCCTACTCCAGAGAACTTTTCCCTGCAAGGTTAAACTCTATTCTCTCTCATTGAGCACATTGCTTTCTCAGAATTAAGAATACCTGAAGTAAACAAAAGTAGCACTTTTTGAACAATGGTTACAAGTTTTTTCAAATGAACAAGTTTCCAGGAATACTTTCCTGACTTGGTTTCTCTGGGTTTAGCACTTACTTAGGACAGCTTACTGTCCTTTTATTGATGTTTCAACTTGACAAGCATCAAAGCTAGTGTGACATATGACAGTTCACAGTTAACTCTGCCAACTAGACACGCTGTGCTGAGCTTCAGAACCACCCTCCACCAAAAAAACCAATATGAATATTGACCACAGGTACTAACTTGTATTATAAAAGGAAACCTGATGTGAGAAAAAGACTTCCATGAGGTAAATTAAATTATTAAATCTTCTAAGATGTTCTGATAAAATGGCTAGTGGTTGACTTCCCACAGCATAAAACCCCCACTACACTCTCCTCAGGTTTGGTAAGTGTGAGGTGCTAGGTTAAAGCGTACAAACACGCTGGTACTTGACCGGCTTACAGACATGGCTAGTTTTAGGCTAGCAGTGCCAGGTCTTCTGTGAGGGTCACCTGACATGGAGATGACCAGGATGGGGAGCCTCTGGGGATAAGTAAAGCCGTGCAGAGCAAAGGCCGCAAAGAAGGGGCTCCATCAAGGGATCCTGGGCTAACAGAGACAGAGAAGGAAAAGCCACCAAAATGGGAGACCTCTCATCCACCTAGTAAGGAGTCATTCCTAGCTTACTTTGAAGAAGCAGTCTGCATGCTGTTGTCCACAGAATATCGTTGTTGTGAACTGTTGAAACTTTTTGGGGAAAATCACTTCCCGGCTGACCCTTCTCTGACAAGTATGGCAGCTATAGGCAGGGGTGGCCATGGGTTCCTGGGTGGGTTATAGCTGTGGAAGACCCTAGCTTGCCAATAGGGGCACAAGGTCAGAAAGGAAATATTAGAACTCTGACCTTGGATGGGAGGGAGGGGTCAAAGCCAGAGTTTCTGCATCTGTCAAGGGATATGTACAACTTTGTATTGTAGTGAGATTTAAATGACAAAAAGCAGATAAAGCACCTGGGGCAGAGTAGACACTAGGGTAGTATTTTATAAACTAGCATTCTCATTAGTGGCTGCAGCAGTAGCAATAAAAGTTAAGTCCAAGCTGGTGGGCCAAGCCACGTGGCTGGTTGGGCAAATGAGAGGCAGTGTGGGTGAGTTACACTCATATGAGGCATGTATTTCAAACAGGCCAGTGTGAGGTGCCGAGGAAGTGCTTCTTGTTTTCCTGGAATCAACTCCTACACCCCTCTGATGAGAACTCAAAAGACTCAGTTCCTCCCATTCTAGGTTCAAAGATTCCTACAGAATCACTTTAAAAGAATTTGAACAAGCACCCTTCTCTTCCTTTTCAATCCATACACACACACACACACACACACACACACACATACATGCACATATACACAAAGAGGACTCAGAATAGGGAGCGAGGCCTTATGAGGAACATACAGTATGCAGACCACTGACTGTCTCTTTCTAAATTGACTCGGCAACATGGCCCTTCTTCCTACAAGACTGAAGGATGCCTGGCCAGAGATCATCTCTTGTCTGAAAGTAACTGGTGAAAACCAGCAAAGCCCTAACTGGGTTGTGCAGAACTGGGCAGGAAAGAGACAGTGTGGTAGGGGTGTGCGAGGGATGTCATCTTGCCACAAGCAAAGAGTCATCTGCTTTTCTCTTTGTTCCCATCCCAAATCTCTTCTTTGGTAAATTGAGAGAGCTGATTTAGTATCAGTCTCAGCTGGCTGGGAGTTTGAACGTTAAATAATTTTAGTTTTCCAATATCTGTTCTCAACTCTTCTATCAAACTGTTCCAGCTGGCTTTGTTTTCCTTAATAATACTAGTACAAGGCAACCTCTTTAAGGCACTTTAATTTCTTGAAAATTTTAATTTAGCTTTTAAAATATGCTCCAGTTTTTCTGTTTTTTTTTTTTTAAGTTGAATTGTATATTCATTTCCAGCTTTTCTCATCCCCAAACCAGCACAGGCTGGAGGGGCTGGGCTGGACGTAGGATGGGACACTTAAATCCATGGGTTTTAGATTGAATGGGGAGGAGTAAAAAGGGGACCAGACTGTGCTAGTTTTCTCAAAGACCCACAGTGAGGTTGCCATTTCTGTTCTTTGTCATGTTTTCTCTGTGTGGCCCTGAGTGGGCTCACAGTTCGCTCTTGTATGAAGTGTCCAGATATTGACTGGGTTGGAACATGGAGGCACATTGCCAGTTCCTCAGGAAGGATGATGAGCTTTGAGGCTTCCACTCCACTAAAACTCCACTCACTCTGGCATGAGGCAAAGTGGAACGGTGGCTAACTGCACTCAGCCTGGCTGGTCAATGTAGTCAAATAATATCTACACTCCAGTGCAGCACTAGAGTCTCCATAAACCAGAGGGTGGATGGCACATAAGATTAACACCTTTGGGGAAACAAAAGTAGTGAAATAGTCCTGTACTAAATTGAGTGAGTCTAGAAGAGTGATGCTTGAAAGAACCCTCTGGAATTTCTGCCCTTTTGTGTTGTTTCACTGATAAAACCACAAATTGGAGGAAGAAGGATGGAGCAGAGAGAAAGAAGGGTGGGGGAGAAATTGAAGAATAGAAAACTGAAAAATAACACAGTGACTTCTTTAACCAGGAATATATTATTGATAAATCTCCTCATTAATGACTAACGGGAAAAAAAAAGGAAAAAGAAATCCCAGGGAAAGCACATGGAAGAGTGGAGTTCACCCAGAGTCCTTACAATCTAGACTACAGATTTCAAAGTGTTTAAGATCTCCTTGTCTAAGAAGACAATGTAATAGAGTGGGAGGAAGCCCTGAGAATGAGCACACTTTATTTTGTAGTGAGAAGACATCTGTTCCATCTTTGGGTCTCTCTTTTCTACTCCATAATTGCACTGGACACTCCTTGTTTGAAACACACACAAAGCTCTTCCCTGGTAGTAACAGTGAAATGAATTAGTATTGTTACAAGAATGCTGCATAACAATCAACCACAAAAATCTCAGCAGCAAAGATGTTCAGGGAAGCAAAAGTCAGCTGGGCTCAGCTCTGCTTGGCTCCGCTTCCTGCATGCCTCCTCCTCCTCCTGGGGCTAGGAGGCTAGCTGAGACCAGTCTTCTCTTGGAGGTGGCGGAGGTACAAGAGGGCAAGTGCAACCACAAAACCACGCTTCAGATCTCTGCTCATGGCATGCTTGCTAATATTCTCTTGACCAAAGCAAGTCACAAGTGTGAACCCAAATATAAGGGATGGTAAAAATATTTCTTTTTTATTGAGAGAGCTACAAAATCATATGGTAAAGTATGAGACTATAGAGATGGGTGAATAACTAAGGACATTAATATAATTTAGCAAAAATAGTAGCTGAAATTTTGGAAAAGACAAGTGAGGATAAATACATTGAAACTTATCCCCTAATTTCACCATCCATAGATAACTGATTAATGATGTTATCATATGTAGCTCCCCCAGGGGAAAGGTTTTCCCAGCCCAGGGCAAATCCCCTATGAAACTGGTAAAACCGAAATAAGTCAAGTGAAATGGTAGGTTGGGGGAAACCGTTTTTATTGCTCACAGCTTGCTCAGATTTCCTGGCTAGGCTTAGCACTGTCAGTCTCCTCCAGCCCTAGCTCTCACTCTGCCACCTCGACACCTTCTTTACTTGCCACCCACCCCTTCTGGGAGGAACTCCATTGATGGGTCCTTGGTGACTGGCAGATGCCAGACCAATTACATGCCAGGAATGGAGGGGAGGAGAGAATGGCCATTTTCTCTCCACCCATTGCCCCAGATCTGCAGTAGTAAACACCTACTGATATGTAAATGAACTAAGGCTGGGCAAGAGATTCTGGAAATTCTGTCATTTACCCCACATCATACCAGTATTTCCTTTATTACTTTATTTTTTTCAATTTTGAAATACAAACTAAAAGAAAAGGTTTTTAAACTAAAACTAAAATACAATTATGAAGGTTTAAAAAATCTCATCAAAGATTAACAAAAAATAAATCTTGGAAGCATAAAAAATGGAAGCATGTTTTATGAATTATTCTTAGATAAATTATTTCTGCTGTCTATATGTTAATCTAGCATAGATATATGTTATATTTTATTTACTCATTTCACTGTTGTTGGACATTTAGTTTGAGGACACTATTTTCTTAAAAAGTGGTAGGGATGCCCCCAATAACAAAAATGTCATTTCTCTGAGCCATAGAAGCATGCACGAATATGCTAAAAGGACAGGTTGTACAGTATTAGATAGGGAATGAAAATCTAATCTGAAAAAAAATTAAAATATGTCTTTCTGGGTGTCCTCTTGGGAAATCTGTTTCTTCTTCATAAGAAGCATCAGCTATCTCTTAGCTTTTAGTAAGTATTTTGGGTACAAAACAAAAGCAAAAAATTGTGCCACTGCATAAGAAAAAACACATAACAACACATAACATCAACATATGAAACCTAATTTTGCAGTGTTTTGCTTTACATATATTGCCCTCCTAAGCAACAGAAAAGTACTAATAGCCAGCAATTTTGGGTGACGTTTCCAAGTGGCTTTCTAATTGTCATGCCATCCATTCAGGGGAAATCTGATGCCATTAACAGCTGTTAATTATTCTAAATGGTTGAGGAGTTTTCCTTTATCAAAAATAGGTACAGACATACTAAACCTTAGTACCTCTCTTTTTTATTGAGGTATAATTGACATATAACATTATACAAGCTTTGAGTATATAACATAATGGTTTGATGTATGTATACATCGTGACATGATCACTACAATACATTTAGTTAACATCCATGAACCTTTATTGTTAGTAGTGTTTTCTTTCAAAATTCAAATACATCCTGGGAAGAGCACAGTTTAGGTTAACTGTCAGTCAGTTACAACTTAATATGACTATCAGGGATTTTTGAAATGTAGCCAATACTCAAAAGAGGAGAAGTGCATAAATACATAAAACCCAAAGAATTTACTGAAGGGAGATAGATGCAGGTAAGGCCTTAGTGATAAGCTATTCTTCATTTTCACTTACTAGTAACACAGGCTGGTGTAAGAGTGAGCACATGGGAACCAGTGCCTGTCTCTGGTGAGTTCATGGGTTCTGCCTTCATATTCTTATGGGTTGAGTCTATGCAGTTACTCACTCCAGTCACTAGGTGGTGCTTTTGTGCACAGTAGCTCTTGGCTTGGCAATCTTTGTTCCTTTCCTACCAAAAAGTAATTAGAATTTTAAAATATATCTCCACCTTCTTAACTAATTATCCTTCCATTAACAAAAATTACAACTTTAATTATTTCTTATGAAAAAATGAAATTCTTCTGTGTCAAATATATCAAAGCTATCAGAAACATTTTCAAATGTGTGATCTACCTACACTTTCTCTATAATAATATAGTATGAAAACACTTTCCAAATAAAAGGGCCATCAACTTCTACTTCTCCAAACCAACAGATCTGCTAAAAGCAATGCAATTTGTCTGGAAGAACAACTTAGTAAGGGACTTGGCTGAAATTAATTGATGTATCAAATGTTGAATTCTTCTATGTAAATAAAGATTGTAAATACAGCATAACTCTTTATCTGACAGTTTGACTGATTTACTCTTCCTTTTGCACTCAAGTTTTTGGGTCCAATTACTTTAAGAAATTTTGGGCTTGTGTTAAACATCCCTGAGTGAAGATTTTGCTGCTCTCATGTCTTCTACCTCCCCTGTTCTTCCCTCCCCTATTTTCAAGAACACCAACACATGGTGCTTTAACTGGAAACTAAACTGCTTTAGGGCAGATGGAATGGAATCATGGTTATTTCTTAGCAGCTTTGATATTCAACTGTTACACATTATCAGCAGCATTCATGTGGCTTTCTTCACATGGAGGCTTTCCAAGAATATATAAATTATATGATCTTACTGACAAAAGTGATACTCCAAACACCTTGAAGCTCTATAAAGCTTTCAATCATTCACTAATTAATTAGCACTGTCAGTCTCCTCCGTCCCGGCCGCGCTCTCCCTGTTCCTTAGGTGTGTACTGTAGCCCTCTCTGCTCCCAGACCTGCCCCGTGCCTCGGTGGCCCTGTACTTCAGTTCCTCTCCTCAATCTCCCCACGACACCCATTTCCCACCAGTTCTCCATGCCCATCCTTCAGAATCTAATGCAAATTCCACTTCCTCATACAAGACTTCCTAATTTCCCAGTGGGGTGATTACTGTCAAGTATAAATTCCTATAGCAATGTATATTCCACACACAAATAATTATTGCTGTTTAACTATAAAACTAGTTGTGCTCTAATTTGTGTATTGGGTATTTGTGTGTCTACTGGATTTCTAGGGGCTTTTCTCCCTTATTTGACTAGAAACTTCTGGTTGACCAAGAAGGTGACCATTTCCTATATAACTTTGCATTTATTTGACAAACATGTACTCAGCCACTATTGGCTGAATGAATAGAAATAAATACTTACTGCTGCTCTTAGCATATTCATCAGTGGGAAGTAAGTCAGACATGATTACACAGCTAGAGAAAGAAGAAAACGTTCCGTATTCTCTCATTGTGTTCTAATGTTCCTCCAGGTTTTTATTGTACCCTGAGGTCATCCTATGGATTGGAAGCTTAAGGAGATGAGGAAAAGCCATCTAATGTTTCTTCCACTCCTTGAATTCTATGATCCTAGGAAGATCAGGTTATTTATAAGAGATTCTGATATTAGGAGCTCCATTAGTATTCTTGAATGAGTGATGCCAATAGACAATATTCACACATATGTTTGCATTATAGAGAGGAAGGTGTCACCAAAAAATGCTAAAATATCCATCAACCCAGTTAATTAAGTGAAATATGAAAAAGGATGGGAGAAGAGGGAATAGATCATCTAAGGGTTGTGCAACATTGTAGTTCTATGAAGTATTTCATATGTTTAGCACACAACAGAACATATTATGTTTGATTTAATTTCCTGCATGATTTTGGATGTTGAGTGGACCTAATCTCCATGATCTAATGACAAATGCTTCATTTAAAAAGCACATCCCTATCCTACATTACTTGCTAATTTGTTTTTCTAATATTCACTATACTTACAAAGAAACAAAAATTGATCTAATTGCCAGGAGAATAATACTTCTATTTTGATTATTTCTTGTAATGATAAGAAGATAGTTGCATAATTATCTATGTACATGGAAGTACATATTTTAAAATGCTTTTCCTATGTAAGTGATAATATTCAGTAAAGACAGAATTATAGTTTGCCTTTTGTTAAAAAAAATTGAAGCTGTTGATCTGAATTTCATCAAGATCATTCGGTACCCACCCCCCACAGCCCTGAGTCTCTGCTTGCTCATCTCAGTGCCCCCTCCCCTAAAGCCCCTACCTCCCTACCACAGACTCTCCTCCTTCCTTCTTTCTCCCAACGCTACCAGCTATCTCCTCTCTCAGGTGTATATTCAACCTCTACTTTTTATTATATTCTTCCTGTTTCAGATAAACAATGTCCAGTTTTCCTGCTCTTAAAAATAACAGCCACCTTCCTTAAGCCTTTGTCTCTCTTTAGGTAATAGTCTATCTCTTCCTTTTTATGGGCAAACTTCTGGAAACAGGTGGAGCTCACTGTCACCTCTCCTTTATCTTCCACTAATTGTCTCAGTCAACTGCCTATGATTTCCACTCACATCACTACATTGAAATCAGCCATGTCAAGTCCGCCAAAGATCTGCTAAGTCACAAACGGACTCAACTCTTTCTAGTTCTAATCTTGATGTTATTGACAGTTCTTCTTAAACTTTCACATCCCTTGAGTACTAGACACTACTGGTACTCATACTTCTCAGGCCACTGGCCACACACACACTTCCTTACTTATAAGGAGAGAATTAAGTTTCCAAAATAGAACAATATGAAGTATAATTTAACAAACACCCACAACTCAGAATGAATACCTACTAACATTGTGTCAAATTTGCTATCAGGCTCTTTTTTCCCCTAATTATACCCTTAGGAAAATTATGTAAGTAATATAATTCCATATTCTTCTTTAAAAACAAAAAGGAAATACTGCATTTCAGATAAAGCTGAAGCTTCTTTTATTCATCACCTTTATTCAGCCTTACTTCTTACCCCGTCCTTCTCCTCAAATGACCTTTATAGACGACCTTTATGATGAGACTGGTGTACAGCTTTCCAATTCATTTAAAATTTTTACTTACACACATATGTAGTCACATGCTATTTCGTTCAGCATGTGTTTTCTAAATTTACATAAATGATACCATGCTAAAATTTTTACTTTTCTTGCATTTTTTTTGGTTCAACATTATTATTTTTAAATCAGTCTATGTTGTTATATACAAATCAGATTCATACCATTTAATTTATTCATGTGACCCTGCACAGCTGAATATTTGATCCTTTAATAGTGGGAATTTAGATTCTTTCTGGTTCTGTGCTACTGCAAAGAAGGCTGTAATGAAGCTCTTTGCCTGTGTCTATTACCCACATGTCAAAAATTTTCTCAGGTATAAATACTTGGTAGTGGCATTTCTGGGGCTTTTCAAGTCTCGTTCAATTAGATGCACGTCCCACTCCACTTCCAAGGTCATCTTTTATACTAAAAACCTAACAGTGTGACTTTCCTGCTTAAAATCTTCAACTGGCTCCTCCTTCACTACAAAATGAATTGCACAGTCCTTGGGAACTTATATAAGGTCCTTCTTGTCTGGTTTCTTCCTGCCTGTCCAGGCTTCTCTCCAACCCCTGACCCTGTCCTCTAGTCTATTGAATACTTGCAGTGTTGCAGCATTTCAGAGCTACTCTTCTCAGGCAACACCTTGGTCTCCTGTTTCCCTGCATTTGCGTGGGCTATGCCCTATGTTTAGAACACCTGCCCTTGGCAATCTGTGCCTGCCAGGTCCTTCTCGTGCATCAAAATTCAACTCAGATGCCATTTCCTTTGGGAAGCACACTGTTTCCCAAGGAGACTTCTAAGATGATTTAGGCATTCAAAACAAAACCTGCATCTTCTAATAATTAACCATCAAGATTCCTAGTTAACATTGCCTTCCCCTGTGTCCATACATTAGGGTAAAGAGCCTATGAAGTTTTCTGCCTAGAACAGGTAGCAGATCAGGCAAGAATGCCCTGGAATAGACCCCATGGCCAGCATTCATTTTCACTGAGAACATTGGGATTGGAAGCAAACTGTATACAACTGCCATTTGAGGCCAAATTAAAGAGGGGTAGATGCACTTCACTGTTTCAAGGGAACAGTTTTACCTTTTTATATGTTAAATCAACTTTGCTTTACTCTATTTTCTCTCTTTTCTCACATATACAAGAATGATTTTTAAAGACACAACTCAAAAACTCCTTTTCTCAGTGGGGCTGTAGTTAGTTACTTTTGAAACATCTGTCCCCTGTTTCACACAGTCTCCATGAACAAAGGACACAAAAAACCCACTTGGGCTAAAATGGTTCCCCAGATTATGGATTCACTGTGTCTTGACTTATGAAAGACTTTCCTCCTGCAGATGTGAACTGCAAGAACAGTCATAGCTGATCCATTCCTCCACAGATAAGCGCATTTCACACATAATCAAGAAAAATTATCATTTGAAATATGGGAATAGTAGAGTCTTGATCCTCTGTGAAGGCAATCAAGCACACTGCTCCATAAGGATTGCATTTCCAAAGCCTGCAGGGAGGGGGTTCTAACTTTGGGGGGAAAAGGGAAAAGAGAAAAAAAGTTTGGTTAGTAATTGCATAGAGAGAAATGTATGTGTTAAGTAAATAAGCCTCCCTTTTTCTTACATATTGCTCATCTCAACAGGAAGCTTTAGTGAGTATGTATTACATGCTGGGCACTGTTCTGGGCACAACAGATAGAGAAATAAGGGCTGGGAGTAGGACAAGGAGACCACAGTCCAGGGGAGGAGAAGACTCCCACAGCTAATTAAATCCAGTGTCATAATGCTGGGCTGCTGACACACAGGGCACTTGCTGTGGAACCTGAAAGCACACAGACAAGGTGCCTGAGGCCTGAGGGCCTGAGTGAGGCACAGGAAGGAACAGGAGGAAAAGTGTGCCGCCTCATGCACAAGGGGGCTTGCAGGGACAAGAAGCTGTCAGTAAGCCAGATTTGTCCTTAGTAGCAGGTCTGTGTGTGCATGGCCCCATGAGAGACACAGTGACCTGGAAGGGGTTTGGACATAGTACCCCCAAGTCCCTGAAGGCCACAGTCCCTTGGCAGGGGAGGACCTGCACAATTTTGTGCAGCTATATGCACAAAATGCTACTCAGGTGGCAGGTGCCACCAGTGCACGTTTTGGGGCTGGAGTGCAAAGCAGAATCTTCAGTGGAGCCAGAAGTTCCTGTGGTATTGGCTGGCCTGAGCTCAGGCCTTGGGATCCCTCATGACTCTCGAAAGCTCACCAGCCCCTTACACTCAGCCAGAATCTGAGGGTAACCTTCCAAAGGTACAAGGAGATGCAGGGACTGGCTGATCCTGGGACTGAGGCTATGCTTGGCTAGTGTGCGGAGATGCCAGGCGCCTAAACATGCTGATGCCTCTCTGTTGCAGCTCCTGCCCACCTCTCCAGCCCTGTCCCTCCACTCTCTGCTACTCACAGTGCGTCCTGCTCAAATTCTCACTGTACCCTGCAACTCACCCTGATTTCCTGATGCCATCCATGCACATTTTGTTCCCTATGCTGTAATGACCTTTCTTTCCTTTTGCAACTGGAGAAAATCTATGTATGTTTGAAAGTCCAGCTGACTTACTTGAGTCTTCTTCAGGCAGAAAGAATTGCTTCCTCCATGTGTATTCATAACTCTGAATGCATCACTTCCTCTCCACTCAAACCCAGTGTCTTCTCCTATTGCTTGTCTTTGCAATTAGCACCTCCATCTGCCCAGGGCAAATATTAAACATTACTCTCTACCTGATCTCCAATGTATTACCAAACCTAATTAATTGTATCTCCTAAGTATCTCTTAAATTTCTCTCTGTATTTGCCTTATCACTGGCTTAGATTATTGTTTCTTTCCTATAATGTTGCTTTTGCTTTTTAAATAAGCTATTTACCTCTGTCTCCAAACCCTCACACCTTGAGAGATGCTGTGGATGAGTGGTTAAACCCATGGCCTCACCTGCCTGCCAGCCTTGGTTTTAGCTTTGCTACTTATTCTTTATGTGGCTTAGTAAGAGAAGGAATGCTAGTATTTACCTCTTAGGTTGCTGTAAGCATGAAGTGTGGTAATCTTACATAAGATGCCTAGAATAGGTCCTGGCACAGAATAAGGACTTCCTAAGTGTCAGTATCTATCATTAGTCTGTGATCTATGTATCTATGTATCTATGCTGCTTTTAGAATCAATTTCAAGTCTGCTTTTTTACAAGTCTGATAACATACCTCCCTTGGAAGAAGTGCTTCCGAGACTTGTGGGGTCTTTGGTATTTACTGGAGTTTGCAAGACCCTCAATCACCTGCTCCCATCTCCCATTCCACCTGTCTCTCACTCACTTCCATGGACAGCCTGTGCTTCAGACAAGGGGAAGCACCCACCCTCCCCTGGACTCGCAGCACTCTCTTTAGCCTCCCTTCTGGGTGAGTTATTTCACTAGAGGGCACATCCCCTTTGTCCATCTGGCCATTTCCAAGTCATTCTTCAAGATTAGTTCACAGTCCACGGTCACTATTTGTGGAGCCCAAGAAAACTAACAAACAAAAACAAACAATAGTTTTCAAGCATGTTAATGAATATTTTATATTTGTATTTATAATTATATATAGCATTATATATTGGTTATATTGCATGATAGTTGTTTGGAACTTTCCTTTTTTTCCACTGTTGTCAACATCCTGGTTAGGATTCTAAACAGACCACTAAATAGCGATACGACCTTTGCATTCCCCAATTTAAAATATCTTTTGGCTTTGAGTATTTAGAATATCTTTGCTCAGTGACAGAAATCCAGAGCCATCCACTAAGATTACTCATATTTCAAAAGCATTCTACAATTTCAGTAAATTTGGATCAAAGATTAAAGAATTTTGGGCCGTGAGACTTTAGCTACAGTTTATTTTGTACTGTGTCAAATCTTGTCTTCATAATCTCATTTAATCTTCACAAAGCTGTATGAACTGAATACTTCCATTATCCCCATTGTAAAAGTGAGAAAACCGAGGCTGAGAGATTAAGTAACTGCTGGTAAGTGATGGTGAAACTAAACAGTAAAGTGTTCTGACTCTAAGGCCAGCACTCTAACCATGGACATGAACTGCCTTCCCTGTGGTCCTCTGATCTCCAGTGGGAGGAACTCTGCCTGCGGAAGCTGCTTTCATCGAGGATGAAGGCATCAACCTCCAGCTCAACCCTGTCACTCTGCCAGCACTGCAGACACTTTCCTGGAAGGAAGAACATGAGCCATAGTGACGGGTCTTGCTTGCTCAGAACAGCTCTGAAATGGCTGAGGCAGTCCCGGGCTTTGCTTGCAGAGCAGACCCAAGGGGGCCAAATAGTCCTTAGATAGAGATTATTGTGGTGCCTATTTTGTATCCCACTAAGAAAATTTGGGTGCAGTAGAAACCTGGCATTCAATTAAATATCTGTGTGCTAAGTGTCCATTCCCTTCACTAGAATGGGAACTCCATGAACACAGTGATTTTGTTTTGCTGTGTCCTAGGCCTTTTGTTTTTTTGGAGATTGAGAAAAGCACAAGTAGATCTTTCTGGTCTAAAGTAGCTCTAGAGTCAGATCTGGATTCAAGGTCTTACTCTGTTTCGTGCAGGCTGTGGGACCATGGGCAACTTATTTAACCTCTCAGCCCATTAGTTTCCCCAGCTGTATAGCGCAGGAAGGTGTACTGTCTCCCCCCAAGCACTGCTGTGAATAAGATAGGGATGTGAAGAACTAAGTACTGGGCCTGACATCGAGAAGGCACTCGACAAATGGTGGCTGTGGTACTCGGTGAAAGTAGTAGTTGTTGTGACACTCCGTAACTACCACCAGTACCTCTACCCACCTTGAGAAGGAGGGTTGAGTGTGATCAAGTGTGTAGAGCCTTTGCATACCTAACCACAGTGTGAGGAGAGACGGCAATTGCCATTCCTGAAGGGACAGCAAAGGAACTGTTGCCAGGCTTCAGATAGTGGCTGGGAATTTACAAGTGAGTTGTTTTGGAGGTGTGACTGAAAATGGCCTGACAGTGCCTTCCTGTGAATAAATTACTCAGATGATGTTCTCACAAAGTGAATCCTTGGCTTCCTCCAAGGGAAGGGGAACTTGATTCCAATCCTGTAAGTTAATATTGTAGAAAGAGCCTTTCAGCTGCTGAAAGGTACACCCCCCAGGTGTGAAGTGGGTTACCAGCACGAGGAGGAATTGGAGTGGACATGTGGGTTAGTGGCCAGACTTAGAGCCACAAGAGGGGTTGGGGCAGGGCAGCCGCAGCATGGACAGTTGGACCAAGCTGTGCAGGTGGGTGGGGGGAGACCTGAGGTCTCAGAGAGCCCAACACCTGTGACAGTGCCATGTCCCAGTCACTGGAGGAAAGGAGAAATTCACAGATTCCCTTCAGATTTCATCTCGTTCCTGGGGTATGCACAGAAGAGAAAAGGTATCAGACAACTCAGTAATAAAATGTGATAACTAATATGGAGTGGACTTATGTATGTCAAGACTGTCCTAAGCCCCTCACACAGATCAACTCATCTAATCCTCACAGCAACAACTGATTTAGAGGGAGGCTCAGCCATCAAGGGCAGGGAGGCAACAGCGGAGCCTGGGAACCTGGGTGGACTGGGTCCAGGGAGCCACTCCTCGTGATGCCATCTCAGGACAGTAACGACAGCTATCCACAGAGTCCTGGGAGTGCCTGGCCCTGGTTAAATGTTGAGGGTAATTTAAACAAATGTTGTCTCAATAATGGGTGGTGGTTGAGAAAATTTGTATACACAATGAAAATAAGTTTTCCCAGAGTTCTCAGTCTTGAGGCCATGACTGCCCTTGTAGGATTTCTTTACTTTTTGGAATGAGATACACAGAAGCAATTACATAAGGTGCTTGGAAAACCTGCTTGGGTCACGGGGATGCCTTTATAGAACTCATGAGCACTCAAGGTGTAACAGGCACCATTCTAGGGAGAGAGGACACACAGGGTAATAAGACAGCTTGGCTTGCAAGGAGCTGTTGAGACAGTGGGACAGTCCTGCAACTTATACCCTGACTCAGGGCAACAGAAAAGTGGCATGTTCACAAAGACCACAGCTCATTCCTAAGAGGCTATAACAGCAAAAATAGAAAATAATGCTAAATCAGAAACAAGAGTCTTTATCAAAACCTGAATAACTTTCTTCTACATCAAATATACATGAGACCACACACAGACACACACACACACACACACACACACACACACACACACACACACACACACACACACACACTTGTCCCTCCCATTTACATGCACAAAAGTCACTTTGCCTAATATCCATTTTAGGCTGAATAGATTTAGAAATCAGATTATCTAGTGACATAGACAAATGAGATTTTTCTTTTGTTAGAAAACATGAGTTAGGCTCAGTAACTCATAATATACTTAAAATCAAAATTCTTAGAACAACTATTTCTCCTACAAGACACTGCTCAGAATCCCCTGCCAGCTGGCTGATGTGTGTGTGCGAAAAACCATAGTATTTCAGGAGCTGTCCCTGCACCAGACATTTTTCTCAGGATTGGGGGCTGCTCACATGCTGCCTGGCACCTGCAGGATCAGTCAGTTTGCACAAGCAGCTTCCCAGGCAAATGACGTAGCTCCTCCTCTGCTGTTTCCAAAGACCAACATCTGTCGGAGATCAGCATATGCATCTGCGTATTAAAGCGCTCAGTGTTCTAAGGCCCTGCACTTAATTTTCCCTTGGGTAAACAGAGCCAATAATGGATAAATACTGAAGGATCAAATATCCTTAAACTATTGGAGAGAGCTGTGAGTGCAGAGTTTAATCCTCGTCAGAAGTGAGAAAAAACACAGAGAGAGAAAAATATGACAGAGGCTCTCCAAATCATGAGTGAAGAGCCTGGAGAAAATGTGTGCCACTGGCCATGTAATGTCTTGGGAAGCATCTCCATGAACGGGGGCAGGGAAAGGGCATTTAGGAGTTCTATGGTTAAGTGTATTTAAATATGAAATATGGCATGATCCAAGCAAATGATTTTTCTTTCTTTGGAAAATAGCCTAGGGTCTTTTTTGCTGCCATCCTCCAAACTGGGTCAACCCCACTGTCTGTAACCATACATTGAAAAGATTTCTACAAATGTCCTACTAATTGCACTTTGAGGCAAGTCCCAGTGGGAAGATGAACTTTGGACACGCTGACAAGTCTTGGCCTTTGAATACGTGGTTGGCCTTCTAATGGCTAAGACAGTCCCTCAGGGAAAACACACAGCTTGAGTTTATCTTTCAAGTAAAAACTTCTGAGGATGAACTCTCAGGAATTCTTGTCTAATACAGGGGGGCATAATGTATTTTATAATTTCTATCCAACTCTTTCTTTTCAAATAAACACTCTAACCTTTGAAATAATTTTGCCTCAAAAAATTATTCCATCTAAATTTTATCACCATATGCCACATTATTTTCTGATTTGCTTTTTAAAAAAAGAGAGGGCATTCAGCATTCCAGATTAGAGCTTCTTTTTGTTATTTCAAATCATTATTTACTTTTTTAAGAGGTATATAAATCAATCTTGCCATGGACTGATACCATAGCCATGTCTTTACCTGGTCTACCTTTGAATTATCCATATACAGAAACCCCAAAAAGAGGTGAAGTATATGGCTAAGGTAATAAATTGCCAGTAGGAAAAGAGAAAGAGAAATTTTGAGTAAGATGCTCCTTGGGAACCTGGCTGACGCCACCCACAGAAGAACCACCCAGGTGTCTGCCCTGGCTCATCCTCTGCATCCAGAACTGCTGTCCTATATAAGCAGCCTCCGAGTGCCCTTGCCAGCGGCTGAGGCCTCACTCTTATTCAGCCTTTCCTGAATGCACTTGGATAACCTTCAGAGTGGACAATGTAAAACATCAGCTGTACTAGAATAAGAGAAGCAGGAGAGCAATGAAAGGCCTGAGCCCGACACAGACTTTTGGGCTCACAGCTGTCTCCTCTATGAGAGCGAGTTGTTAGTACAGTGCCGAAAGAGAAGGGGAAACCTGGAGAGCGGCACCTGAGAACTACATCACATTTGTCTTCCAATGGGTTAAATAATGTTCAAGCCTTGAGAAATCGATGAGGGAATAACAACACATAGAGCCTATAAGAATACATCAGCTGGATATATGATTAACTGCATTAAAATGGCATTAATAAAATTACAAATAACTGAAAAGGCAGAGACAGCAAAAAATAAATAAGATTGCCATCACTTGTAAAAGCCCTTCATTCTTATGGCTTATGTTTTCCAAGTGGGGTCTTTCCATTTATATGGTGAAGAAAAACTGACATGTATGTATGTTTAAGAGGCAATAGGGATATGACTATCATTTTTAAGCCCACTTGTCAAAATTTCTTCATTAATTGCATGACTCTGTGTATTTGTAGATTTCCTTCCTGGAAAATTTATTCCTGTGCTTCCATCTTCCTCAGAACCAGGAAGATCTTCTAATCCAGTTTTGTACATATTTTCTCATGTAATATTCACAGTCTATAAACTGAGTATTATGTTAGAATGAGCAAAGGACAGACTTAGCAAGGCTAGGGAAAGTGCCTGTGCACAGTACGTAGAGTGAGACTCCTAACCAGAGCTAACTGAACCCTGAGCTTGGTTTCTTATTACTTCCTGCTGCCCTTCCTGAAGAAATGGACTCCTGCCTTTTCACCACCAAGGGACTCTTTTTAATTTCTCTCCTATCAGGACCAAGTTTTGATAGAATTTTGACCAGCAAATAAAAGATACAGATTAAATAACTAAAAAAATACTAAGTAACAACTAATTCCTTATTTCTGGTCATGGAAAACATTAAAAAACGAGTGTCTGACCAACATGAGATAATACTGAGCTGATATAATTTCAGTCAAAGGGTTTTCAAAAGGATATTTTTATTAGTCTACTCAACTCCTGTGTTTAAATGTTTAATCTCTGTTATTAGGCTTTTTTAAATATTAAAAAGAGCTGTCCTACAGGCCTTTGGGACTCCAGGGACTACTGGTGTCTAACCTGCTGGAAGGTACCAACCAGGTTCTGTGTTTTTAAATACCAGAAGCCAGAGATGTGATGATGCTGTTTGTGAGAAAGCATTCCTTTGGGTCAGAAATCCTTTCATAGACCAATCTAAATCCCTCCCGCTGCAGTGCAAACCTATTTCCTCTTCTGGTCTCAGGAGAAGTGGGAACAGCTGCTGGTCATCTTTTAACTCCTCCTGTGTGACCCAGGGCTGGTCTGTTTGTATTGTCCATGTACCACACTGTAAGCCATGTGGGACAAATTTTGTCTGTAGGATTTTTTCCTGACTCTACTTTACAACATATTTTCCAGGGGTTCTCTTTTTGTTATGCAAGTAGGGATTTAGATTCTGGGTATTCTGACACTAAAGCTCCAGGCTTGAGAAATATCTCACAAGCCTGCTCGGATTCTTCATGTAGTGCCAGGCTGGAGGAGCATGAAAATCTGACATCATGATAACTGAGACTAATATCTATTGCTGCTCTTCCAATAGCATTTAGTAGTTCAGGAAATTCTTGCCTCAGGTCACAGTCTTATTACCAGCTGGGGGCAAAATACAGCAGATGAAGGATTCATATTTCCATCTAATTCATTATACTGATGGCTTTTACAAAGCATCTGGAATTGGGCATACTAGGGGAATTTATAGAGAATCCATTTAGAATAATGACAAAACTGTTTTCTACTGATCAATCAAATCCTGCCTAATCATTAAATGATAGGTTCAGTTCTCACCAATTCCATTTTTAATGTCCCACTACCAAATAAAAATATAAATATGAAAATAACATTTAATCCCACTCTTAAGAGAACCCTAGGAGGGACTCCAAGAAGGGATCTGATCCATCTCCCTATACCACAAAGAACCCAAAATCCATGCTTTCCACACAAAATGTTTTTCTCTTATTGTGTTGCTTTGTCTCTCCAGTTGTGAAACCTCAAATATGTCACACTTGTGACAATATTAATAATAAATTTCAATCTTTTATGCAACTACTTACAGAACCAGTTTCCCAACTTGTAGTTGCTATGTCACTAAGGAAAGCAGAGAGGTAACATTCGTGCCATTATCTTCAATCAGCCCAGGTTCTTGTAAAGTCAAGTTTCTAATAAGAGCTGGATGCATTCAAGGGCAGCTGATGAGTCAGTTCTTTAAAAAGCTTTTGTAATAAAGCTGCCCTTCCTCCAACACAAAGTATAATATATGATACCAATTAAATATAGAAAATTAATTTATAATGTTCAGCAATCTAACCACATGATATTTATCCAAATGCCAAATTACAGAGTATACAAAATTTCTTAACATTTTTAAATGTAAGGAAATCAACAATCATTATCTTGCTACTGTGGAATTCTGAAGACTTAATAAGAAGGTTGAGGGCATTCCTAGTATTTTTCCCTAGGTACCAAATGTAAAGATCTTTTTCAATGAATAAATGAGATTGAGCAGCATATAAAAAGAGACCCTTTCTAGAGGCACAAGTTAGAAATTCTTTCACAGCTCTTTGTTGCTGTCAAGATGGTAAATACACTGCTAGCTCCCTTCCCAAAAAATCAAGCCTGCAGAAATCAGGTTGCAGGTTGTTTTAAGCCAATGTAGGCAGGAGCTGGGCAGCTGCAGCTGAGAGCAGAAGGGAGCTGGACATGGCAGTGAAAGGGTAAGCTGGAGGAAGCCCTTTAATTTTCTCTTCCCTCACATCCCGTGTTGATGTGGTACAGTTGTTGCCCAGCCATTCCCTAAAAATGGACAAAAATAGCCCACAGCCCCAGTACTGGTGTTCTTTGATATCAGGGCAATTCAAAGCTCCTGTCTGTGTGAACAGTAATTGAAAGTGGTGTTGGATGCTGACCGAGCAGCTGGCCTTGGGCACTTAATTCTTCAACATTTTCAACTGAAACTTGTGTGGCTGATGAAACACCACCTAAGGAGCCTGCCTTTCCCTACTGCTGCATCTTCCTAAGGGTGGGAAGGTGAAACCCTGCCCAAGCGAGTTGCTTAGTAAAGTGGCAGCAACAGGAATTATCAGTTGTCCATTTGGATATTGGAGCTTCTCCTCCTTTAGGCTCACCCTGTCCCTTCTCTTTAAACTCAGCAGAACTGGTATAGTTTAGAGCACGGACTCCACTTCCTTCGCCATATGTGTTTTCTGATACCTCCAGGGAATATCACCAACCCAAATAACTCAGAAGACAAAAAAGCTGAACATATGCACTGAAGCAGAAATCAATCTGCTTGACTGATTCACTATATTGTAATTTTGATTGACTTGCTGTATTATAATATATTACTGTATTGATACACAATCTTAACTGTTGAAATTGAAAATTTAATATATCCTGATAAATATACTTAAGAGATCATGAAAAATATTTGTACTATAATTATGAGCCAGAAATAATAAAAAAATGGAAATATTAGGTATGTAAAATACCGACATTGACATAAAGCACATAATAGATGCTGTAAACAATAAAAGGATGGATATAGTTGAAGAACTTTAACGAGATGGAAAGCTTGATTCAGTAATTCTCCAAAATAACATAAAATAGTAGAATATATATATGAAAATACATAAAAGTAATAGATATGCAAAAAAGAACTAGAAGTACCAACATATACATGAGGAGAATCCCAGGGGAAGAAAAAAAGATTATGAAGAGAAGAAAATTTTTTAAAACATGAATTTTCCAGAATTAATAAGAGACAAAGACATCAGCTTGAACTTGACAAAACAGATAAGGAAACACACTTAGATATAATGTTGTAAGATGAAAGAATATTAAATACAAAGAGAATATTCTAAAAGCTTACAGAGGGAAATAATAGATCATCTACAAAAGAATAAGACT
Organism: Manis javanica; assembly: GCF_040802235.1. Lineage (NCBI taxonomy): Eukaryota > Metazoa > Chordata > Mammalia > Pholidota > Manidae > Manis > Manis javanica. Next base: position 159,837,792 of record NC_133157.1, on the reverse strand, counting down.
GAAATCAGGTTGACCAACAGTAATGCTAGATGCACAATACAGTAGAATTTTAATACATTAAAGAAAAATAAGTTAAATAAATAAGAAAGTAAATCTCAGACTTTGACATCAAGTTAAAACTTCACTAAAATATGAGGGTATAATAAAAATATTCAGACATACTAGACCTCAGAAAATTTTCAACACCAAGATCCACCTTGAAAATACTTTCAGAGAAAGTATTCAAATAATATGAAGAGAAAATTTGGGAGATATTTCATGAGTTATGGATTGTAAAAGAGATGACTCATAAAGTTTTTGTTGTTCATTTTTCAAGCAGTAAAACAAAGACAAGTAAGAACCAAAATAACAAAAGAAAATGTATCTACTAACAACCTATAAGTAAAATTCTAGACAACATCAATATGATGTAAGGTTGGAGGGGATAATGTGCCAGGTTATCTTTTTAAATTTTGATGAACTTAAAAATTCAATAAAAGTGACTAAAAATGAAAAAGATTTTGAGTTGAGTAACCACCATAAGGAAAAAATTATAAGGTGTAATTTTTTTAACTATAGAAGAAATTTTGAACTATTCAGTGGAAAACACAAAAAAAATAAAGAGAGAGAGAGAAAGGGAAAGAGAGAAAGTAAGGGGAAAATATAAAATGAGATGAAAGAAGTAAGTTCAAACAAAGTAATTACAATAAATGCATATGGGTTAAGTTCACCAATTAAGAGACAGTAATTCTTAGACTGGATCAAAAATAAAACCTAACAATATATTGTCTAAAAAGGATACACTTAAAACAAAAGACACAGAGAGGCTGAAAGTAAAAGTAAGGAAAAGATTGGCCAGGCGAAAATGGATCAAAAGATACCCAAAGTAACAATCCCAATACATAACACAATAGAGTGAGATGAAGAGGACAGTTATGTACTGGTAAAAGGAATAAAAAAAAGAAAATATATCATCATAACTTACTTGGACCAATAAAACTACCTCAAAATAGAAAAAGGAAAAGTAAGAGAATTTAAGGCAGAAAAATCAACAGTTACAGCTAAACGTTTTAGCACATTCTTCTCACAAACTACTAGATCAAGTGAACAAAAATTAAACAGAGATATGAAAAATATAAACAATTTAACTGATAAGTTCAAGCTGTTAGACATATCTAAAATTCTGTACCAAATGGAGAATGCACATGGAATATTTACAAAAGCAAATCATGCATTTGTCACATAATAAACTCTAAATTTAGGCCTAAATAAATCCTAAACAATAAGTACTATAATTTGCTTTCTTTCTTATAATATGATAAAATTATATTAGGAATATAGTAATTGATTTAAGAACTAAAATATTTTAGAAACTAATAACATATTTCTAAATAATCTTTGCAACAAAATGGAAATCACATAAAAAATTAAGGGTAGAGAGAGGTCGCCATCACCATTGATAAGCGTTTTACATAATCTAAGACTTCTAAAGAAATAGAATAAACTCCAAGACTGACCCCAAATAAACTCCTATTTCCTTGGATTTTTCAAACCCCAAATGTTTTATGGAACTGGTTGAGAATGCCAAAGGCGATGGCAAACAGTCTCCTTTTAGTAGGGAAGACACCTGAAGGTTGCGTCCTCCTACCAATATGCTTTGAAAAAGATCAAACCAGTCTTATAAATAGATGTACTGTAATCTACGTTCCTACAAACACTTTTAGAACTTTCCCTTTCTTTGAGGTTTTTCACAGAAATTCCTATTTCTTGATGGTTCAATACAATATTCTAGATAAGCTATCATGCCGTAGTTTTGATGTCAACTAATAGCAAGTGAAAATTAGTTTCACAAAAATCAACAACAAAAATGCATTTAATACTTGAGGATTTGGTCACATGTGAAAATCTCAAGGACATTTTTACTCTATGAAGAATAAAGAAAAGGGTGTGAAAAGAATATTTAAGAAAGAGAATAAGAGGAGAATAGGAAAAGTAAAGAAGTAAGAAGTGGAAGGCAGGCAGGTTGGCCAAATCCTGAAAGAAACCCTTAACAGCATAAAACCCTGATGAGACCTGTGTTCATTCATTCATCTTTATCTTCCTTCCCTCTTTCTTTCTCTGTCTCTTTTTTTTTTCTTTTGGACATAGGTTTTTTAAAAAAAATACATTTTATTTATTTTTTCACTGAATTTTTACACTGAAGTATATCAACAATTATAGTTGATATACAATTTTATATTAGTTTCAAGTATACAACACAGTGGTTCACCAGTTACCCACATTATTAAATCCTCACCCCAAGTAGTACAGTTACTATCTATCAACACAGAAAGATGTATCAGGGACATCCGTAGCCTCCTACAGAGCAAAGCTCACTTTTACTACACTCGTGTTAGTTCTCTAAGGGGTAGATTCAATTTCAAGGTATAGTTTAAAGCTGTGCACTTGCCTCTGGGGGCTGAAAATCCAAAAATAGGGAGTTCATTGTGTCCTCAGTTTTCACTTGAGAGTTTGGCTTCCTGGACCTGAACCTATGTTACAAACTACAGGTTGCCAGACCAGAGAAATGGAAGGTCTTGGTTTCATTAGTATTAAAAGCAAAACAAAGATGGTGTTACACGTGCATAATTTCTTGAGAGGCAGTCAGTAGGCTAATTTTGTGATGGCCACACATACAAGTATGAATTAGGTAGGACCTGCTGTCATTTCCTTCTCAAATAAATAACTGCTGAGAACCATAAATCACTCATATTTTAGTTTGGCTGAGTATGTGTTTTTTTTCCAAAAATTGATAGGAGTAGCTGAAACTGCTCCACTAGTTTCTGAAGGGAACAATTAAACCTGGTGTTAACCTTCTTAATGTATTGTACACAGTACACTGGACCCACATAGCACCAGAATTTATGATCTTTACCTAATTCACTTCTATTTCCAAACTGGAGAGGCTTTATACCTTTAACAACTGTAGGTACCATTCTGTAACTATGACACCTTCCTGGCAGTTTGAAAGAGTTGGGGTTTTTTTTGTAATTCTTAACAACCAGGAAGTGATTTTAGTATAGAATGACGGAAAATAATTTAATGATTGCGATTGCCAATGGGTTTCAGCCCTGAGCAAGTTGGCTATGGATTCAATGTGACCAAAGAAATTGACAACAAAACGTTCTTGGGGTGAAAGGGTTATAACCAACTTTATTTCCAGGTGGCAGGTCAGTCACTAGAATCCTGTTCACTCAGAGCGAGTCTGTGTGCAGCAAGCTGGTCTCTGCCTCTGGGTCCCTCTGGACAGCTGTACTGCCACCACTCCAGCCTCTGCTCTGCTCTCCTGTAGCCTTGCTGCCCTGCCACCATGTCACGTGGAGAACACTGGGCGGAGCTCTTTATATAGCGTCAACAGCCATGTATTGCCCACAGGTGTGCAGTGAGCTAGTCAACCAGGGCCAGGTGAGAATCCTGGCCACAGGAACTCTCCTTTTATACACAATGATATTTTATATATACATAAGTAAATATATCGCACTTCCTTCATGGAACTCATCCTAAAAAGCACCTTTGTGATAGCTATCTACTCCCAAAGAGTTATTTGAACCTTTTAAAAAATGATGTGAGAAAACTTAACAAAACCATCTGTTGGTGATGATTATCTGTGACTGTGCTGAACACACCCTGGGCTGTCCTACACTGAGGAAAGCAAATGATCTCAAGCACTGTCCTGTTAGTGACCTAAAATTACAAATTCAAACAACCAGTCTCTCTCTGAAAGAGAAGTGGATTTTCCCCCACCTGCTCCTCCTTCCCGAAGAAAGCCGACAGAAGGGCAGGTAGATACAAGATGTGTATTTAGGATTTTAGTAACCAGAGGCAAGGCAGGTATGCCCTACATTACTGTGCAGCAGAGCAAGCTGCCTGGGTCTCTCTAGAACATGCTCACCTGAACACGGGAGACCTAGGCTCTGGACTCATTCTTGGTCCTGATGGTAAGCTGGAGGCACAGCACAGTGAGGGACAGTCCTTCTAAGTTCTGCCTCAACCACTGGGGAAGCTGTATAAATCTGCCCCTGAAGAGACCACACTGGGGAAAAACTGTCCACCTTCCTCTCTGGATGCTACGGTATGAGTAAAAGGAACAAATTTAGGAGTTGGTTCTTCTTAGATACTCTCTGTCAAATGACAAGGGCTAGTCTCAGAATGTGTTGCATGCTATTTCCAAGCGAAAGAATTTCATTTCTCTTTAAAAGACTCCAGAAAGCATACAAATCCACCCTAGCTAGAGGATACTTAAGGTCTAGATTCTTCTGGACGTGAAGGTTGCATCCTCCTATCATCCTACTTTGAAAAAGATTAAACCAGTCTTGTAAATAAATACACTGTAATCTCATTTCCTCCTAACATCCAGGATGTGGTCAGTCTAATACTGATAGTCATATATAATCAGTGATCCTGAAGACAGTCTTTACACTTCTCACAGAAGGTGAGAGCCAGGTCTGCCTCTTAAGCACATAGGACACGATTCTCTGTTAATTAAACTGTCCTGATTTAATATAGAAGACACAGGTAAATTTATGCCCCCACCCCACCTCCATGGCCCTGCAGCTCACTTTCAGAATTGCATTCATTCTGCCATTACTCACCTTAACCTTCTTTCATTTTACCTTCCTCTCACTCTTTACACTGGAATCATGGGTTGTTTCTCCCTAATGATAGTTTATTACTTGATCCCAGTTTCCCCAAACCATTAAAATTGTGTTATTTTCTTAATGGCTCACCAAAGCACTTTAGTCTGAACTATTCACATATACTTGGCATGCAATGAAACCCCACTGAATCGCTCTTGGAACAAGCTGTGGTACAGTCCAGTGTAGCTTTCTATTCTCAGTTGCCAGCACTCCCATGATCTGAAAAGCAAGTGTATAACACAGGAAGATTTCAAGGCCAGATTTTACATTAAATTAAAGAATCTGACAAGGCATTTCTCACCAAGGTGTAGTACAGGCAGAATGGAAGTCTGCCCCAACTTTTCAGAACCATGGGTAAAGTCTGGTAGGAGAAGCCAAACTAATTTGGGGCCATTTCCTCCTCCAAGCACAGTTACCATTCTATCATTGAAACATGGCAGAAGACAAATGGATATTGTTTGTGGACCTAAAATTTTTCATTTAAAATATCATCCTAAATCAATTGCTCAACAACTGAGACCATGAGAAATATCTTAATATAGCAAGACACCCTAAAACATACTTCTGTGAGTTTAAACAGCTTGAAGTCCATTAACAAAAGACAAACGAGCAAAAGAACTTAGGGTTCTTTGCTTTTATTTGAGATCAGCTGCCCGTCTTGCTCTATGCACAGGAGTGGAGACTGAGCTAATTTAATGGAACCAGTGGCAAGTTGTATTTGTGTAGTGTGAAGGGGATGGGTTTTCAGATAAAGTTGCTCTGAATGGAGATCGCTATGAGGAACACCTGGCTTGACTCCCAGCCATGCATTAGTCAGAAACTGAAGAACCACTTTTAGAACTACTAATGAGCCCCAGGTGAAAATGCTGTTAACTAGAAGCCTCCTTTTAAAAAAATTTCCAGTGTTTTGATTGATGATGAGCAAATTGTTTAGGATTCCTAATTTTCCATTACATTAAAACACAACCTTGGTTTTTCCTCCCAACTAAAATATTTTTGTCTTTGGATAGGGCAAATGCCTGCCATTCGTTACAGGAAAGGCAGTTTCCATTTGGGGAATCACTAGAGGAGATAGATATACTTGTGGTAGTTTAAGTCTGCAAAGTGTTTATGATCCAACAAAGTAAAATGGGAACTTTGGGGTTTAAGGTGGCCATTAAGCACATACTGTTGCATTTTCTTACGTTTACAACATTGTTAAATTTGATAAGATTTAGAATCTTCTAGTATTTCAAAAGAAATTGCCTATTTAAATTTGTAATTAAAATGCAAAAATGTTCAGTTACTGTCAAGTCTCAGGTGCTGAGAGACACTGGCTCTAAGGAAAAAGAACCAAAGCACAATTTATTGAATAGCATCACTTATTTAGCATGTATTTATGCACACCGTGTTAAGATATACTGTCTGGCCACCGGGTTTCAGCCCCAGGCAAGTTTGCTATGGATTCAATGGACCAAAGAAATTGACAGCAAAATGTTCTTTGGGGTGAAACGGTTTATTACCTGGCTTGTTCTCCAGCGGTAGGTTGAGCACTAACATCTCTGCCTCTGCCCAGAGCACTGGGCCGAGCTCTCTATATAACACAATAATAGCTTATTGCCTAAAGGTGTGGAAGCGGTAGCCTAGCAACAGGCCAGTTACATCATCAGGTAGTTCAAGTTCAGTGAGGATCCTGGCCATAGGAACCCCAACTTCCCCACACCTATTAAGATGAAATAAAAGCATCCATAAGGAATTCAGCCATACTCCACATTTTTAAGACCCAAGTTTTGTGGCTACATGGTAATATTTTGAAATTTTTTTTGTTTGACCATAATTTATTCAAAAGAATATTTATTTAATATTCATCATGTGTGGTGGAAAACATGGCAGTGAATTAGATAGGGTTAGTGAATTCTTGGAGTTCAACTGATAAACATTGAAAAAAGAAACACAGAAAGTACTTTAACTAAGAACAAATAAGCCAAAAAGGAAATATCTAAGGTACAATGAGAGTGTATATATATATATATATATATATATATATATATATATATATATATATATATAGCAGTGGAACCTACTATTGACAGAAAAATCAGGTTCAACCTTCTGCTACAAGTGTACCTAATGGACTATTCATAGACATCTGGGATTGGTATTTCAGGGTTCCTCTTATTTGTTCTGTTTAAACATAATTTTTAAAAGTATGTTTTCATTTGCTAACATGGATCGATGTTTAAAAAATGAAGTGCTAACTTCAAAAAAAAGAAAATGGAGGAAATTTAAAATAACATAAAATCATCTTTCTGACTTTCATGATGTAATTTCTAAGACTCAATAAAACTCTCTTGATAGGTAAGGAAAATTATAACATTATCACAAACACAAGTAGTGAATCAGAACCAGGCATAAAGTGTCTTACAAACATTGAGTATATGTAGAATTTTAAAATGTGGATTTTATTTTGTAGATATGCAAGGAACATAAGCCTCAGTATTTCTTTTGATGGGGAAAAATCCCTAAGCAATAATTGCATAAAACTGTAATACATAGGCCCTGCCACTTAAAAAACTGCCACAACAATTTGAAAGGATAGTCAGAAGCACTGTATTAAGTACAGTAGGGAGTATTTTTAGTCTGGAGGGTGACAATGAAAGTACAATTAAAGTCAAAGCCAATTCGAAGAATGAAATGAGGATGTGTGGTGGCATAACTGCGACCATACTTCTCCCGCCAGAAATGACAATTTAAAAAAAAAAGGCAAACCATCTGAGGCAAATTATTTAACAAATTTATAACACACAACACAGGGCTGTCATGTCTGAAAGAGTGAATAAGGACATGAGCTTCCGTTTCCCTGGCTTTCGGTCTGAGGTGCTTTCTGGCCCACCGGGCAGGGAGGAGGATGCCTAAGTGGAACAGGTGTATCTCCTGAGATACTGAGACAGAGATGAGAACTCTCAAGGCTGAACCAACTGGTACCTGAGCATCAGGGTTTGAGAGAAGAGGGAGCTTTATACAAAAACAGAATTCTCCACATCATTCATCTTTTACTGTTGGCTAAATGCCAATGTACACATGTGTAGGGTGAAATTCCACACAACTGAACAAAGAACGACAAAAAGTCATAAGCTGAACAAGCCCAGAGCTCACACAAGACTGAGACATGTTCAAATGCTGGCTGGTCAGAGTAAAGAGTCCTTGTGGAAAACTCAGGACTTTTCATAAAGTCTCCAGAAGGGCTATGTCCCAGAGTAAAGACTATGCTAAACTTTCTCTAGTGAAGATTAAAAACAAACCTCAAAAGGATCAAGTGGATCCATATGCAACTGCATGTCAAAGTAAGTCATCATTCTTTTAGGAAAGACAACGAAATCCAGCATGCAGCAATGTAGTATCTACAACATCTGTATTCTGCTTGACAACTAACGGAAATGCAAAGCAGCAGGCAAATGTGACCCATAACCCAAACTGAAACCAGTCAACAGAAACAAGCAGGAATAAAAGAAATGATGTATTTTGCAGCAGGGACTTCAAAATAGCTACTATAAATATGCTCAAGGATTTATAAGAAAACATGAATATAATAATGACAAAGATTAAAGATATAAAATGAACCAAGTGGAATGTCTAGAGATAATATATGTGAAATACACAACTACACAACTAAATCACTGGATAGGAGAAGAGCTTATTAGACTCTAGAGAAGAAAAAAATCAGGGAGCTTGAAGACAATAGAAATTTTTCAAGTGTAAGCACAGAGAAAAAAACTAAAAAGTTGAACAAAACCTCAAAATGCGTGGAATGGTATAAAGTGGGTTGTGATAGTTATAACTGAAATCCTAAAGGAAAGAAGTGAGGAGAAGGTTCAGAAAAATTACATTTAGAGAAAAAAAACCCAAAAAATTCCAAATTTTATGAAAAATTTAAACATACAAAACACAAGTCAGAAGGTAAGAAAATAACATCTTTAAAGTATTATATTGATAAATTCTAGCTTAGATGTAGAAAGTTGGAAAGAGCATGTCCTGCCAATGGGTTTCAGCCCCAGGCAAGTTCACTATGGATTCAGTGTGACCAAAGAAAATGACAGCAAAACGTTCTTGGAGTGAAAGGGTTATACCCAACTTTATTTCTAGGTGGCAGGTCAGTCACTAAAATCCTGTTCACTCAGAGCAATTCTGCATGCAGCAAGCTGGTCTCTGCCTCTGGGCCCCTCTGTCTGCACAGCCAGCCGTCCTATGGGCCCCTCTGTCCTAACAGCCATTCAGCACAGCCATCCTCCGGGTTTCTCTGCACAGTCATCCTGCACAGCCGTCCTCTGGGCCTCTCTGCACAGTCATCCCACACAGCTGTCCTTTGGGCCTCTGTCCTTGGTGCTGCCACCACTCTAGCCTCTGCTCTGCTCTCCTGCAGCCATGCGGTCCTGCCACCATGTCACATGCTCAGAGCACTGGGCAGAGCTCTTTTTATAGAGTCAACAGCCATGTATTGCCTGCAAGTGTGCAGTGAGCTAGTCAACCAGGGCCAGGTGAGAATCCTGGCCATAGGAACTCTCATTTTATCCACAGAGCACCACTCCTATGCTCACAACAAAAAAATATCTGGATAATTTCCAAAATTGTAACTTTCCTTGAACCCATAAGAAATGAAGACCTGGGGTAACCAATTGCTCTCTCATCTAAGAAAATGCAAGTACCTCCACAAACAGGCTTACTAGGGGCAGAGTATGGGAAGAAGGCAGAGCTACCAAAGACACTGGCAAAATTTCAGCTAAAATATTTGACATGTTACTAAAGGCCAAGTGAGGGCAGGAATTAAAGTATACATACTCAAGGATCACAGTTACTAAGGGAATTTTCACCCACTCACAGACTTTTCTCCATAGGTTTCACTCACAAGAAATACTGAGGCAGGATAAGTGACCTAAGAAAGGCTCCTTTGCGTATATGTCTGGAGAAGAAGAACAGCTGCCAGTTTGGAAAGACAGGAAGCCTTACCTGAATTCTTTTTCCAATGGGACAAAAAGCCTTAAGTCATTAGGAAAAGAGCAGAAAGCTGTCATCCCCAGGGCCAAGGCCAGGTCTACGGTAAGTGAGGTGCCTAGGTGGCAAAATATAAGAAGGCATTCACTCCCAGGTTTGTACAGTGCTAACCTCATACCTGCACAGACCTGTCAATAATGGTCCCTAGATGCCTCACATGCTTGACCAGGTCCCAACCATTCACTGACATCTGTGGAAACCAACTGCATCTGGGGAAAAGAAACTGAAGAAAAACTACTCCCCTGCAGGAGGAGTGGAAAACTAGCATGGATCCAGAACAAAATAAAGCCTCTAACACTTAACAGGGACAAAAGCACTGAGGAAGTCCTAACCCTGAGATGTGGAGCCACAGGGCCTGCCTAAGAATGAGGCGGAACCAGGACAACAAATAATGTCTACCATTCTTCCACCACCAAGCTAGCAAGCCTTAAATAATAGGTAACATTAATCTATCACTTCGAGACAAAGCTTGGAGAGAGATTTCTGAAGTGCAGGCTTACAGGAAAATCTACAGCTAGGAGTTGAACAAAAAATTGAGAAAAACCTAACAGTGACCTAGTCCTCACTCTGAGCCCAAAGTGAGCTAGAAATACTTGAAGCCAGTGCTTCATTAAGAGTAATCATAGCAACACCCAAACCAACCTCAGCTCCCTAAACTAGGACTTAAATTCCCACATAAGGACCTAGCAAAAGAAGGTCTGTGCTTATTTTCAGGCACAAATATTAGTTTTCTCAGCTCTGTTATCTTACATATGATGTCTGGATCTCAATAAATTAATGTGAGACACCAAAAAAGGGAAAGGGGGAAAAAATACCCAACAGCCTGACTGTCAAGAAACAAAATAATCAGCAGACCCATCCTCAGGAGAGATGTTCAACCTGTTAAACAAAAAGTTTCAATGACTCTGATTCAAAATGAGATACCAGAACACATCCATCAAAATGGCAAAAAATTTTAAAATAACTAATAATACCAACTAACCACATCATTATTTTAATGTAAATGGTGCAAACACTCCAATTAAAAGTCAGAGATTACAAAAACCAACCCAACTATGTTGTTTATCAGTAATAAGCATTAAATAAAGACACAGATAAAAGTAAGGGAATAAAAAATGATATGCCATGAAAACACTAAACATGTGACAGCTGGAATGGCAATTTTTATGAGACAAATTAGGCTATATGTTACATCAAGAAGAAACAATACAGGTTTAACTAATTCCTAAGAAAATCCCAGAGATTTTTATTGTACATATAGGCAAGACTATTCTAAAAATGTATATGGGGAGACAAAGGAACTAAATAGCTAAAATAATATTGACAAAGAAAGTCAAGTCGGAGGAATCAGTCTACTTACATTCAAGACTTATATATAGCCACAGTAATCAAGACAGTCTAGTACTGGAGGAGGGGTAGACACATAGATGAACAGCTTACACACACATATACAATAACACAAAATTGGTTAGTGTTACCATTTTTAAGTGTGCAATTCAGTGTCATTAATTATATTCACCATGCTGTGCAACCATCACCACTATTTCTAGAATTCTCCCATCACTTCAAAGAGAAACTATAGCCATTAACCAGTAACTTCCCATTCTCCCCTCTGCAGCACCTGGTAACTTCTAATCTACTTTTTGTCAATTTGAATTTTCCTGTTTTAGATGTTTCATATAAGCTGAATCATATATTTATCCTTTTGTGTATGTCTTATTTCACTTAGCATAATGGTCTCAAGTTTCATTCACGTTATAGCATGTATCACAACTTCATTCCTTACTATGACTCAGTAACATTCCATTGTATGTCTGTTTTGTTTATCAATTCATCTGTTGGACACTTGGTTGCTTCAGTGTTTTGGATATCATTAGTTACGCTTCAATGAGCATTTGCATGTGCATATCTGCTTCAGTCCTGTTTTCAAATATGTATATATATTTTTAAGTTTTTTTTAAAGTTAAAATTAAAAAAAATAAAACTGGTTCAAATACATAAGATGACTGGCAGATAATGCAACAAAGAACTAGGCAAACAGAATAGTAATGAACAGCAAATAAACATAGCCAAAGGGCTTAGCATTATTAGTAATCAAAGAAATAAAAAACAAGAAAATAAGACATACATACTTACATGCTATTCTTTCTACTTGGAAAATTCATTATGTCACCTAAAAACTGATACACACTTATGACTGACTACTTATTTTTCCTTGTCTCCTTCTGTTCCCTGAAAGGTTGTAAAAGCAATGATAGTCCAGTATCAATGAGTACATCTAGCAGGAAGATCTTGGTTTCTAAATTGCATTCTCTACTAAAGGAACTGAACTTCTTGGGAAAATGGCTAATTCTAGGGCTGGGGAAGGGAAAGTACAAGATGAGCCTAGCACATCTTGTGCAAAAAATAAGTAAGGAAGGATTCAAAGAATGGTGGGACATCTCCATGGGTCACAGGAGACAACTCAAGGGGCTCCCCATGGACAAATCTGTGACAATTTGATAATCAAAATAAGTAGTCAAAGTAATGAATTATTACTGACTTGAACAACCAAAAAGAATCAAGGAGACTCTACTGGTGTGTGTGTGTGTATGAAGAAGGAGAGAAAGGGAGAGAACAAGATTTTCTGTCTCCTCCACACCTCTCTGGATAGAAGGCCTTTCTTCTTTTCTAGGTAAGTGATCATAGAGCAATAGGCATGCTCTGGGGAGGTACCTGAAATTCAGTATGTTTTGGTATTTCCAGTAAAGAATATCACAAGTTCACAAGCTGAGTACATGTAGTACTCTGACATTACAATATTATCTTTCATTTATGCAGGACTTTGCAATTTTCAAGGCTATTTTGATTTCTGTAATGAATATTAAGACATATGCAAGGTCAGTGACTATTCCCATCTTGCAAACTGGGAATAATGAGGCTCACAGAATCAAGTAAATTGCAATGACAGACTTACAGATTTTCTACCTCTTAGTCTATTGTATTACAAGAAATACATTCTATGGAACATCTGTCTTTAGAGATGGTGCACTTAGAGTAGTCAAGTATGCTTCATCCTTGTTCTTCACACAGCAGCAGCAGCAATGCCAAGTAGAGATAATCTGGCCTCGTGGGCCTGAGCAAGTTTAGAATTCAAAGGCCATGCTTCTTTTCTGCCACTGATTTACTCTGTGGCTGCCTGATAAAAGTGTGACACTAGTTTTCTCATCTGTTTTACAATAAAAAGGACAAGGCATGGAGCGCCATAATGTAAAGTTAAAAAGAAACAGGGTTAAAGCAGAATCTAAGAGCATAGACAGAATTCTTTTGCTTTTGATCTAATACTGCTGGGCTTTAAATGAGGATTTGCATGTGGCAGTTTGAATCTGAGTCTGGGTTATTTGCAATATATGAAACACAGAGAAAGAAGTGAAGTTTACATTTGCAATGAGATCTTCCTTGGAAGGAATTGAGACTGAATTACTATTTAACTTTCCATGTTTGGAAAAGGAACTGAAATAAGCACTTAAATCTCTTTCCTCCCATTTTTGTAATATGAGTCAAACTTCAGGAAAGCTCTCCCCTTCCCCTACACAAAGGAAATTTTTATGTTCCTATCTGGTGTAGAGCTATCTAATGACCAAAGAAAATCCCAAGATCTCTTTTCCTGGAAAAGCCCCCTTGTTTTAATGCAACAGTCAGCCTATTAGGGAGAACACAGCAAACTTAATTGGCGGGTGTGGAGCAGATGGTTCCTGGGGTCTCTTCATGCACCTGACATGGCTGAAACAGTTACTGAAAGGCCAACATGTGGTTTTTAAATCACAGGGAGCTGAATATTATGAAAACGCCACTCTTACAATTTGCGACATCATGTAGTATTTCACAAACTCTTATTTCCCAGATCTGTGAATAAAGGCATTCCAGAGAGGAACTGAAAACGTTCTTTATGATATTTATTCTGGACACTCATTTTCTCAATGAATTATCAATTAGCTCTCAACTTAAAAAAATTAGGACTTCTCAAATTTGTGTTGTACAACATGAGTATTCTAAAATACAATGTGTTCAGCCAAGTGCTTTCATATTCATTATCCATTCATTATTTTAATAAATCCTGTGCATCTCCAAAATACAAGATACCATAGGGAAACCAAAATATCAACCTAATCTCTTCACTTGTGGAACTTAAAATCCAGAAGAGCGGTAACACCCAGCATTTAATTTATCTGTAAAACCAAGACTGATGTAAGTGGCAGAAGAGAAGTATCAGTGCCTGGGGATGCAGAGAAGGATGAGATCCCCTGGGTTTGGAGGAACTGCTGAAAGCTTCATGGAGGAGATGACACTTGCCCAGAGCTTTGAAGGATAGGGAAGGTTTCACAGGTGAGGTCATAGGGTGTTGAGGTGGCAACAGCATAGGCAATGATGTCCAGAGAGGAACATGCATGGCAAACACACTGACAGTCAATCAAATCAAAATGGTACTGTTAATGACCACAGTGTCTTGCCAATGGGTTTCATCACTGGGCAAGTTCACTATGGATTCAACATGAGCAAAGAAATGGCAATGGAACATTCTTAGGGTGAAAGGGCTATACCCAACTTTATTCCCATTGTGGCAGGTCAATCACTAGAATCCTGTCCACTCAGAGCAAGGCTGCATGCAGCAAGTCTATCTCTGCCTCTGGGCCTCTCTGTCCCTGCAGCTGTCTCAGTCTCTGTCCTTGGCACTACCACCACCAGTCTCTGCTCTCCTGTGTCCATGCAGTCATACAGCCATGCCACTGTGTCCCCCAGAGCACTGGGCAGAGCTCTTTATATAGAGTCAATAGCAACATATTACCCACATGTGTGTAGTGAGCTAGCTGACCAGGGCCAGGTGAGAATACTGGCCCTAGGAACCTTCATTTTATTCACAATGGCAATCTATTGTACTCAGATTACACTGACCTATTTGATTTCCTACAACACACTAACCCCAGTGTTCCAGTAATTTTTAATGCTTAATGGTGTCATGTCATCCCTATTAGGGCTTCTTCAAATGAGTGAAACAATGAAAAAAAATAACAATGTCATTAACATTTAGTAAATATGAACAACCTTATTTAGAATGTAATAAAAACCTCTGTCTTGCCAATGGGTTTTAGCCCTGGGCAAGTTCACTATGGATTCAGTGTGACCAAAGAAATTGACAGCAAAACATTCTTTGGGGTGAAAGGGTTTATTACCCGGCTTGTTCTCCTGGCCGTAGGTCGAGCACTAGCATCTCTGCCTCTGTCCAGAGCACTGGGCCAAGCTCTCTATATAGCGCAATAATAGCTTATTGCCTAAAGGTGTGAAAGCGGCAGCCCAGCAACAGGCCAGTTACATCATCAGGTGATTTAAGTTCAGTGAGGATCCTGGCCATAGGAACCCCAACTTCCCCACACTCCACCAGTCCAGGATTCTCACCTTACAATCTACATGCTTTCAATCTTCCACAATGGAGCACTGTAACCAGATTCCACAATAGCATCAGAGGATAACAACAGAGATAATAAAAATTAAGATACAGCAAGATTTTGATACAAAAATTATAATAATCCTCAAGCCAGAGGAAGTTCCCAATCCATAAAGACTTTAGGGGTGATAAGACGTGTTTTAATGCTACTAACATAGGCAAATCTTGTCCATTAGGTAGGATGCATGCAAGAGAGTGGTCCTGTGATAGGACTGTAGCAGGAAGGTGGTCCCTTCCAGATTTAGTATACCATACTTTTACTCATTTCCCCATAGGGGTTCCTGAAGGGTCTATATATAGTGCTGCTGGAGGTGCATGCACTGGCCATAATGATAAAACAAAACTTCCCGGTAAGATGCTCTTAACTTCAGCTCAATGCTTCACAGCTGACATTCTTGTTCCACCTCCACCTGTGCTTCCTTCAGGAATTTGTCTTTTTCCTTGATGGCCTCATCCTCCTTCGGAACACCTGGCAGCACTGCTGTCTCGTCTCCAATGGCACCTTGCTGCCAGCACTCTCGTGCTGCCTCCTCCCGCATCAATGCCATCTCCTTCCTCAGGGAACCCACAGAGGTTTGCAGCTTGCGTTCTTGTGCCACCTCCTTCTGCATCAATACCATTTCCCTCCTCATGGAATCCACAGAAGTCTGCAGCTTGCGTTTTCATGCTTCCTCTTGCATCAATGCCATTTTCCTCCTCAGGGAATCTACTGAATGCAGCTCATGTTCTCATGCCGCCATTTCTTGGGGTCTCCTCTGTAGACCTTTTTAAGACTGTGAGAAGCAGCCAACCTACAGTCCCCACTGCCTCACGGGCACTCTGCTTCTCAAAGGATCCTCTCAGTCTACCAAGGGCCACCCCTACTGCCTCAGGTGTCACATGCACTTGCCTCCAGTCCTGGGATGGGGCCCAGTCCTCAAGGAGGCAAGCCACCTAAGACCACATACCCATTGGGGGACAGTCCACTGTTTCCCCATTCACAGGGTCACCCAGCTGAAGCACCCCTCGCATAAGGACAACCTGTCTTTTTCCTTGGTCAACAGTGACTCCTGCCAACTATGCCAATTGTCTTGCCAATGGGTTTCAGCTCTGGGCAAGTTCACTATGGATTCAGTGTGACCAAAGAAATTGACAGTGAAATGTTCTTTGGGGTGAAAGGGTTTATTACCTGACTTGTTCTCTGGAGGTAGGTCAAGCACTAGCATCTCTAGCTCTGCCCAGAGCAATGGGCCAAGCTCTCTATATAGCACAATAATAGCTTATTGCCTAAAGGTGTGAAAGTGGCAGCCCAGCAACAGGCCAGTACATCATCAGGTGGTTTCAGTTTAGTGAGGATCCTGGCCATAGGAACCCCAACTTCCCCACAATCCCTGACCATTTTTGTTTAATCTTTGCTTAGATAGAATGTTCCATAATATTAGGACTTCTGTATTTTAAACTGATGACCACTAAATTTTCTAGGCTTCTGTGTTTTAACCAGCAAGGCAGGTACTTAGGCCACTGAATCCAAATAACTCCAGCTGTATGATTCTCTAAACACACCTTAACTCAACAGCACCCTGATATATATCATCAGTTCCCATCTAGATATTGTCCAAATGAAATAAATTCTCAAATATCAGTGCCTGACTGTACCACAAAACTGAATAATTTTACAAAAAAAATATTTTTTTTAAATTTAGGAGACAAAAAGGTGCCCAGACACTGAAGTATCAAAAACAGCCATCTGGAGATTATGCTAAGAACACCCACCAGAACACTTGAGTTCTGGCTGAAGGGACCTGAAGCTTGAAGGAGCAGAGGAAGCAGATTATGGTGGAGAGGGGAGTGCACTGACTGAGAATAGGAAAAGGGTTCTGTTCCCAGCTCAGCTGTGGACTAGCTGTGTGACTTTGGATAAGTCCTTTTACTTCTATGGGTCACAGTCTCACTGACTACAGAGAAATTGGTCCAAGTGATGCCCAGATCCAATTTAGCTCTGCAAAAATCTTTGAGTGTATGTGAGTTATATGGCTCAATGCCTTGGTGCTATAATGCTCAGATTCACCAGAAAGAGCATTACCATTATTTCACAAGGGCAACTTTTTACAATTCAGGAAGTCCTTCCTCCTACCACTTCTGTTTCAGCCCAGTTTCCTGCTTTTATTGCTGAGTCTGCTGATTAATACCAATTGTTCCGATCAGTGTAAATGCTCCTGCTTATCTCCTAAGTTCTTCCAGAAGGGTTTATGATGCTTGTTCTGTTCCACTCAGTTATGTGGGAAACAAGACTCTCTTGACTCTTCTCATTGTTAAAAATGGAATGCGTTTAGCTCAGAGCTCCAAGTTACTAACCTGAAAGATAAGCAGAAAAATAATTGAAACTCAGAACAGCTGCAGCCCTGCTAGGTCCTTGAATTTCTAGTAATCAAGGTTTAAAGGGAACTTCGAAAATGTGAGCCTTCATTGGTTTCCAAAGGTCAGGAAACAACTGCAAAAAAGAAGGTTATAATAGTTTGTAGTACACATATATTTATGAAATAATTTTTAGCAGGAGGATGTTCTGGTTGGCATTAAGGTAAATCTTATCCCTACTTTGGATGAATTATATCCCTAGGTAAAAAAAAGGAACCAAATGAAATTCCCATTGTCAAGAAACTTTAGTTTCATTGTTGGCTAAATTATCTACACATCATAATTCATACACTTCAGAGTATGGACATTATTTTTGGATAAGTGATCTTTGGATATATATTTTTTCTTATCTTCATTTTTCCATTCATTCATTTAGTAAGAGAAGGCTCCTTACTCCTAGTATGGAGCCCCAGGTGATGGTATATTCACTTAACAGCTGCAATTGTAGGCACTGAAGGTAAAAGCCTCCTGCCTGTGAATTTACTGGTTAATGATCATCACCATTTATTCTAATCTTTGTGTCTTATCCTGCCTTCATACACACAAATATGTGCACAAAATCTGCATTTTAAAATAATTTTAGGAGTTCTTATTATCATATTTTCTTGTGTAAGAAATGAAACTTTCCCACTTCATTTATTAGTTAAAATGGCTACACGATACATTCTGAAATGGGTTCTAAGGTAAAGAAAGATACATAATATGGTAGACATGTCAGTTATAGAACTAAAGAAGAAACAGAAAAATAAGAAGCCTGTGAAATGAACAGAAAGGAAGCATAAAGTATGCTTCAGAAATGTTCTAGGATGAGCAAAGGTTGGTGGAGACTAAGGCCCAGGCTTTCTGAGGCTTAAGGAAAAGGGCAATTACATGACTAGGTGGTAGAGATTGTACTCAAAGCAGTTGGTTAGAATATGGGGAGCTCATGCCAGCAGCCAGTAGCATTTTAAAGTCAGTCAGGAGAGAAAGGACATTGTGGAGGGTGGGGTGAGCCTGGAGCAGATGAAAGTGGTTCGTCAGGGCTTCAGAGTAAGAGGGGCAGACGTTCACTGGGCATATCCTCAGTTAAACTCTTACGTGATCCCGAGAAGCAGCAACTAATACTGTTTCTTTATCAATAAAAATATTTTGAAACTAAAGCTTAATGCAAGTAAGTACTCAAGATCCCAAAGCTTGTAGTGCCTGAGTCAGTGCTCGCTCAGAGCTACTCCAAAACCAGTGCCCCACAGCCTTCCCAGGACATGCAGTCATTTCCTCTCTGATGCACCTGCTCAGTACTTAGTTTTTCTGATACCCCTGATTCTCCTGGGAACATCACACAAATAGTAACTCCTTACTTCCCATTCATCTCTCCCACTAAGGGCTGTACGCTCATCTAGGCACTCACCAGGTCTGATTGAACCATTGCTAAATACACTTAATAAAATACAGGTCTTTGGTATTTTGAGAATATTGGCATCTTCCTGTTTGGCTTACATTTGCCCTAAATTTTGCCTGCAGTCAAAAAGAGATAAATTCTTTCCCTGTAGCTTGCATTTCAATATCTATAGAGAAGGAGCAAGATTTTGAGTTTAGTTCAGGTCCTCTGTCCCTCTCTCCCTTTCTCCCTCCCTCCCCCTCTTCCACTCCCTCTTTTTCTTTCTTTTTATAAATGGGTCATCCCAGCACTAGCATCTGGAAATAAAATGGTATCTGATTTAAGGAATATAAATATTGTGTGTATTTGTGTGTGTGAGAGAGAGATGTGCAGGTTAGTATGTGGTATGATCTTTACATTTTAAAATTTATTGTAAATTATTCTAGGCATATAAACATGTATGAAGAACAAGTGCTCATACACTCATACCTCATCTTAAGAAACAAAAATCTTCCAAATACACTTGAGTTCCTCTTGTGTTCCACTTCTAAATACTTGCTGATGAATGAAATATAAATTATAGTTCCTGTTTTCATTTCATTTTTAAATCGACTTTTCATTTTCAAATGAAATGTTAAATTTCATTTTGAAGTTTACTTGTGAAAATTTCCTTAGTAACAAAACATTCTGTCATCTTCTGGGACCTATTTCTGTGTGTGTACTTGGATATCTTTCTGTCACTTCACATTTAAATCACCAAAACCAGAAATCCCAACTCCCCTACCAAACTGCCTTCCTCACATGCGCTTCCCCATTCTGCAAGAAGCATCATAATTTCCTGGGTCGCCCAGGTTGTATGTAGTGGGTCCTAGGAGGCTTCCCTTTGCAGCTCTCCCTGAACCTGGTCAATCCCCAGAGCTGCTGTTTCCTTTTCCTGTGTCGGTTCTGTGTTTCTCTACCTCCTCGGCCATACTTTAGCCTAGTGGCTCTCAAAGTGTCATGCAGGGGCCCATGGGAATCCCCAAGAGTCTTTGAGGGTGCTGAGGAGTCAAAACTATTTTCATGATAATATTAAAGTGTTATTTGCCTTTTTCACTTTCTCTCACAAGTGTTCAGTGGAGTTTTCCAGAGCCCACATGTCATATGACATTGCAACAGATGGAATGTATGACAACTGCACGTCTGACAATCTATCTAGTAAGCCAGTAAAGAAATTTGCAAAAGTGTAAAAGAGTGATGTTTTTCTCATTATATTTTTTGCTTTAAAAACTTATTTTTCATGAAATGCTTTTATGTTTATTTATAGTGAGTTTGTCATTGTTATTTTTAAATAATTCAGTAAAATACTTTGAAATTTGTTTTAACTTCAAGTACAGTAAGCATTGATAGATAAAGCCCACATAAACAACAGCACTTTGGGGCCATCCATCATTTTTAAGTGTATCAAGGTCCTAAGACTAAAAATTTAGTCCATGTCTTCATTGTCTCATCACTCTCGACTTTTGCAATACCTTCTCAATAGTTTCCCAAGAGGGAAGACCTCTGGTCCTTTCCTCTTCTGTCTGTCATGAATTCACTGCCAAATTCACCTTTTAGAAAATATTAGTTTCTCTAATATTATTATCCTGCTCAGAATCCTTTAGTGTAGTATTCTTTCATTCCTGTAACATTTTTCAACTTTATTAATTCACCAATTATATCAACTACAACTTCTGCCCCAAAACCATCCACTTTAGACCATCCACTGGTCAGACCTGTTGCACTGACCCCATAACATACTTTTATTCACCTCCCACCCCTTGTTTAGATTGTTTCTCTCTCCCATCCCCTCCTGACGTACCACCTCTCCTCTGCCCAGTCTGAGGCAGGCAGCATACACAAATGTGGAGTTAAGAGCATGTGCTCTAGAGTCTGGCTTGACTTTCCAGTTACCTCGTATTAGCTAGGTGATATGGGCAATTGTATCTTCTGGAAATTAAAATTGTAAAATAGAAAATAAAGTATAGCAGTACCTACATCAAATGGCTGTTGTAAAGACTATGTGAGATCATGTTTAATATGAGGTATTCAGTAAGTGTTCAGCAATGTTGTTACCCACATCCTGCCTGAGAGTCCAGCTTTCCCATGAAGGCTTCCCAGTCTTCATCCAGCACTGTTCTCTCCTCTTCTACTCCACTTACTACTGCAGAAGGTTTTGGCCTATGCTTCTTGGCTTTCCAATGATTAGATAAGAAATGGCCATGTGAACTAACTCCTCTCTCTCTCTCTCTGTCTGTCTCTCTCTCTCTCTCTCTGTCTCTGCTTCCCTCTCTTTCTCTCTCTCTCTCTCTGTATGCGTATATCTGTTTTCTTAGACCTATGCAGTGCCATTACACCTGGCTCAATAAATTCAAATGTGTGTCACTGTTTCTCTGCTTTCCATAAAATGACACACATAAACCAATTCTCAGCTGACAGGACCACATAAAATGCATTTGATCTATAATTTTTCATTCTTCCTGCCCTTTCAGAACAGTTAGACCAAGTCTTCCTCTAGGATAATAAATCCATTCATTTGAAAAAGGAAAGTCAAACAGGAAACATTTTATAAAGAGAGGCAGATCTGATGATAGCATCATCCAAACTACACAAAAATGAGGCCAAAGGCTGGTTGATTCTGGCTACAAATCAATCCTACTGTGAAATGACTCTTAGCCATCCCTAACTTCTTAGGAGTGTGCTGGGAATTTACAGGGCTTGAAGTCTTCAGTTCGGGCTCTGTCACTGGTAGATGTGGACTGTTATAGGGTATGGAAAAGTTGAAGTCCAGACTTACCCCGACTTACTTTGAGGTCATGGACGGCTGCTTCTTGACTGTGAGCTGGTCCTTTGGCCTCTGAAGATCAGATTTGTGGTCCGCTAAATGGATCATGGTTGTTAGGGATCAAATGAGATTTATATATATATATATGATTGGTGTGTAATGCTGATATCCATCTAACTATGAAAAGGACTTCAGAGATTAAAATTCTGAAATATTTGCATATGTTAAGTCTTGAGATACTCTGATTTTTTTAAAGCCATATTCATAAATGACCTCAAAACACAAAGGTATCATTAAAACTGTCTTTCTGAAATGTAATTACTTGTCTCAAGGGCATTATAATGCAGATGGCAAGAACCCAATCTTTTGTAACACATAGTATATTAACAATTAAGAAGGTCCCTATTCAAAAAGGAAGCAAAATCCATATCCAAATAATTTAATATTTTGGATCACATCAATCTTTTCTAGTTACTTTAGAGAGACTGTGTGGTAGAGTGGCCGAGTTCAAGCTCTGGATAGAGCCAGGCTGCCTGAGTTCAAAGCCTGGTGCTGCCACTTAGGAGCTGTGTAACTGAATTATTTAACTTCTCTGTGCTTCAGTTATCTCACTGGTAAAATGGGCACCACAATAATGTCTACCTCATAGATCTGTTGTAAATATTACAGGATTATTACTCTTATTCCTATCATGTCCCCCAGCCAAAATAATCTGACTTTTAATGCAATGAATTTATATATAAAGGGTATCTCTGAGACTAAAGCAATGCAGAGAAAATCATCACACAGTGATGTCAGTCACGAGAAAGCAACTTTCTCCTGAAGCTCTTAAGAAGGAGTTGAGAGGCATAGTATTTGCAAACAAGTTCTGTTATTCTAGATATGATGTAGTGCAGTGCTTCTCAAACTATCTGTGGTGAAGAGCAGGTTTTAGGTTTTATTTTCAACCTGAGGATCAGTATTTTTGTCAAATACAATAAAAATGCTGTGGCAATGTCAAATTGCTTTAAGAGTTTCAGAATGCTCACCTTCTTCTTCTGCATCGTGGACCAACAACGGATAATTCACAGACCAGCAGAGTGCTGGCACACTGGACACTTGGCATTCCTTGTGGCTGCCCACTATCTAAGCTGTCTTCCTAGGCTTGGGGGATTTTTCTATGAGGCAGAGCTCAACTTCCATTCTAGAAGCTTAAAAGGTCAGCTACTTGCATTTCCCAGGCTTCTTTGCAACTAAAAATACAGGCACAAGAAGCCAGGCTGTATCAGTCAAATTCAGAGAGCCCAGTCTTCAATGCAGAGCCATGAACTGAACTGGGCACTGTGCAGAATCCATTTTGGTGAGGCAGCTTGTAGATACATTCAGTTCCCAAAGGCAGCAGTGGTGACAGTTCCAACAGCTGTGTTGCATGCCGAGGACCAGTACCTAGCGACTGTTGCTGTATAACCAATTATATATTTATATATTGACCAAAGTTAGTGGCTTCAAACAAGAATAAACATTTCTTGCAGTGCTTGTGTGTCAATAATTCAGGGCAACATGGTTGGGTGGCCATGGCTCGGAGTCCCCCAGGAGTTTGCAGTCAAGAAATGAGCTGGGGCTGGAATCACATGGAGGTGTGAGTGGCAATGGAGGGCCTGCTCCCAAGGAGGCTCACTCACATGGCTGCTAAGTCACCATGCTGGTGCTGGTTACCGTGGGGCTCCTTGCGTATCCTCAGAGTATAGCGGTTGGCTTCTGCCCTAGTGTGCAATCTCAAAGACCAAGTGGGAGCGTTAATGTCCTCTACAACCTAGCCTCAGGAGTCACACGGTCCCTTCTGCCCAGCTCTGGCTGTCACACACAGCAGCCCTAAAACAGTGTGGAAGGAGACTGCACAAAGCATGAAAACCAGGAAGTGAGGTTTACTGGGGCCACTGAGGAGACTGGCTTTCCAGGGCAGGCTGTGGGATCTGTACTCCATGGCAGTGGCAACTGGTCTATAGACAGCCAATTCCAAAGCATGTTATAAGGCATCTTGCATGACTGAAACATCTCCAAGCCTGGTTCTCCCTCGCAAGGTCTGTGAGTTACTTAACATCCTTTCATCAAATTTCTTTTCTGAATTAACCAGAGTTGGTTTCAATTGCTTGTAATTAAAAACTGATACATATGGGGGAAAAGACTAATGAACATATTTTTACCCTATTTCCTGGAAAGCAATCTAGTATCTTTTTGTACCATGGAAAGTTCAGTTATGTAAGATTACAATATGCACTCTATTTCCAAGCAGGACTGCAGCCTTGTTGTACAGTGATTCATCTTTCATTGCAGAACTTACAGCCTGACCTTTAGGTGGAGTTGTTAGTACCACTATGAATATATGCTTTCATGAGTGATGATTTAGGTTATAAAAAAGTTTCACTCAAAATAACCATATTACCAAAATTATCTTTAAATACATGGAGCAAAGTATTTTTCAGACAATCTTTTCAGTTTAAGGAAATCTTGTGACAAATGGGACTGGGAAAAACCTTATAGTTTATCATAAGCAGGCATGAAAAGAAAGCATGTAGAACCACTTTGCAAACAGTCTGGCATTGTCTACGATGATATACATATACAAATATGTATACGTACTGTATAACTCACCAACTCTACTGTTGGGTTTATAACCAGAAGAAATGTGTGCATATGTTCACACCATGTTCCCACTAACACTATTCATTATCCAGACACAAAAAGTACATACTGAATAATTTCTTTTATACAAGGTACAAAATAAAACAGGTAAAATAAATTTGTGGTGTTAGAAGTTAAGGTTCTTGTTGCCTGTATGGTTAGGAAATCACTTTGATTAACAGAGAATAAAAGAAGGTCTTCTGGAATAATCCTCTGGTGATGGTCCAGTTCTTGTTATGAGTCATGGTTACATGGGTGTACACAGTTTGTGAAAAATCTTCAAGCTGTAGACTTGAATTGTATGTTTTTATAAGTATACTTTCCTTCAGAGAAAGGTTTACTTAAAAATCATAATAGGTACATCAATTGGCCATTTCTTATCTTTTTTTTATCTTCCGTGGTTTTTAAAAACAATAAAATGACATTTTCTTATAACTTTTTTAATTTACAAAAATTCCATCCACCAAAATAAACTATTTTATTGTTCTCATTGTTGCATTAACTAACTACTTATTTACAAATTTATTTGCATGTGAAAAGCTTCCTTTTTAGGGGCAGGAAAGAAGGAAGGGAAAACTTTCTACCTTTTTCTAAAATGGAGAAGTTGGCTTTTCTCTGTTATACTTTAAAATCCATTACTTCTTAAACTTGGCAAAGAAATAGTCCAAGAGGAATTTGCTGGGACAACCTGAGTAAGTGATGATGGAGTTGGGGTGAATGTTTGGACTTTAAGTGCTATATATAACCATAACCAATGTGTTTGAGCCAACTGCAGCCGCACTGAGGGACACCTGTGATTCCTGTCCCTTTGGATGAAAGTTGTGGCTAACTTGTTTACTCAACTGAATTTCCTGACCTTTATTTTACCATAAGCTTTGAAAGAAAAAAAAATGTTCCTTGCAAAAACATTTTATCTGAAATCCTGGAAAAATTCTAAAGGACAGTGCAACTATTTTGTGACACCATGACTAGCTTTGAGCACTAAAAATGCCTTCCCCAAAAGTCTGTTAACAAATTCAGATACATTTGCCTAACACAAATAAAATATTTTGTGACAAAAGATTTGATCTTCGATTTAGAGAAGAATCCAGATTGTAAGAATTTCCTTTTGATGATTCTATATTTTTATTTGAGACCATGTTGGAGAACACACAGGCAACTTTCAAAGGCAACAGCAACCTGCTATTAGCCATCAAGGCTGCATGACGAGCCATGTTACAATCACACTCTGGGAAGTTTGCCAGCTAAAAAAAAAATGTGTCTTCCAAAGCTGTCACACCCAGTTGTCTGCCTTATAGGTTTCACGGTGAGGTGACGTGACGTGATGAGTCACGTGGAATAAATGAGGCATTCTTGGGCTAGTCTAAGTGAAAAGGATCTGATGTGTAGGGAAGTGCCTCTCTCCCTGCTTGCTTACCCCTCAAGCATTTTGTATTAAGTGATAAAGAAGTTTAAAATCCAATATCTGAATAGTATGTTCTCATTTAATCAGTAGTTAGCTGAAGCATTCAAATGTTCTGTACAAAACATTTTTCTTTGGAATCCTGGTAAAATTAGAGGACTGTTCAGTCTTTTTCTAGGTTACCTGTGTATACCACTAACACAAAAGTGATCTTACTTGATTGTTTTTTCTTTATTGTTACCTCCAGAGCCTAGCCAATTTCCCTGCACATAGATGGTTCTTAAGAGATGTTTGATGACTGCATGAACAAATGAATAATGTGACTGAGCAGCAAGGGGAGGCAGAGCAGCAGAGTTATAAGCCGATAATAGTGAATAGAGTGGACCTAAAGAAGACAAACTCAAGTTCTCAAGGGGGAGTTATTTCAGAGCATCAACTGGACTGAGCGGCTTTGGTTGTGTGTATCATCCTCCAGGCCAAGCTGACTCCAGTTTCCAAGGCTTCAGTACCACTACTGAAAACCTCTGCACTTACAGCCACCCAGCCTGAAGATTGCAGAGTGCTCTGGCTGGCTCTACTGTTTACTATGCAGCTTTATGGCTTTAGGCAAGCCTCCTCCACTCATTCTGCATTCGAAAATACTTATTATACGTCTACTATGTGCCAGGCACTGATTTCGTTACAGAAGTTAATTCCTTCAATTCATTTATGTCCATAAAAGAAGGATAAAAATACCTATCGAGCAAGGTTATATGTAAATCTCCTAACATTTTATCTGGTGCACAATAATAGTTCAAAAGATGATAGCCATTACTATTGAATATGAGGAAATGCGATTTAATCCTAATCAAAAGGGAAACATGATTTGGAAAACATTACTGTAGTTGAAATCCAAATACTGAATTTTTTTTTGTAGTTGGAATATTTTCTGATCTTCTCAGAACAGTTCTATTTCTATTAGCTTGTAACCAAGAACTTTATTTTTATATTTGACCAGATATGATGAAAAATACACTAGATATTTCCAAATTACAAAACTCTAGGAATGATTGAATCATTGTGACTCACTGGATTCATAGCTGTTAAACATCCAGGTCCCTCTCTTAAGAACCACCAGTGTTCCCTAAGGTAAATCAAACTCATCTGATAGGATGCACTTTGATGGTTACAAGTGGTATTTTCCAAAAATATGTGACAATACATGTGGTATAAATACTTAAAATTAGTCTTGGCCCTCTGAACCCAAAGCGAACTTCCTCACTCTTGAAAATATTAAAGCTTCATCACTGAAGCTAAGGACTTTACTTTCTATTATTGAACAAATACTTTAATATAAAACTAATTTATTTATTTATACCTTAGTATTAATAAAGAAAAACCTTTCATAAGCACGTTTGGAGTAGAGTAAGTTTCTAGAACTAAATGGGGTACAGGTACTGGATCACAGAAAGGACTGCTGCCCCCAGTGGGTGGTAAGCAAGCTGTATGCAAGGATCAGGTGAAATGGGGCTGAGAATGGAGGCCAAAAGCTCTGGAGCCCTTGTGCCTACCTGCTTATATATTTATCTTCTTGAAATTTCTAGATAACCATTAAATTAATGACAAGCAGATCATCCATCCATCACAATTCATTAAATCATGAGACCCTTGTGGGTGAACATGGTTCTGCGACACTGACCAGTAATTAAGTCTGTTTGGACTTTAATTCCCTCATCTACAAAGTAAAAATTGCATTAGACAATCTTCTGAAAATCTATGATTCATTGATTATTAGCCTATATTAGTGGTCTCAAACTTTTCATATACACAGATAGCTTTGTAACATGAACAGCACCCCGCATCCCCCAGTGATGTTCACTGCACTCCATATGCAGATTCCTGGGCCTCTTGGAGTAACTCCACCTTCCATGGTTCCAGGAGCTTCATGGCCCCATTCAGTTGCTCCAGATGATTTTCAGTTTCCGGGTCTGCCTCTCACTGCTGGAGGACTCTTGTCAAAACCATGGAAGTACAAAGCCAGGGAATTAACAGCCTCTGGGAGCAGCCTTCAACCCCCATGGATGGGAGCTGGTATATAAGTATTCAAGCTTTCTTGCCTCCTCCAAGGAATTATTCCCAGAAGCACATACCATTTCCCAGAGTTTCCCCCATGGAATTAAGCTCCAGTGGAGCCCACTGGTAGCTGCCTTAATGACTCACCCTTTACTGGCTGTCTCCCTTCTCGATATGACTTTTTTCTAACATTCCAATACATACTTCAATTTCAAAAGAAACATTGGAAATCTGATTCTTCAGAGTGGCCTACCTTGTCTACCCAACCCTGGATTGACTAAGATTTAAGGAATATCGCATTGGGTAAGTGCTTGTTCTGATGCTCAGAAACAAATGGTATGTACCTTTAAGAAAAAGCAAATAAAACAAAAACAGATAAATTCTAGTTCCTCAAAATGAACCACTCACCCCTAGTGTAAAGAGAAATCCAGAGATGAAAAGTTCATGTGCTCTCACATATTTCTATCAAAACTGCCCCTTCCCCAAATTCCCCTAATAAATGTTCTTGTAACATAACAATATCTAATATCAAAAAATCCCCAAATTCATGCTTGCATAATCACATCAACAATTTGATTTCTACAGTGTTCTGTACTTTGTAGATTGAATAGATAATTAGAAAAAATCTTAATCATTGTTTCTCTTACAAAGATGGACTTGGTACATAGAATTAACTGAATCTTCCAAATTGCAGAGAGTTTATTAACTCATAGAATAGAAGATCAACATTAAGTGGGGACCTTAAAATTAGCTGCCAAAGCTTCCTCCTGTCAAAAACATGGCTTTGGTGTAGGACACTACTGCTTTCTCTTGGCAGCTGTGAGCCCAATCAAAGGCAACACAAGGGGTTTCAACGTGGCCATGAGTCCTGACATGCACAGGTCAAGGAGTCTGAAAAATACCTTAACTGAGCACCTAGGAATCTGGCTCTTTACCTTCACCTGGCCACATGATTCTAAAACCACCCTCCCCTGAGCCAAATGCCACACAGTCCTGAGAGAAGCCAAAATATGAGTCTATCTTTAGGGTAACAGAGGCAAGAGCCATTGGCTTTTGATGAAACTACTTTACTACCCTCCTGCCCAAAACACATAGTCACTGCCTCTGCCTTGCTCTCTACCAACTTTGGGAAACTCAGTTAGCTACATTCAACGACCTGTTACAATGACAGATCAAAATCCCTAGTTAAGAGAATATTTTCCAGTTTTCTAGATAAGGAAACCAATGTTAATGCTTTTCTCCTACACCTAGTTGAAACTGGAGCATTGTTTCTGGAAGATATTATATATGAGTCTATCAGATATATTTTCTAGGCATGTTCGTTAATCCAAGTTTCATACAAAAAAAAGTTCAGTATCAGCTCTTAATTAGGAAGCCACTATATATATTACATATATATGCACATAATATGTATAATATATATATGATATTACTAGAGAATGTATCTTGAAGTGGCAATATAGCAAAGAAGCCATTTGCTTTTTCATTTTTAGGGTATGTTTTTGAAAAACTCTTTAAAAACATAAAGTACAGAATAATTCAGCCTTTTGCCACATGTCCCAAGAGCCCACAGAGATGGCTTTATCAAAGCCTTTGCCAGTTTTCTTAAGTAGGGAACTAGGTCAACAATATGAGTTCCCTGTCAGCGTTCTCAGGAGGCAGAACTAATAACATTCCTGGTAAGCACTGTATAGACAATAAAAGCCATGTGGGTTCAGCAAGGATATTTGAGAGCTTCACAAAATGATTTCATGGATATGAAAAAATATTGTGTTTGAAATGTGAAGAGTTCTGAAAGATTTATTTGACTTTACAGGGGGAAAGACCAGAAATAATATAGTTTTAGATGACACTCCCAGTCATTTTTAACTTTCAAACCTGATTCACATTTGGACCCTGAATCATTACCTTGTGCAAGGAGAACTCAATTTCTAAGTCCTTGCTAAACTTGACACAGGAAAGAACCATTTCAGTTAAGCTGAATGGAAAAACTTTTGCAGATTTCAGACCTTCATTTGAAGGGCACCTGTTTTGTTTTCATCACACTTAGCAGAATGTAAAATTCAACAGATACTACCCATTTTCTACAGATTTAGATCATACAACTTTATACCCAGCACTTCTGCCTAAAAGTAGTACAAAGTTCACAAGATCAGACATATTTCTGTGTTTCTTATCCTTTCTGAATATCTCAGGAGGGGGATGGGGGAGGTGGGAGTGGAGATGTAAATTTCAGAAGAAAAGTTTCCCTTGGGATAATTAAATTCTGGCTTTGACCTAAAAAAGCCAAGAATAACAACAGATGGAATTGTTGTCTTGAAATTAATGATGCTATCTCATTTAAAACATTCCAGAAATATTAACTGAGAGGAAATATAATGAATAGAACATAATTTTTCTTTCAACTGCTGTTCCCATCTTCCCACAACTCTCTCTCTTTCTCTCTCTCTCTCTCTCTCTCATTTGTACGGACTTTGTTCTCTATGTTCTTCTCTTTACCAAATGTCCCCCACTGACCTTATCTTAAGAGATCTGCTAGTTTCAACAGTACCAGGTTACAGATTACATCCAAATTGTAGGAGTGGAAATGACATTATAGTAGATGAATCATAAGTTTATCAAATTATTGGGGAAATATTTCATAAAAAATTGACAGTGAGTCATTTTTGGCTAATGAGCCTATCATTTGTAGCTCAGCCATGCAAGTATATTTTACAATTTCTTCAGATGATTTCACAGAATATTGTCGAGAAACATAGGCTCTGCCTTCTCTAGCCCACCCAGAAATACCTAAAACACAGGGCAACATTAACTGAAAAGTTATATGGGAAGTTTGAATCAAGAAAAAACTCACATGATATACATCATACTATAAGGAACATTTCAACAGCAAGTACCAAAAAAGTTTTACTGTGGTCTGAACAAACGGGGGTTTATTTATTTCACACAACAAGAATTCTGTAGGCAAGTAAATGCTGGTGTTAGTTGAGCAGCTCAACATGGTCAGGGACAGTGATTGAAGTCCTTCCCCTCCTTTATATGATAGTTGCCACACATCCCCACTAAATACAGAAAGAAGAGAAGAAGGGGGAGGGTACAAACAGGCCACATCTGTCCCTTTCAATAGGAAAGCAAAAGTTTTTCCAGAAGCCCACTCCCCACTCCACTGCAGTCTTCTTCTTATACCTCCTGCCTGCTCCATGCTGCCGGGGAGGTGGTGAAGGTGAACTCTTAGCTCTCCCTGCTGCTAGAGTAGAAGCAAGCAGCTGGGAATGGATGCTGGGTTAGCCAACTCATGTCTGCCCATGAATTAACTTTAGGTGAGAAGACAGTCGTGGTTGGCATTGACATTTCACCCTGGCTGTCCTCTTTGGGGCTTATTACATTTCCCCATTGGGCTGCTGACACCCTGAGGGCACTGGTTCCTGTGCTCAGGTTCACAGTTGCTGGGATCCCACTCTGTGCATGAATCTTGAGAGCGACCAAGAATTTTTGTAATTCTTCGTGTCCTTGACATTTGACAACAAGTCTTGGTTGATCACTTCCCATCTTCTAGCAAGATGCAGACCCTAAGCAGCTAAAACATTTGGTCTTTTCTTAGCCTGAGGCACATGTGCCATTAAAATTTCTCCAGAGACCCACTAATTCCATTACTTGCTTAATCATGGCCAAGTTTTTCCTCTTTTCTCTCCTTGCTTTGCCAGAGTGTCTGCACCTATTAGTACCACCAGGGGCATAGAGGGTGAAAGACATGGCAAGTTTTTCCATGCAGTCTATTAATATATATAAAATGTTACTGAATATCTGCATGTGGAAGAAAGGCAAAGGCTTGGAGTTCGTTAAGTGGAATTCCTCAGCAGACACGATTAGCCGACTGGTTTGTCTGTAGGTTATTTTATCAGCTTTGTAGGACTCAGGCACAGCCTCCAGCTGTTCTGAAATCAGTCCTTCCCATTCCCATTCAGGAATGTTTCCAACTTATCACACATTTGGGAAATATTTTACTTAATGCAGCAGCTAAAATAGCCACAAAAATATCAGAAGCCTTACAGCTATTGCAAAGAGGAAAAAAAGAACACTAATGAAGCAGTTTGTCAATACAGAAATGATCACCTGAGTTTTCCTGGACTGGGAATAGGTAATCTGCAAAAATGTTTCCTCCACCTCGGTTTGACCACAGGTGAAGCTCCACTGAGAGATTTCTAGAGCTCCTCCTCCTGGCTGTGCTATAGCATCCAAGTAGATATTCCTGGGAGGGATGATAGTCAATCACTAGCACTTCAGTGTTGTCTTTAGCTCAACCTTGTCATCAAAATCACAGGGACTGGCTCAGGATAGGA
Organism: Manis javanica; assembly: GCF_040802235.1. Lineage (NCBI taxonomy): Eukaryota > Metazoa > Chordata > Mammalia > Pholidota > Manidae > Manis > Manis javanica. Next base: position 159,805,618 of record NC_133157.1, on the reverse strand, counting down.
TGATAAGAGGGAGAAATTATGGCCAAGGGCTCAATGCCTTCAGACACCTCCTTTACCTGCCTAGATGCACCCTAGAGCAGATCCTGAGCCTTCAGCCTGGGTGAGCAGGTCTCCCGCAGCTCAGCAAGGTCATCATTCCCAACTGAATGGACCCACTAAGACACTCTGAGGGTTCTGCTGGACTTCTGTGAAATGATGTATGAGATTATTTTGCAAAATATAAAGCCCTTTATAAATGTCAGGTATGTGCCTGGCATGATGTTTAACAAATGAATGAATAAATGATAAATGAATGTTATAGTTTGATATTTATCTGTGTTAAACCTATGAATGTCTATAAACTAAAATTCATTGTGTTGTTAGCTTCTCAGCTCACATTTAAATAAAGCTATTTATTTAAAACATAAATGTGAATACTCAAAATAATTTTATTAAAACCATGCTTTAAGAACTCCAAAGTCAACTGATAGAAAATGTGTGGAGAGTCCTTCTGTTAGTGATCAGTGGTTTTGTTTTTGCTTTTTTAATAAGGGAACATAATCTGGGAGTTAAATGGCAAAAGGTGCAGTAGGTTGCATGTAATCTCTGAGTGTAGATAGATGGAAATTTGTGGATTTCATAAACCTCTTGACAAGCTCCAAATGGAATTTTTTTCTCTCTTTTTTTCAATTGCCAAACTTGCAATAGAGCCAGGACCAAAAATTGGCTGCTTTATCTCCTACCAGTGTTACTCCCTTCTCCCTGGATTTTATGTGCCCCTCTGCAACATGGAACATTATTACTGAAATGTTATGAAAGTATTATTTTCCAGGCAGCAGAAAGGCCCACCGAATGTTAGAATACATCTCTCTTTAAGCATGACTGGGAGACCTCCCTCCAAATAGTGCTTCTAAAACAACTGTAGAGGCTGCACACTCAGAAGCCCTAGTGATGCTGTGGCCCGGGGCTCAGCTTTGCCGGCTTCCTTTCTCTGTCTCCCCTCCCCATGCAGGTTTGTGTGAACATGTTTTTTTTTTGTTGGCAAGTAGCCAAATAATTTGCCATAAATAAATGTGCTGCCTGTTTACAAGAAGATAACTTAACTGACTTCCCTGGTTTTCATAATTTGCCTCAGCACTGGGAATGGCCAAGGGCTTGGGGATGGCGCAAACCTCTGAAGGATTGTGTGCATGGAAATTTAGAAATCTTATACTCCTAAACCTTCCACATGCCAGTCAGGGCACACCAGTCATACAGAACAGGTTCCTGGGCTTCCCAAACCCTTAACTTACCTCTAGTGAGTGGCATATTTACCAGAAATTTATTTCAAAGATTTAGAAGAATGAAAGAAGCAGATTCTAATCTCTTCCTATCATTCTTCATGGAAGACAGTGGAAAAATCAAGGAATTACATTTCAGTCCAAATTAAAATAGAAACAGCAAAAAGACAGCACCAGGAATTCCTTCAATGTGTTACAGACTTGATCCCAAAGCCCCAAACCCCACATTTCATCTGCTAACTGGTATTGCTAAAGTTTCTGCTGAATCAGATTAAAACCCACAGTAGAGTTTTTACCACGATATGCATATGCTTCTCAAAGTTGAACATTGATCTGGACAATTTGGGTCAGTTTGGGATGTGAACTTTTGATTCCCATCACTTTTTGTTGTATACATTTAGCGTAAATCAATTTTTTTCTTCTAAAAAAATCTCATGTACTAAAATGTCCAGAAATGAAAACTTCTGATTTCTTCTGAAATGTGTACATTTTGACAGACTGAGTAGATTCACTATAATTTGGGTCATCTTTGTGAGCTTTAAAATTAGGTTCCTGTATAATTTTCTTTTATTAAAAACATGGACTGTAGTAAACCAGAAAAATGTAAAAATCTGACTGTCAAATGTTAAGAAACCTGTGGAACAAAGGGAACACTTTCACCCCATGGCCTTCACCAAACACCATCTAAGGAGCTAAGTCCTTACGGACTGAAAAAAAGAATCCCTGGAAAAAAATAAAATGGAAATCATATTTTCAAAAAGAGAGATTAGCTCAGTACAGCCGATCGGAAATCAATTTGTCAGTGTTTAATAAAGTGGGGTGCATATTCTGCAACCCAGCAATTCTATTCCTGGTGCCAGTGCAGTATTTTAAGAACTGTTAGTTGAATGATTATGACCTGATAGCAGTTAAAAAAATAAATACAGAGGAGCATAAACCAGAATTTTAAAAAAATGAAATGGAGTGAAATGGACTGAATAAAAAATGTCAAAAGGCATCCTTTATAATCAAAGTATTATTTTGTAAAAATTTTGCAAAACCAATTTATATCTTACTCAGACCATGGTTAGAAAAGCTTATAAAATGCTATTCTAGAAACTCTTGCATGTCAGCTCACATTTATAATAGGAAAACAATATTTCTAAATTATTTCACATTCTATGGGTTTATACCCACTAACTGTAGGCCCTGAAATATTTGTGCATTATAATTAGAATGGATAAAAATATCTGTGAGACATTATTACAAATGAACATTATACAGTAGTAAACATGAATAACTGAATCTCAGGCATCAACATAATTAAATGTAAAACATAACAGAGAAAAAAAGCAAATCACAGAGGAACACATACAGTAGATTCCACTTACATATGCTTCAGCAGTATGTAAAAATGTTAAAATATTTATTGCATATGGATACAGACATATGTAATAAAGTCCTAATGAAAGGAAGGAGAATGATAAACACTAATGCACAGGAATAAAATGCAGGTTCACAACCACAGCCTTCAGGAGGGAGGCAGAGGAAGGGACCTCAGAGGGAAAATGGGGATTATAAAGATACTGGAAAACTTCAATTTCTTAAACTGGGCGCTGGGAAAATGGCTATGTATTTTACTGTTCTCTAAAGTGTCTGTATATGTTTTTTACACTCTTCTGTAGGAATGATCCATGTCATAATAAAAAAATACAGGTTGTGATGTTTCCAGAATTTCTCACTACGTTTTATGATTCATGTGGCTCATCTCAGCAATGTCACAAATTAATTCCTTAATGTAAGTTAAAATACAGCTCTGTTTGATCTATTACCTCTATCTCAGATGGTGCTTTCACCTCTCTTGTATAATTCGTGATTTGATACAGATTTCATTGCTGCGAGGGTTAAGTGAAATACAATATTCAGTGAGGTCATAACATTCCAAGTAGGAATCCATTCTTTGGCTTCAGTAGTTATAATAAACATGCTAAACTGTGTCTACAACACATGAAGAAGTTCTTTGCAAGTTTCCTTTATGCCCCTTTCATTGATATCACTCCTTACCACCCGTAAGCATAATATGGGTGAGTAGGTCATGGGAGTGGTACCATTCCTGCGAGTATAATCAAATGTACACTTTTAAAATTCATATCTCTGTCTTGTTTTGCAACTGGGTAAAACTCAGTCTCAGTATGGTTTTAGGAAAAACTAAAAAAAAACAAAAAAACACCTCACAATCAAAAAAAACAAAACAAAATTGAGAGTACGATTTTGTAAAGAACCTAGTGCTAATATGTTGGATTGAATTCTCTTCCTAGGCCTGACCATTTAGTCCCTCACAATGGCCATCACACTTTTTCAGGGCAGAGAGGTATACACTTACACCAACCTAAGGTAATAGACTGTGTTAGAGTCCAGGATCTATTTCCTGCCCAGTTAGAATGGTTAAATATACAGGTAATGAACATGCAGAAAAGATATTCAAGGAATATTAGGTCGTCTATTTGAAAAAGCATAAAACCAAAATTCAGCAAATGACTGTTTAATTTAGATTATAATTTATCTGAAAAATTTTTTTCTTTTTTGCTTTTTAAGACCTAACTCAAATTTTGTATCTTCCACAAAGCGTTTCTTGCTTTCCTCTCCCCAACACCCAGATAAATATTATTGTTCTCCCTCTGAGTCTATATAATTTTTCTTTTTATAATTAGCACTGTTCCACATTATGTAATATTGTATATCACTAAGAATAGACATTGAAATGTATATTAAATATTCTATGAATAATCACTGACTAAAATCATTTAAATTTTAAAAAGCAAATGATATCAGCCAGGATTCTAGGTTGTTGGAAAGAGATATCTGGCTAAACAAAGCAAGAGGTAGTTTATGAAAAGCACACTGAAGGTCTAAAAGGGAGTTTGGAGAACCATCCTTGAGAACAGAAAAGAACCATGGGGAGACATAGCAGGAAGAGTGGTTAGCACCGCACCTCACGACCCCTGTCTTCCCTTCCATGCATGTGACTTTGATGTGTATAGGAGGCAGGAAAATAAGCATCCACGGAGAGGAGCAGATACCTACCTGAGAACCCCCTCAGACAGAGAGGAAAGGGTAATTCTCAGATAAGGGAAAGAAAGGAGGGGTACAGGGAAGAAGGGAAAGAGAGAGGGAGAGGAGGAGGGAGGAAGAGAGATCTCAGAATGGCCAAAATAACAAAATAATGACACCAAATGTTAGGATTCAGAGAAATTGGACCACTCACACATTACTGGTGGGGATGTAAGATGCTAAGCCACTCTGGAAAACAATTTGGCAATTTCTTATAAAACTAAGCATGCAATTACCAAATGACCCAGCAACATTGCACTCTTGGGGCTTTATCCCAGAGAAACTGAATTTGTCATCACCTAAAAATCTGAACACAATTGTTCACAGCAGCTTTATTCAGAATAGCCCAAAATTGGAATTAGCCCAGGTAACTTTCATGAAGTGAATGGTAAAAACAGTGGTATGTACATGCCTTAGAATACTACTAATAAAAAGGAATGAAATATTAATGTATTCAATGACTTAGATGAATCTTCAGAGAGTTACATTGAGTTAAAATAGCCAATCCCAAAAGATAAGTACTATATGATTCTATTTATGTAACATTTTTGAAAGTACAACATTTAAAAAATGGAAGACAGATACATGGCTCCCAGAGGTTCAGGATATGGTATGAAACAGGAGAGGGTGGAAGTACATAGATTATGAAAGGGCACAGGAGGTATGCCTGTGGTATTGGAACTCTTCTGGACTTTGTGATGTTGGATATACAAAACTACAGAGGAGATACATTTTTATGTAATCTCAACACACACACACACACACACACACACACACACACACACACACACACACACACACACATGCAAATGAGTCCAAGTAAAACTAGGGAAATCTGAATAAAATTGGCGGTTTGTATCAATGTCAACATTCTGGTTTTGATATTATACTATAGTTTTATAAAATGTTACCACTGGAGGAAAATGGGCAATGTATCCAGGGGATTATTTCTTACAGCTGTATGGGAATCTCAAATTAGATAAATTATTAATTTAAAATTATTAGAAATTTCAACTAAACACACACACATGCACATTAAACATCAGCTAGGATGCAAAAATTTTCTGCATAAATCACTTAAGGGTAATAATAGTATAGTGAAAGACACAAATGAATCATTAATTTCCAAAGAGCATGAAAAGTGCAATAGTTAGAAGTTTGTACCACAGGCTATGGAAGTGGTACAGGCTAAAGGAGGGCCTGAAACAAGCAGGAAAGCATTCACAAAGGGTCTGACATAGTTGCCAGACTATAAACAGAAGCTAAAACTTACAGGTCAATGGAGAAAGAAGAAAAGGGCATTGCAGGCTGAAGGAAGAGCACATGGAAAGGCGGGGAGCATGGAAGAAAGTGGAATGTTTAGGGAACAGCTTCAAGTGCAGCTGAAGTTTAGAGGAAAGGACAGGAGAGAGAGGTGCGACCTGCTGTGAACAGTGGCACACTCTGCCCTCAGACGTTGTTGGTTCCTGTGGGCAACCTGGAGCCAACCAAGGGAGTGACCTGGTTTTGTCTGATTAGCTACTTCTGCGACCTAGGGGGATCTCATCTTTTCAAGTCTCAGTTGCCCCATATGTAAAATAAGGGAATAACATTGTTATGAAGTTTAAGTTGATATAAAGTTGTTAATTATTAGTAGTCACTCTGGGGGAAATACATCTTCCCAGCCTAGGGCAAAATGCCTTTGAAATCAAAATCAGTCAAAGGGAGAAATAAAGTGGGAGAAACCCATTTATTGTTTACAAGCAGTCATCCACTTCTGCTCGCTCACTTGCTCATGTCTCTTGTAACCACAGCTGCAAAAGGGCCTCACCCAACCTCTCCAGTCCAGATATGCCCATGCCCTGGCTCCCCCTTGTAATTGCTATGGGGATGGACTACTTCTCTCCACCCCTTGGAAACACCTATTGAAGGAGATGCACTAAGGCCAGGAGAGAGAGTTTTTGGAAATGTTGCGAATTTACCCACATTAGTTAAGAGGACATACATCTAATGAGTTTAACACTGTACTCAAAAAATATTAACTTAGAGTAGGAGGAGCAGAGGGGAAGAGAGGAGCCATCATAGTCCGTGTGCTGAGACCTGAAGGAAGGTGAAGGAGCACTGGCTAGGTAATGAGTGACGACAGAGAGAACAGACATAGGGACCCGGGGCAGGACCCTGAGCCAGAGGGAGCAGGGGAATGATCTTGGAGAAAGAAACATGAGGTGTCACAAAGGAACAAAAACCAGAATGAATTGTCTACCATGGACTTTACATCAGCTCATTTAATCTTTGCAGCTACTAAGGCAGGTATCATTATCCTGTTTCAAAGAAGAGAAAAATGAGACTCAAAGAGGCAAACTTGCCAAAGTTATATAGGTAGTAAGTGGGAGAGCTGAGGTTCAAAACCAGGTCTGTCTGTACAATGTCCATGCTCTTCCCACTGACCAGGTAAATCATTTCCAAGTTTTAGAAAATGGCCCATAAAAACAGTTCACCATCAGTAATAAGTAATTCTATACAACAAATAATTTTCTGTGACGAATGGGGTTTTATGCCTCACAGCTCCCTTCCCCACACCCCCAAAAAGTCCAGTCACTCAATTAGAAGAAAAAAAGGGAAAAAGTCAACAGCAAAGGAACACGTAATTGATTATGATAACGCTGGCATTCTAGATGCAGAGAAGATAAATGATTACCTAAATTGAAGCTGAGTGTCTGATAGCATCGTGTACTGCCATCCAGTAAGTTACCCCTCAGCTCTCACCTTTCTCCATTTAAAATCCCCCCATGTTTTAAACATATTCTCCCAACCTACACACCAAATTAAACACAAAGATCCAGGAATCTGAAGGAGGAAATCCATCAGAAGTGAGAGAGGAATGGTTGTCCACTTTGTGGCTCTTACCCTAGCTGGGTTCAGACCTTTCATTTCATATATTAATTCACCATTTAGAGTCCAGATAATAAATCTACTCAATCTCTAGGTACCATATAGACCAGAAAAAAAAATTTAGCAATGATTGATCTTGATCACTTTCTATTACATTGAACAGTAAAATCTATGATTTATGATTTATCCAGTTTGCCTTTTCTGAACTGTGGAGATGTATGTTCAAGGTAGCTGATTTTCCATGATTTTATATATATATATATGATATATATATACACACAGACATATATTACATATACGGATATACCGTATAAACCAGTGAGACAGTTTTTTTCATAAGTTACAATAATCTAAACAATGATACAATGTCTATTTTTCCTAAAAGTACTTTTTAGCATGTACTTGTTTGAAACTGTATGCACAAAACATAATTTTATTTTATAATCTATTAGATAATGTGAGAAAGCCTGGGCATTATAAAAAGGTAGAGAATTCAAATCCATTTTAGATAATTGTGTTATATACCCTTTCTTTACTGAAAAGTGTTTCTCAATCCTGGTTGTATTAGAAACACCTGGCATCTTTTAAAATAAATACTTAGGTTTGTATAGCCTCTCTGCTCCCTCAAGTGATTCTGATTTAATTACCTGGGGTGGAGATTACAAAATTTAATTTTAAAGTCCCTTTCATGTGATTTTTTAAAATTCATTTTATTATCATTAATCTGCAATTGCATGAAGAACATTATGGTTACTAGACTACCCCCTTCACCAAGTCCCCCCTCACAAACCCCATTACAGTCACTGTCCATCAGTGTAGTAAGATGCTGTAGACTCACTACTTGTCTTCTCTGTGTTGCACAGCCCTCGCCGTGCCCCCCCACACATTATACATGCTAATCGTAAGGCCCCCTTTCTTTTTCCTTGCCCTTATCCCCCCCTTCCCACCCCTTCTGCCCAGTCCCTTTCCCTTTGGTAACCATTAGTCCATTCTTGGGTTCTGTGTTTCTGCTGCTGTTTTGTTCCTTCAGTTTTTCTTTGTTCTTATACTCCACATGTGAGTGAAATCATTTGGTATTTGTCTTTCTCCACCTGGCTTATTTCACTGAGCATAATACCCTCTAGCTCCATCCATGTTGTTGCACATGGTAGGATCTGTTTTTTTCTTATGGCTGAGTAATATTCTATTGTGTATATGTACCACATCTTCTTTATCCATTCATCTACTGATGGACATTTAGGTTGCTTCCATTTCTTGGCTATTGTAAATAGTGCTGCGTTAAACATAGGGGTGCACCTGTCTTTTTCAAACTGGAGTGCTGCATTCATAGGGTAAATTCCTAGAAGTGGAATTCCTGGGTCAAATGGTATTTCTATTTTGAGCTTTCTGAGGAACCTCCATACTGCTTTCCACAATGGTTGAACTAATTTGCATTCCCACCAGCAGTGTAGGAGGGTTCCCCTTTCTCCACAACCTCGCCAACATTTGTTGTTGTTTGTCTTTTGGATGGTAGCCATCCTTACTGGTGTGAGATGATATCTCATTGTGGTTTTAATTTGCATTTCTTTGATGACTAGCAATGTGGAGCATCTTTTCATGTGTCTGTTGGCCATCTGAGTTTCTTTGGAGAACTGTCTGTTCAGCTCCTCTGCCCATTTTTTAATTGGATTATTTGCTTTTTGTTTGTTGAAGCATGTGAGCTCTTTATATATTTTGGATGTCAACCCTTTATTGAATCTGTCATTTATGAATATATTCTCCCATACTGTAGGGTACCTTTTTGTTCTATTGATGGTGTCCTTTGCTGTACAGAAGATTTTCAGCTTGATATAGTCCCACTTGTTCATTTTTGCTTTTGTTTCCCTTGCCTGGGAAGATATGTTCATGAAGAAGTCACTCATGTTTATGTCCAAGAGATTTTCGCCTATGTATTTTTCTAGGAGTTTTATGGTTTCATGACTTACATTCAGGTCTTTGATCCATTTCGAATTTACTTTTGTGTATGGGGTTAGACAGTGATCCAGTTTCATTCTCTTACACGTAGCTGTCCAGTTTTGCCAGCACCATCTGTTGAAGAGACTGTCATTTCCCCATTGTATGTCCATGGCTCCTTTATCATCTATTAATTGACCATAAATGTTTGGGTTAATATCTGGGGTCTCTATTCTGTTCCACTGGTCTGTGGCTCTGTTCTTGTGCCAGTACCAAACTGTCTTGATTACTGTGGCTTTGTAGTAGAGCTTGAAGTTGGGGAGCAAGATCCCCCCAACTTTATTCTTCCTTCTCAGGATTGCTTTGGCTATTCAGAGTCTTTGGTGTTTCCATATGAATTTTTGAACTATTTGTTCTAGTTCGTTGAAGAATGTTTTTGGTAATTTGATATCCATGTGATTTTATGTGCATGCAGGTTGAAAACCCATGTACTGGACCAGAATCTCCAAAAAGTGGCTATGTCAGTTTTACTTACTTTGTATCTCCAGTACAGGTAAGTACCACAAGGAGTAAAAACTGAGTAAGACAAACTGCTTCTCTCATGGCGCCTATGACCTAAAGCTTTGTTGTCCACTATGGTAGCCACACTAGCAACACGTGGCTGCTGAAATTTAAATCTTAATTAATTTAAGTTACATGATGTTAAGATTTCAAGCTCCCCAGTCATACCAGCCACAGTTAAATGTTCAGGAGTGGTCACCATATTGCACAGTGCAGCTACAGAACATTTCCATCACTGCAGAAAGTTTTAACATTTGTGTCTTTTGGATCCTTAAAAGCCACGGCTGCTACACGGTTGCAGTGTGATTCCCTGTCTGCCTTGCTCCTCAGCAAGAAGAACAGTGGTGAGTGAGAAGCAGTGACCACAGTGTCTTCCTCACAGAGAACTGATGTCTCTTTTGTAACATTTAACTTCTGAATGGTTAATGAGTTTACCTTCAAATAATATTATCCCACTGTATACACAATGTAACACTAAACCCAAGTGCTCCTGTCCTTATGCCATGTTACCACACATTTCACTTTTACTAATGGGATAAACAATTTGTCACAAATTTTACTTAAAATAGCTTTTAGAGCAATTAAAAATAAGAAAAAAATACTCAATTTTACCTTCATTCTTCATTCTGCATATAAATCCAAGTTTCTGGTTAAAGATTTCTTCTTCCTGAACAACTTCCTGTAACATTTCTTATAGAGTAGATCTGTGATAATAAGTTATCTCAATTTTTATTTATCTAAGGAAGGCTTTACTTCTGCTTCACCTCTGAAAGATATTGTCACTGGGCATAAGTCAGTTATTTTCCTTTTCATCACTTTACAGGCATCACTTCATTGTTTTTGTGTTTACATGGTTTCTAATGAGAAGTCTGTGGTAAATCTATCTTGCTACACATATGTAATGTCAATTTTTCTCTGTCTGGCTTTGAGGATTTCTGTCTTTGGCTTTCAGAAGTGTGAATATTATACTCAGAAGTTCTAGGATTTTGGAAAATTCTTACTCATTTCTTCAAATATTTTTTCTGCTCCCTTCTTTCTGTTCTGGATTTAATTCATGCATATGTTAGATCATTTGATATTTTTCTACAGCTTTTGGGTGTTCTGTTTCATTTATAATTTTTCCCCTCTGTTTTTCACGTTGGACAATTTCAATCGATTTATCTCCATTTTCAAGCTTACTGGCTCTTTTTAAAGCTGTGTCAAATCTACTGATGAAATTGTTGAAGACATTCTTCATATCTATTACTGAACTATTCTTTTCTAGGATTTTCTTTTACAGATTCCATGTCTCTACTCAAAGTATCTATCTGACCATGCATGTTGTCTACCTTTTCCATTAGAGCCCTTAACATATTAAACATATTAACTATAGTTACTTTTAAATAACTTGTCTAATAGTTTCAACATCGAGGTCATACCAGCTCTACTGAATCCTTTGTCATTTCAAACTGTTGTTTTTTCTTCCCTCTTCTTATGGCCTTATAAGGTTTCGTTGGACACTGGCACATTATACAAAACAATAGATGTTAAGATAAATCATTGTTATGCTTAGAAATGAGCACATATTTCTGTCCAGCTGGCCGTTAGGGTAGAGATTCATGTCCATGTAGTCAGAGGTTGGGCTGGGTTTGAACTGCTTCCTACTGGATGTTGGGTCTCCCCACTTGACTTCGGTTTTTCCCTTTGTGCAACAGAGCATCTGTCTCCTGCAGCTTCTCCAGCCTAATTTTCTTTGACACTTGATAGGGTGATAGAGGTAGGAGGGTAGGGGAAGGAGGTGGTGTCTGATATTCTCATTAAGCCTCAGATTTAGGCAGACATATGAACCTGGGGCTGTCATTTTCTCACAGATTCCTGTTCCTTCTCCAGGGGTAATACTAAGACTACACAGTCCCACCCCTATCCCAGGGATTTTTACTCTGTTTCTACTTTTGTTCTACACTGTTGTCTACACGGTTGTTTCTTTTCCCTGCATAGTAAGGCTTTTGTTCCTCTGAGATGATACAGGCAGAAGTGTGGCAGTGTCCCTGAGGGACTTCTGTCCCCTTCAGCGCTCCAGCCGTATCACAGGTCAATATTTCTTAGGCCTCTTCCCAATCTTCCCTGTGAGTTCTTAGGGTAAAATACTTCAAGATAGTGTGACCCCCTACACGCACACACACATCTTTACTGCCAAGGACTTCACACCCGACCCAGCTTTAGCAATTCACTAAAAATTTCTAGCTGAATTTTCTTTGTGGCTTATATGGAGTTTGGCAACATCTTTGTTTAGAAGCACTTGGCTCTCCTCATATTTCAGGGTAGTTGTTTGCCCTACAATCTCAGTTCTTTCAGGCCTTCATGATCATTAATTTCCAGCTTGTAAGCTATTTTTCTTGTTGTTCAGGTAGGACTGATAGTCTTCTCAGCACTCTTCATCTCTAAGCTGAAATATGGATTTTTCTACAAAGAGAAAAAGCCCACATATTCTGACATATCCCACTTATTTCTCATAAAATAGTGAACAAGTACAAGGTAAAGACTTATGATTTTTTTAAAGGAAAGGAAAAAAACAAAAACAAAACACAAAACTGGTTTCTAATTCCTGCCACATAATTAATTACATGGAGTGAAAAGGACTGGTAAGACCCGTTGGAGCCACCACCCCAAAAGGATCAAATGATACAATGACGTGAAAGTGATCTGAAAGGTAAACGAAAATATATGGGATAAATGCAAAGTATAAGCTTATATTTTATTCCTTAGTTGAAGGTTGTATGGTTAAAAATAAAATAGTATTTTACATTTGGCCACATAAGGGTTCACATCAGGTCAGTAACATTTAGTGAGCACCTATTATATGTCAAACTCTGTCTTAGTCATTTGCCCATTTGAGGAATGAATAGGACATAATCTGTGCCTGCAAGGATTTTTTTAGCCCAGTAAGAACTCAACCATTTAATTATAAATTAATTATAAATATCTAAACTAATTTAGAACAAATCTGTCTACTTCATTTTAGAAGAAAACTGAGTAACACAATGTACACATAGCAAAAATTTTTTTACAGTTTAAATTATTCCATCTTAGGATACTGTTTTAAATTAGAAGAAAATGACAACTGATCTTCTCTCAAAATATCACCCTAATTACAACTTCATTAGAGATATAAAAATTCTTCATACAACTAAAGGCGTATTCTACTTCTTAAACAATTGATTTGTATTTCAGATATTTCAGTAGCAAGCTTTGAAAAATTAAAACTTATCCTCACCAGAAAAATTACATTAATACTACTCTATTTTTAAACAGGAACCACATTTTAATGTATTATTTAGGTAGCTTCTTAAAGAATTACTCTTTTTTTTTTCAGTAGGTCGTTTATAACTGATGGGATTCCTAAGGCTGAACAGTCAGTTGCAAAAACATGTGTTCAAAGTTGAGACAGAAACGGCAAATGGCCACATTCTTAAGATCATGTAATTGAGTGAAATAGGGAATTCAATACCTCAGCAGATGACAAGTTCAAGGATGACCATGTTTTAGCAAAAGCTAGTTGGAACACATGAAACCATCTGATTTTGAGTTTTCATGTGAATTGTTTCAGAGCACAAGGATTAATGAATGTATGAGAATGTGTCCTTGGATTAGAACGCATTCCTACAGAATGAGAATAAGAAATGTGAGAGATATTAAAAAGAAAACAAGTATAGCATTGTTAATTTCCTACTATGTAACTACAAGACTTGAAGAAAAGGATTCATGTGACTTCAACTGTGGGTTATTCCCACAATGTACCTGCGTGCAAAACACAACTGTAAACATTATATGATTCTGTTCAGAAATATTCACAAGCTACCATCAAACTTGGTTCTGTTTTACACACTGCTAGGTTTGTCTTCTGGAATTTACAAGATGAAAATTTCAAATCTTCTTATGCTTTGGGCTAAACAGAATTATCTAAAAACAGATATATACATGTACCAAATATATACATACACATATACAGACATATATAGAGAGATTTAGATATATAAAAAATTATGACCTGCACAATTTGAGACCATTTGGATAGTTAAAAAATATGTGAGATTAAATCAACTATGTAATTTAAACTCAGTTGGTATGTGGAAAAACTATCTTCAGTTTATGTGAATTATTTCAAAAACATAACAAAAAATGATAAGCTAAGTAGTTAATATAAGTAATTTAGACCCTGCTCTGTTTATAAAAAAGGTAAGTCAAAGGTCTCTAAGGATTGTAAACTTTTCTATGGTTCAGGGTCATCTGAACAAGGGTACCAGCTGTTCTATTAGGTAATGTCTTGGATAAAGTCACAGGAATAAAAATGTTCACACTTTATAATAACAATGCATCACTACTGAAATGAAAAAAAAAATGACAAATATCTGAGATAGTCAGGAAATGAATTCTTTTCCATGACCAAATTTATCTTCTAAGCCAGAAAAGAAATAACCAGCATTTTGCCAAACTCCATACTTCTGCAACTATTTAGAAATTAGTAATACAGTATTAGTACAATAAGAACATGTATTCAAAGTGCATTGCAGTTTATCTACTGTGAACTTCTCATTTTAAGGAGAAACAAAAATCAATGAACAGCTATGACAATAACTTGGAAAAACTAAGGATGTCATGCAATGTCATACTGGAATTGCTCCTTGTTCCTTCTTCTAAAAGTATCATTCTTCATCTTCCAAAATCTATCAGTTGGTAATGAGAGGAAAGGAAGAATACTCTTGTCTGTCATAGAGACACAGGTGGGAATGTTAATAAACTTATTCTGGCAGCAGCTGCTCTTGTGGTAGTAATGAGATTTAAAGAATCTATTTTACTTGTTCAGCCAAAACATACTTTACCAGTTGAAATGGTTAGCTATATAAATGAGGTGTTATTTTTAGATTTTCTTTTTATACTACAGATTTCTTTTTAGATGGCACAAAATCAAGAATTGTTTGTTAAATTTCCCTCAGTCAGGTCATAATGATTTCTGGGAATTAAGAAGCACTGCTGAAGATTTGCTAATAGTAAATCATGTTCTTTATTCCAACTGTGGCTTTACAATGATGTGAATTATGCCAGGATTCTGTTCTAGACAATTTGAAATCAAACATGAGAATATTAATTTCTTGCAAGCAAGAAATCTCATACCACAATATGATACGCATGGCTGCTATTCAGTAATAGCCGAGCAACATTTTTTAAGCAGAGAGCAGTTAGTGTTCTTAATCAGGGCAGATGTTTTCCAGATTTGCTATTGTCACTCATTAAGAAAGTAAGAAGTCTGTGAGTTATGATAATGTGAGGTACGATACTGTATATGCCCATCATATCCATAAACCACCACTGATTTTCTCAGCTAATTCCTTCCTTTGCTTGCTTTAATTGGTTCAGTGTGACTATTTTTCCATTAATGTAGAAATACTTATTTTATCTGTGTGATAAAATGCACCCAGAGAGAATAGATAGGCAATGGGAATCTTGATAAAGTAGAAGGGAGCAGGCATTTTAGTTAACAGAACTTAGTGTATATTCAAACACTGTGTTGTTTTAAAGTAATTTTGAGAGGAAGTGATTTTGTGTATTTCATGACTGTATTTAATTGAATTTGGGGAACAATGAGTTTATCTGGGAGGAATTAAAAACACTACAAATATTATCCAATGAACATTTCCATTTAAGAGAATAAAGGAGGTCTTATGTGCCCATAGTTACGTGGAGTAAAATGCAGTTCAATGGCTTGGTAGTGACAATGAAGCACTTAGGATGTATAACAATGAGACAGAATAAAACAATAAGGAATGCTTTTCCCCTATTGAAATTGCATCTAATGCTTGAGTTATCAGAAAGATAATGTGTTAAAATACCCTTGGGTTGACTGTAATTTCCTAATTACATGCCTTCTTCAAGTTTTATCTGTACCTAAGGTAAAATCTGAAATATGATGAGATATATAACATCTTGTTCAATAATCTATTGTAGACCTATTAACATTACCATCCTAAAATTATAATAATTTATATTTAATATCATCCTTCTTTCATATTTTTCTTCTAAATACTTGAGTTGAAATGCCTTCATCTTAAAAAATAGAGATTTCCCAATAGCTTCTATTAAAAAATCTCTTTTTAAAAATGTATTGAATCTATAGGAATCATGAAGTAATGAGACAAGTTTCTATTTCCCACAGCAGTGGAGCATGGTATCAGCGCATGACTCCCATCCGGTCTGCTGCACAGAACTGAATTTGCACACCCCCATTCCAGATTGCCTCAATACTGCAACATGAGATGACCTGAAGTAAAAACACAAATATCTTACAAGACAATCAATGGAAATAAAACAACTATTTTACGAATAAATGGAGAGCATAGAAAAAGCACTGTTTTTCTTAACTGAAAAATGATGACAAGACCCATATACTACTCATGACACTTCAGCAAGTTTATGCAAAACAAAGAACAAAATATTGAGCCTTATAATACAGAAGACTCATAACTCATTAACAACACCCCTTGCACATAACTTTTAGCAGTAGCACTCAGGAATTTATATACCAAATGCCACAGACTCAGCTGTGGGCATAATAATGGCTCCCAGAGCTTAGTAATTCCAAGTATAATGCATATCTCTTTTTTTTCCCATTATACTAGAAGCGTAAAATTTATTTCCATCCCAGGGAGCAAGCATGTACAGTCAATTTATTGTGATTATAATGGCATGAAGGGAGGGAAGGTTGTGGCTCAAGAAGAAGGGACATCACAAACATGAAACCACTTCTTTGCACTGACTTCGATATCCCGGGCATTCTGAGATTAATTGGAGAACCCAGATGTCATGGATGAGTCTTCTACATAGATCAACTGTTGAGCAGTCAAGGAGATTTTTCTAACGCCCTTCAAAGACAGCCAATGGCTGAACTACACTCATCTCTGATCTGAGTCTAGTTTGTGGCAACCGTGGTGGTGAACTGAGAAACCCCGTGCTGAAAGAGAACTGCAGTCTTGCAGAAAGATGCTGAATTTATTACCTTTAGATGACAATATTCCTCTACAAAATAAATGATTCTGGCCCCAGGCAGACTGATACTATCTGTAACAATCTGCAATAATGTCGACTCTGGAACCAAGAAGAGGCAACCAGAGTTCATGAATTAGCTTTTGAGCACCCAAAAAGCCTCCACACGGTGAGAGTTAACATGGCGACAAAACCCCATTATACTTAATAACCTGTCACATTCAAAAGAGATTTCACTCTTGGCAGAAAGAAGACATATAATCAAAAGACATATCTCTCTAAAGAAATCCAACTACAACTTACTGAATGACTTTTATGTCCGAGGCATTGTCCTTGGGCACTTCACACAACTCTTTCACTTGATTCTCAAAACTCTATGAAAGAGGTTTTATTAACCCCTATTTTAAAAATTGAGGCTAAGTAATCATGGATAGGGAGTGACGAAGCCCTCCTGAGACAGATTTGTCCAACTACAAATTTCAAGTTCTTCCTGCGTTAGCCCACCACCCTGTGGTAGATAAAAGATGGCCATTTTGATACTCTTCTCACTGAAAGATGAAGTCTAATTCCCTTCCTCCTTGAATTTGGTTGGCCCTAGTGGCTTGCCTGACCAAAGAAAGAGATGAAAATGGCATCCTTGGGCTTCTCAGTCTAGGTTATCAGTCTTGCAGTTTACACCCATGACCTGTGGAACAATGAACTGCTGTGAGAGGAGGTAAAGACACCCTGAGACTAAATGGAAATCGGCTCTAGTTGAACCCAGACTTCCAGCCACCACCCCAAGATGCCAGGCATAAGCCATCTTGGACTGTCTAGACTAAGCCAGCCATAAGCTGAACATTCAAGTGAACCCAGTTGATGTCATGTAAAGAAGAAAAATCATCCAGCTGATCCCAAGCCTTGGGAGTAGATCGGTGCATCTTTACCATGTGGACTGACAGTGGTGTTCCCAAAAGAAGCCGGTGTAAATTTTTCAATACAAGGACTGGAGACTAAATACTACAGAGAAGAAAATGCTCCCTTGAAAGGCAGTGAGAAGGAAATATTTGTTCATAATTAAAATTCATGTTTATTTCATCTTATCTAAATCATGATGTATATTTGAAAAAATCTTGATTTAAACAAAATTATGATCTCTGTCTCCTCCACCTCCATTTAGCTCTCCTCTCCCCTGTTTGAGACATACTCGCCTGCTCTCCAGAGTGCCCAGTGGTCTTATGCTGCTTGCTGGTAGCCCAGGGCCTCCAACAAAGCCCTGCTCTCTCTAGTGAGTGTCCTGTTTTCTGGACCTTATCTTATGAGAACTAGACAATTGACATCAACTAGTTGAGCCGGTCCCTACCTGCCCTTGGCCCTTTCTTCCTGTAAAACGAGAGGACTTTTTAAGTAATCTGTAATACTCATTATACAAACAATTTCCCCAGACAGAGACAAACCCCATATTCTATTGGCAAACCCTAATCTATTTCATACCTCATTGCCATGGCTGGGAGAGGGGACTCTAGCTCTCCTTCATAAATCCAGAGGGGCAAACTCCCAATCTCTTCCTCGCTCTGGAGGGTGATGAAGTCAACACTCTCAGTCTCTTTCTCCCTTTACCTGTTCCTCCCCTCAGGAGGCAGAGGTGCTAACCTGTTTGGTAGAAGCCTGATTTCCACTACAGCCTGTTTCCCTGCATGATGCACAGTCCCTGTGCACCTGCAGCCTGACATCTAGTTTTCTCCAACAGACCTGTGCTCATGCAGTGAGATCTCTCTGCTACTCTGGTGCAAGCCATGGCACTTCTGTCTCTGAGCCAATCCGTTTTGGAAGTGCTGCTCCACTCAGTGGGGTGCTTGCCATTTTCTCTGTGTTCCAGTTCCTCCTGCCCCCCAGAAGAGGTTGTTGAACTTGCAGTAAGTGGACTGAAAGACTGCACAGCAGACTCGGCTCTCTTTATAAATAGAGGCTTTTATTTGGGCGGGGAGGGAAGGGATCCAATTTTGGTTTCGGGTCTAGGCCACGTTCTCCAATCCAGATTTCTCAGAGCCCTGAATTTGATTTGCTACCTCTGTGCCTAAAAAGATGATATTTTGAACCACCATTTAACTACTGATTCTTCTCTCTATAGGTGAGAACCTGGCAGGGAGGAGAGGTCATTTTTAGCTCTTGTCTGCCTCTCATAGCCATTTCTAAACCATTTTCACATGCATTCTTATCATTTCATTCTCAAAACCACCTTGTGATATTGCCAGGCAGGGATTATTAATTTCAATTTACAGCCAAGAAAATGGAGATTTAGAAAAATTAAGTGACTCACCCATGATCTAGTTAACTAGTGTTAGAGTGGAACTAAGTCCAGGTCATCAGACACTGAGGACAGAATTTCAAAATCAGAGGCACAATAACATTCTAGCAGAAGAATAACTAATCCAGTAGTTACTCCCTATCCCTCTTACTGCTCTGGCAAGAAATTACTATGTAAACTTAAAGAGTTCCAATATTTATGTAGTTTACAGAGTACAGGCAAAAAACTTAGAGAGTTCAAATCTTTACATAGTTTACAGAGTAAAGGCAAAAAGAAAAACATGCAAATAACAAAGTATCATAATGTCAGGTGCATGATTTAATTTCTAAGCTGCTGTGACCATGCAGATCACGAAAATAACACATCGCAGATGTTTTATCCATGTAGATCTGAATGCACATTATGAAACTGTATGCCCTGGTGAATATGTGCAACTGTGTTGCCTCTGTTGTTTTTAAGGACCTTATTGAATAGGATATTGAATATCACTACAGATAATGCAAGCCTTAAAGCCTGTCAAACTGAAGCAGTCTATGCACCTGCATCCAGCCGTCCCCCACCACAGCCATTCTGGCAGCTGTCAGTGTTCCCACCCTCCTCTACATGACTATGAGTACCAAGCCACATGCTAACTATGTACAAAGAGGAAATAAGGTCACAAAGTGTAAATAGGAAAACGATGGCACTAACACTGAACCAGGAAATTCTGAATCTTACAAAGTAAATTTATGAAATATTTTTGAAAATGATACCATACACATCTTAAATGTAGAGGTAGAATCTTTCTTTTTTATTTTATTTTATTTTTATTTTTTAGAATAAGGGTTACATAAGTATTTTATTCCTAAACAGTAATGAGACGGATTTTTAAGGATAAAATCAATTTACTATGTGTGAGAGAAGATTCATCACTTGCGATGATTGTGTGTCTTATAAAGTGTGGTTTCTTTTATACTTAACTATTAAAGATCTCTTTTCTTGGGTGAAAAATGTAATTGAAAGACAATCCAAAAAGGGAAACTATGTTGGAGACTAGCATAAGCCTGGCTGGCAGAGTATAGAACAACTGTTACAACTATGTGTTTATGCAAGGTGAATGTATGTAATATATTTTTTCTTTTTTTAAATTAAGGGATCATTGATATACACTCTTATGAAGGTTTGACAAGAAAAGCAATGTGTTTATTACATTTACCGTTATTATGGAGTCCCCCACCACACACTCTATTGCAGTCACTGTCCATCAGTGTAGTAAGATGCCACAGAGTCCCTGTTTGTCTTCTCTGTGCTACACTGTCTTTCCTGTGACCCCGCACACACCATGTGTACCAATCATGATACTCCACAATCCCCTTCTCCCTCCCTCTCCACCCACCCTCCCCCATCCCTCCCCTTTGGTAACCACTAGTCCCTTATTGGAGCCTGTGAGTCTGCTGCTGTTTTGTTCCTTCAGTTTTGCTTTGCTGTTATACTCCACAAATGAGGGATAGAGGTAGAATCTTTCAAGAGAAGAATCTCCCCAATCTGAACACCTCAAATTAGTATCAGAACATTAGTGTCTGGATGTTGAGCAAAGCCAAAGGGAAAGGAACCAAATGCTCACCATTCTCTGGTATGTCTTATTTCATACCGGGAAGTGGTATACTTAAAAAAATTATTTTCACTTAACATTCCTTGGTTTCATAGGTAGTTTTTCTATTTCACTGCATGTGTATGTGTTTGTGAGAGAGGGAGAAACAATGTTGAATATTTTGTGTGACATTTGGGTCACTTTGTTCTGTGTTCATAGATAAAGCAAGGGGGTGGTAAAAAGAAAGGCAATTCCATAGTCCATGCTTCACACCAGGATATGGAAGGAATAGGAATATTCTGGATTACTGGAAAATTATAACAAATAATTTAATCACATGCCTATTGCATTGTATGTGCCCACTGTGTCCTTGCTGAAATAATGAACTTATATTAATTGGATTTGCCATAGAGTTTATTGATTAAATATAAGTTAAAATGACTATTGCTACTTGGTAGTAGTGGTAGACTTGTGTGTGTATGTGAAAGTATTAGGGAGGTAAGAAAAGAAAGAAGCCAAATACTTTGTTTCTTTTTATTCATCTAGGAACATTTTACAAAAGTATTAAACAATATCAAATTGACATCATCATAGATGCAAATCGTCAAACCCATCCCTTTCTTAAAATCATTTTCCCTCTTGGATGTGGAGGGAAAGCCTTTCAGACACAGCTGCTCCTAGGACAGACTCTCTCAAGGGAATGATTCAGCCCTTGCCATGGAAAGTCTAACCAGAGAGAAACTATTGAGGAAGGTGGAGAAGATGTAAATGTACAGGAGTATGGTTTACATAGGGTTGTGGTAGACAAGCAATGTGAAGATAATCTTGTTGAGTCCCAGTAGCTAGCTGCTCCTTCATTCACCTGCTCTGTGCTGATTCTTGTACCATGGGAAGCTGAAACTTCAGAAATTATTAAACATGAATTCCTCAACATATGTGGGACCTCTTAACATTCTCCTTCCTACATGTGATCAGAAAAATTATTTTCCTGGGCAATTAATTTATTGCCCTTCCAATTGGATGACATGATATATATGATATACACCAAGAGTCGATGGGAAAGGGGATGATGCCAACAAAAATGGTGTATTAAGGACCTCCAAAAATTCTCTCCTCCATAAAAACAATGAAAATACTTACAAAAAATGTCAGAACTAATATTTTCAGAATACTAGAAATTAACAAAAGACTTCCAGCAATCTGGATAGTGGTTTTTTAAGAAAAACATCTGAATCTTGGTAAGAACAGTGTGCTCTGTGGCATTTTTAGCTGCCCTTTTCCCATTCCCCCTCTCCAACTTCACAGTAGCCTTGAAAACAGAGAGCACATAATTACAGTGAAAACCAACAGTCTGTCAGCCAGTGGAGCGAGCAGAATGTGTTGGAGTTCCTTTAAAGCTTCATTCCAAGAGAACTATCATCATTTGACCTGTTAATTCCTTGAAAGATGCTACTTGTAAAGATGTTTAAGTAACTGACTCAGAGTTCACCCAGTGTTATAAGTCTTTTCCTCAGGAGCATTTGTCAAAAACAATTATAGGCAATAGTTTAACTTTGAAGCTGCCTAAGGTGATAAATACCAGTTGGGAAAAATAATAGGCTAACCAAAAATTTTAAAAGGAAAAGCTGGGGAATGAGAATTCCATATGGGCTTTAAAAGCTCTGACATGCTTCTTGGAATTGAAAAGCCACAAACACGCATACATTCCCAGAGCTGTGCACATGCTTAGGAAAGACCTGAAAGGCCCTAAACTTTTACTTCTGGCTGACCTTAAGGCTTTGTGCAGGCACAAAGTGAAGGTTAAGGCAGAATTGTAAATTCTTTCGGCTAAGTGTTGAAGTTATGCCCCCAATACACACAGAGAGCCCCTTAGCAAAGACTGGGAGGTTTAGTGGTTCCAGGAATTTAAGCAAATCTCTGTCCAATCAGTAGTGGACCATTCTGCTAACCAAACAGAAGCCGAGGTGGCCACGCATGACAAAGAATACAGAATTAGTGAAGGAAAGTCACAAAACAAGCAAAAATAACAACAAACAACAATAACAAACCCAGATGAGGAGGATGAATATGATTTCCAGAGCTGCCACATTACATTATTTTAAATGTCCAGTTATCTACAAAAATTATGAGGCATGCAGAGAAAAAAAATGGTTCATACACAGGAGAAAATAAGCAACCTATAGGAAATTATCCTTAAGGAAGCCTAGATATTAAACTTAGTAGACAAATACTTCAAATTGGCAACTTTAAATATGTTCAAAGAACTGATAAAAGAAAACCATGTCTAAAGACTAACAGTGTGAGAATAATATCTCACCAAATCAAGAATATCAACAGAGACAAAAATTATAAAAATAAAACAAAAATAAATTCCCAATTGAAAATACATAAATTTAAATGAAAAATTTACTAGAGTTTTTAACAGGAGATTTGAGGAGCCAGAAAAAAGAACCAGTAAACTAGAAGACAACTGAATTGAGAGTATCCAATCTGAGGAACAGAAACAAAAATTAGTTAAAAATATAAAAGAGACTCAGACAATAAATGAAAAAACACATCCCATGCTCATAGATAGGAAGAATTAATATTGTTAAAATGGCCATCCTGCCTAAACCAATCCTATCAATGCAATTCCTATCAAAATACCAACAGCACTCTTCAATGAACTACAGCAAATCATTTTAAAATTCACATGAAACCACAAAAGACCCTGAATAGCCAAAACAATCCTGAGAAGGAAGAAAAAAGCTGGGGGGATTACACTTCCCAACTTCAAGCTCTACTACAAAGTCACAGTCATCAACACAGTTTGGTACTGGCACAAGAATAGAACAATAGACCAATGGAACAGACTAGAAAGCCCAGATACAAACCCAACCATATATGGTCAAATAATATACAATAAAGGAGCTATGGACATACAATGGGGAAATGACAGCCTCTTCAACAAATGGAGTTGGCAAAACTGGACAGCTACATGCAAGAGAATGAAACTGGATTATTGTTTATCCCCATACACAAAAGTAAACTCGAAATGGATCAAAGACCTGAATGTAAATCATGAAACCATAAAACTCTTAGAAGACAACATAGGCAAAAATCTCCTGAATATAAACATGAGCAACTTCTTCCTGAATGCATCTTCTCAAGCAAGGGAAACAAAAGCAAAAATGAATACATGGGACTACATCAAACTAAAAAGCTTCTGTAGAGGAGAGGGAGCCAAGATGGCGGCGTGAGTAGAGCAGTGGAAATCTCCTCCCAAAAACACATAGAGCTATGAAAATATAACAAAGAAAAATCTTCCTAAAATAGAGACCACAGGACACAGGACAACATCCAGACCACATCCACACCTGCAAGAACCCAGCGCCTTGTGAAGGGGGTAAGATACAAGCCCCAGCCCGGCGGGACCCGAGCGCCCCTCCCCCCGGCTCCCGGCGGGTGGAGAGAAACCGGAGCAGTTTTTTTTTTTGGCGAGCGCTTTTTGGAAGCCTTAGAGGGACGGGCCCCCGTTGCTGGGGAGGCAGGGTGGCGGGACCGGTGAGGAGGTGCCTGGGAACGGCGCCGGAGGACAAAGAATATCCCGCGTTTCTCCCTGCGAGACCTGGGGGCGGGTGCCTGAGACCGGTGCCTGAGGACGGAGGAGGTCGCGCGTTTTTCCCCTTTTTTTTTTTTTTCTCTTTTTGGCAAGCGCTTTTTGGAAGCCTTGAAGGGACGGGGACCCCAGTGCTAGGGAGGCACGGTGGCGGGACTGGTGAGCGGGTGGCTGGGACCGGCGCCTGAGGACAAAGAATATCCCCCGTTTTTCCCTGCGGGACCGGTGGGCGGGTGCCTGAGACCGGCACTTGAGGACAGAGGAAATCGCGCGTTTTTCCCCCTTTTTTTTTCTTTTTTCTGCGAGTGCTTTTTGGAAGCCTAAAAGGGACAGGGACCCCGGTGCTAGGGAGGCAGGGCGGCGGGACTGGTGAGCGGGTGCCTGGGACCGGCACCTGAGGACAAAGAATATCCCGCATTTTTCCCTGTGGGACCGGTGGGTGGGTGCCTGAGACCAGCACCTGAGGACGGAAGAAATCGCGCGTTTTTCCCCTTTTTTTTTCTCTCTTTTTGCCAAGTGCTTTTTGGAAGCCTTGAAGGGACAGGGACCCCGGTGCTAGGGAGGCAGGGCGGCGGGACTGGTGAGCGGGTGCGTGGGACCAGTGCCTGAGGACCAAGAATATTGAGCGTTCCTTCCCTGCGGGACCGGTGTGTGGGTGCTTTTTGGAAGCCTTGAAAGGACAGGGACCCTGGTGCTAGGGAGACAGGGCAGCAGGACCAGTGCGCGGGTGCCTGGGACCGGCACCTGAGGAAAAAAAAAAAAACCGCGTGTTTTTTCTTTTTTTTTTTCCTTTCTGTTCCCTCTCCCATTGTTGCTGTTGTTGTTTTGGTTTGGAGAGTGCTTTTTGGAAATCTTAAAGGGGCAGGACAGGTCACTTAGACCAGAAGCAGGGAATCTGGGGATCTCTGGGCACTCTAACCCCCTGGGCAGCAGGGAGCACAGAGGCCCCTTACGGAGATAAATAGTCTCCTGGCTGCTCCCCCTCCAACGGGGCTCCACCATTTTGGAGGAACAGCCCCAGCCAGGCCAAGCCCACAGCAACAGTGGAGATAAACCCCAAAGCAACTGGGCAGGAAGCAGAAGCCCTGTCTGCGCACAGCTGCCCAGCACAAGCCACTAGAGGTCGCTATTCTCCCAGGAAAAGGCTACAAACCAACAAGAAGGGAAGCTCTTCCAGCGGTCACTTGTACCAGCTCTGCAGACTATCTCTATCACCATGAAAAGGCAAAACTACAGGCAGACAAAGATCACAGAGACAACACCTGAGAAGGAGACAGACCTAACTAGTCCTCCTGAAAAAGAATTCAAAATAAAAATCATGAACATGCTGACAGAGATGCAGAAAAAAATGCAAGAGCAATGGGATGAGATGCAGAGAAAAATGCAAGAGCAGTGGGATGAGATGCAGAGAAAAATGCAAGAGCAGTGGGATGAAGTCCGGAAGGAGATCACAGATGTCAGGAAAGAGATCACAGAAGTGAAACAATCCCTGGAAGGATTTATAAGCAGAATGGATAAGATGCAAGAGGCCATTGAAGGAATAGAAGCCAGAGAACAGGAACGTATAGAAGCTGACATAGAGAGAGATAAAAGGATCTCCAGGAATGAAACAACACTAAGAGAAATATGTGACCAATACAAAAGGAAAAACATTCGTATTATAGGGATACCAGAAGAGGAAGAAAGAGGAAAAGGGATAGAAAGTGTCTTTGAAGAAATAATTGCTGAAAACTTCCCCAAACTGGGGGAGGAAATAATCGAACAGACCATGGAATTATACAGAACCCCCAACAGAAAGGATCCAAGGAGGACAACACCAAGACACATAATAATTAAAATGGCAAGGATCAAGGACAAGGAAAGAGTTTTAAAGGCAGCTAGAGAGAAAAAGGTCACCTATAAAGGAAAACCAATCAGGCTAACATCAGACTTCTCAACAGAAACCCTACAGGCCAGAAGAGAATGGCATGATATACTTAATGCAATGAAACAGAAGGGCCTTGAACCAAGGATACTGTATCCAGCACGACTATCATTTAAATATGATGGTGGGATCAAACAATTCCCAGACAAGCAAAAGCTGAGGGAATTTGCTTCCCACAAACCACCTCTACAGGGCATCCTACAGGGACTGCTCTAGATGGGAGCACCCCTAAAAAGAGCACAGAACAAAACACACAACATATGAAGAATGGAGGAGGAGGAATAAGAAGGGAGAGAAGAAAAGACTCTCCAGACAGTGTATATAACAGCTCAATAAGCGAGCTAAGTTAGGCTGTAAGATACTAAAGAAGCTAACCTTGAACCTTTGGTAACCACGAATCTAAAGCCTGCAATGGCAATAAGTACATATCTTTCAATAGTCACCCTAAATGTAAATGGACTTAATGCACCAATCAAAAGACATAGAGTAATAGAATGGATAAAAAAGCAAGACCCATCTATATGCTGCTTACAAGAAACTCACCTTAAACCCAAAGATAAGCATAGACTAAAAGTCAAGGGATGGAAAAACATATTTCAGGCAAACAACAGTGAGAAGAAAGCAGGGGTTGCAGTACTAATATCAGACAAAATAGACTTCAAAACAAAGAAAGTAACAAGAGATAAAGAAGGCCACTACATAATGATAAAGGGCTTAGTCCAACAAGAGGATATAACCATTCTAAATATATATGCACCCAATACAGGAGCACCAGCATATGTGAAGCAAATACTAACAGAACTAAAGAGGGAAATAGACTGCAATGCATTCATTGTAGGAGACTTCAACACACCACTCACCCCAAAGGATAGATCCACCGGGCAGAAAATAGGTAAAGACACACAGGCACTGAACAACACACTAGAACAGATGGACCTAATAGACATCTATAGAACTTTACATCCAAAAGCAACAGGATATACATTCTTCTCAAGTGCACATGGAACATTCTCCAGAATAGACCACATACTAGCTCACAAAAAGAGCCTCAGTAAATTCCAAAATATTGAAATTCTACCAACCAATTTTTCAGACCACAAAGGTATGAAAGTAGAAATAAATTCTACAAAGAAAACAAAAAGGCTCACAAACACATGGAGGCTTAACAACATGCTACTAAATAATCAATGGATCAATGAACAAATCAAAATAGAGATCAAGGAATATATAGAAACAAATGACAACAACAACACTAAGCCCCAACTTCTGTGGGATGCAGCGAAAGCAGTCTTAAGAGGAAAGTATATAGCAATCCAGGCACACTTGAAGAAGGAAGAACAATCCCAAATGAATAGTCTAACATCACAATTATTAAAACTGGAAAAAGAAGAACAAATGAGGCCTAAAGTCAGCAGAAGGAGGGACATAATAAAGATCAGAGAAGAAATAAACAAAATTGAGAAGAATAAAACAATAGCAAAAATCAACGAAACCAAGAGCTGGTTCTTTGAGAAAATAAACAAAATAGATAAGCCTCTAGCCCAACTTATTAAGAGAAAAAGAGAGTCAACACAAATCAACATAATCAGAAATGAGAATGGAAAAATCACGACAGACTCCACAGAAATACAAAGAATTATTAAAGACTACTATGAAAACCTATATGCCAACAAGCTGGAAAACCTAGAAGAAATGGACAACTTCCTAGAAAAATACAACCTCCCAAGACTGACCAAGGAAGAAACACAAAAGTTAAACAAACCAATTACAAGCAAAGAAATTGAAACAGTAATCAAAAAACTACCCAAGAACAAAACCCCGGGGCCAGACGGATTTACCTCGGAATTTTATCAGACACACAGAGAAGACATAATACCCATTCTCCTTAAAGTGTTCCACAAAATAGAAGAAGAGGGAATACTCCCAAACTCATTCTATGAAGCCAACATCACCCTAATACCAAAACCAGGCAAAGACCCCACCAAAAAAGAAAATTACAGACCAATATCCCTGATGAACGTAGATGCAAAAATACTCAATAAAATATTAGCAAACAGAATTCAACAGTATATCAAAAGGATCATACACCATGACCAAGTGGGGTTCATCCCAGGGATGCAAGGATGGTACAACATTCGAAAATCCATCAACATCATCCACCACATCAACAAAAAGAAAGACAAAAACCACATGATCATCTCCATAGATGCTGAAAAAGCATTTGACAAAATTCAACATCCATTCATGATAAAAACTCTCAGCAAAATGGGAATAGAGGGCAAGTACCTCAACATAATAAAGGCCATATATGATAAACCCACAGCCAGCATTATACTGAACAGCGAGAAGCTGAAAGCATTTCCACTGAGATCGGGAACCAGACAGGGATGCCCACTCTCCCCACTGTTATTTAACATAGTACTGGAGGTCCTAGCCACGGCAATCAGACAAAACAAAGAAATACAAGGAATCCAGATAGGTAAAGAAGAAGTTAAACTGTCACTATTTGCAGATGATATGATACTGTACATAAAAAACCCTAAAGACTCCACTCCAAAACTACTAGAACTGATATCGGAATACAGCAAAGTTGCAGGATACAAAATCAACACACAGAAATCTGTAGCTTTCCTATACACTAACAACGAATCAATAGAAAGAGAAATCAGGAAAACAATTCCATTCACCATTGCATCAAAAAGAATAAAATACCTAGGAATAAACCTAACCAAGGAAGTGAAAGACTTATACTCTGAAAACTACAAGTCACTCTTAAGAGAAATTAAAGGGGACACTAATAAATGGAAACTCATCCCATGCTCATGGCTAGGAAGAATTAATATCGTCAAAATGGCCATCCTGCCGAAAGCAATATACAAATTTGATGCAATCCCTCTCAAATTACCAGCAACATTCTTCAATGAATTGGAACAAATAATTCAAAAATTCATATGGAAACACCAAAGACCCCGAATAGCCAAAGCAATCCTGAAAAAGAAGAATAAAGTAGGGGGGATCTCACTCCCCAACTTCAAGCTCTACTACAAAGCCATAGTAATCAAGACAATTTGGTACTGGCACAAGAACAGAGCCACAGACCAGTGGAACAGATTAGAGACCCCAGAAATTAACCCAAACATATATGGTCAATTAATATTTGATAAAGGAGCCATGGACATACAATGGCAAAATGACAGTCTCTTCAACAGATGGTGCTGGCAAAACTGGACAGCTACATGTAGGAGAATGAAACTGGACCATTGTCTAACCCCATATACAAAGGTAAACTCAAAATGGATCAAAGACCTGAATGTAAGTCATGAAACCATTAAACTCTTGGAAAAAAACATAGGCAAAAACCTCTTAGACATAAACATGAGTGATCTCTTCTTGAACATATCTCCCCGGGCAAGGAAAACAACAGCAAAAATGAGCAAGTGGGACTACATTAAGCTGAAAAGCTTCTGTACAGCGAAAGACACCATCAATAGAACAAAAAGGAACCCTACAGTATGGGAGAATATATTTGAAAATGACAGATCTGATAAAGGCTTGACGTCCAGAATATATAAAGAGCTCACACGCCTCAACAAACAAAAAACAAATAACCCAATTAAAAAATGGGCAGAGGAACTGAACAGACAGTTCTCCAAAAAAGAAATACAGATGGCCAAGAGACACATGAAAAGATGCTCCACATCGCTAATTATCAGAGAAATGCAAATTAAAACTACAATGAGGTATCACCTCACACCAGTAAGGATAGCTGCCATCCAAAAGACAAACAACAACAAATGTTGGCGAGGCTGTGGAGAAAGGGGAACCCTCCTACACTGCTGGTGGGAATGTAAATTAGTTCAACCATTGTGGAAAGCAGTATGGAGGTGCATCAAAATGCTCAAAACAGACCTACCATTTGACCCAGGAATTCCACTCCTAGGAATTTACCCTAAGAACGCAGCAATCAAGTTTGAGAAAGACAGATGCACTCCTATGTTTATCGCAGCACTATTTACAATAGCCAAGAATTGGAAGCAACCTAAATGTCCATCTGTAGATGAATGGATAAAGAAGATGTGGTACATATACACAATGGAATACTACTCAGCCATAAGAAGTGGAAAAATCCAACCATTTGCAGCAACATGGATGGAGCTGGAGAGAATTATGCTCAGTGAAATAAGCCAAGCAGAGAAAGAGAAATACCAAATGATTTCACTCATATGAGGAGTATAGGAACAAAGGAAAAACTGAAGGAACAAAACAGCAGCAGAATTACAGAACCCAAAAATGGACTAAGAGGTACCAAAGGGAAAGGAACTGGGGAGGATGGGTGGGCAGGGAGGGATAAGGGGGGGGAAGAAGAAGGGGGGTATTAAGATTAGCATGCATGGGGGGGAGGGAGAAAGGGGAGGGTGGGCTGCACAACACAGAGAGGACAAGTAGTGACTCTACAACATTTTGCTAAGCTGATGGACAGTAACCGTAATGTGGTTGTTAGGGGGGACCTGATATAGGGGAGAGCATAGTAAACATAGTATTCTTCAGGTAAGTGTAGATTAAAAATTTAAAAAAAAAAAAAGAAAGAAAGAAAGAAAAGGGGGATTACTCCTTAACAGGATAAAACTATTGGTAAATCAAAGATCAACGCATGCTTTAAATATCCTTAATGTTGATCACTTAAAGGGTGTCAGATGATCAGCTATGGAGGTACTCTTTTCTGATAATATTCCTTTCTCTTAAGTAAAAAAAAAAAAAAAAGCAGTTACTGTGTGCTGACCTCCAATGAGTTCTGCACAGTGGTATAGAGGGCATGTCAAAGTGTGGGCAAAGGGTCTGTTTGTTTCTACGCAGAAGATCAAGGCCTAGCTTGGATACCCAGAAAATGAACTAAGATACGATATGAGGAGGAGCTTCCGGCATCAGCACTCTCTGGAGGACTCGTGCCCAGGGATGATCATCAAAAAAGCCTCCACAGGGATCCGGACGATGCTGCGGTTGTGGCTGCATCCAGCCCACCGTCTCCTGGACTTGCCATAAGAAGGAGGAGGGAGATGTCTAGGCTGGCATGTGCATACAGTGAGACAACGAATTTGACTGGATCTGTACTGTTGGAACTCAACCAGGAGTTGGGAGGGGTGCAAGTTGTAGCACCCCAAAATCTCATGACTATAGACTATCTATGGTTAAAAGAACATATGGGATGTGAACAGATCCCAGAAATGGGCTGCTTTAATTTGTCTGATGGTTCAAGTACAGTTGGAAAATATCCATCATATCATAGATAAATTTTCACAAATGCCTAGGGTGCCTAAATGGTTTTCTTGGCTTCACTGGAGATGGCTGGTAATTATAGATTTGCTTTGTTTATGTCACCATATTCCTATTATGTTAATATGTGTGTGCAAATTAGTTAGTAGTTTAAAACCTATACATACTTAAGGTACAATACAAGAAGATATGTCAAAGAAATAATCAATCCTCCCAAGTTTCCTTCATATGCTACATCTATAGCTTTTCTTCTTCCTTCCTAATTACAAACTTTAAATAGAATTCGTGCCTCATATCGAATTTACCGAGTATCATAATTCCTCCAGGTGGTAAAGATACCTCGAGACAAGTGCTGGGCATAGAAGCCACAGGGCATAAATCTGCAAAGAAGTAAAAAGCTAACCTTTGCAAACAATAAGGCTTCTCTCTCACTTACCAACTTTACATTTCCCTGTATGGCCCCGGAAGATGACTGGTTAGCCAGAGACGGGTAAGATTCCTCAA
This sequence comes from Manis javanica, assembly GCF_040802235.1. Classification (NCBI taxonomy): domain Eukaryota; kingdom Metazoa; phylum Chordata; class Mammalia; order Pholidota; family Manidae; genus Manis; species Manis javanica. Next base: position 159,773,734 of record NC_133157.1, on the reverse strand, counting down.
GGGAGGAACAACCTAAGACAGGCACAGTCGCAGGGGGGCCATCAGGTGAGAATTTGGGGATCAACAGAGGTGAGGCTCAGAACCTCACCCCCCCTGCTTTGAGAGAAATCTTCTGCATCCGTGGATGTCTTGCTGCCCTTGTCTAGCCTGGATTAATACTTAGTCCATAGGCACACACCTGATCATCTGATCATCTACATTTGCCTTCTTACAGCACTAAACTATGTTTTCTACCTTTATCTTGCATCTACCTACCACTTCAGCATTTTATTAAAAATAAAAATAATAATAATAATAGGAGAAATGTGGGATGAACATATAAATCAAGTACAAAAATCAAATGAATATTCATATTTGACCTGATGGTTTATAGGTCATATTGCATGATCAAAACCGAAAGTTTCTGTGATGACTGCCCTTGTACTGTTAACCATGTAAGAATTTATTCACTCTGTAAGAATTCGTTCACCATGTAAGAACTTGTTCGTTATGCTTCAGAAGATTGGAGACTGACGAGAATTAGGCTTGAGATGGATTAATGATTGTACATTGAGCATTGACCCCCCTATACTGAATTTTATTGTTGTTAACAACCATTTGATCAATAAATATGAGAGATGCCCTCTCAAAAAAAAAAAAAAAAAAAAAAAAAAAAAAAAAAAAAAGCTTCTGTACAGCAAAGGACACCATCAGCAGAACAAAAAGGCATCCTACAGTATGGGAGAATATATTTGTAAACTACATATCCAACAAGGGGTTAACATCCAAAATATATAAAGAACTCACACACCTCAACACCCAAAAAGCAAATAACCCGATTAAAAAATGGGCAGAGGATATGAAGAGACAATTCTCCAAAGAAGAAATTCAGATGGCTAACAGACACATGAAATGATGCTCCACATCACTAATCATTAGGGAAATGCAAATTAAAACCACAATGAGATATCACCTCATACCACTAAGGATAGCCAGCATCGAAAAGACTAAGAACAACAAATGCTGGAGAGGATGCGGAGAAAGGGGAACCCTCCTACACTGCTGGTGGGAATCTAAGTTAGTTCAACCATTGTGGAAAGCAATATGGAGGGTCCTCAAAAAACTAAAAATAGAAATACCATTTGACCCGGGAACTCCACTCCTTGGAATTTACACAAAGAATACAAGTTCACAGATTCAAAAAGACATATGCACCCCTATGTTTATCACAGCACTATTTACTAGCCAAGAAATGGAAGCAACCTAAGTGTCCATCAGTAGATAAATGGATAAAGAAGATGTGGTACATATACACAATGGAATATTATTCCACCATAAGAAAGAAACAAATCCTACCATTTGCAACAACATGGATGGAGCTGAAGTATATTATGCTCAGTGAAATAAGCCAGGCAGAGAAAGACAAGTGCCAAATGATTTCCCTCATTTGTGGAGTATAACAATGAAGTAAAACTGAAAGAACAAAACAGCAGCAGAGTCACAGACTCCAAGAAGGGACTAATGGTTACCAAAGCTGGGGGGTGGGGTGGTGGGTGGGAGGGGGAAGGAAGGGTGAAGGGGATTGATGAGTATTATGTTTAGTACACATGGTGTGAGGAGTCACAGGGAAGACAGTGTAGCACAGAGAAAGCAAATAGTGAGTTGGTGTCATATTGCTACACTGATGGACAGTGACTGCAATAGGGTATGGGTGGGGACTTGATCATATGGGTAAATGTAATAACCACATTGTTTTTTTCACGTGAAACCTTCCCAAGAATGTATATCATAATACCTTAATAAAAAAAAAAGAGAGAGACTAAGGGACATGCAGGACACAAACACACTATATGTATTATGGGAGGCCCAAAAGGCGAGAAAAGAGGGAAAGAGGCACAAAGAATATTTGAATAAATCATATGTTGGGGAACAACCCTGAGAATAAATGATTGCCAAGTAGACCATGAGCTGGACCCCAGCAATTGGAGGCTCCTCATCCTTTTCCCTATCTTTGGAATGTGGGTTCTGTCTACCTTCCCCTCTCCCAGAGACTGCCTCAAGGATATAGCCCTGAGATACTGATGTGGTGTTGAGACTATCTGGACCATATACATGACAGAACCCAGTTAAGGGTTCATAACACTTCTAAGATTTAGTGGGTAGGTGTAGAGATCTGCTTATCTTGCAGCTGCCTAAGACAAACGTCATATGTAAGCTCCCTTTGCTTATTAAAACTGCCATCTACTAACTTGGAGTAGTCTGCATCATTCTTGGGTGTCTCCCTACCCTCTGCGTAAGGGGCCAGTTTCAGATTACACTTGGGAAAGAGCTTGCAGGCCAACATAATGACTAAAACCTTCACACATTTAATGAGAGGCATGAATCTACACATCCCAGAAACTCAACAAGGTATGGTAGAACAAATTCAGATATCCACACTGAGAAACATCTAAATTAAACTGTTAAAAGGCAAAGAGAAAGAGGGAGCCTTGAAAATAGCAAGAGAGAAATGACTCATCACATAAAAGAGATCTCTATAAAATTGAAAGCTGATTTCTTATCAGAAACCATGGAGACCACAGGTAGTGAGATGGAGTATTAAAAATTGCTGAAAGAAAAATATTCAATATCCAATAAAGCTATTTTTCAAAGATGAATAGCAAATTAAAACATTTTCACATTTAAAAAAAACAGAAAATTTTCATTAGCTAACTTGTCCTATAAGATAAAGGGAGTCCTGTAGTCTAAAAATAAAGGACTCTAGACAGTAACTCAAGTCCCTGAATCCAGATAAAGAAAAAAACAGCACTGCTAAAGGTAGCTACATAGATAAACATAAAAGATATTTTAAATATTTTTTGTTGTTTTTAACTCTCCTATTTGATTTAAAAGACAGCTGCATACAGCAATAATTATAAATCTGTGCCAACAGGCTTTCAAATACATAAAGATATAATTTGTATATAATAACAGAACAAACAAGGGGAAAAGAACAGAGTCTTGAGAAGCAAAGTTTTTGTATGCTTTTTAAGTTAGTACTAATCTGAAACAGCTCATTATAAATTAAAATATTAATTGGAATTCCCAGAACAAAAAAAGAAAATAATTCCAAAAATATATATAGCAAAAGAAATAACAAGATAATTAAGTGATACACTATAAAATATATTTTTAACACAAAAGAAGGCAATAATAGAAGAATAGAGAAATTAAAAAGATGTAAGATATGTAAAAAGATATTAAGATGGCAGTCATAACCCTATGTCACTAGTAGTTGCATTTTATATAAATAGAGTAAAGGCAGAAATTGGCAGAATGCAGTAAAAAGATATGATCCAACTATATGTTCTAGATCCCATGACATGAATAGGTTGAAAATAAATATATGAAAAAAGATATAGCTTGCAAATAGTTACTAAAAGCTAGAATGGCCATACTTACATCAGACAAAATAGACTTTAAAACATTATTTACTAGATTAAAGAAAAAAATCATCATCATCATGTCACTCCATCAAGAAAATATAACAATTATAAACTTATATGAACCTAACAACAGAGCCCAAACATGCAGCAAAAGCTGTCAGAATTAAAGGAATAAATAGAAAAATTCAATAATAACAGTTGGAACTGTAGTGTACCCTTTTTGATAATGGTTAGAACTAGAAAGAAAATTAACAAAGTAATTGAAAAGACATTTCTCCAAAGATATGCAAATGCTAAAGGCCATATAAAAAGATGTTGAACATCACTAATCATTAGAGAAATGCAAATCAAACAATAATGCAACAACACTTCATACCCACTAGGTTGACTATCATCAAAACAAAGGACAAAAAAAGTGTAGGTGAGGATGTAGAGAAATTGGAACCTTTCTACATTGCTTCTGGAAATACAAAATGGTATAGCCACCTTGGGAAACAATGTGATATATTTTCAAAAAGTTAATATAGACTTATCATATGACTCAGCATTTCCACCTCTAAATATATACTCAAGAAACTTGAGATCATATGTTCACATAAAAGCTTGTACACAACATTCATAGCATTATTATTCATAATAGCTGAAAAGTGGAAACAACCCAAATGTCCGTCAATTGATGAACAAACAAAATTTGGTATATACATACAATGGTATTTTATCTGGCCATATAAGAATGAAGTACCAATATATGTTAAAACTTGGATAAATCTAGAAAAACATTATATTAGTGAAATAAACCAGAAAGGTGTGTGGCTTTTATGGATGGCTTATAAATGGAATTAATTTCCATTTATGTAATAACGCCCAGAATAGACAAATACATAGAGACAGAAAGATTAGTGGTTTCCAGGAATTGTGGAGCAGGAGGTAGGGAGTGACTGCAAATTGTTAGGGGGGTTTCATTTTGGGATGATGAAAATGCTTGGGAAATACATAATGGCAATTGTTGCACAACCTTGTGAATATACTAAAAACCAATGAATTGCACATTTATAATTTTATTACCAATGAGTTTTATGGTATGAGAATTACGTTTCTTTTAAAATATTCAGTGATTATATCTATCTGAACAATATGAAGAAAAATTTGTAATTAAAATTTATATTTTTTCAGCCAAGTAGCATAATATTATTAAAATAAAGTAAGAAAAGTTAATACGTTGGTAAGTTACTTGGGGTACTTTCCTCCCTAGATAGCCTTATTTTTCCATGACTTCTCCAATGAGGACTAAATTTCAAGAACAATGAGAGTCACTATTCCTTTATAATTTAAATATTCCCAATTTAAGCACAGAGTGCCTAACATTACTCATTACCCTGCTTACTAAATTCTCTAGGATTAACATTCTTTGTCCAAGAGTATTATGTACAGGGTAGGCCAGCAGGCTGGAGACAGACAGAAGAACTGCAGTACAAGTCTCAAAGCAGTGTCCCGGAAGAATTTCCTCTTCTGGTGGTGGGGGTGGAGGGGGAGAGGGGGTATCAAATCTTTTTCTTTTAAGATAGTCACTGGATCAGATAGGGTGACTTCTTACAGAGGATAATCTGTTTTATTCAAAGTCTGCTGATTTAAATGTTAAGCTCATCTAAAAAAAAAAATCCTTCATCAAAACATCTAGAATAATGTTTGACCAAATATTTGGATACTGGGGCCTCACCAAGTATACACATAAAAATTAACCATCATGGGCATGATATGGTAATAAGAGCGCTAGAGCCTTTTCTTGGAACTCTGAGTTCCCTTTCAACTATCTCTGAGACTCTCAGGAAGGGACTTTGCCTCCCTTAACCTTGACACCTTTATCATAAAATGTGGGACCACATTGAAATTTAGTGTGCCGAATGAGAAAATAAGGGTATGGTGGGGTGGGAGGGCAATCTGACCTAACTTTCCTTCCCATTAAACCATACATCACATGCCAGTGAGCACCCTAGGGCTAATAATGAGAAATCAGAGACTTATTATTGATTTAAAATACCCAATATTTGCTGTGTTCTAAATGGCTACGGGATACATTGAAAGAAATCTGCTAATACCTCCAGATAGCCTAAATGTTGAAGAATAGTTTGTATTTATATATGTATGAACACATGCACTTACGTATTTTGTTCTTAAGGCCACTTAACATAGACAAAGCACAACTGAAAAATGTAAGAAATATATAGATTCTTCCACATTGTGTCCTATTGTCAGTGGCACTCAGTTTGTTTAACACAGTGGTACTGCATCTTTGCAGTTTGCCCTCTCCATTTACCTCAAAAATAAATGTATGCCTTCATTTTGCCTCCCTCCTGCATATCCTGGGTCCCCAACTATAGAAGCTTCATCTAAATCTCTAAGAGAGTCTCCCCTAAACTCCATGTTCCTAAATTGACTCTCTACTTATCAAAACCTAATGAACACATTAATAGCTTATTCTTTTAATTTCTTGTTCCCAAGGATGAAACAGGTAATTTTATCAAGATTCAATTATTTTAACTGAAAACACCTATATGTCAATGCCTGTTCTAGGTAACTTCATGTGTTGAGGGGTATAAATGCTAATCAGTCAACCTCATCAGGGCCCTTACCACTGCTTTGAAATACTTTTTCTTACGCCTAGTCGGATCCCTCTTATATTCTCCAAAATGGTTTCTCCCCACATTTCCTACTTCTGTTAGATACCTCATGCTTACTCACCTATTCTAAGTTAAGAACCTTAATTTATATTGCACTGAGAAAACAAAGACCATCAGAGGCTAACCTCTTTAAATTCATATACAAACCTCTACTGATCTACAGTAACATCCCACATAATTATTTTTCATCTCATTTCCGTCAAAAGATGTACCTCCTGTTCTTCAAAGCCAATCCCCACCCTCCACCTCCTCTGGACACTTCGTCCATAGCTTATTTCCCTCTGCTTCTCATATTTTTAAAATCTTAAATCTCTTCCTCAAAATACATGTGCACTTAAGCAACACTCACCCTTAAAAACAAAACAGAAAGAAAACAGTTTCCTACTAAAGGGTAATTTTGAAGACTTCCACTTGTGGCCAAGATTGATGATAAGTAAGACACTTCCATCTAAAACAACCACAAAACAGGAAAACAAAAAAATGAAACAATAGTTGTCAAAACAATGGCATGAAGCAATGAAGGACAGCAGACCCTAAGAGACAGGAAACACGGCAACTCTAGACTTGCTGCAATTGTCCCAGCATTTGCCATGACAGGGGTTTCCAGGTGGAGGAGCAGAGAGGGAGAACCTAGCAGACTTCCTGAGTGGAGAAGACAGAACTAAGAGGAGAGATGACAGCTAGATTTCACAGGAAAGAGTTCTAGAAAGAGAATGCTGGAGATCTGCAGAGGGTTGCCCTGAAGTATTCAGTGAATCGACACAAGCACATGAGAAAAGTACCACAGGCTGAAGGAAGGAAGACCCACCAACAGAGAGGAAAGGGAAAAGTGCTAGGTACTCACACAGGGCCAGAAATAACACCTGCTCCAATCAAACTGGAAAATACCATGATTCACAGGGCACTGGAGTCTTGCCTCAGTAGGGGGAATAATTAGCCCAAAAAGGAGCACTGCTCTGATTCCTTCTATCCAATTTCCAAGCAAGACTGAAAAGAATTACACCATTGCAAAGCATTTGAATTGCATCTCAAAGATCAGTAATATTTATAGGAGTATGAAGATACCCAACAGGCAAAATTCCCAGCACCCAACAGGCAAATTTCACAATGTCTGGCATCCAAACAAAAGTTAACAAGAATGCAAAGAAGGAAAGTGTGGCCCATTAAGAGAAATTAAGAGAAAAAAACAAGTGAAACCAACCCAGTTCTAGACCATATGCTGGCTGGGCCTGCTTCCCTTGCTTCCTTAGTGGTTGTGTTCACTAAGGTGGAGCCCTGCTTCAGCATCCTAATTTAAGCAGTGCCCATGGTCAGCTGCATTCCTCTTATCTGCAAAAGAACTCAATTCCTGGGTGCTCCTGTCTAAAGAAGCCTTCAGTGATCTTCCTGAAGCTTCAACCCATTCAACATTCAGTTTCTGTTTGACTCCTGGTCCACAGAGGTGTATTTTTGCTTTTGAATATGGCTCTGTTTTTTTTTTTTTCTAGTTTTACACCTTAACTCTTATGGCCATGTGTTTGAAGCGTAAGGTAGCTTCATAATGTGACTTCACCATACTATCTCACCCGCAAGTCCCCACCCATTATTTCCTGAATCTCCTACCTTGGTTTCGGTAACATGGCTGTATCTTGGTTTTCCTCTCATCCAGCCGATTATGCCCTTTTCTGTTCAACCATCAGATGTTTGGACCTTTAATGGCTCCATTCTCTCCTTACTCTGTGATAAAGGTTTAATCTGAGACCCTGTAGGTCTATGATCCCTTGAAATTTTATGAAAATTCTTATTTTTTTTCAATTGAGAAAAAAGTGACAAATGATATTTAAAGCTGGATTTCACTTTATAAGGAGACATCTCATTGCTGTGGTAGTTATAATACATGTAATTTCTCAGATATTTAGAATTAACTTTGGGGTTGTGGCTAGTATAGCACATGACAAGTAAACAGACATATGAGCAACATCTGAAAACAGAAAATATTCTTTAAAAGTACGTAACTGTGTCCCTGTAAATTGACAATAAGGGAGAACAAGTAGGAATAAACTGAGTTAGTAAAATGAAGGGCAAAAAATGGGTTGAGTGTGCCATTTGTTATGGGTGAAGACTGGATTGTGTTCATGTGATTGTGTTTTCAATCACCAAATATTTAGGTAGTGCCTTTCATAAGCTGCTAGACCCTGGGGATACCCAGATGAACAAGACATAGTCTCTTTCTTCATTGAGCTTACACCTTGGTCTTTTTTCTTTCTTATTTCAAGTTGCCTGAGCATGGAAATCTAAGAGGGTCAGGATGACGAAGCAAGGCATGAGGATACCTTATCAAATTCTGTTTCCAACAGCCTCAAGTTCTCCTTTGAGACTGAAGCCTAAAAAGGTAAAAAGGCATGTAGCAGGGTGGTCCTTCCCCCCTCCCACCTGCACACTAATCTGCTCATTATCCTTGCTAATTGGGCAGAGCAGCACAAATAAGGCAAAGGAACATCAAGAAAAAGTGGGCACACTTCCCAAAACACATCCCTGTTCTCTGGTCACCTAGGAGGTCAGAGGGGCTTGGGGCTAGGGAAACAGAGCTTGTATATAAACAAGCCAGGCCCCTCTTTTACAGAAGAGTTGGGTAAGGGACGGGTTGACAAAGTGTACAGATTCCCTGCTCCCTGACACCACAGAGTATCTATTACATGAGAACTTCCTTCTGGCGCCAGGAGGCATTTAGTTTTCCCTCGGTGTTGTATAGGGGATGAGGGGCTGGGCCAGGGCGGTTGGAGGGCAACAGAGTATTTTCACGTTTCCAAAGTACTGCCAGTAAAAATCAATAGTAAAGGAAAAATCTCCCGAGACAAGTTTCTCAGCTTCTGCCTAACAGTGAAAGGCTGTCTCAAGGGATTTTTAAAAATAATATGGCTGTCAGACCCACTAGGCACAACCCAGACTAGCTTACCATCAGGATTCTACAAATCAGTGAGGTTCAGGGATTCTGCAAACAGGCCTCCAAAGGAGGTCTTCACTACAGGACTTTCTCTTTCTGAGGGCTGAGCTGCTTTGCTAATGCAGTTGTTGAAGTCATTTGCCAGAGACACACAGCGTTCCTGTTGGAATGTGGGGTTTGTGCACAGCTACACTTTGGTGTCAGCTCCCAAATCTGTTAATACTTAAAAAAAATAAGTATTTTCCCAAAGTTGCCCGCATTTGTAGCTGTCAAGACAATCAATCAGTATTTTTTTCTTCTCTCCTGATTGGCAAAGAAAACCAGATCTCTGAGTCTTATCACTTTCCCTCTCCCCTTTTTTCATTCTTAACCCAGGGTTTTCTACCTTCAACCTCTGCAAACTTGATGTGGCCACGCGCAGGCCTCTCTCCACACCAAGGCCTCAGGGGCTCCAAGGAGGCAAACATCTTGATGCAGGTCTTGGATAAATAAACCACAGCGGAGGTCTGATTGTGTGCTGGACAACAGAGAACTCCTCCTGTCGGTTCTCACTCTTCCCACAGGCGCCTGAGCACGTGGCTGGCCAGCTCCAAAGGCCAGCAGTTCCTTACTTTTCAGGGTAGGGAACGTGGGGACACCCTGAACAACCTCAGGGTCTGCAGAGGCTGCAGCTGACCTGAGGCTGGGCCAACACTTCACAAGGCCACGAAGAAAGAAGATGTCCAGACTGGAGAAAGGCCAGCGTTAACTCTGTGCTTCCCACATGCAGTCCCTCTGCAACCTGCTCTGCCTTGTGACCCACATTCCACGTGACCTGCACACCACCTGACCCACATGCCGGCGCCTTCAGCTCGCCGGCCTCGGTGTTGGGCCCTGCACCCAGAGATGTTCTGAACGGATGACGAGCTGGGCACCAGAGCCCTGGCAGACGTCTGTAGGGTGTTCCATCCTGCCTGGGGAATCGCACCCAGCACTGCTCCCTGGCTAAGGTTTCGGTAACCAAGGGCTGCGGAAATCCAAACAGGAAGCGTTTCCCCCTGTGTTCTAAGGTTGGGTGGATTAGACAAGGCCGGGCACACGTAGTGAAGTACGGGTGAGATGACAGGGACAAGTGAGAGGACACGTGATGCAGATGTGTGATCCCTGAGTACTCGTGGTTTTTCCTAGGAGAATGTGCCTTCCGAGTTGGGGGCAGTCAGGCTCGCCAGCACCTGCCAGTAGACACTCAATGCATAGTTGCACAATTAACCCCTGAATTATCCAATAGAAATATAACATGAGCCACATAGGTAATTCTACTTCTTTAGAGGCTGCATTATAAAAATAAAACAGGTGAAGTTAATTTTAATAATGTATTTCCTTTAATACAATATATTCAAAATATCAGTTTGACACATAATTTTTTAAACTATTACTGGGAGAGTTCACACTATTTTATTCATAGTGTCTTCAAAATATGATGTATTTTACAACACTGTGATGACTATCCACATAGCGCTCAAGAGCCTCGTGAGGCTAGTGGCTTCTGAATTGGCCGGTGCTGATCTAGACTGTTCATTTTTCTAGATCAAAAGATGGGCAATTTCTTCAGCCAGCTGGGTAGCTCAGAATATCAGTAGACTGTGGGGAGACACAACCAAGAAAGTCATGCGGTGGGGGGCCTCTATCCATTCAAATGCGTTCCTACAACTGTTTCTTAAGCACCTACTTACTACATGTTTTGACTTGGTGTTCAAGACAGACATTGCCCCTGCTCTCCCTGAATCCTAGACACACCTGACCTGCCCAACTTCAAACTTCCTCATGCAGTACTTAAAAGAGTTGGAATGGGGAGTGGCAAAAATGGCCTTTTTTTCTATGGTCTATAATTATCATCACACTTCATTTTCCCACTTGAGAAAACCAAAGGCTCCATTGTAAAATATTTTAATATATTAAGCACCTTTTCTGTGGTACACCTGAGCATGCTGCTTTTATATACGCCACAGTCTCATTTAATCCTTCCAGTAACTCTGATTTAGGAGTTTATCCCAGTATCCAAATAGGGAAAGTGAGGCATGGAGAAGTGCTGTGACTTTATGGTGGGAGAACCTGAAGAAAGAAAAAGATTCTAATGCAATTCTAAAAAAATTTTCTTACCCATTTTCCCTCAGTGAGATTCTTCATGAGACCTGTGGGAAATGCCAGGTGATGAGACTATGCACTTTAGACCCTAGAAGCCTTCAGTTAAAGCAAATGAAACATCCTGGTGCCATCTAAAACCCAGAACAAGCCCTGGAGTACAAAACCTGGGTCAGCTCCGGGCCCTGGCACTTTCTGTGTGATGTTGGTCAAGGCAATTCTTAGTAATAAAAATTACTAGCATTTTCCTGATCTTCCATGTATCAGGCTCTGGCCCAGACAACTGATCATATACTTCTTCTTCCTCACAAGACAGATAGTTCATTTCACAGATTAAGAATCTGGCCCTCAGAAAAATTAAGTTACCAAAGGTTATACAGCCAAGAAGCAGGAGAGTCAGGATTAGAAAATGTTATTAAATATACATTAATTGTTTTATAATATAACTTAAGTCCCACCCACCCCCACTGCTTACTTAAGAGAACATCTTAAAGAATTTCAAGACCATCAATGTATACCATCAGCAACTGTATGTTTACACTGCAAATCTAAAAGGTTGAAAAGCATGGGCAAAGGGGAATTTTTTCCCATTTCCTTTCTTTAAAATATAAAAATAAAGTCTTTATTATTCATTTGCAAATGTGGTAGTTTGCCAAAACAATGAAAACAACTGTGCTTTCAAAAGAGATATTTACACTTGTACTGTTCAGCTCATGGAGCTGTTGAAATCATTGAGAGAGAAGGGAAGGAAAAGTGTTTTGAAAGTATAAAGAGGTGACAAACATCAGATATAATTACAAACAAGTTAAAGCAAACTGCAGCTATGTACTAACATGAAATATATATGAAGGTACATTTCCTAATCATTAGGAGTCTGCAACTTGAAAAAAAAAGTAAAGGAATGAAAATACAACTAGAAAGAAATAAAAGGAAAGGGCAAATGAAAGAAAGATAAAATAGCTGTCTTTCTTGAAGAAGAGAGGGATGGAAGGAAGGAGGGACAGAGAGAAGGAAAAAGAAGAAAGGAAGGAAAGAGGGAAAAGAAAAGGAGAAAGGAAAAGTAAAGGAAAGAGCTATAAAAAAAAGAAGCAGGAACTGTTGGGGTCAGTCAGTTTCTTCTTCAAGAAAAAGAAACTGGCTATGACCTGCTTAGTGTTGAGTACAGTTTTTGTGACTGTTTAGAGGAAATCTAGTGCTCTCTTCACCATTAATCTTATTAAAAGAAAGACTTTGTTCTGCACCTGTATAAACAATCCAGATTTTTAAAACCTGTATGCCTGCCTCCAATGTGTGACACTATGTATTTATACTGATAGCTTCAAGTCATCAATAGGCGATGCAAAAAGCTAGTCTAAGATCTCCCCTTTACACCTTTTTGCTCCCCCTTCTCTCTTTTTGCTTCCCTCCTCCACCTGGCACACCTAGAGTCAAGTTTAAAGTCCAAGAGCTCCAGGAAAGCTTCTATGCTCTGTCAAATACTCCCTGCATTTTACCAGCCTGGAGAACTGAGAGCCAGTGATCTTCTTTTACTTATCCTAGAAGGAGCCCCTCTCTCACCCCCTCAACAAAATGACAAAATGTACAAAGAAAAAAATCTCTGCAAATGGGGGGAAGCAGGAGGGCCTGTGTGAAACGTCCCTGATGAGAGAGGCAAGGTCTGGAAGAGAAGGTGGACCCATGCCTGCTGTGATGAAGTCAGCCCTGGCCAGCCACCTGCTGTGGCACTTCAGGCATGGAGCTGGGTGCCCCTGTTCTGCAGGAGAAGCCAGCCAACCAGGCTGGCCCCACGACTTCTGCCCACTCCTAGGCTGGCTGGACATCCATCTCCCTGCACTTTGCTCAACTTGGGAGCCTGTGGGCTTTAAGGGGAAGGACAAGTAAACACTTAAGTCAAATATGAAGACTCAGTTTTCTCACTGTATAGTGGGATAACCCTACCTTAACCTCATAGTTTTAATTATTTTGTGGTTGCTTTTAGTTCTGTTTTTTTGGTTTACTCAGTGGGCACTCATATTCTGCCTAGCCCAGTGACTGACACACAGCAGGCACTCAGGAACTGGTCAGGTCTGCTCCCCAAATGAAGTACCCTTCTCCAGGCCACTTATTTCAAAGGCCCTTAGGGCTAGGAACTGATGACACAACAGATTTGTTTTGTTTTCCCTTGGGGGGGGAGGGGGGGCGTTATATTCTTTGTTGGCATGAAGCGTGATAATTCTGGGTGCTGTTTTGCCTTTTTAAATTTCGGATGATTGTGCTAACTTAGCATTCTGCACCCAGGAGTGAGCTCTTCAGTAAACAATCTAAAACCTTCATCAGCTTCCTAGGCCATAATTCAGAGAGCTGGGGCAGGGGCCTCCATCTTATGTTTTGTGGTTTTAAAAACAAAATCACGCATGAAACCCTCAAGGCAGTAGAGAATAGCAGCCACAACATCCTGTGGTGTGTGGCCGGAGAGGCAGGTAGCAACCGGAATACAGGGGCCAGGGATTCTAAATGCGGATTTTGAGTCCATAGTATACTTACCAGCCTGGTGATTTGAAGTTCTTTACTATCTATTGCTGCCGCTTAGCTCTCTGTAAAGTGGAGATAATAATAAAAGTCACAAAAGTTGTTTGAAAATGAAACGAACTGATACAGATAATAGTGCTTTGTAATCATAAATGGATGTTAGAGGAGGAGGAGAATTCTTTTGTCAGGAAGCCTTGGATAGGCACTCATACATCATAAGGGATGAACTTGGAAAATAGAGTTTAGAAAAGGCGGAAAGAAGCAGAAGTCGTGATCCTGGAGTTTCTAAGAGTCTGGCAATCTTCGCCATCTCTAAGATTACTTGGGGGCGAAAGTGGGGTGGGTACGAACAAGGTCCCCATCTTCCCTGGCCCAGCGCACACTTATCTCGCACTGACAGTCTGAGGGTCCATCGGGCCCCATGGTCCGAATCTCGGCTCAGCCGACTTCCCCTCCCCCGCCCCACCAGCAGATCCTCTGCCGGCAGAAAAGCGGTCCCCACCCCTTCCACGCCTCCGCCCCACCTCTTGCCCACCGTTCCAACTCCCTCTTCTTTGCCCGTGGTGGTTTGTTCCGAGGGGTACAGATAAATAGTCTTGTCAAAAGGCGCAGCTAGCGGTTGTGCGCGCGGAGCCCGGGCCGGGGCGCCGACTTCCCGGCGGCTCTCCGGGGTCAGCGGCAGGGCTCTCTAGCAGCTCCCAGCCTCCCGACCCAGGTCTTCAGTCCTCCTGGGAGTTCTGCCCAGCCCCCGCCTCTGCGAGCGAAAGGAAGGCGGAGACCGCTAGACTGGCCTGGGGGAGGAGGTGCGCGCGCGTGGGCGTCGGGGAGGCAGCGATGTCCACCGGCTCGGTGAGCGACCCCGAAGAGATGGAGCTGCGGGGGCTGCAGCGGGGGTACCCGGTCCCCGCCTCCAAGAGGCCGCCCCTCCGCGGCGCCGAGCGCAGCTACATCTCGCCCAGTGACAACTCGTCGGCGGAGGAGGAAGACCCCGACGGCGAGGAGGAGCGGTGTGCGCTGGGCGCGGCGGGCGGCGCGGGAGGCTGCAAGAGGAAGCGGCCCCGTGTGGCTGGCGGCGGCGGCAAGAAGCCCCTCCCGCCCAAGGGCTCGGCCGCCGAGTGCAAGCAGTCGCAGCGGAACGCAGCCAACGCCCGCGAGCGCGCCCGGATGCGCGTGCTGAGCAAAGCCTTCTCCAGGCTCAAAACTAGCCTGCCCTGGGTGCCCCCCGACACCAAGCTTTCCAAGCTGGACACGCTCCGGTTGGCTTCCAGTTACATCGCGCACCTGCGGCAGCTGCTGCAGGAGGACCGCTACGAGAACGGCTACGTGCACCCGGTGAACCTGGTAGGGGCGTCGCGCTCGAGGCCTGGGGCGAGCGGCCGGGAGATGCCCAGGGAGCTCCCGCTTGCCGGGCAGAGTCAGCCCTCCAGGAAGAACCCGGAAGGGGGCTTCTGGTACGGGCAGTGAGGAGGCCAGTTTAGTTTCTCCCAAATCACAGGAGGGGCCAGCGAATTTCCTGGAGAACCATCCACCCGTATGTGTTTGCATCATTCTGATGATTGTACGTGTCGCTTTGCCCAGTGACAGCTATTGGCTAATATCCTGCTTCCGGGGTGAATCTGGGTTCGATTTGAGTCTACTACCCGGTCGCAGATTGAATGGCAAATCTCCCTCGCCCAACTCTTTCCAGCTAAGAGGCTGATAGGTTTGATTCAACAAGCCATACTTTCTGAAAGGAAGGAGGGAAGGCCGAGCTCTATTTAAAAGTCTTTGGACTTTTTAATTATTGCAGAATAGCAGAGGTTTCCCCTGAAGGGATTCGCTTGGAAAGTCCCTCTCCGACCTGCCAACTCTCCCGGCTTGAGAAAGATCATATCCCAGTTCCTCCTTGGAGCAGAGGGCTGGTGTGTATGTGACGGGGGAAGGGAAAGGGAATTGTGAAATGACAAAATCCCAAACTCACTCAAATTTTCACTGAGTTACCGTGAGGGCAAAGTCCAAGAGGAAGCATGGACGGACACCTCACATCTCATGTAATCAAAATCCAGTAAAATTAAAATCCTAGTCTAGAGAAAAGACACGAATTCCCAGAACACCGATAAAATCTGAGCTACTCAAAGCCAGGGATATTCCAGGGTTCACTTAGGAGAGCGGTTTCGGTCTGAGACGGTCGTTTCTCCTCCAGTGTCTGATGCTCTTTTTACTTTTACAGACATGGCCTTTCGTGGTCTCGGGACGACCCGATTCAGACACCAAAGAAGTTCCCGCAGCCAACAGATTATGTGGGACCACCGCTTAGACAGAACTTGAACTCACTTGATGGGATCTTGTTGAAGCGCGAGTGTTTGGGGATCGTGGAGAGAAGAGCGACAGCGTGAGAACCCCCAGAGAACGGGAAGAAAGTTCCATTGGATTCTCCTAGATTCTCCCTTACCCCAAGAACTGTGAACACTGAAGGTGGTGGGCGTGGGGGCAGAACCCGAGGGGTGGCGGCGGCTGTCACCAAGGGCACTGACTGTATGGCTTCCGCGGATCTGGGAGAAGACGCGTTGCTTCTTCAAAAAGAGCCTTCTTCGGTCTTGAGGGCGTGGACCCATATCCAACCAGAGTTTTAGTGTGTAGTCTAACCCCTGCACTGTGGACTACGCCCAGGGTCAAAAGGCCTTTGGAATTGGTTTCCAAGCTGAGCCAGGTGTTTGTATGTGAGGGTACGACTCTGCAGAACTCAGCGTGTTACGGTTAGGCCAAGTTAGAATGCGCTCTGAAGGACTGGCTTTAAAGACAGAAGTCTTCCCGTGAGATCCACAACGGGGCATATTTTTAAGTTGTAAAGGGAGAACAGTGGCATATCTGGGCCACGTTTGTGTTGCACGGGACAGAGCCCTTCCAGCGGACAGACGTGCGCTCTCCGCACCGGGAGATATGGAGGCACGCGTCCAGAGACCACCTGGGCCGGATTTTGCCCACGGCGCTCCCGGCGGATGGCCTCCCTGCTGCAATTAGCCCCCTCCGCCCCCATTGCTTACCTCTTCCTAACCAAGTTTGGGTCTATCCACCTCTCCTTCTTGGCTGGAGTCACGCAGCTCCCACCCCGACCCCCGAACCAGGCTCCTGTCTCTTCGGGCCTCCCTCTACTCTCTTTTCCTGCACTTCCTTGGAGCCACCCATCCCCGATTCCTGACTGTCCTCTCCTGGCCTCCCTCTACAGCTGCGATCGCCCCTTCCCCCAATTCCCAAGTTCTCCCAAGCCGCTGGGAGCCTGCTACGTGGGCCGCCGAGGCTGTCGGGTACCTAGTGACACAGCTCCCAGACAGCACTACCACAGTAATTAGCAAATGTAAATAAATTTATTTTTTTATGAATAATAAAACGCATTGTGAAAACCGAGTGCCCCTGCGCGCAGGAGAATGTGGTCGTTGTGCCTTTTACTAAGTTTGGCCTGGAAGTTAACGGTAAAGGTGCCCTCTTGGCAATGGACGGATTGGGTCCTTGCCGGGGGAATGGTGATGATTTCATTTGCATCACCGCATTTCCAAATACAACGTTCACTAATTTCTATGATTCGTTTCTCCTTGAGGCAAGGGTTACTGGAGGGGCTTGGGCCCCAAGTGTCTTGGGGCTATGGCCACGTTGAAAGGTATACACTGTACAGAGTAACGTAAGTACACAGTTTTCTCACACACACACAATGATGCTTTGTCCACCTTAAAGCACACTGCAGTGCTTATAATTGCAAGTAGTCCAAGAAGCCCCTACAGCCCACACACTGGACTCGGGGGATGGGTCTCAGGTCTTACTGCTGGAATAAAACTGTAACAGAAGGCACCAATATGTATGTCTGGAGAGCTATTCTTTTTTTTTCAAATAATGTTTATACAGCATTTTAAATGTACACAACCTCATTTGCCGTGCTGTCTTCCATTTTCACAGAAAGTAATAAAGTAATCATACGGTTTTTAAAATGCTGGTCCTTTTAAAAGCAGCTTTCTAAATGTAGAACATTTAGAGTATTTAAAGGATAAAACTACACAACTGCCCAATTTGGGGTGCATCCATTCTTTTATAATATTGAAAGGCAGTCATCTTGACCAGAGAGAGAAAATACAGCTAGAGTTTAAGAGGTGAGAGGGAGGTGGGGGAGCATGATATCCTGTTTTGAACTAAACCAAACCAAAACTCTGGAGAACTGCTTTTTTGACACTGTTTTCTTGGGCTTTGTTTATACCTGGGAGAGATCTGGCCCTCGGGATCCAGTCTTGAGCAGCCAGGGCCAGGTTCAGGGTTATGTTAGCTGGCTTCTGTGGCATCCGGGGCTCTCCCGGAGAGAGAACTCAGGAGTGGCCAGTGACAGGAAGCACGAGTGTAGGGGTTAAAGGCAGTTAGGCCAGCCAGGAGTTCTGGGTGGCCGGCTTCTTGGGGGTGGGTCTGCTGGAAGCCAGCTCTTCGTCAAAGTCTTCTCCAAAGCTTCTAGTAAATGAGGAAAGGAAGTAACACAGTATATTGTGAAGTGAACCTGAACATCTACAGAACCCAGCTTGAAATCCAAGCTCTGCCACCCAGTAGACTAGTGACTCTCTGCAACCCTTCTAAGCCTCATTTTCCTCATCTACAAAATGGGGGTAGTAATAGTGTCTGCCTGAGAAGACTGTCATCAGCATTAAATGTGATCGTAGTATTTAAGCAACCCTTCTAATAGGTAGTGAGCAGCACCCTAAATGTTAACCACTAAAGGTAAAGGTGGGGGATGTGCTTTGGCAGAGGGGGACACTTTAAACAGCTGGGTTTTTCAGGAATCCAGTCTTTAAGGTTGGGCTGGTTTTGAGATGCCTAGGGTACAACTATAAAAGAGAAGTGCCCCACAAGAGCAGAAACAGAAAGAAAATGAAGAAAAAAGGAAAGAAAAAAAAAGCTGTATTTGTAGTGAATAAAGGTTAAGAACAAGCATTTGAACATACAAGGAAATACTTGGGCAAATTATCATAAATAAACATTTAAATGATTTTCTATAATTATATTCTCTCAGGGCACCGCTGGGGTAAATTCACAGATCTTCTGCCCCTACTCTTCCCTCTCCTCCCCCACCCCACTCCCCCATGCACATTGAGGTGGTGCTATTCACCCACTCACATGTACAGAGTGTTATACCCTGGAAACCCATTTTTATTATAATTTTATAATCCTATAATTTATAGAGAAGATTCAAAAAAACTTTCTCAAGCATTTTTTTGCTCTATGATTTCTGTAAAAGGCCCAATGCCAAGAATTCAAGAATTATGTTATTAAAAAAAAGAAAACTGATTTCTAGTAAATCCCAATGAATCAGTGTAAATTGCTCAAGCTTCTGGGCAAAGACTGCTGTTGGGAGAGACTTTAAGTACATTGAACCAGTCTTGTCTGGAGCTGCTCCACTATCCTATGCTCTAAGTTGTAGAAAGCATCCCAAAGGATTCCTAATTTTTTTTTCCTTCATCATTTTCCCTTAGGAATTTGGGTTGGAGAAATAGGAGTTGGGGCTGACGAACAAAAGGGGTAACAAGAAAATGAGAAATGTCTGTTCCTAGGGTTATTTCAATTTGATGACACTGCTGGGAGAGAAAACTTGAGGGGAAAAAAGTTTAAGAAATACAATGTAAAAAGTACTGAATAACAAGTAAAATGAGTAAATTGAAAAACACTCTTCAGGGGGCTTTTTGAGGGACAAAAAGCATCATTATTAGTGCTAATGACTCAATCAAAGAGAACAAAAATCCCCTTTCACAGGCTCTTCCTAAGATGAATATTTTAGAAGCAAGCTTTTGGCACTGTAATTTTGAAACATTTAGGCATTTCGCTTTGTTGTGGAGGTCGAAATGATCTTGTGCTTGCTCTTCTGCGCTGACCTTCAAGTTACAAAGTCACTTTAGTCTGATGGCTTTTTCACTAGAAAATGACCATTACAATTTACAAAGGAGATTTTCTTTCAGGCACAGCTTTCCCCCCAGTAAGAAATGCTTCGTAAGTTAGCAAAACAATAACAAAGACATCTTTCCTCCATCAAAAGAACTAAATGGAACACATCCTACCTTAATAGGTAAAAGGTAGATCATTTAGTCAATACTCTTTCAAAAAATGAAAACAATAATGCGGAAATCATTTTAGTAATGTTTAGAAGGGCAAAAACAGGTAAATTCATATTCAACTTCTCACTGTCAAGTCTCTAACTTCTGGAAAAATTCACTGGGAGGTGAGATTGGCTCCCTCTGTAGTGAGCACCTGGCTGCACACCACCTTCTGCTTATCCACCTGAGGGCTGCCAGTTTTCTTAGATCTTTGCACTCACCATACACGATACATCTCCTTTTCTGTTCTGTTCTGCCTTTTTTATTATTTTTCTTCTCTCTCCCACAACAGTGAAAATTGGTCCAGAGAAATTCTTTGAATCCAAGGCTGTTAAGAAGGTCTAGAAATCAGCCAGGATCTGAAATCCACATGTAATCGTGTAAACACAATTAGTGCTTAGGTACTAGTTGTCTTGAGTTATCTTGGACATTGTTAGCTCTACTTATCACCAAGATAGGTTATGGATCAACTCTCAGATTCTTGCTGCTTGTGGTAAAGAGGATCATGGAGCATTTAAGAGAAGGAGCTTTCACTTTAGTAAAAATACAGTCTCTATAGTGACTCTTGTTAGCAGTAATGTGGGCAACAAGTAGCAAAAGGCTTTTTTTTTTAAATTTTATTTTGGTATCATTAATCTACAATTACATGAAGGACATTATGTTTACTAGGCTCCCCCCTTCACCAAGTCCCCCCCACATACCAGTTCACAGTCACTGTCCATCAACATAGTAAGATGCTGTAAAATCACTACTTATCTTCTCTGTGTTGCACAGTCCTCCCCATGCCCCCGCTCCCACACTATACATGTTAATCGTAATGCCACCTTTCTTTTTTCCCACCCTTATCCCTTCCTTCCCACCCATCCTCCCCAATCCCTTTCCCTTTGGTAAATGTTAGTCCATTCTTGGGTTCTGTGATTCTGCTGCTGTTTTGTTCCTTCAGTTTTCTTTTGTTGTTATACTCCACATATGAGTGAAATCATTTAGTACTTGTCTTTCTCCGCCTGGCTAATTTCACTGAGCATACTACCCACTAGCTCCATCCATGTTATTGCAAATGGTAGAATCTGTTTTTTTCTTATAGGTGAGTAATATTCCATTGTGTATAAGTACCACATCTTCTTTATCCATTCATCTACTGATGGACATTTAGGTTGCTTCCATATCTTGGCTATTGTAAATAGTGCAGCGATAAACATAGGGGTGCATCTGTCTTTTTCAAACTGGAGTGCTGCATTCTTAGGGTAAATTCCTAGAAGTGAAATTCCTGGGTCAAATGGTATTTCTACTTTGAGCATTTTGAGGAACCTCCATACTGCTTTCCACAAAGGTTGAATTCCCACCAGCAGTGTAGGAGGGTTCGCCTTTCTCCACAACCTCGCCAACATTTGTTGTTGTTTGTCTTTTGGATGGTAGCCATCCTTACTGGTGTGAGATGATATCTCATTGTGGTTTTAATTTGCATTTCTCTGATGACAAGCGATGTGGAGCATCTTTTCATGTGTCTGTTGGCCATCTGAATTTCTTCTTTAGAGAACTGTCTATTCAGCTCCTCTGCCCATTTTTTAATTGGATTATTTGCTTTTTGTTTGTTGAGGTGCATGAGCTCTTTATATATTTTGGATGTCAACCCTTTATCAGATCTGTCATTTATGAATATATTCTCCCATACTGTAGGGTACCTTTTTGTTCTATTGATGGTGTCCTTTGCTGTACAGAAGCTTTTCAGCTTGATATAGTCCCACTTGTTCATTTTTGCTTTTGTTTCCCTTGCCTGGGAAGATATGTTCATGAAGAAGTCACTCATGTTTATGTCCAAGAGATTTTCGCCTATATTTTTTTCTAAGAGTTTTATGGTTTCATGACTTATATTCAGGTCTTTGATCCATTTCGAATTTACTTTTGTGTATGGGGTTAGAGAGTGATCCAGTTTCATTCTCTTACATGTAGCTGTCCAGTTTTGCCAGCTCCATCTGTTGAAGGGACTGTCATTTCCCCATTGTATGTCCATGGCCCCTTTGTCGAATATTAGTTGACCATATATGTTTGGGTTAATGTTTGGAGTCTTTATTCTGTTCCATTGGTCTGTGGCACTGTTCTTGTGCCAGTACCAAATTGTCTTGATTACTGTGGCTTTGTAGTAGAGCTTGAAGTGGGGGAGTGAGATCCCTCCAACTTTATTCTTCCTTCTCAGGATTGCTTTAGCTATTCGGGGTCTTTGGTGTTTCCATATGAATTTTTGAACTATTAGTTCCAGTTCATTGAAGAATGCTCTTGGTAATTTGATAGGGATTGCATTGAATCTGTATATTGCTTTGGGCAGGATGGCCATTTTGACGATATTAATTCTTCCTAGCCAGGAGCATGGGATGAGTTTCCATTTGTTAGTGACCTCTTTAATTTCTCTTAAGAGTGTCTTATAGTTTTCAGGGTATAGGTCTTTCACTTCTTTGGTTAGGTTTATTCCTAGGTATTTTATTCTTTTTGATGCTATTGTGAATGGAATTGTCTTCCTGATTTCTCTTACTATTAGTTTATTGTTAGTGTATAGGAAAGCCGCAGATTTCTGTGTGTTAATTTTGTATCCTGCAACTTTGCTGAATTCCGATATTAGCTCTAGTAGTTTTGGAGTGGAGTCTTTAGGGATTTTTATGTACAATATCATGTCATCTGCAAATAGTGACAGTTTAACTTCTTCTTCACCAATCTGGATTCCTTGTATTTCTTTGTTTTGTCTAATTGCCATGGCTAGGACCTCCAGTACTATGTTGAATAACGATGGGGAGAGTGGGCATCCCTATCTTGTTCCGGATCGCAGAGGAAAAGCTTTCAGCTTCTCGCTCTTCAGTATGATGTTGGCTGTGGGTTTATCATATATGGCCTTTATTATGTTGAGGTACTTGCCCTCTATACCCATTTTGTTGAGAGTTTTTATCATGAATGGATGTTGAATTTTGTCAAATGCTTTTTTAGCATCTATGGAGATGATCATGTGGTTTTTGTCATTCTTTTTGTTGATGTGGTGGATGATGTTGATGGATTTTCGAATGTTGTACCATCCTTGCATCCCTGGGATGAGTCCCACTTGGTCATGGTGTATGATCCTTTTGATGTATTTTTGAATTTGGTTTGCTAATATTTTGTTGATTATTTCTGCATCTATGTTCATCAGGGATATTGGTCTTTAGTTTTCTTTTTTTGTGGGGTCTTTGCCTGGTTTTGGTATTAGGGTGATGTTGGCTTCATAGAATGAGTTTGGGAGTATTCCCTCCTCTTCTATTTTTTGGAAAACTTTAAGGGGAATGGGTATTATGTCTTCTCTGTATGTCTGATAAAATTCTGAGGTAAATCCATCTGGCTGAAGGTTTTGTTCTTTGCTAGTTTTTTGATTACCGCTTCAATTTTGTTGCTGGTAATTGGTCTGTTTTTATTTTCTGTTTCTTTCTGGGTCAGTCTTGGAAGGTTGTATTTTTCTAGGAAGTTGTCCATTTCTCCTAGGTTTCCCAACTTGTTAGCATGTAGGTTTTCATAGTACTCTCTAATTATTCTTTGTATTTCTGTGGTGTCCGTCGTGATTTTTCCTTTCTCATTTCTGATTCTGTTTTGATATGTGTTGACTCTCTTTTCCTCTTAATAAGTCTGGCTAGAGGCTTATCTATTTTGTTTATTTTCTTGAAGAACCAGCTCTTGGTTTCATTGATTTTTGCTATTGTTTTATTCTTCTCAATTTTATTTATTTCTTCTCTGATCTTTATTATGTCCCTCCTTCTGCTGACCTTAGGCCTCATTTGTTCTTCTTTTTCCAATTTCGATAATTGTGACATTAGACCATTCATTAGGGATTGTTCTTCCTTCTTTAAATATGCCTGGATTGCTATATACTTTCCTCTTAAGACTGCTTTTGCTCTATCCCTCAGTAGTTGGGGCTTTGTGTTGTTGTCATTTGTTTCCATATATTGCTGGATCTCCGTTTTAATTTGGTCATTGATCCATTGATTATTTAGGAGCATGTTGTTAAGCCTCCATGTGTTTGTGAGCCTTTTTGCTTTCTTTGTATGATTTATTTCTAGTTTTATGCCTTTGTGGTCTGAAAAGTTGGTTGGTAGGATTTCAATCTTTTGGAATTTACTGATGCTCTTTTTGTGGCCTAGTATGTGGTCTATTCTGGAGAATGTTCCATGTGCACTTGAGAAGAATGTGTATCCTGTTGCTTTTGAATGTAGAGTTCTACAGATGTCTGTTAGGCCATCTGTTCTAGTGTGTTGTTCAGTGCCTCTGTGTCCTTACTTATTTTCTGTCTGGTGGATCTGTCCTTTGTAGTGAGTGGTGTGTTGAAGTATCTGAATGCATTGCATTCTATTTCCTCCTTTAATTCTGTTAGTATTTGTTTCACATATGTTGGTGCTCCTGTATTGGGTGCATATATATTTAGAATGGTTATATCCTCTTGTTGGACTGAGCCCTTTATCATTATGTAATGTCCTTCTTTATCTTTTGTTACTTTCTTTATTTTGAAGTCTATTTTGTCTGATACTGGTATTGCAACACCAGCTTTTTTCTCTCTGTTGTTTGCATGAAATATCTTTTTCCATCCCTTCACTTTATGTCTGTGCATGTCTTTAGGTTTGAGGTGAGTCTCTTGTAAGCAGCATATGGATGGGTCTTGCTTTTTTATCCATTCTATTACTCTGTGTCTTTTTATTGGTGCATTCAGTCCATTTACATTTAGGGTGATTATTAAAAGGTATATACTTATTGCCATTGCAGGTTTTAAGTTTGCTGTTACCAAAGGTTCAAGGTTAGCTTCTTTACTATCTTACTGTCAAACTTAAATCACTTGTTGAGCTATTATAAACACGTCTGATGATTCTTTATTTCTCTCCCTTCTTATTCCTCCTCCTCCATTCTTCATATGTTGGGTGTTTTGTTCTGTGCTCTTTTTAGGAGTGCTCCCATCTAGAGCAGTCCCTGTAAGATGCCCTGTAGAGGTGGTTTGTGGGAGGCAAATTCCCTCAACTTTTGCTTATCTGGGAATTGTTTAATCCCTCCTTCATATTTAAATGATAATCGTGCTGGATACAGTATTCTTGGTTCAAGGCCCTTGTGTTTCATTGCATTGAGTATATCATACCATTCTCTTCTGGCCTGTAAGGTTTCTGTTGAGAAGTCTGATGACAGCCTGATGGGGTTTCCTTTGTAGGTTACCTTTTTTTCCTCTCTGGCTGCTTTTAATACTCTGTCCTGTCTTTGATCTTTGCCATTTTAATTATTATGTGTCTTGGTGTTGCCCTCCTTGGATCTCTTATCATGGGAGTTCTGTGTACTTCTGTGGTCTGAGAGGCCATTTCCTCCCCTAGTTTGGGGAAGTTTTCAGCAATTATTTCTTCAAAGACACTTTCTATCCCTTTTTCTCTCTCTTCTTCTTCTAGTACCCCTATAATGCAGATATTGTTCCATTTCGATTGGTCACAGAGTTCTCTTAATATTCTTTAATTTCTGGAGATCCTTTTATCTCTCTCTGCATCAGCCTCTCTGCGTTCCTGTTCTCTGTTTTCTAGTCCATTAATGGTCTCTTGCATCTCATCCATTCTGCTTTGAAGTCCTTCCAGAGATTTTTTTATTTCTCTATTCTCCCTCCTTAGTTCTTGCATATTTCTCTGCAAGTCCATCAGCATGGTTATGACTTTTGTTTTGAATTCTTTTTCAGGAATATTGGTTAAATCTATCTCTCCAGGTTCCTTCTCAGGGGAAGATGTAGAAGATGTCGAAGATGTCTGGGTTAGTCTTGTCGGGATCAAATTTTGTTTGCCTTTTGTTGTTGATAGGTGCAGTGGTATGCTATTGACTCGTCTGTCAGCTGGGAGAGCCAAGACTCTTTCAACTTGCTCCTGGCCTTTCTTTACCGGGACAACTGCGACCCCTAGCAGCTTGTGTTGGGCAACTGCATGTATACTGTGTCTCTGTATCTTGCCAGGCTGGAATGGAGGAAGCTCCCTTGCTGTGGGCGTGGCCAGCCTCAGGCCGCTGCTCTGCTATGGTGGGCCCCCGGAGGGGTAATGGACGGGGGGCTGTTTGGCTGTTTACCTCCATGAGGGGTGTCAGAGCTGTTGCTCAGGGAGTTAGTGTGCCCGGAGTTCCCTGGAATTTCCAGTTGCTGGACTGTGACCCGGGATGCTTCCGTCCAGCTGTGAGGTCCCTGTCCCTTTAAGACTTTCAAAAAGAACTTGCTTTTCTTTGTCCCAGGAGCGCCGGCTGTGGGACCTGCTCACAGGTCTTACTGTCCTGCTTCCCTAGTTTCCAGCACCCCATGCATGCACTGTGTGTCTGCGCTCTGGTGTGGATGGCTAGGGCTGGGTGTTTAGTCCTGGGCTTCCTCTCCCTCCCCGCTCCGACTCCTCTCCTCCTGCCAGGAGGTGGGGTGAGGGGCCTCGGGTCCCGCCGGGCTGTGGTTTGTATCTTACCCCTTTCACCAGGTGCTGGGTTCTCGCAGGTGTGGATTATGTCTGGCTGTTGTCCTGTGTCTTGTGGTCTCTCTTTTAGGGACAGTTGTATTTGTTGTATTTTCAAAAATATATGTGTTTTTGGGAGGGGATTCCCACTATCCTACTCATGCCGCCATCTTGGCTCCGCCTCCAGCAAAAGGCTTTTATCTTTTACTTTGTTAAATGAATGTATATGTTATTTTTGGAATTAAAAAAAATGTATCTTTTAAAGATTGCAAGCTGCTGTGTCTCACCCAGCTGGTTCCAGGCTAGCCCCACTATTTGGTAGCTCTGCAACGTTGGGCATGTTCCCTGTCTTGGGTGAGACAAGAGTACATCCTACTCACAGACCATTTTACAAATGGACTGAATGAGATAATTCTACTAGGCACTTGGGAAGTACTCCATAAATGCTGTTCTTTGAAAATTGCAGTCTTCATTGTTTTCTTTTCCTCTAACAGTAGTTCAGCTATCTTTAACCTTCATCTGCAAATACATCCCATCATTTCCCTTTGCTACTTTTATCACCTTGCTCTTTAATGCCCTGTGTAATTTTCCTATGTTAACTGACCTTTCTCTTTTTACCACCCAGGAGAAATTTTCATTTCATATCTTTTTAAAAAATAAAGAGCATAACACTCAACATAAAAAAAAATTATCCAGGGGATATAAACAAACTGATTTAGGAGTGAAAGATGGAGCAGTGGATCCTGATGTAACAGAGTACAAAAAGTTCATTGATATGATTTCAGATTCCACACTGCAGTCAACCTTTCAGAAATTACACTTGTGGAGTCTTGGTGTGGTGTTAAAAATATTCATAATTGCCTGAAAGGGCCACTAAAATACTTCTTCCCTTTACATATCTGTATGAGTTTGGATTGCTTCATATATCTATCGAATTCAAATAAAATACCATGGTGGATTGATGTAGAAGGCAGAAATGAGAATCCAGCTGTCTTCTATTAAGTCAGATATTAAAGAGATTTGCATGAATATAACACTCTGATCATTTAAATGTTTTGGGAAAGTTATTTTTTCATTTAAAATGTTATTTACATTCACATGTAATTAGTCTATTATTTTTTTACAGTGAATTATCAAACGTTTTCTCTCAGTTCAGATTTCTAATCCACTAAATATATACACATATACATATCCAGAGATAAGCCACATAAACAAAAGCTTTTCAGAATCTTCAATAATTCTTAAAAATGTAAAGAGACAAAGTTTGAGAACCACTGGCCTGGATAATTCCTAATGCTCTTTTCATTGGTAAGATTCCATGCTTCCTTGATTTTGTGGCGATCTCAGTAGGACAGGAGTTTGTGGATCATGTCTGGATTGGATATAGGAGCAAATATGCGATCAGAAAGATTCATTAGGCAGGTTAGGATGGTGGCTTTTGTGCGCAGACTTTCTCCTGGTGGTCCAGCCGGCAAATCAGCAGGGTCAACACCGGAGCCAGTTTCAGAGAGGCTGGCCTCACGAGGAGTTCGGTACTGCTTCCGACTCTTTCTGCCCCACACCCTTCTCTCCTGTCTCCCACATAGGTTCCTACATTTTGAGCCTTTGTAGTCTCAGGGCTGAGCCTAGTTTTCAGATGAAAGAGAATGTAATGCTGAAAACTCAGTTTGGCAAAAATCCTATTTCTTTTGTCCATATCCTAGTATTCTCTGAGGGCTGTGTTAGAATCATAGCATTATATTATCCTAATGAAGAAATTTAAGGAAATGTGGGAACCTGATTTTCACTGACCCTCAGCAATGAGTTTTCATCTGTAGGTCTGCTGTGGCATGATAATATAGAGTACCTTATACAGAGCACATCACTGAAGTAACTAAATGCCTCAACGTGCAGAATTTGAGTATAAAAAACAAAAACAAATAAGGAAAACTAAGGGAACCCTCACATGCTTTGGAAGCAAACATCTTCAAATGTGAAGAAAGGAGCCATAAAATAAAAAGCTCAGGGACCTGAGGTCCAGGGGATTTGCGTGATCCTTCAGGAAACTGTTCCAAGAGCCAGGGAGTAGGGAGGGGTTATCACTGTGCAAAAACAGCAACCAACTCCTCAGGCTAAATCCAATTAAGGAACATCTAAATTACAAAGGACAGCACCCCAGGAGGCGGCAGTCAAGGCCTCAGGGGTCTGATGGGACAAGGTGTCTAAGACCAACAGGCTCTGAGAGAAGGTGGGAGCTGTCAGGGAGGAAAGACCTTAGTTACACTACATGTGTCAATATCTGCATTGCTAGGCCCAGGCTATGTTTTGTTCTAAACGATATTTTAACTGCTTCTGATGTGGTGCTGTACCTGGCTGTTTGCACACAAAAGACTCTGGAATCCCTAACTTCTTTCTGCTTTAATTATAGGTTTCCCTCAAACTGTGGTGAAGGAATAGGTTGAGCTATCCTCCTCTGGCCCAGTCCTCTAACGCCAGCTCTTTGGAGGCCTGGGCTGGGATGGTGTTGACTCATTAGAGTAAGAGGTACCTAGTCATCAAAAATGGTCCTTAATGAGCCAGACCTCCATTACCCAGGCTTTCATGTAGGGCTGCTCCATGGACTTGCCCTAACCAATGGCAAGTGGCAGCAGTGACTATCAGATCCAGGTCTAAGCCTTATGAACTGGAAATTTCTGCTTTTACTTATTTGGGATCCCTGAGCTTCTATGTACGAAGTCCAAACATGTTCCTGAAGAGGCTGCATGAGAGCAAAGCCCTGAGGCTCCACACATGAGAACTGAGGAGCCCAACTGACCCCAAGGACTGAGCCCCAGACATATGATCCCAGAGCAGGAGCTGTCGAGGACAGACAGCACAGGTGAGCCATCATGCTGAGCCCTGTCCTAATTCCTGGACCACTGAATCATGAGAGGTGATAATACAGTTGTTGTTTTAAGCTACTGAATTTGGGGTAATCTGTTACTCAGCAACAGATAACCAAAACATGTCAAATAAATGCTCACGTCAGCCATTTATTCAAGAAACATGCATGTGATCATCTGTAATGAGCCAGGACATTGCTGGATAGAATGAAGTTGTTTCCCCTCAAAGTGCTGTAAAGGAGGAAATGTTCCAGTGGACTGATTGATAATTGAGGTATAGTGTGCACGTGCTATGGGAGGAGGTGGTGCTCTCATAGATCCCAGCCTTGTATGGTCATGGATGGCTTCCCAGAGAGCTGACAGGTGAGATGGGTATTGAAGGAAGGCTGGACAGGGCAGGAGAGGGGCTCACCAGAGGGAACTATGAGTAGTGGAGGGCTTCCAATACCAGCCTGATGACTAGGGTTAATGTCCACTGTGGTTGTTAAGAGCAGGGACTCTTACAAGTGACTTAAAATCACTGAGCCTCAGTTTCCTCATTTGTAGAATAAGAACACAATAGATATACTGGATGGAGCTGCTGGGAAGATTCAAGGCAATAGTAGATGTCATACACTTTGCACAGTGCCTGGCACAGTAAGTCATCAACAGATGTTTGTCCCCTGGCCTGAGCATCAGCACTGGCACCCTGAGATGATCTGCACCCCCTTGGCATGTGTGCAGGCAGTGCTAAGGAGCATATCCCCAACAGCTCAGGGAACTTTGCTTTTCCTTCAATCTGGAGAATCTGAGCCTTTACCTGATTATGTTTCTGCTCTCCTTTAAAGGGGTCGGCATGTTCAGAATTGTTAAACCTTCAAGTACTGATTTTCATGACATGCCACACATCTAGCTTGCATTGGGGTATGAGAATAGATTGTTGAAATATATTTGTATGGTCAGGACAGCTGGCAGAAAAAATGTGTAGATCAATTACATGGCTGCAGTAACACATTAGGGTTAAAACAGCACCGACACTAGGCCCTGGTTCAGATGCTCCTACAGATGCACTCTGGCTTTTCAAGTCCCCTCTGATCTGCCCCACAACCTCTGTTCTGGAGGGAAATTTAAGACCCTATGACCAGAATTGTCCAGGATTAGAATTCATAGACTCTGAGTTTCCCCTTGGCATACAGCCCACCCAATCTGAAGAATACCAGCAGATAAGAATTTGGCACTATGACAGCTATTTTCTGCAGCTGCTTTAGATGTGTATCGGCCAAGCTCTTGGGAGTCGGCCTGGGGAGACGAGCAGAGTGTTCTGAGAAACTGACTTGTTGGGTGGCCCTGGGCAGTCATTCACTTTTCCAACTCTGGTTTCTCACCTAAAACCAGCCACCTGAGCTCCATGAAGCCTTAAATCTCTTACATTTCTAAACTGCTCAGTTTCTTATGGTTCTTCTGAGCTGCATCAGTGACACCTCCTGCAGTTTGTTGTACAAACAGGGAGGCTGAGAACCTGAGCCGAAGGACAAAGCCAACCTACATTTAACTGTGTTAGATGAGCTCTGGTGTCCTTTGACTTGTTGCACAGAAGAACTGAACTATTTTTATGAGATTTTATTTCCGATGATAAACTTCACTTTGCTGTTCATTCTTATTATAGGTCTCAGTCTTACCAAGGTACAAAAAGGCTCTTTCAGTGTACTATAGAAATCAAATAAGCACAGCAATTGCGGTATTTAAAGCTATTTCCTTCTAAAGACAGATTGCCATTTATCTAGAAAAAATGGTAAAACAAGATTTATCAGAACTTTTAAAACCCATTCTATGAGTGTATTTGATTTGTCCCAGAGTAAAAATTATACTGGAAAATTATCAGATCCAAATAAAACAACTCTTGGAAGAAAACATGATGATTTTCTGTAAACTCCTAGAAGCCTAGGAAATGTTGAAATTTGGTCTATTGTTTTGAGAATCTAGTGAGTTTTTTCCGCTTTAGGTAGGTTATTTTTTCATTGCTTTCTTATGGCACTTTTCAACCTTTCTCCAAGATTTCTCAAAATGCATTGTTGGTACTTTAGCATCACACCTTTCAGCTTGTTTTGAGATATGATTTCCCTGAGCCTGAGCCGTTTGAGGGCTCATTGGCTTGTGGTGAAAGGATGGATTGAAGTAGTTATGGATTGCACACACCAGGCAAGAGAGACTGCGGGCTTCAGCTGAGAGAGGTGGTGGGAATCTAAGGGATGGATTCAAGAGACACTTCACTGCTAGAGTCAAACTGACTGACTGGCTTACAGACTACATACAGACTACACGTGGCTGATGAAAGACAAGATGAAATTAGCAATGACTAAAAGGTTTCTAACTTGGGCCAGATAGTAAACAATAAAGTCACCATGAGTCATCATTTATCACTAAAATATAAAAGGGCAAGTTTAAAAAAATACAGTTTAGAAACTATACCATTCATTTAGGAACTCTACTGTCCTTTGGCCTGATGGGATTCTTATCAAATTTGGTTTTGTTCTAGGGGTTCAGATTCAAAGGAGGTTCACTAACAACTAAAAGCTTAAAGATGGACAAAAACGACTGGGCTCAGAGATACAAAGCTTGGAAACAATGTCCCTGCCTCCTACTTGTATGAGCATGCATTTTTTTCTGTCATGGGATTGTAAAAACCTTCAAAACAGGGATCATCGTTTTTCATTTTGTATCTTTTGAAATTATAACCCCCACCTGTCTGGTACAAAGCAAGCACTCAATAAAAAATAAATTATTTTTAATAGAAAATGGTTTTTGATACTCCTTGGTTTAAACTATTTTTCTGTTGTGAAACGATGGGGATCTGGGAAATCTGAAGCCACCTGAGATATGTACTTATCTCAGCCAGCCAGGACACTGGTTTAATTAGTAACTGCTGCTTGGTAAGCTACGCTAATGCCTGCTGCACACGAAACATATCAGCTATGCCCGTAACCTGATGGTTCTCAGGAGCCCTTAGGAAGAAAAGAAACGGAGTACTACCATTAACAAAGCTTTAAAATGGAAGGCAATTATTGTAAACAAGCTATCTACTTTCAAATATTATCCTTTTAAGTCTCTCATTAGACCATTAGCAGATCTATTATTCTCTTCATTTCCAGATAGGAAAACAGGCTCACAAAGCTTCAGTAACTTCCTGAGGGCCACACAGGGAATAGGTGGTAGCAATCAGAGTTGAAACCTGGTTCTCTCCAGCTCAGAATCTGAACCTTTAAACCACCCCAGGATCCAGCCTCCCCAAGGATGTGTCCCAGGTAGAAAGGGAGCTGATGGGAAAATACTGCCCACCAACAAGTACACCTTCGCTTTGGGTGTTAACTTGAGACAATAGATGAGTTCCAGTGTTATACCTGGTTCTGAGGGCTCAAGGTGGTATGGAATTGAACAGGGCTGAGGCCTGTCTTGCTTAGCCAGCAGTGCTGGCCAAACAACCCAGGAAAAGGCTCTTGTCACCTCTTAACAGATGTATTTCTTTTGGGTTTTGTTTTCCTGTTTACCACCTAATGAAGATGATTTGGAAAATGCCTAAGGTGTATGTTCTGAGCTGAAAAGAGGGTAGATCTATCCACACCTGGGATTTTTAGCTCACAGAATTACATCCTCCTGGAGAGCCCAGCAGTGGAGGCAGAAGTCCAATCTGAGGATCAGAGAAGAACTGCTGGGGGGAAGAGTGACGGGAAGGAGAGCCAGAAAAGCATGTCTGAGAGTCCTTCTCACCACAGATGTGTGCGGATGGTCTCCCCACTCTGCCTGGAACAGCCAGTCAGGTTTAGAGGTGCTTAATAGATACTTGTTTATGGGAGTTGAAGAAGAGACAACTTTCCCTTAGCAACTGTGATGTACTATCTTCCATCTTCAGGAGGACAGGACGAGAGACAATTTGAATGGAGACACGAGGATCAGAGTAGATTTAATGAAACTGCCTGATAAAGAGGTTTTCTAACCATCTCAGATTAGGGATTAGGGATTTGTGGAATTGGGGAGAAACCTGTGGTATAGATTTCATGAGATCATAAAGCCCTAACATTTTAAATCTAGGTGTCTCATAATCTACTTTGTGTTCATCATAATATGCTAAAAATAATGAAAAATAAAGACTAATCTTAATGTTTACTGTGATTACCTAACCATAGGCTGTTGTAATAGTTAAAAATTATCATCCACAAATTATGTACGTATATAGGAAAGGTTTATGATATCAGCTTGATAAGAAATTACAATTATAATAATGATAATCAAAACCAAAATAATCTATTCATTTCATAAATAAGGAAAGGGAGGCTGGATCTTTGGAAATTGGATAAGGCATCCCATGTATCTGGGATTAGAGAAAGGCTCTGCTCGAAGGTTTGGCCTTCATCTCCTTACCATTCAAGGTCATTACTGTCTGCTTTTACTGATTGGCTTGTCTTACTCTTTCTCCCTTTCATCCCTCCCAAACCTTCTTTCCTGATCTGCAAAATTAACTTTACCTCATTTATATTCCTGAAATACTTCATATATGTCTTCATTTAAAAAAAAAGCTATTAAAAATATATGCCTAGGAACACAAGGGTGGTTTTAACATGAACAAATCAACCACTATAAGTAAATCAATCAATATAACATTCTACATTATAGAATGAAGGGAAAAACACTCACTGTCATTTCAGTTGACACAGAAAAGGCCATTGACAAAAAGCTAACACCCCTTCATAATAAAAATATTCAGAAAACTAGAAAAAGAGAACTTACTCAACATCATAAAGGGTATTTATGAAAAACCCAGAGCTAACATTGAACACAATAGTGAAAAAGACTGAAAGCTTTCCCCCTAAGATCAGGAACAAGACAAAGATCCCCACTATTACCTCTGCTATTCACTATTGTGCTAGAGGTTCTAGTTAAGGCAATTAGATAAGAAAAATGAGTAAAAGACATTCATATTAAAAAGAATTAAAACTATCTCTATTTGCAGCTGATATGAACTTACATAGCCAAAAGAATCCACAAAGAACTATAAGAACTAATAAATGAATTCAGCAAAGCTGAAAGGCACAAGATCAACACACAAAAATCATCTGTCATTCTATATTAGCAATAAACAATCTGAAAAGAAAATAATTCTGTTTGTAACAGTATTAAAAAATATAATACTCCTAGGAATAAATTCAACCAAGAAGATAAAGACTCATATACTGAAAACTATGAAACATTGCTTAAAGAATTTAAAGAACAACTAAATAAATGGAAAGGCATCCTATGCTCATGAACTGAAACACTTGATGTTGTTAAGATGTCAATAATACATAAAGCAATCTAGAAATTCAGTGCAATCTGTATAAAAATTCCAATAGCCTTTTGTGCAGAAATGGAAAAGCCAGTCCTCAAATTAATATGAAATTGCAAGGAACGCAAGCTAACTAAAACAATCTTGAAAAAGAACAAAAATGGGAGGACTTACATTTCCCACTTTCAAAACTTACTATAAAGCTACACCAATCAAAACAATGTGGGACTGACATATAGACCAATGGTCTAGAATTGAAAATCCAGAAATAAACCCATATATCTATGGCCAATTGAGTTTTGATAAGGGTGCCAAGACCATTCAAAGGGGAAGTATGTCTCTTTAATAAATACTGTTGGGACAACTGAATATCCCCATGCAAAAGAACAAAGTTGGACCCCTACCTCACACCATATCAAAAATTAACTCAAAATGCACACATGACTTAAATATAAGAGCAGCTAAAACCATTAAATTCTTGGAAGAAAACAGGAGTAAATCTTCATGACATTGAATATGGCAGTGGATATAACACCAAAAGCACAAGAAACAAAAGAAAAAATTGATACATTTGACTTCATCAAAATTAAAAACTTTTGTGCCTCAAAGGATTTATCAAGAAGGTGAAAAGATAACCTACAGAATGGGAGAAAGTATTTTGAAATTATGTATCTGATAAGTGTCTAGTAACCAGAGTATTTAAAGAATTCTTACAATTAAACAACAAAGGTCAAACGATCCAATTATTAATAAATGGGCAAAGGGCTTGAATAGATATTTCTCCACAGAAGATATGCAAGTGACCAACAAGCACATGAAAAGATGCTCAACATCATTAATCCTTTGGGAAATCAAAATCAAAATCACAATGAGATATAACTTTACGACCACTAGAATGGCTATAGTAATTTTAAAAAGGACAATAGTAAGTGAGGATGTGGAGAAACTGTAACCCTCCTACATTGCTGGTGGGAATGTAAAATAGTTCAGGTGCTGTGGAAAACAGTTTGGCAATTCCTTAAAAAATTAAATATAGAATTACCACATGACCTACTAATTCCACTCCTAGGATTGAAAACAGGTACTCAAATAAGTACATGCACACAAATGTTTATAGCAGCACTAGTCACAATAGCCCCGTAGTGGAAAGAGCCCAAATGTCCTGAATGAATAAACAAATTTCGTATAGCCCTACGATAGAATATTATTCAGCCACAAAAAGGAATGAATGCCCCAATGTGGATGAACCTTGAAAATATGGTAAGTGAAAGAAACCAGACACAAGACCACGTATTGCATGGTAATTTATGTAAACTATCCAGAGTAGATAAATCCATTAGGACAAAATATAGATGGTTGGTTGCCAGACACCGGGGGCAGAGGATTTGGAAAAACTACTTAAAATGGGAATGGTAGAAATGTTTTGGAACTATAGTCATGGTTGCACAACATTGTCAATCTCCTAAATCCACAAAATCATTCACTTTAAAATGGTTCATTTTGTAGCATGTGAATTTCACCTCAAAAAGTGATTTAAAAAAGAGTAATACATGTTATCAAGCACTATATAAGAAGAGTCATTTACAGCCCATCTTCAAGGGTAGTAAATACATCTGTTAGTGGATATTTCCACACTATATGCTATTTGCTTACATGACCATAGTTTCTGCTCTTTGGGGAATTCTCTGCAACCCCAGCACTTAACCACAGGATTTCATCAGAAAGATACTTGAATCCAAGTAGGCAGTCTCTGAGCTCCTTCCACCTGCCCCATCACTGAAAGGATGTGATTAGCGCGCCCTCTGGTAGTCAATAAATAAGTTGCAGCAAACCCTTAACCTGCACGTGTTAACCTCTGGGTTATCTTCTGCCTTTTCTTCAAGCTGAGGTGGTTTGCCACTGGTCAAGCATACAAGAATCAGGGTTAACGCCTTCCTGAAAACCTCAAATTCTAAAATAAGAGAACACTCTGCCTTGCCCTGAATTTCCTAAGAGACAGAGCCTGAAGCAAAGGTGTGCTTGCTAACACCTGATTGGGAACTGTGATCCCAGGAGAACAGGTGGAGGGAGATGGAGAGCCAGGAAGGGAAGGAGGGAGAGCAAGCATCAGGCAGTACATAGCCACGCTGGCCACATTCTCGGGAGCAGCGGGACATCCTCAGAAAGGCCGCAGGTATCTACCGGGTCCCTACCGGTGGTGGTGCTGGCAGGGGTCCCATGGAAGGGAAGGGAAGGGGGAGTTTCCTTCTGCCATTTCCCTGTCCCCACAGAGGGTCTGCTCCTCTACCCTCCTCTCAGCACCATGCAGGGCCAGGCCCCTGCCCTCCTCCTCTAGCCCAGACAAGATGACGAGGTCCCCCCACAATGTGATGATGCCCTCTGGGCAACATGGCCCCCTCCATGAAGGCAGCCATGGACCTCAGTACAATTTACTTCCTTAGAGGTGGAGCCTTTTCCTCTGCAGCCTTCAAGAAAGCAGCTGGTGGAAGAGGTCTTTCTGGAGACACAATCCTGCAGAAAAGAATCCATGCAGGTTTATAAACTGGGTCTACTCTTAAGTCCACGTGAAGAGCAACATCCCCCTTCCCGGTGGCTCCAACTGTCCTGTGTGAGGTAGGTGGGGAAGATTATTGTAATTATCTCTATTTTACACACACATTAAACGCAGGCCTTGTCTTTAAGAACCAAAACAAAATGGGAGGTTTACTTGCTGTATCCTTCTGAAAATACTAGAATCATTCTCCTTTTCATGGAAAGCCTGCATTCCACATGTGTAACCATCCCATATGGTTGAGTTTTAGGATGAGAACACACATTCCAAGCACACATTCCAGGGCAGTACTGTGTTCCCGTCACTTTTCCATTTTGGCTTTTCGCTCCAGTCAGGTAATAAATGGATGGAAACAGAAACACAGAAAGAATTGTTGACATATGTTTTTGCACTCTGAACTGTTTTCATTAATCTGTGAACAGGTAACACTGTGGTAATTCAAAACACACAGTATTAAAATCTGAATCTATACTTCCCCCTTGTGGTCAATAGTAGTATCATGTGAATGTGGCAGTGACAGAAATGCGAGTTCCCTTGAGAAACTGCTTGTACTATGGTTATTATTACTGTGGCACCGAATTTAATTCTTTCATTGTCCCTTAACTTTCCCAAACTCTCTTCTGTAAAATGGAGTGAATGTGAGAGTTTCTGTGAGCCGATGAAGCATGAGAAGATTTATCTCTGACTGGCTGGAGGTAAACAGGAAGGAGTTGACACCCTTGTCTGTTAAACCAGAATAACCTCAACTAAAACACTGAACATAAAAGCTGTAACTGAAGTAGTCCAAATCTTATTCTAATTTATTTGATTCTACATTAAAAATGTGCACATGCTCTGAATTTAAAAACCTTTTCAAACTAGAGGCAATACATCTAAACATTTTCTTCATTGCTAATTTCTTAGGAAAAAGGGTTTTCAACAATAACTTCAAGGTTTCTGTCTTTGGGTTTAAAGAGTTAATTTTACTTTTCCTTCTGTTGTAATGTGGAGCCCCGGCTCCCAGATTATTTTATTTTTCAGAAGAAATTTTTAAAAAAATTACAGGATTGTCCATTTGTATCTCAACAAATCAGACATTTTAAAAAAGTCCATTTCCAACTATCATCCTGACTTCAAAAAGGAAAGAACATTTTAACACTTAAAAAATGTAGGAAGTGTGTTATTTCAAAATGAAAGGCAGCCCTTTCAACTGAAAGATTTAACTGCCTTGTCTTTATGCGTCCTCACTCAGAGGCCATCCGAAACTTTCTTCAGTGTTGGCTGGCAGCCATGGATGACCGTTAGAATCCACTGAGTGAAGGGAGAGGCCAAGTGAATCGGGACGTTTTTCAGATTTGTCCAAATTAAGGCCGTATGGATGTGTGACAAGACAATGTAAATGTGGGAGTATTCAGTGATCTCTCCCTCCTTGTGCCTCAGGGTGCACTGCCGTGGTGACCAACAGCCTCCACCGTGCTGTGGGTGACTTTCCACACTAACTCCATCAGGGATATCTGTCCCTTGGCTTCTGTGACACGGCATGCTCTTGGTTTTTCTCCCTCTTCCCTGGCCACTTCTTGTTAGCTTCTCTTGCAGACTCATCCTCCTGTGCCTGGTTCTGCCCGCTGGTACTAAAGAGCCAGTCATTTGAACACAATGAAGACTTCATCGCATTTATTCTCAAGATCTTCTCCAACCTGAGAATCATCAAGTCTTTCCTCTGCTCTTCATTTTCATTACCCGCTTGCTCTAGAGCTCTAGTTGCTTTCTTTTGGATGAGTTCAAGTTTGCAGATGTGGCTCTCAGCATGCAGTGGGTTCCAGAAATGGCATCAGGCAGAGTAAATTCAGCCTGCTGTCTCCTTTGCTCTCTTCATTACATTCTTATTGGTGTAGCCCAGGGTTGTTTCTATTGACAAGCACATCACTTTCAATTCTTATTGATTTGGCTTAATTGTTTTTTACCTGTCTCACTGCTAACTTAACCTACTTAATCTCTACTTGTACAGTTGTGTCTTTTTATCCCCAATATATAACTTTGCATGTGTATCCATTTAACATTAAACTAGCATAATTAAAATCAGCTTGTAATTGTTTTAGTTGTAGGTCCCACCTAGATTAATATTGGAGTATGCAGCCATCGAATGCTTATGAATTTCTCAAATTGTTTTCCTCTTTGGGAGACTGAAAGAGAACATGCCCATAGAAGACAGATGGCTCAGCAGGCCCAGAGGTTAATAGAAGACAGAGGGGTCCAGCTCTGAAAAAAAAAAACTTAGACAATGGGAATATATTGACTTTCTGATAGAATATGGGTGTTTTAATTTTCTAGGACTATTACAGGTTGTTACAGACTTAGTGGCTTGAAAAAACCAAAATTTGTTGATTTCTCACAGTTCTACAGGTTAGGGTCTGAACTCAAAGTATCAACAGGGCAATGCTTTGTCTGAAGGCTTTATGGGATAATCCTTCCTGGCTCTTCCAGTTTCTGGTGGCTCCAGGCAGTCCCTGGCTGTATCATTCCAACCTCTGCCTCCATTTGCACATGCCTTCTTTCCTTCTGTGTCTTATAAGACACTTCTCATTGGATTAGAGCCCACCTGGATGATTTCATCTTGAGATCTTTAACTGTACCTGCAAAGAGTCTTCTCTCAAATAAGATCCCATTTACAGGTTCCAGGGAGAAGAATATGGACGTATCTTTTTTGGGATGCACCATTCAGTGGGCCATCCTATGATCTGGTGTTCCATGATACCAAGGATTCTGGTTGTTACTTTAACTGACTTTTTTGTTTTACTTTGGTAGCTTCCTTTATAAGCTCATCAGTCACCACCCATTACTTACCCTACCCCTACAGTTCCTCTTTCTTTTGTATTATCTAGCTTGTCGAATCTAGCTGGGTTTGGAGAATTTGGGTTTCTCGGCACAGACCACACATTTTCTGGGTGGTCTCCAAACAAGCGATCTAAATTTGATCTCAGTTTCTGCTCTGTTCTCGTGACTGAGTGGCTGTATTGTGACTGGAAGGCTACATGGGTCCAGTGCTAATGACATTATTATTTGAAGCATCACAGCATTGTACAGAGACCTGAGGAGTGATAGAGATTCAGGTTTTAACCTGACATATATTGTGAGCTTAGTATCAGGATGATGATCCCTTATTAGTTTATGAGTTTTACAGATGTCTTTTCCTATCTGAAGATTGTTCCTTCCACCTTTGAGATTGATGTCTTCTGATGATTAAAAGTTTTGAATTTTAATATAACAAAACTTATAAATATTTTTCTTGACATGTAGCAAAAAATTTACAGAAACATATAGCAGAATACTAATTACATGAAATTTAAACACAAAGTAATGCTCTATGTTGCTTGTATATAAATATCTATATAGCAAAAGTATAAAGAAATACAGAGAAACAGTAAACACCAAATTCAGATGGTGGCTATTCCTTAGAGAAATAATTGTGTGGGATTCAGGAGAGAAACATAAAGGGTACCAATATTATTAATAATATTATTTTTTTTTAAGCTGAGTGGCAGGCACAAAACCCAAATAGTCTAGAACCCACCCCTTTTCCTCCTGCCAGTCTTTTTCTACTTGGAGAGAATGCCTTAACCTATGGAATCTTTAATGTCACTTTCAAGCTTACCATCAATTTCACCATTAAACACTCAACAAGAGCTTTCTGTCTGTAAATTCTAACTGGGCATAACAACTGCATGACTTAATCATTGTTGACCTCTCCTATGTTACCTGGAAAGGTTGTGGGCATATAAGAAAGGAAAAGAAAGCCTTGCTCTCTTGATGTGTATTTTCTAGGAATTTTCCACTTATGAATATCATATACTATATTTCTAAAAGATGAGTTGATCAGTTGCTAGTGAATTTTATAGATACACACCAGTAACTTGTCTTCCCCCCCCCCCCTTGTTTTCATTTATTCCCAGCAAACACACTATTTATGACTGGGACGTTCCCATTAGGATGGGCTCTTGTCCTGTGAAATGCTCACATGCCCTTTCTCTTGACTATAATTAGGGGAATTAGAACTTGACTATTACCTGTCTGAAGACTGAGCAGGAGCAGGTATGTTTATACTCTGTAAAGGTTGTGTTTCACTGTCATGGTAAATTCAATTTAACAATCACACAGAAATTTATTGAACATCCATTGCCTGGATGCTTCACACAGGATCTGCTTCCTGTCCTCAGGAGCTTATACGTCTAGTTGAGGAAGAATGAGGAGAGAAGGGCAATATGTACAGCAATTCCTGTATTCAAATTCAGGCAGATGTGCTGAATTTGAGCCTATTCTGTTTATTCTGGTTTTCTCAATACCTCCCTCCTTACGTTATATTATTGCTGAGAAGTCAATGCCAACTCTTCTAGTAGGAGAGTTGGATAATTCTCAAGTACAGTCTGGTATTTGCCCAGTGGCTAGGGAGTGACCTGCAATGTTTTCACTTCTAAAAGGGTGGAAACTCAAGGTATGACAGTATTTCTAGCAATTCTAAACAATAGCATTTTTTCTTCAGATATGGCTTAAATTGCTCATATGCAAACCAGACTCAGCTTTAACTTGGTTAAGTGGCTTTTTCCTTAGGAATAATGAGATAGATTTTCCCATTGGTTATAACCTAAGTGAAAGATACCCTAAGATGAAAAATACACCATCACCTGTCATATCAGTTCAGCCTTGATGATCCCTAGAGTGGCAAAATGATTTTGGGAATGGATACATCACAGATGGACTTTCTCATGGTGTTAAGCATTTAAAATTGACATATTATCATAGAGCATTAAGAATCTACCACAAATATGATTTTGGTTAATTCCAAATATTTTGTTATATATGTGTATATATAGCAAAATAAAAACAATAATAATAAATGTAAAACTAATATATATTAAAATAATAATTAAAATAGTAACAGTATATATATTAAAATAACAATAGCAAATATTGAAAGCACCATGCTAAGTGTGTTTCATAGGCATTTTTACTGAATCCTTGCAATAACTTTCTGAAGTAGAAATTATCCATATTATTAATGTGAAAGAACTCCAGATTCAGGGAGGTTAAATAAAGTGCCCAAGGTCCAATAACTACTGAGTTACCGAGTTGGGATTTAAACCCAGGGCTACCTTACTTCAAGCTTGTACTTTGACTACCATACTTTATTGCTTTCTCCGAAGAGAAAATCCAAAAATTTTTCTCTCCAAGGAAGCATTGTTTTTGTGCATAGCATTCAGTTCAGAGGAATGCTGAGGAAGAGGAAATGTTACATTTACCTGTCAAAGAAGTCGGGAAATCTACAGCCAAAGGGGTAAACGAAGTACATCACTCATGAGGA
Organism: Manis javanica; assembly: GCF_040802235.1. Classification (NCBI taxonomy): domain Eukaryota; kingdom Metazoa; phylum Chordata; class Mammalia; order Pholidota; family Manidae; genus Manis; species Manis javanica. Next base: position 159,731,513 of record NC_133157.1, on the reverse strand, counting down.
ACAAAGAATTAAGCAGTCAGTCAGTCGGGCACTCCCGCCTTCCCACTTGACTAACCCTGGGTCCCTGCCCCTCCTCGGGGCCTGCTGCCTCTTCTCTTCCCCCTTCCACCCCCATTGCTCCCTCTTGGCACCTCCGAAGAAATCACCATTAATTTTCTCTGAGGTTTGACACTTGTTAAGTATCTCTGCCTTGCAACTTATAATTTCTATGAACAATAGTCCTGAGAGACTGGACAGGCTTCAGTTCAAAGACTAAGTCCAAGTGTTTAGGAGCCATTCCTATTAAACAGGAAATAGCTTGTTTTTCCTGAACAGTTACCCTTGAATCAGTCTCCTTGCCAAAAATCACAGGGTGTGTAGTTGTTACCTGGTTTAATAGATGGGGTCTAAAGTTTTTGCTCTTGAATGCCCAACTTCAATATTCTTTCAAAGAAAGCCTCATAGATAATGGCTGCATCCATGTATGTAGCCCAGGAGTTAATGTTTTTTTCATAAGATCACTGAAAGTTGGGCCTTTCAGCTGGAGAGAGGTTAAAAATCACTCCTTGTTTCCCATTCTGCTTGATGACTCATCTACAAAAAGTTACATTTTCTTTCCCTTTTCCATTTTATTAATATTAGCTAATATCCCTGGAGTGTTTGTATCACACTAAATCCTCAGCTATAGAGGCATGAGTTATCAGAGCCACCCTAGGGACTGGGCACACTTGAAGAGATTGCTGTGAAGAGATCTTCTCCTATTTTCCCAAAATGAGGTAGCAAGAAAGTGGCAGCATCACTGAATGAACTTGTGTGTGACTCTAGAGCCCTCACATCTGACCCCTTCACCCTGCTGTCCCTCGTGGGCTGGCACTTCACGGCTTTCGTGTTTGTAGTCTACCCCTTGTTTGGTTAGTCCAGGGAAGTACTGTTATTGGGAAGTCTGGTTTTCACAAGCTGCATGGATGACAAAGAGAAGGGGCACGGTGAGTAAGGTGAGAGAGGAGTGAGCATTTGATGCCATGAAGGCAGCCACCCTGGGGAGTCTGAGGAAGCGGACACAGAACAGCTCTGCTGGGCAAGTACAGGGCACAAGGGAAAAGGAGGAGTTGGGAGGCAAGGTTATGGGGCTAGATCCAGACTCCTTCTGAGGACTTCCTTTCTCAAGCTTCTGATCTTTGTTTCAAAAAAGTTTTGCAAAGAGTCATTAATTTTATTTATTCATTCAGTGTGCATTTGGATGCAAGAGCTACATACAAGGTCCTCTGCTTTGGTACCCCTTGGAACACCAAAAGGAACTGGATGTGTGCCTGACAGAAGGAGCTTATCACCTAGTGGGGATATGGTGACTGGAATAGCAATGTCAGGCGGTGACAAGCAACATGGCTTGTGGACTGAAAGCAAATGGGTTTACATCTGAGCTCCACACACACAAGCTGTATAATCACAGACAAACCACTGAATTTCTCTAAGCCTCAGTTTCCACATCTATACAATTTCCTGTTTAATAGAGGGAGCAGACATTATGCATGCAAACATACAGCAGGGTTTCTACCAATTATAGGCACTCAAAAAAATGTTAGCCATTATTATCATTATGGATAGAAACAGTTGCCTTTCCCTGTAAGAAGTGCTAAAATAGAGGAAGTTCTGTACCATGAATTCTCTAGTGATCATGAAGGTATTCAGTATCAAAAGATTTGATCTAAATGTAAATGATCACAAGTTGGACAGGCAAGCAAGATGGGGCTGGAGAGGCATTTTAAACAGTGGCAACAGCTGCTGTGAAAACATGGAGACTGAGGAGAGCAATTACAGTGCATTTGGGGATCAGTGAGATGGTTGGTTGGAAGAAGCTGGGGAAGGTTTGGAAAAGGTGTGGCTGAAAAGGGGTCCTGAGTGTGGATCCTCCAGTCTTACAGGCTTTTTTGCTACGAAGCCTTATTCCTAGCAAGTCCCTTGAGATCACTGAGGAAATGAAGTTACAAAAGTATCTGACATGCCTCAAAAAGCTGGTGGGAATAATTTTGGGTTGACAAAGAGTTTTAAAACCACAAAGATTGTTATTTTCCAAAAGGAAAGCACTCTATGGCAACAAGCTTTGACTACTTGTCAAAGATGAAATATTTTCCATCATAAGGGAAGGAGGAGGTAGAAGGCCAGATACCCATTGGTCTAAATATATAGATTCATTGTCCTTTGTGTTAATTTGTTTTCTTTTCCTATGATTTCTTACCCCCAAAACATAAGAAAAGTTTAAACCTCAGCAAGCAAAATAGGAATGATGTTGATACATTGTCCAGATGTGGCAGTGGGCCTGGCCAAAGTTGGTGTTCTGGCCAAAGCACTCAATCTTTTTTTTTAAACTAAATCCACAAAGATCTTAGCACTTGAAATGTTTCTGCTATAGTTACTACCTTATGCCAAATAGTACCTTGGATCTTAAATGACTTGCAAATGAAATAGCAACTTTGGAGGCCAAAAAATAGTCCCATGAGCATAACATGACTCCAGTACAAAGTGACCCCTCTGTCAGAGGCACTTTGATTCTCCTGGGGGTTGGCATCAACAAGGACAGGCTGATTGCTCCTGTTGTTTATCACTCCAGAATCCTTCCTGGCCTTAAGACGTGAGACGAAATCACCACAAAATAAAATAAGAAAGAGTGAACTTTCCTTTGTGGCTTTGAGGTCTTGGATTTTCTTGTTGAATTTTCAGCTTAAATTAAGGTCTATCCAACTACTTTTTGCATTAAATACAAATTGTTTTAGCCATCAGTGAAAATCTTCCTGTAATATGGGAGGCCATCTTGGTGAATTCCATGCTGGAAGGTACAAGGGAATCGTACAATGCTTCAGGGTCATTTTATCATATCTGAATGTTCATTTTACCCCAGTGCAGACCTAAATGGTGGGAGGGTAGGCAATCAGCCTGTCTGTGAATTTCAAGATGTACCAGGAGATGTTTTTACTACTCTCCTTGTTATGGACTGAATTTTGTCCCCTGAAAATTCATATGTTGACTTGATGGAGGTACTTGATATTAAATGAGGTTGGAAGTGTAGGGCTACCCCAAAAGTACTGATAGCCTTACAAGCCAGGAAGAGAAGTCTCTCCAGAAACAACCCAAATGATACCTTGGCCTTGGACTTCCAGCCTCCAGGATGAGAAAATAATTTCTATTGTTTAAGCAACCCAGTCTTTTGTTACGATATTTTGTTAGGGCAGCCCTAGCAAACTAATATACTCCTTTTGATAGGATTATGATGAAGATAAAGATAATAAGGACAACTTCTACTTGCTGAGCAATTACTATGTGCCTCGCTTTGTGCTTGGGTGCTCTGCAGATGTCCTTTAATCTGGACCACTGTCCTGTGATGGAAATGTATCTCATCAGTTGGCACTTTCTTCTGTCGGGAGACTAAAGGAAATGCTCTGGCTAGGGGTATGACCTCCTATTGAATAAGATTTAGTCATTCAAGGAATACCCCAGATTCTGCCTTTCAGATCCAAGGCAATAAGCTTATTACACAGAGTATAGATGTTGAACTTAACACTTCACAATCTTGTTTTATGTGATATATCTGATTTTAACAGTTGTGCTGTTGAGACACGGGGTTGTAAAAGCTTATTTTTTACAGCAGAGGGCAGTCTACGCCTATAAAAGGAATGATCCCACCAACCTCTTCAGATCTCAAAAATGTGATCTTTTCACCCTTTTCTTTCTGATACATTTTTCTGAAAATTCATCATTGAAATGTAAGATTGTCCTGTTAAATGCGTCTCAGTGGAAAGTCATCTTAAAAAACTTAATTTTGATAAAACTATGTCTGTCAAGGAGCTTTTAACGTGGCCCTTCCCTGGAGTACGATTCACTAGTGTTAGTGAACAATGTATCATATGTTATTTTGTTTTATTTCTTTTTCATAAACTTTTTTAAGTTACAGAAGATTTCAAAGATGTAGAAAAGCACAGAAAACATAACAGATAAGAAGAGTACCCACCACTGGGAGATATGAAATAAATTGTGTTAGATTTCGATTTGTATTTTCTCAGCACTTGTAAGTTTGTCATGTTTATTAGCAAAATACAAATGAAAGTGAGGAATGAAAGATCTGTGGAAAAGAATTTGAAAGTTTGGAGTTGTCATCTTATTTTTATCTCTAACCCACTGAGAAATTGTGAAAACATTTCTTTATCTACATAATAAAGAATAATGTTAGATCAGAAAATCTGGATTTTAACCCTGATCCTATCTGCTCATGTAACTGCTCTGTGTAATTTAGGCAAGTGACTCAACATCTCCAAGCCCCATATTCCACACTTATGCAGTGTAGGCTGATAACCCTGCCCATTTTATAGGGTGATGAGAATTCAAGGTGAATTGCATACAAAGCACTTAGCACAGCATCTGGCACATTATTCATTTACTTGGGCTTCATTCAACTTCTTCATGTTTGAAATGGGGGATTTAGAAGAGATCTCTAAGTCCATTGTCTATTGAAAATGCGAAACTATATGCGTGTCTAAACTGGTATTGCTAATATCCATATTCGGCTGGTGGTATTGGAGCTGAGAGGATCCTGTATTCTCAGTGTCAGGCACATATAAGACACCTATAGTCCGTGGCATGAATCTGCGTTGTTTGGTTGGTAGAAAAATATCTTCAGGGCAAAAAAGATGACTCTCACTCTATCACATTCTCTCATATATTTGTGTCCTTGATTCTTTTTTTTTTTATTGTGAGAGAAATTCGAGGATAAATCATCCATCTATTCATTCATTCCCTTTTGACCAGGTACCTGCCTTCTATGGGAAAGAGAAATCAGAGTATTCCTGCTTGGGAGTGGGGCTGGCGGGATAACACAATCACTGCTCGAATTTTCCAGGATGCTTGTCATGGTGGTGGGAAAGGGGTGGCTGGTGAGGAAAGGAGAGAAGTGGAGGTCAATATCACCATTAACAGAGATGGTCACCACTGATGAAGAGGATGAGTTGAGGGAGGAGGATGGGATCATAAGGAGTGGAACACAGCATCCAAATCTCAGTGAGAAGAGAATGAACACATGCCTCAGACTGAAAGGATCTATTACAGCAAGAAGGAATGAAGGGAGGAATGGGAAATTTGTGACCTACCATGAACTGGGTACTAAAGCTGGGTACTAAATATTCTATCACCAATCTCACTTTATGATTAAATCTTTCTGAGCAAAGCAGTCTCTCAGTACTGTAAAATATTTTTGTAATGAAAGGTAGTGAATGAAAAAAAGCAAGATTGGGAGCTCAACTTTTAATTCCATAAACCTAACAGGCAGAGTTCAGAAAGATAGGACTGGCAGTACAAATGTCAACATTTGCAAACAGAAATATTCACTCCATGTTTTTATAACAACTTCTAATTTTTTAAACTTTTAAATCACAGTTTAGTTGTTCTGGGTTTACTTGTTCTTTTTCCAGTGTTTTGACTTTTTTTAAAACTTACGTTATATCATTTCTCTGTACTTTGGTGTGTGAGTACGTGTGTGTGAGAGGGAGACAGCCTTTGTGTTGAACTGCTTCATTTAACTGCTTGATTTATTGTTAGAGCAAGTTTCTCCATGTCAAATATTTTAAAAATCACATGTGTTTTGCCATGCCACTCTTTCATTTTTATAATCTTCAATGTGGGTTTCCCTTGAGAAAGTCCTAGAGGTGAAGTACGATTCTTCTGACGACATCCTGCCATTCTGACTGCATCTGAGTCAAATCTAAGGATTTGAGGGTTAAAAAGATGGAGCTAAATGATGACCACAGACACAGAATATTGTTCCCTTTCTGGAGCTCATGAACCCAGGACTCCACAGGTGGCTAAACTGTGTCATCAGAGGCCCTGTAATCAAAGAACAAGCCTGAACCTTCCACCATCATTTGAGTATCATGTGCCGCCCTCACCCTGGATTTCAAGGCCCCCTCTCAGAGGACAGCTCGAGCTGTGAAGCTGTTGTGTGACTTCGGTGCAGCCAGGGCCAATGTACGGATCAACCTGAGGGCAAGTCACTCCTGACTGGGACACTTTGGAGAGTGGCAAAATATTTGAGATCCTCCACTTCATGTCCAGATAGCCTTATCTAAAGAGAATGGTGTTTTCCACCATTATTTGGTTTTAAATAGAATATTCTATTTTAAATAGAATAACTGTCACATTTGTCCCAGATTGAAGCTGAAGATAAGGTTCCTGCCCAGGATGATGGGTGGCTGTGAGGAAGGAGCCTGCCATGGCTTGTACCACTGAAATGGGATGCTCTAGCCACCTCCATGGTAAAGATGCTTATCCTAGAAGAAAAGTGGGGCAAGAGGCCTCTATGGACCCTTGCGCTCATGGTTGTGCAGTTGGAAAGCTATTACCCTGCCCTCACCTTGTTCTGGACTGGGTCTGTGAGACAGAGTTCTAGATCATATGGATCTGGGCCTTCTGTTTATGAAGCATTGAGTATGGAAGATTGAAGCTGGAGAACCTACAGCTATAGTTTGTAGCCATATGGACAATTGGTGTCTCTTGAATGTCAGTTCTGACATATTTTGTCAGACACAAATATTTGACCTGTCATTAAACATACAAGAGAATTCCAGGATTCCCTGGAGAAAGACTGAATTCTAGGAAGTGGAGACCATTTTATTTATAGGGGGGAAGCCTAGCATGGAATTAGAAAAGTCTCTGGCACACTGTAGGTTTGTGAGTAAGCAATGCCTGGGTTCCAGCCTGTTTAGATGCAGTATGTAGTTTCAATGTGTTGTAGAATAAGTCACATGCCCTCTCTGGGCTTCCATGTCTTCATAAAATGGAATGGTTAGAATCAGGAGAGTTTTCAAAGAATGCTTCACAGACAATGTGTATCATAAGTTCTGCAGTGCTCGTTATAATGCAGATTTCTGGTCCTTCCTCCCATTGGCCTATCGGATTATCTAGAAGTAGACTGGGAAAGTGCATTTTTTTTCTAACTTGGCAGGCCTTTCTTGACACACACAATACATGGAGAAGCACCAGACAGGGTGATCTCTAAGGTTTCCTGTGTTATCATAATTATAGGGCAGAATTGACCTGAGACAAAAATTGGGAAGTAATCTTGGGCAGCCTTTGGTTCTCCCCAGTCCCTTTGGGGTGCCACCTGCAACGCAATCCCTGGCTTACGTTCTCCTCTGCCTCACCCACCACCACGCACCACCCTCACACTCCCAGTGTCTGAGCCCAGCCTCTCAGGGCTTGTCCTCCTCGTTTCCTGCCCTCACTAAGGCTAATAAACCTTGGATGCAATTCTTTTCTCACACTCTCTGCATCTGTTGATACATGCAGACGTCAAGTTGCTAAATATGTTTTGGAAACTAGTAAGTGCTGTGCTGATTGGAGGTGCTCATAGATGAGCTTATCCAGGTCAGAACGCCAGTGGAGAGAGGGCAAGCTGAGAGTGCTCCTTAGTTAGGATCCTAACCCATTCCCACTGGAAGGTCAGTTTTCTAGAGACAGTGACTAATCCCGGGAAATGATTCCTCTGAGATGATTTCAGACCCAGTTACAGGTGGGAAGGGTGACATTCTGGCAAATGGTTGGGGTAACTATTCTTGGAAGACATGACTTCGTGAGGTTTTTGTAATCTTATCAGTAGGCAGATGCTCCCAAGCAAGACCAGTTCTCCATATAAAAATGCACACAGATTCATCTGTCTGGCTTTATAGAGAGGAGATTCAGGTGAAATATCTTGAACCTTGATGAGCAACTCCAAATACCTAGAGGTCAACCCAAAATTTCAAAAATGCTTCCCAAATGTCTCAGCTTTGATGCATATGAAAATGTAAGGCTTTCTGGCATACTAATTAAACATAGTTTCTAAGTATGCAGCTCTCACCTATTGCCTAGTATTTTTCAGAATCTGAGATGATAAGATTCATGCATCCATGAAACAAGGGGAGGCTATTTCCCCTTGTTTCATAAAGATGAGAGGCTCAATCATTAGAGCAAGAAGTTCATTCTGGAATTCTCTTACCGGACTCTTGATTCAGCTATCTGTGGCATTCAGTATAACCCTAGTGATTGAAGGAAGCTCAAAGGCTCCTGGTGACAAGCTATGCTCTGAAGATGATTATTTTTAGTTAAGGCAAAAATATGAATATATGATTTTCTTCAAGTATGGACAAAGCTAATTTAGTGAGTGGTGTGAGTAGGCTTGGAACCCACCAGGTCCCACTCTTCTTGGGAGGGATCACAAGGACAGCCCTGGCCCTTAGGATCTGTGAGTGATACAACCTGCAAGCAGGTAAAGGCAGGTTTGAGGAAATGCCTCTATTAGTGTCACCAAATATATATAGTGCATTGATAACAACAGCACCAATGTAATATTACTATCTGAGCAATAACTAATATTTATGGAGTGCTTACTATGAACCAGGACCTGAACTAAGATTTTATGTATCTGACCTCATTTAATTCCCTGTAATAGTGGATACTATAATTACTTTCATTTGTACAAATGGAGAAGCTGAAATTTAGAAAAGTTAAATAACATCCCAAATCCCCCAGCTATTGAGTGGTGGAGGCAGAACTCAAACCCAGAGTAAGTGCTCTCGAAAAAGTACAGGCAATGAACATATGAAAAACTAACCCAAATCCCACTACTCAGAAGGAAGCATTTGTAACATCCATTGCTGTTGTGTAGCTTTCCATATTTCCCCCCATGGGTATTACATATAAAGTTTATTTATACAGAGATTGAAAGATATACATCTTTGAAATCTGTTTTTTTCATTTCACCATATATAGCCTAGAAATATTTCTAAGTAATCAGAGTTTTAATGACAGGCGATATAATAGTCTGGTCACTCCAGGGCCTCTGAGTTTTGGCAGCAGCAAACAGCTTATCCAGCGTGATGCCCAGAGCGTGCAGGGTGAGGGTTTTACAGAAGGCAGTGCTGGGCACCCAAGGAGATATCAAGACCACAGACTCTGATGGCTTTGAAACCTACCCCAGCACATTCTCACATTCCAGTATTTTCAGACAAGGGTAATGAGCCCAAGAATTACCATCTTCCAGCTTCAGGGGAGTGAAAAATGAAGGGTTGTTTTCCAAGTAATGTGACGCCAGACAGCTGGCTCAATAGTCAGCAGTGCCAGGCCTTCTCTGAAGGCCAGTCAGCCTCCACCTCCTTCTCACCGCTGAATGTCACAGTGCACCCCAAACCAGGGAAATCTGTCCTTCCACAGGATACATAACTGCAAGGGGAAAGCAGGTTTTACTGGCCTGTGGTTTCCTAGGCTCTTAGAATGTTGAATACAGCCTGTACATTGGCAGCAAAGAGCTTAAGAGAAACCACGAGGTTGGAATTGATTAGTTCCTGTTGGTCGCCCTCTTCTGACAATATCAGTACCTGTGTCTTGATAAATAGATACATGAACACACTCCATACACAATGTCCTTGACAGCCAGCAATAAAAATGTGCCTTGACCCACTGAAGTAAACTGTGCCACATGGAGTTATTGCTTCCATTTATTATTAGTCATGTCCCATGGAGCTGCTAGTGGAATAACTATTTTTTCCAGTGGAAAATGAAGGTATGACCTGTGAAAAATCACTCTACTATCATATGTATAAGGATCACAGAATAATTGTTCTCTCCGGCTTGGGCCAAACTTAATTCTTTCTACTCTGAGCAAAATTCCCTTTGCAGATTAAGGTATCTCTTTTGCCACTTGATCTTTTCTCATCCTGTGCCTTCGCTTTCTGGCCACCCTAACAAGTTCTCTGGTAGCCATTTCCAGATGCCAGAGTTAAAAAAATATTAGTGAGGCTGATAGGTTTTAAAGGAGCCAGCTGGTCCCAGAATGGAATTTGAATTGATTCAAAAGAATGGCTGCTTTGATGCAATATTTTATTTGGAATAGGAGGAAATGTGTCACTTAGTGACATTAGCAATTTATCCACAGTCACTATCACGTTAGGACTTCTGAAGATCATAACCAGAATTTGATTAAATTGGGGGAGTCTCACTACCAAAGATAACCTAGAAGTTGTAACAATTTATATTTATTATCACCGAACATATACCTGATAATTTGGTAGATATAAATAGCAGTAGGAAAGATTAATCAAGTAGCAAAAACTGTTACTAGACATTCTATTAGCCATAGAAGGGAACTTACTAGTTTTCTAAGCTTTTTGCAATTTAAATAACTCACGCAATACCATTTGTCTTGTTCTATTTTGAGGTTAACAGAATTAACAGTACTTAAAAATGTAGGTGGTGGTGAAGTGGTGGCCTCCTCTCCCCATGAGCTTGGTACAATAATGCTCAATTGCCTTGTAAGTTCCATAGTGCTTCCATTGACCTCAAACTTTAATAATGCACTGTTTTTAGCCAGAGTGAACTTTCTAAAGATGGTCAACCCCCAGTTTAACCACGTCAATGGCTCTCATTGGCCATGCTGATAAAGGACAAACTCAAGAGCATGGCTTAAGGAATTCATCTCAGTATGGCCTGAGGTCAGCTCTCCTGCTACTTCCCTTTACTCTCTTCTGTCCAGCCATATGGTGAACCACCCTGGGTTCCCCTATTTCCAGATTTGTAATCATACCTCTGCCTGAGCACAAGCTAGCGCTCCCATTGGGACCCTACTGTGTCATTGCCCAACCCCCAGTCTGCCTTTCCTGAGGTCTTTGCTTAGCAGATGCCTTTTCTGACTATGGAGGGAACCCTCATGTGGTGTTCCCTTGGCACCCTGAGGCTCAGTCAGTGTAGTCATTACACTTCTGTCGGGGTGCTGCCTCCCTCCTTCTCAGGCTGGCCTCCCTCTATAGCTATTCTCTGTTCTACTATAAGCCCCACTGATGTCCATTTGCAACCCTGTACCACTGTTCCCTGTGACAGGATGCTTCTCCCTTGCATTGGCACTAGGGTAGCGAGGGACATAATTCTTTATTCCCTGCTAAACTACTATACAAAGGTATATGAGAGCATCTGAATTTACTGAGGATTTGCAGAGGGTTAATGAACTACAGCCCCAACCCTCCAGCACTTTCTAAATTTCTGCCTGTAGTTGTCTGTCTCCCTCACCAGAGTAAAACCTTCATGGCAGCAAGGGTCTTTGTTTACTAATGGATCCTAAGAGCTCAGAGTATACAGCACATTGTAAGCTCTCAATAAATACCTGGGTAAGGAGTAGGCCCCTGTTAACTCATACCCTTTCCTCTTCTTGCCTTTAAGGTGCTTTTTCTAAACAAAGACAGTTTCCACCCTAAATGATTTAGGCAATAGTTTTTGTATGCTTTATATTCCATTCTACTGAAATTGCCCATTTTCTCAGTTATAAACCCCACTGGACTGTTGTTAAGTTCTTTGAGACCTACACATTTTATCATTGCTGAGAGCATTATAATAGTGCTTGGTTGGTTAATGAAAGATTCTCACTAAATATTTGTTGAATTAAATAAATAATACTAATGCCTGACAATTGTACACTGTTTTATTTATATACAGAGTAGTTCAATCTTCCCACAGGGTAATAATATCATTCCCATTTTAAAACTAAGGAAACCAAAGCTCAGTGATTTCAATAGCTAGTCCAAGGTCATGCAGAAAGGAGCCAACTGAAGTTGAGTTTTCCACCCCTACATCCCATGTTTTTCCATTACTTCCCATCTCATGAGCTTTGACTCTCACCATTCTCAGATCCATTATGTTGCTGGGACTCTAATTCTATTTGTTGCTATATTCAAACAATGCCAGGACTAGTAGTTTGTTAAGTCTATTCGAGTTAACATCAGAAACTTTTCCTTCCCCTAAGAAACCATAAATGGGCATATCTCAGACAAATCATGCAGCCATGTCTCCTATCACAGGTGTTCACAGGATAGCCCTTCATGTGGGGGTAATATGAGTTATCCTGAGTACTTCTCCCTCAAAGGTGAGGTTGTGGTCTTTGAACTTCCCATCTCATGAGCTTTGACTCTCACTAGAATCCAGCAATTCCTCATCAAAAACTCACAAAATGTGGGAGTGGTGTACCTCAGCAGGAACTTCCTCATTAGCAAAAATTAATTTTGTCATCTAAGCAAAAGTTAGTTTAGCTTATTTTTTTCTTTTTTTGGTGTCATATAGAATACTTTTCCTACTTCTAAACCATATCACTTAATTTTGCAAATTCCTTTTACTATAAACACATTCATTTCATTCTAGTATTCTTTTTGCTTCCATTTGTCTACAGATGTAATAAGAAATTTTATTAAGATTTTTCTCATTTATTTATACTGTGCTGATCAACGTATTACTTTTTCATGGTACTTTGGTAATTAAGTAACATGCCCTCAGCTGTATACCAAGTCAGTGGCAGAGTCAGGATTCTAGAACATAAATCCTCTGAACAATTGACTGTGGGTTCCTCAGAAACAAGCCTTTGGGATGTCAACTCTGAGTCAGTTTCTGCTTGGAGACTTTTTCCTTACTGACCAGTACTGCCAAAATGCATATTCTGTTTCCCTGGCTTGAAGTAGGAATCAAAGCAGCAATTTTCATTTATAAGAAAAGAGCAGGGGTCTCAAACATGGATTTAATTATAGACTTGGCAATTACTGGCACTGCTCATAGCACTGTTTGTTTCTTTGACATGTGCCATTCAAGTCCTGTGGCTACTAAGGGAACACCCAACCCGCAGAGGTGAGTTACACCATGCAGGTCAGCTCTGAACAGTTGATTCTCCAAAGCATACTTTGATAGGCAAGCATTATGATCTTAGGATTTTTTGATCACTGAATTTCCTGTGTTCTCCAACTTGGATCAATTGTGGAAAATGATAAGGAAAACCTTCTCAACTGCTGTGAGTTCTCCAAGAATATTAGTTTCCTTTCCTCTGTATGAGTGCAAGGATATATTCCAAGCTGACATCTCTGTATATGTTGGTGGAAGCTGTGGAAAGGAGTAGGGTGTCTACATGCATAGGGAGGGCAAGAGATGAAACTGGCGCAAGTGTCAAGGAAGTGGGAGTATAGAAAGTCCTGAGATGCTGTCAATCAAGTGTACGGGCTGATGAAATGGCTGCTAGGGTGGGAACAACAAATCATTTAGCTGTGAAGACAAGGCCACCTGTACCAGCCGTTGCTTTGATTATGTCATTCACTTGTGTTTACCATGAATTGCTACACACTCGCCTATTGTAAAACTACAATGAGTTTATCATGTAGACACAGTGTGAACTATTTTACTTTATCCTCTCATTACCTCTGATGGATCTCCTAAACAAAATAAACCTTCATGGTTATATTTGAATGCATAGAGGTGCATTTTAATTGAAAAGTGAATTTCAGATCTTGAGTGAAATAGTTTAATGGAGTCTGGGTATTCTTGCTACGTTTAATTATACTTTGTCCTCAATGTGCTTCGGAAGATTGCTTGCCAGATCACATACAATGCGTGAAATATCCCATGGGGCCAACAGTAAATATTCTTCTGAAGATTTCTGGGCTCCATTTTATTTCTCAAGATAGATCTATAAATCTCATAGCAATTGTACTACATCAAGTGTATGAAGCTCTTAAATAAATGTAAAGAAAAGGCAGGATACTTAAAACATCATGTCAAAGTAAATAACTGGGTGCTTCACAGCAAAGACAACTTTACATCAACATGGATACCCACACATGGAAGCAATTAATAGAAATATTTTCATGAGAAATAGAAACATATCTATGGCCATTACTGAAATGCATTAAACAAGATGAACTTTTTGGAGAAAGTGAAAAAATAATATTTGCTAAAAAAATAAAAGCTTTTGGCTGTCATACAGTGCCATGTAATACTAGCGTTTTTGAAGTTCCAGTCCTTCAAGCTCTGTATTCATGGGTGTATTGGCGACAGCAGATTCTGATTCAAGGACTGCATTGATGTCTGTTGGCCTCCTTAGAGGATTTTCCTAGAATGATTGTGTTGCCTGGAATTTTATCTATTTGTTTTCAAAATGAAGAAAAATAATTCAGGGCTGCATATGAATTATACAATGTATCTGCCTTTAAAGAAATTATTTGCTGAAAAAGTATTCATATTCCAAAAAAAAAAAGCAAAATCGCTCCCCACCCCATTTCTTTTACTCCTTAATCCCCAAATGACCTAAGTTTAAAGACACTTGAAAAAGAAAAGCCTCTGGAGGATATTCAACGTGTGGAATGAATTAACAGGAACCACATTGGCTCTAAAGTTAATAATTATATAGTAAAAGAATGAAAAATTGGCATGCTTCTGACGTTAACATAACAAATAGGGAACAAGAAAGGAGTACACTTTGCCAAGTTTGAGATGAGCACAAAAAAAAACAGGAACTTTGAACTAGAATTGTACCTATATTTTCTATGTTAGTTTGCTGAAAGTTTATTTTTTAAGAAGGAAAGGTCTAAAAATACATTTTGCAAGTGATAAAAAGCTGCTAGATATTAAATGACTCTTAGAAAGTAATATATTTATGATTCAAGTGTAAATGAGTCAGAAACATATGGGTTAGATTTCCCTTAAATCTGTTCAAATAATAAAAGGTGGTCGGGGGGGAAGGCACTTGGCAAATGTACTGGAAGTTTTTCAAAACTGTGATGTCTAAATGTATATTTTGAAACTGCTCTGAAGTCTGGATTCTCCCTAGATGCAGTGATTAGCTTAAGCAGATGGGACCTGTAGTCACAGAAAGTTAATTTAAATCATTTATTTGACAGTAGAAGCCTATGCCTTCATGTAAGAATCGTTTACTAACACCCAACTGTAAACTCTGGAAAGAGATTCATCAGCAAAGCAAAACATTAAAAATCTCATATCTATGTAAACTGAGCTAGGCCAATTTTAGACATTAAATTCTCAATATCTGATTTTACATTGAACTTTTTGATATCTAAAATATGCATTCAGACTTTTGACAGGTATGTTGCACTAACAGGTTATGTTGTGCTCTGCAACCACTTGGAGTGATATTCAGAATATTTACTAAATATTTACTATTCAGAAGAATTGCTCGTATTTCAGTGTATTCCTCCTGAATGTCAGCCCTAACAAGAGCTATCTTTTCTAAAGTGTGAATTCAATAAAGGTAAATGAAATATCCTTTGAAACTCTAGAAATAATACTACGTGGAAGCTGTCAGTTTCCTGTGGTAACTCTTTTGGGAAGAGCCCCATGTCAGCATGGCCAGGGCGGAATTTCGACCGGCAAGCCATGCCCCTGATTCATGTTCTGGATTGCTCTCAAGCCCCACCCATTGTCCATAAATTCCTGCCCCTCATCACAAGGTGGTCCAGACAAGCCTGTGTGAAGGGGTCAGTGTATATTCATCTCCATTGCCAGAAAAATGAATCAAGATTTATGGGCCACAACCACAATATGAAGTACAGACTATTATTTATGTAATAAGTCCATGATTATCTGGTTTGGCCCTCATTTCACTATGCGATCTTTTAACCTATTTCTTGATGATGCTGGCATTATAAGGAATTCTTTCCCAATCAAATCACTTTTATTTTATCTGGCATGAAACAATAATGGTTATGAGAGTTTTCCCTATGTCATGGCTCCATGTGCGCTTATTTTTTTCTCATTGCTGAAGAAACTGTCAGTGTTGGGCTCTTGTCCAACCTTCAGGAAAATACGTATATCTCTGTATGTATATAAATATGTAGAACCTAATATTTTCCTTTAAAGCACTATGGACATTTGGTTTGTTCAGATTTATTTGTAGGTTTTTCTTTTTCACTGAAAGAAATTATCCCTAAGAAATTTTGCTTTATATTTTCCCCATGATAGGCGCGAAAGCAAGTCTTCATAAACTGGTGAAATGTCCTCACAAAAATATAAAGTATAAAAAGTTTGGAAGTGAGATGAACAATTTTAGAATAGTGTGAAAATAGCTTTTTAAAAGTGAAACTGCCCCTTGACATTTAAGGGTGACTCTAGGTAGAGAAACAATAGCATAAGAAAATCTATCTTTTGAGGACAGACTGCTGATTTCTTATAAGGGGAGGATCATTTTATGGGATTTAAAATTTGACATTTGAAGGTTGGTATAAAGTTACAGTTATACAAAAAGTTAATTCTAGAGATCTATTGTGCAATTTAGTGCCTATAGTTAATAAAAAGGTATTACAATAACTTTAATAATAAGATACTATGTCTTAAAATTTTGTTGAGAGAGTAGATCTAATGCTGTGTTCTTACCATCAAAAGCAAAAAAAACAAAATAAACCAATAAAGGGACACAGGGGGACTTCTGGAGATGACAGATATGTTTCTTACCTGGACTGTGATGATGGTAACACAAGTATATATATATATATAAAAATTCACCAAATCGTATGTGTTAATTATGTGCAGTATTTTGTATAACAATTACACCACAATAAAGCTGGGGAAAAAGAAAGTGAGAAACAAAATATTTTTAAAAATGCATTTCAAAATAATACAGAAGATAGTTTTAAATTATACACATTAGACAAAATATCCAATCCCATCCAAGGTGCTGTATCTGTTAATGCTAATATGTTTCAAGCACTGTATTAACTGCTTAATCCACAGGCCAATTCTGCGAGGTACTTGGGCAATTGCTATCTCTACCATAGTTTCCTGATTTATAATTGGATAGTAATATTACTACCAAGTAAAGTTGTTTTGCAGATTACATGAGCATAAAACCTTGATATGGTGCCTCTCACACAACAAATGCTCAACAAATGGGAACTATTGCTGTTGCTATAATCTTTCTCTTAAGAGAAGGTGATCAAGGCTTGGAAATGATGAGCTACAGGCAGACTCAGATCTGCCTGATTCAAAAGGATATGCTCTTAACCACTAAGCTATACTGTGTCCCCTATTTTACATGCAAATGTATCAGTTCAAAATTCTCCTTTGTTTTTTTTGTTCCCTTGTTAATGTCTTCTGGGTATTATTTATACAGAATCAAGAAAATCTTTTTTGGTTATATTTCTAAGAACATGTGTTTCTTCTGTCTCCTTGTTCCAAAGGTAAATATTCTAAAACTGACGGGGCCCTATAATAATTTCACCCCAATATGATCTATGTAAGTTGAAAATATTTCCAGGTAAGTGCTCAGCTCAACATTTTAAAGTTGTACCATGGAGATCATGTTCTGCACCAGTGCAGATTTCAATGAAGTGGACCATGCAATTTTATAATCATGCATATATCTGATTTACCTGAAACCTCATTTAGTCTCTGTGGAAGCAGCAACTAACATCTGGCTTTACTTTGAAAGTCCACAAAAGGGTCTTGTTTGTGAGTCCACCATATAACGTCATTCTAGCCATAACCATGCATGCAAGAGGAAACCTAAGAGGGTCCTTCCATGGAAAGTCTGAGTGGCTCTAATATTCACTTTGTGAAGATGCTTTCAGAGAAGAAGTAAAAGTCCAGTTTGTAAAGAAATGTGAGCTTCTGAAAGGCATGGCATTCTGACTATGTCCTTCATTGGCTCTAGTGATAGGAGTTCACTGGGTCTGAGAACAGTGTGGGTACTTCATTGTTTGCTTCCATGTGGTTCTGGCTGCTATAGGAACCACCACTTTGGTGTTCTGATGGTCAGCATGTCTGACTCACTTTGGGCAAAGGGGCAGTAACGCTATGGCACACTTTCAGGAAAAAGCATGGAAAGCGAAACAGAACCCATGACCCCCTTAAAAGGAAATTGTTTGACATCCAAATCACGTGAAACCTGGGGGCCTGGCTTGGCAGTGAGAAAAAGAACTCAGAGATGGTGTGTCTGGGAGTCTGCACTCTCCTTTGAGTGGTGGTTTCACTAGTCACACCACCAGCCCCTTCACTACATTTTTAAACATGTAATAACACAGGACATGACCCTAGATCAGAGTTCTCAGCACTTCACTCTGTCATCTGGCGCTGCATCTTGAAAACAGTTGATAAAAGAGTGTGGATTATTCCATAATTGATTCAACTAAATTCCTTTCAGGTCGCTCAGCAGTGGCTCTTTCGTGACCCAGCGCCCCAGCTGGTCTCCAGTGCTGGCTCCTGCCCTCGCTCCCCCTTGTAACTCTCTGGGAACAACACACAAGCCATTACATCGGCTCTTCCAGAAGACCTTGCAGAAGACTTGTTCCTTTGCAACCTCTTTCTCATAACATCACTGCCTATTCAAGTCACTGAAAGCACTATTCTTAAATATGAACCCTCCCATTTTTAGATGTTAGGGAAAAGAAATTATATCTGAGATACTGTTAAAAATTCCTGGTCTCATGAGTAATATTCCATGATAAGAGAAAATGTAAAAGCAAGATTTTCCAAGGCTTTATTATATAAAGGTAAAATGGAAAAGACAAGGTAGACAAACAAAGATATCTGCAGAGGCTGGGATCATGAATTAATTACCCAGAGTGTCACCTAAGATATCTTTCACCGCCAGGGGGCGCTGAGGGTAGCAATCAGGCCTTTTTCAAAGCCATCGGGTAGCAAATGAAAAGCATATCTCAGTGACATTTCAGGAACCAAGAAAATGGTTCGGAGAGGAAGTTATCTTTCCAATAAACGAGCGGAGATGGAAAAGTCATTATGACCTGAAGTTGGAGAGAACGAAGTCCTTTTAAAAATCCATGTTTAACAAGAAACTCTAGCCCAGTTCAACACTCAGGGAATCAGAAAATATTTGCACCATAGTCATCTGCTAATAGTAAAGAGATGCTTTGAGACAATGACTGGAGATGTTTTTCTAACAAACAATTCATTGAAATGTCCAAACTACTTCTATTAGTTTATTTATTAGTTTTGAAGAACTTAGAAGCCTCCAGGAAAGACTGAGTAAAAACAAGTATGGCCTTGAAGTATAAACAGTGATTTGGATAATTTCCCCAAATGTCAAAACCTCATATTGCTATGCATCCATGTAAAAACTGGGCAATGTGTAGGCTTCAGAGATCTGTTGGTATTTTGACAGAGTAAAGGAGCATTCTTTCCAACTTTGAATAAAAACTTAAAACTTAGAGTGATAAGGAAATTTTTAAAGAGGTGATCCATGTCTTGTATGGGACTATTTATTTCCTCTCAACAGTTTCTGATTTGTCTGTTCACTTCCCACAGAGAAAGTTGCAAATGCTGCATATCAAGAGTTCTTCCCCTCCCCAAACCTTTGTGATGTCTGTGTTTCCATGGGACATTTTCTCTGTCTGGAATCCTCCTCATCTGAAGGCCCATCTGCTAAACTTATTCCTATTTCTCAAGATTCAGTGACCCACTCCATCGACATGGGAAGGAATAGGATAAGAAGAGGACCCAGGGTGACTTGGAGATGTCATAAGAACACAATGATCTCAGGGACTTCAATGACCTCAGGAGCTTGGTTCTTCTGATTTAAAAGTCCCCCTGCTGCTGTATACTAATGGGAGGGAAGGGATTAGAGTTCCAACTTCAGATTCATGCCTTAAAAGGCCACACCACAATAAGTGTTTACTGTATTGAATACTTCCAAAATATAAAACTATCCTCCCCTATGGAGGAAAACATGGAGTGTGGGGTGATTCACAAAGCAGGCCGAACCAATTGCCATATTCCCAGGCCCCAAGTGGGTTTCCCAAGTGGAAAAGATAACTGTTCCTTCTCTCCACACTGAAAAGAAGACCTGGTCATCTAAAGGTTTACCTATTTGGTCTGAGTCCTGTTTAAAAATATGTTAAAAGAGAGGAGATGAATTATATACCCACAAGGAAATAAGTGTGTGCCATAGAAAACAGCTTGGCAGTTCCTCAAAAGGTTTACAGCAGGAATTACCACAGGACCCAGAACTTCCCCTCCTAGGTATAGGCCCACAGGAATTGAAAACAGGTATTCAAATACTTCTACACAAATGTTCATAGCAACACCATTCAGAATAGCTAAAAGCTGGAAACAACCCAAATGTCCACCAATGGATGAATAGATGAACAAATGTGGTATATTCATACAATGGAAGATTATTGAGCTATTAAAAAGGAATGAGAGCTGCTGCAGCATGGATGAACCTTGAATACAAGCTGAGAGAAAGAAACCAGGCTTACAAGGTCATATGTTGCATGACTCCATTTATAGGAAATGTCCCAAATAGGCAAATCCATAGAGATAACAAGCAGATTAGTAGTTGTTTAGTGGGTAGTAGGAAGGGGAAATTGGGAGTGAGTACCTAAAGGGCATGGGATTGCTTATGGGCTGATAGCTGATAATGTTTTGGAACTAGACAAAAGCTGATGGTTACACAGCATTGTGAATATATGAAGAAGCACTGAATTGTACACTTTAAAATGGTTAATTTTGTGTTATGTGAATTTTTACCTCAAAACACACAAATGCACACAAGTGTATACACACACACACACCCTAAACACTTAAGGGTTACAGAGGTCCTAAAACAGAGGACAAAAACACTGGGGGATGAAGCCACAGCAGTCCCAAAGACCTTCTATTTCAATTCAATGCCAAGACGCAGAGTGTAGAAAGTATCTCCAAATTCAACTCCCAGCAACTCTGTTCCTGAATGATATGTTCGAGGGACCCCCGGGCTTTTTCTTTTGTTGTTTGGTCCATATAACAAGTTTTTTCAATAATCTCTGGGCAGTTTCTCACACAGCCTATGTGAGAAGGAGGATTTTTTAAATGGAAAACAAGGTAAGGAAAAGTACTCTCTCAGAGCTTCCAACAACTTTATTTAAATCAAAGTCAGTTCTCATTCCATTTGGATTGTTTCTCTCATCCCAATGTTCATCACAGAAAGATATCTGAGCCCTCAAATTTAGCCCTTGGCTCTGTGTCTCTTGCTTTACTTAACAAAATGGAACAGTTTAACCTCTATTTTTTTTTTCTTTTAACATTTTGCAGTCCTTATATGGAGGCAAACGTATTAATCTCTATTGATATTTCCCATTATTTTTCTAACAGAGAGAGTTTTAAATAGCCTAGTATGTTTGTAATTCCCATCATAACATCAATCACCAACAAATTCATCTGCAAATAAATTTAAATGGACCTAATCCATCAGGAAGGCTTACATGCAAGCAGTGTTCCTTGACAGTTTTCTCTGGGCTAAGCAATAGAAATTAATCTCTAGTTGACAAGCACCAAGGGGTGAGCAGTCCCTCAAGATCACTGTGAAGAACTTTGCTGGCTTTGAGCTTCGGAGAATTAAAAGGTTTCCTTCCTGACAAAAGTGGATGTGGTGGAGGTATCACTCAGGAAGATGATAGGGTTACCAGCCTGGAGGTAAAATATCATTTGGAGCACAGTGTCTTTTGTGTCTGAGCTGATGTTGGGAGGAGGTCAGGCTGTGGGCTACAGAATGACATGTCAACTTCCGGCCCAAAAGGCTTCCTCTCATCCCATTTGACCAACAGCTTGTAAACCTGCAAATGCTGGGTCCCTTTGCTAAAGTTTCTCTTTGTCATAACTTTTCCTGTTCTTTCAGGCTGATGTACCTGTCACACGTTAAGTACAAACAAAGGCCTTTCATTGTACCCAATCACATTGACAAGAAAGCAATTAAACCTTTGCTGTTGACATAATTTTGGCCTATGAAATAAAAAATAAATCATGCCAGTGAGGCTCAAAAATCACTTTAGGAAGTCAAATCTCAGTGTAATGCAAGCTGAAGATCAATGTTATTCTCCCTCTGATTTAGTATGCGAAGAGATTTAGTAGCATTTAAGAAGAAATGTTAGCCCAATCACTTAGTGTGTCATACGCATAATTTCTAATACTAATATTCACTTTGTATATTATGCATATTGAAATATCCATAATGCCCAGTTTGCCAATGGAGCTGGCTAGATTCCCAGAATGCAGCTCTGCTTATCATGTGGAAAACTGCAGAAAACTGTCTCCATCTAGAAGACTAATCATCCTAGAGACACAGTACTCTTGTTGTAAATCTGTTTAAGTCAAATTTCTCACTGCAATGAAATGTAAAATTTCTTACAGAACCTTAAGCCTGAGGTCACACTACTATAAATGAAGCAATTGTAACACTTTCTCTGGCCACATTAAAATATGCCATAGAGGCAAACTAGACTTGCCATTTTAATTTTAATATTAAGATATGCCAAGTGTGTACACTAGGAGAGGGAAAGTTTTTGAGCTGCTTAACAGAGGAAATAGTAAATTTACTTCGTATTTCATAAACATTGTTACACACGTTAACTCACCTGGTCCCTATGACAACCCTATAGGATAAATAACACATGTTTTTCTTGTGCCTATCTCATAGATGATGCATCTGAAACTCTGTGGGATGAATAGCCTTCCTGGAGGCATTTGATACCGAACCCAGCACACTTCCCCTTCACCATGCAGTTCTGAACTCAAGAGCAACATTTTGAGAAGAAGGTGGTGATAAGCAAGCATCAAAGTATAATAGGGGAAAACTACAACCCTATTTGGGCCTGCCTTTTTCAAGTTGATGTTTTTCATAGAAACAAGAGGATACATCTACTCTTCCCCTCCCTTTTCAAAAATTGATGTTGTGCATTTTGCTTTCATGTTTAACAGTCATGTTTGGAAATGCATTGAACATAATCTCATATTTTAAAATTTATTAATGTGGTTTGTACTATGATAATAAGTGTGGTTGGAAGTCCTCTTAGTGTCCTCTGTCCATTCATTTCAATCAGTAGGGAAAGATGAGGGGACTGTCCCATCAGAGGCAGGGGTCGAGCACCTGTCTGAGATGTATGGGTACCTGGATGCTCTGGAGAAACCAGCAAAGAAGGATGAAGTGCACTGTTATCAGTAAGTTTCAGACCTGTCAACTCCAAAGGGCTGGTGTGAGGGCACAGAAATCAGGGGATGCCAGAAACTAAGGGTTCAGGGGCCAGGGGGTGGATCTCAGGTTTTAATCTGCTTGCTATTTTACTTATTTACTTTAAATTTTAAACTTAATTGAAGTATACTATATATATATAGAAAGGTGTACAAAAGGCAAAATATCACCAGCACTGCAGAATCCCTTATGCCCCATGCAACCATTATTCCATAAGGGCAACCACTCCCTTTACTTTTAACAGAATAGATTGATTTTGCCTGCTTTTGAGCTTCATATACATGGAATAATATAGTATCTCCTCTTTCTCATATGGCTTCTTTCCCTCAGTATTTTGTTTGTGAGATTCGTCTACACTGCTGTAGTCTTAGGTTCATTCTTCTCACTGCTATATCAGTTCCACTGTGTGAGCACACATGGTGTACTTATTGATGAGCATTTGGATAACACCCAACTTGGGACTATTATAAATAGGGCTGTTAAAACATTCTTCACATATCTTTTGGTGAATATAAACACATGTAAATACCCAGGAGTGGAATTGCTCAGTCATTGGTAAATGTTTTCCAATGTGGTTACCATATATATTAATTTTAAAAGAAACCTTTACATCAATAGGGCCCATGGAGAACCAGGGCCACTTATAAACAGGAGAGAACCCTATGTAATAAATACGATGGAAAGAAAGCAATGCTACTAAATAATGGTTAAACAATGTCTGCTGAAGGCTCTGCACCTGAGGCCTTGCTTACTTTGGTTGCTCTCATCTGCAGATATTTGGGGGCTGTTACAGATGCTCTAGTACACAAGATTCTCTCCTTGATTAAAGAGAACACCTGAAAGACAACTGAAGCAATAATTCCTTTCTCCCATGTAATTCAATGCTATAGGATGCTGCTTTCTATCTGAAATCACCATGTATACTGGAAGTGGTCAATAAGCTAAAATTTGGGAGAAAAGAACTCTATGATAGGAATGCTTTCTTCTAATTCTGACATTTGATGACCCTGTTGATTAGCAATGCTCAATTGGGAATATTTGGCAATGTCTGGAGACATTTTTGATTGTCAACATTGTGGAGAGGGGATGTACTGGCACCCAGTGGGTGTAGGACAGGGTTGCTATTAAACACTGTACAATGCACAGGACAGCCTCCCGCCTCAAAGAAACAATTCTCCATCTCAAAATGGCAACAGGGCAGAGGCTTAAAAGCCCTGCTGTAGACTGAGGCGTCACCAGTGTGAAGGGCCTTCCATGGGAACATAGCAGAACTCTGCAGTGATCAAAGGGATTCTGCACTGAAAACCATTGACTAGTACTTTCCCAGAGAGCAAATGAAAAGACCCGTAATCAGTGTAATAGAGCAGTGTGGCTATTCAGATCTGACACCTGCTCCCTGCTCCTTTCACCCACCTTGGAAACCAACACCAGAATGAAGTCAATTTCATAGCAAGAAGAACAGGTTCTACTTACCACACTGTAGAAAGGCCCCTAGGATTCTCTCCAGAAGAAATTAGGCTAATTACAACTTCCTACAAGTGAAAAAAGCCTACTTCTTAATCATCTTGTTTCTACTGCTATTGGAGTTGATTGGCATTTTGGGAGAGTTGCTGCCCCGACCTTGCACCCTCCCTCAAGTAGAGTGAATTTGGAAAAGCATTTCTCTCTGCCTTGCTCTTTAGACTAGTGATGCCAAAGGAAAAGTACTCAGTAATCTTTACAACATCTCCATGAAGTATTATAACAATATACATTGTCCTGATTATGAAACTCCAGGGTTTGATAATGAAGGGGAGACAGTGCCAGAGTTTGAACTCAGATTTTCCTGTGGTTAATTCACTAGGCTCAATTACATCTTCTTTCAACATGAATTCATGCCCCCTTTTCACTTTAGTCAAATATGGAGGGAAAAAGATGAGGTAATGGGGAAGAAGAAGAAGTATTTAAAATCAAAAGAAATATACTATATACTGGAAAGCCAATTAAATAGGGAGTCTGAGAGTGAGAAAAAGATTCTTCAGCACTACAGAAGTGCTTTGGAAACAATTAATTAGCTGATCATTTAATGGTATGGACTTTATATAGTTAAATGAACATGATAACCCTATTTTACAGTGTAATTGATTTTGAAATGAAAATATTCATTGACATCATCCTGAGTTGCAGTTTTAAAAATCAAGCATAAAAATTTCTATTCAAAATTGGAAATTGTGTACTTTCAGTTTCATAATGTGTCTAGAAGTAATCTGTCAAAGATACATAGTGTTCCAAAGAGAGTTATTGATTGATTTTGGAATTAGCCCCTTGGAATTTTCCAGCAGGCATTTTTTGAGCATCTACTGGAAGGTTTTACATTGAGCAAATCTTTTGGACAACTTCAAATAGTATATGAGAAGTAGGCTTTTGGCGCAGGTCTCAGGGTCTGACTTCAAATCCATTATGGGAAACCTAGGAATGCTCAGGTAAAGACAAAACAGGGTAGAATTTGACATTAGAGAATTGATAAAGGGAAGAAGTATATCCTTATCAATTAGAATTTCAACTAAGTATAAATTCTGTGTTAGAGCTCCTAGGGCATGAGGACAGTTTCATAGATCATCATGTAAGACTCATTTGGGTGATAACAATCTACAAAGAAACTAATGTTTCTCTCTGAATCACAGGAGGTAACGAGAAGGGTTCATAGGACTCCCTATGTAAAAACTGGTAGTGTAATTATCTTTTAATGAGGGGGGCCTGACGAAGGGTCACAACTTTTATCTTAACAAGTAGTAAATTTTAAATATATTTAAGTATTTAATAGCTACCATCACCAACATTTCTAAAAAACATAATAAATTATTAAAAACATTTTAATGCTAGCACTGGCAGTTAGAAACCCATGAGGCAGAGGTAATCTAGTCCAGCATTCTCAAACTTTTTGATCTCAGGACCTCTTTTTGCTCTTCAAAATTACTGAGAACCTCATTAGAGTTTATGTGGGTTCTATCAGTTGACAATTATGGTATTGGATATTAAAACTAAAAATATTTAAAAACTCAAGAATACATAAGCACACATTCAGACTGATGATGACATCATCACATATCATGCAGCCTCTGGAAAACTCTACCACACACCGGTGAGAATATGAAATTGAAAAAGGGAAAATAACCCCTTAGTGTCATCGAGAAAATAGTTGTGAGCTCAAGAATTATCTGAAAGGGTCTTGGGAAACCCCAGACATTCCCAGACATTGAGAGCAACTGATCTAGACCAGTAACTTCATTTTATTGATAAGGAGACTGAGGCTTAAAATGTCAAGTGACCTTCCAAGATCACAGGTGAAGAAACATCAAAATGTACCCCAACATGCACATAGATGTAGGCAAATAAACATTTAGTCCCATGTAGTTAGGGAGTGGGAATCTGCCCTACAGGCAGATGACAAGCTCTCCCACCACTCACAGCCCTTTCTTTTTTTTTAATAAAAAAGTTTTAAGGTAGCATTGATACACACTCTTATGAAGGTTTCATATGAAAAAACAATGTGGTCACTACATTTACCCATATGATCAAGTCCCCACCCATACCCCAATGCAGTCACTGTTCGTCAGTGTAGTAGAATGCCACAGATTCACTATGTGCCTTCTCTGTGCTACACTGTTCTCCCCGTGACCCCCACACCATATGTACTAAACATAATACCCCTCAATCCCCTTCTCCCTCTCTCCTCAGCTTCCCTCCCACACCCCTCCCCTTTGGTAACCACTAGTTCATTCTTGGAGTCTCTGAGTCGGCTGCTATTTTGTTGCTTCATTTTTGCTCCATTGTTGTACTCCACAAATGAGGGAAATCATTCGGCATTTGTCTTTCTCCACCTGGCTTATTTCACTGAGCATAATGTCCTCCAGCTCCATCCATGTTGTTGCAAATGGTAGGATTTGTTTCTTTCTTATGGCTGAATAGTATTCCATTGTGTATGTGTACCACCTCTTCTTTATCCATTCATCTACTGATGGTCACTTAGGTTGCTTCCATATCTTGGCTATTGCAAAAAGTGCTGCAATAAACACAGGGGTACATATGTCTTTTTGAATCTGAGAAGTTGTATTCTTTGGGTAAATTTCAAGGAGTGGGATTCCCAGGTCAAATAGTATTTCTATTTGTAGTTTTTTGAGGAACCTCCATATTGCTTTCCACAATGGTTGAACTAGCTTACATTCCCACCAGCAGTGTGTGAGGGTTCCCCTTTCTCCACATCCTCGCCAGCATTTGTTGTTCTTAGTCTTTTCAAAGCTGGCCATCCTTACTGGTGTGAGGTGATATATCATTGTGGTTTTAATTTACATTTCCCTGATGATTAGTGATGTGGAGCATCTTTTCATGTGTCCTTTGGCCATCTGAATATCTTCTTTGGAGAACTGTCTCTTCATATCCTCTACCCATTTGTTAATCAGATTATTTGCTTTTTGGGTGTTGAGACGTGTAAGTTCTTTGTATATTTTGGATGTTAACCCCTTGTCAGGTATGTCATTTACAAATATATTCTCCCATATGGTAGGATGCCTTTTTGTTCTGTTGATGGTGTCCTTTGCCATACAGAAACTTTTTAGTTTGATGTAGTCACATGAGTTTGTTTTTGCTTTTGTTTCCCTTGCTGAGGAGATGTGTTCAGGAAGAATTTGCTCATGCTTATATTCAGGAGATGTTTGCCTATGTAGTCTTCTAAGAATTTTATGGTTTCATGACTTACATTCAAGTCTTTAATCCACTTCGAGTTTACTTTTGTGTATGGGGTTAAACAATAATCCAGTTTCATTTTCTTGCATGTAGCTGTCCAGTTTTGCCAACACCATCTGTTGAAGAGACTGTCATTTCCCCATTGTATGTCCATGGCTCCTTTATCACATATTAATTGACCATATATGGTTGGGTTTATATCAGGGCTCTCTAGTCTGTTTCATTGGTCTATGGGTCTGTTCTTCTGCCTTTACCAAATTGTCTTGATTACTGTGGCTTTGTAGTAGAGCTTGAAGTTGGGGAGCATAATCCCCACAGCTTTATTCTTCCTTCTCAGAATTGCTTTGGCTATTCGAGGTCTTTTGTGGTTCCATATCCATATGAATTTTAGAACAGTTTTCTCTAGTTTGTTGAAGAGTGCTGTTGTTATTTTGATAGGAATTGCATTGAATCTATAGATTGCTTTAGGTAGGATGGGCATTTTGACAATATTAATTCTTCCTATCTATGAGCACGGGATGTGTTTCCATTTATTGGTATCTTCTTTAA
The DNA here is from genome assembly GCF_040802235.1 of Manis javanica. Classification (NCBI taxonomy): domain Eukaryota; kingdom Metazoa; phylum Chordata; class Mammalia; order Pholidota; family Manidae; genus Manis; species Manis javanica. The sequence goes on along the minus strand of NC_133157.1, from coordinate 159,703,471 downwards.
TTTCTCTCATGAGTGTCTTGTAGTTTTCAGAGTATAGGTCTTTCACTTCCTTGGTTAGGTTTATTCCTACGTATTTTATTCTTTTTGATGCAGTTGTGAATGGAATTGTTTTCCTGATTTCTCTTTCTGCTAGTTCATTGTTAGTGTGTAGGAATGCCACAGATTTCTGTGTATTAATTTTGTATCCTGCAACTTTGCTGAATTCAGGTATTAGACCTAATAGTTTTGGAGTGGATTCTTTAGGGATTTTTATGTACAATGTCATGTCATCTGCAAACAGGGACAGTTTAACTTCTTCCTTGCCAATCTGGATGCCTTTTATTTCTTTGTGTTGTCTGATTGCCGCACACACAATCCTTTTTATGAGAACAACACGAGGGTGAAATGGATAGCCTGACCTTTAGATTATGCTGTATTCCTCTCATGATCTCACTGTGAAAGGGTTGCTTCTTGATGGTAGATTTTAATACTAAAGATGACTAGGAGTGGGATTGCAAATGTTTAGCAATCTGAGGGAGAATCTTCCCATACTAAAGGCTGTTCTGCTTAAAGTAGCAGCCTGCTGCTGGAATATCAATTTCTCTGATTTAGAGGGCTAGCCCCAGTGCTGGAGAACAAAGGGAAAAATTTGGAAAGGGTGGTCTTAATTTGTAGTTTATTGTTTTTTGAATTGTAGCCAGACCCTGAAGGGAAGACTCAGTGCCATTTGAATTACATAAAAGAAACAATTCCTCAGCAATGCCAGCAATGGAGCTTGTAAATGCTATTTGAGTACATGGTGAGGAAAATATCTCCCTTAAAGTTATTTGTGTGGTTTTATTTGTCTTATACACAGAAGAATCATATACATTTAGGACATTATTGCTTGGATTAAGCTAGCTTTCTTATGCTGACTAAAATGAGCTATTTTGAGGCTTAAAATTCTCTTAAAAATTCACACCCCAAAATCAATTGTATCACATTTCCTTAGCTGGTCATAGCTCTGTCATTGAACATTTCTTGTGAAAGGAGATGTCAGCTACATTCCTAAGCTTTGTTTATGCTAACTAAATAAAAATTGATGAAGCATTTCAATGTGAGTGAAGCAGATATGTACTGGAAAAAGTTGAGTTCAGAAGCCAGAATTTAAATGCAGGTTTTCTATTGATCAGCTATGTGAGTTTGGGAAATGACTATTTTCTTCAGCATGGGATCACTAGTAACTGTTTCACGAAGCCCTATTACTACTCTCAAGGCATGTAGCCTACTGCTTATGATCCCCAGCAGAACTCAGAATGATGAGTGTCCTTGTGCTGGCTCTGCTATTACAGTGAATAGGGCCAAGTGGCCTCTTATTACTCTGGACTTGGCAAAATGCTCATCCATAAAGTAGAGAGAGATAGGACTCTGAATGTAAAACTCTTAGCTCAGCTTCTGACATGGTAACAACTCAGTAAATATTAGTGTCTTGCCAATGGGTTTCAGCCCCAGGTAAGTTCACTGTGGATTCAGTGGGACTGAGGAATGACAGTTAAACATTCTTGGAGTAAAAGCATTTGTTACCCAGTTTGTTTTCCCAGAAATAGGTTGAGCACTAGAATTATGTCTGCATCCAACAGTCTGCAGATCTGTAATCCTCCTTCATCTCTGCCTCTACCCAGAGCAGTCAGCAGAGCTCTTTGTATAGTGACTCAGTCAGTAATAGCTTATTGCCTGCAGGTGTAGAAGCAGTGGCCTAGTAGCAGGCCAGTTACAGCATGAAGTAGTTTAGGTTCAGGTGAGGATCCTGGCCATAGGAACTTCAATCTTCCCCACAATTAGCCATTCTTATTTTCATTATTAATAAAATAGTATTTTCAGGAGGGGATAATTTACTGAGACAAACTGAAATCTTAGTCCAGATTAACAGTATTTCTGTATTTGAGATACCTTGATTCCACTGGAGCCCAGTGATTAGGAAAAAACTTGCTCTGTTCAACTAGATGTATTCTTGGGGGTATTTCCTTTACACATGAAGTAAGAAATGATTTATATAACACGTATTTTCATGACTGGAAAATAACACTTTAAAACAGTTGTTGCCTTCTGTATTGTCAAAGGGTTTCAGCCCCAGACAAGTCCACTATGGATTTAGTGAGACCAAAGAAATGACAGTGGTACATTCTCAGGGTGAAAGGGTTTATAACCACCTTTATTCTCATGGTGGCAGGTTAGTCACTAGAACCCTGTCCACTCAGAGCAAGTCTGCATGCAGCAAGCTGGAGTCAGCCTCTGGGCCTCTCTGCCCCCACAACCATCTCAGTCTCTGTGCTCAGTGCTGCAACTACTCCAGTCCCTGCTCTCTTGCAGCTTTGCAGCTGTGCCACCGTATTGACCAGAGCCCTGTGCAGAGCTCTTTATATAGAATCAGTAATGATGTATTGCCCATACATGTGTAGTGAGCCAGCCAACCAGGGCCAGGTGAGAATCCTGTCCACAGGAACCTTCACTTTATCCACACCTTCTAAACTACATACCAGCTGAGAGACAGGTAGTACCTATAGTACCTATAACCCTACCACTTGATAATCTTACACTGACTGCCAACCTGACATCTATTAGTCCATAGGGCACAATATGCTACAATTTCAGCTCCTTGGAAGATACCTATGTTATTTTCAAGTATTTCAATATGTAATTTTAAAAATGGATGACCACTTAAAAACTTCATCTCAGAGTGAGTCCCCTTCTTGTGCGTTCCTAATGTTCAGACTCCTTAGCTGAGGATCTTCTATCATATGCATATTAGTAGTTCATGTTTGTAAGAATATCCTAGTAGTAGATACAAAGGTGTTCAAAACATGTTTGTTGAACTGAAAAAAAGATTCCTTATCACTCCCTTAATCTCCAAAGCAATCATCATTATATATTTTATTAAAATCAGCTGTAGGAAAAATATCTCTAAAAAAATCTGAGATCTAAATTTGGAAGCAAGGACCACAGTAGAACCCACTTTTTGATTGTCTTCTTCATTCTACTGAACATGTACAGAATCACAGTTTGCAAGGACACAAATCAGGTAATTAGTAAGTGAACCTTACAAATGCAAATTTATGAAATTCTGAATTGGCAGAAGTAATTCTGGGATATGTAGAGGAAAATGTGATGCTTGCATTTCTTAGGCAGATAAAACTGAAATTCAATGAAATGTTCGTAAAGTTCTACTAAAAATTTGGCTCTGGATAATGCATCAAGTTACATAAATATTAATTTGTAAAACTGATGATACAGCTACACTTTGAGTTTGCCAAATCATCACAGAATCATAGTAATAGAAACAGTGGCTAAGCTTAAAAAGAAAGCAACAAGCCCCCCTTTTTATTTGTTCCCATATTTTACTATTAAATAAACAACTTTCCCAGAGAGGACCCTGAAAATAAACCTGCAGCTCATCTACCCTTAGGGTTTTATGTTATAAGAACCTAAATTCCCTTTGCTGTTTATACCTATCTGTTAGATTTTTCTATTACTTGCAACTAAAGCATTCTAACTCATAGAAGGACACATTTTCTCTTAGTTCCATTTTTTTTACCATGTAGTGGACACTGGCTGTTCCCTGTGGTGTATCAATTATTCCTTGAAAAAAAAAAGGTTTTATTCAGGTGCCCATATCTTATTTACACAGCCATCAGTCCGACCCCACTTCTTACTCCAGTGCTGGGCAATTCCCCAGCTTTGCATTTTCTGTGGGTCAGCTTCCCTTGTGATAGGCCAGTGATTACCAGCAAAGTGGGGTAGCTCCCTACTTATTGTTCACATCTGAGAGAGCAAGTTTTCTAATTCTGTGTTCTAAACAAGAGTCCCTACATTCAAGTTGACTTAGGTCACATGCCTACCAAACAACCAATCACTTTGGGTAAGGGGATGAAATGTGTCTGTCTTGCTAGTGGTTTCAGCCCCCAGCAAGTTTGCTATGGATTCACTGTGACCAAAGAAATGAAGTAGAATGTTTCTTTGTGGTGAAGGGTCTATTACCCAGCTTGTTCTCCCGGCGGTAGGTCGAGCACTAGTGTCTCTGCCTCTGCCCAGAGCACTGGACTGAATGCTCTATATAGTGCAATAATAGCTTATAGTCTAAAGGTGTGGAAACAGTAGCCTAGCAACAGGCCAGTTACACCATCAGGTGGTTTAAGTTCAGGGAGGATCCTGGTCATGGAAACCCCAACTTGCCCACATGTTGACTGGCTTAAACCATGCATAACCCATCTGGGGGTCAGGTACAGTCAAGTATTGTATGTGAGGGTTCACTGTCAGAATGAAAAGCTATATGCTGTTAAACTGGGGTGAATAGGTAATAAATGCTGAGTAGGTAGGCTTGCCAGATTTAGCAAATAAAAATGTGAGGCACTCAGCTAACTCTGAATTTCAGATAAGCAACAAATCACTTTTAGTGTAAGGATGTCCCCCAAATTTCATGGGACATCCTTATACTAAAAAGAATGTTTTTATCTGAAATATAAATCTCAGATAAAATTTAGCTGGGTGCCTGGCTACCATATCTTAGAGGTAAACATTACAATATGTACAATTCAACACTGTAGAACATAGTTCTGGGTGGGCAATGGGAGTGGACAGATGTGATAATGAGTTCAATGAGGATACCAGTTAATGTCAGGAGTTTCATTTAAATAAACATCCATCTAATTACCATCACTATAAAGTAGATATCACTACCATTATCCCTATTTTATGTGTGACTCCAAATGTTAGGCTAAGAATGGTTAATTAATTTAGGGTCACAGAGCTAGTTAAGTCACTAATCTGGGGGTACAAAATCTCTAATCTGGACTCCAAAACTCCCATGCCTCTCTTCCCTTCTGGAAAACATCAGTGTGGGAGGGACACACTTCTATCCCTACTCAACCATCTCCAAACCCCTTTCCTTTGACTGTAAAAGTCTCTTTCCACATTAATTATGACCCTATTTTAAATATGGCTCCAGAGTTCAAGAGAAAAACATATGCAGAATGGGGAAAACAAGACAATATTCAAGGCCAGCTGATGAGAAAGTCCTGGATGTTTGAGTTTTCCTGAAGGTCATTTTTTCCATTAAATATACACATACTTCCCAAGAACTCAGTTGGTGGTAGTTCAAAACTCATGTACCTGCACATACCTTTAGTATAACTGATTTCACACATTCCAAAAGGCTGTATGCATCTCTACAACTTTGTAAGCAAAGTTCATTATCTCAGTGAGTGGTTCATGTAGAGAGGTCTTAATGTCTAACTTAAATCCATCATTTTACAGAGCAAGGCTTTTGAGCCATTCTCAAACGATGTAAAATAGCAGCTAACCAACAGCACCCAAATCCTCTTCAATAAGCTCCTGGTCAGGATTCTCTTCTGCTCATTAAACATACAGTTCACTTTTCTTTTCCTTCCAGATCAAATTCCCAAACCCATAATCAATTAAAAACCCCAGTGTTTTTGAACATTTTCCAAGTTGGTCCACCACACACTGATGTTACAATCAGGACTCCAATGATCTGCATGTGTGTTCTAGGCACCTATGTCCCAGCTCATTCCCTGCATGGCCAGTCAGCTGCCATCTTTTGCCAGTCATGACAGGTGGGAGGCAACAGTGAGTGGGTGAGGCTGCTTGGCATGTTGTTGGAGCAGTGATGTGGTGACGTGTGCTTTGGTCAGCAGCAGAATAATGCTTCCAGCTGCAAAGGGTGACACTAACCTCCAGGTGTTGTTAGCAAAGCAATTGGACCGAAGAGTTAGTTCCCCAGGTGGTTAAGAGCTGCTCTCCTCATGGGGCAGTTCTTTCTCACTAAATCTTTGCTCTCACATAATTATGAGGTTACCCTCCAGAGAACAGGCTCAAGACTAGTGAATGCCATTGCCTGCAGGAAGTGGAAACTCTGGGAAAACCTGTTTGTGAAAACATGGCCTCACTCCAGGAGATCTCAGCAGCCTAATGCGGTGGGCTTCCATGGCAAAGGCAGCTTGCTATGGCTGGTTAACTTTAATATTAGTCTGTATTTAAAAAATGGAGAAAGCAACTCATGCATGTCTTTCTCTACCCACATATTCCTCTTCATTTATTAATGCTAATAGCTGCTTTCACAAAAGCACGTAAAACACTTTTCTACATTACTGGTCAGTGTTCATTTTGTGGTACTGTGACCCTCAGATCTTTTTCTGCCTAGTTTGCACAAAATGGATCCTCCCTAATCCCTCTCCTACCTTTTCCTCGTTCCTCTTTATTGATTGAGCTCTTGTCAAATTGTGACTTAACTTTCAATCCTGTCTTATTCACATATGCCCTCATTTCTCTTTGACAATTTAACAAAGTCAATTTTCTATTTTAATCTGTTCCTTATAGCATCGTGGTGGCCTAATTTGGGTTTCTGTATACTTAATGACAATATTTTCTATTAAATTTGATGAGTCATTGGTTAAAAAGTAAATTGTCTGAAGTCTAAAACAGATCCCATAGAATCCCCATACACACATTTCCTCTGGCTGGCTGCCCTTGAATAGTGATTAAAACTCAGAAATATTAGGTAGCTGGTCATATAGAGAGCATTCAGTGTATCTCAAGTTGCTTTCTCCATACCATATTAGCCTCTGGGGTCACTTTTTCTTCCTTCCATGTGAATACTCACAGACACAAAGTTATGTCTATATTAAACTGATCGAAGTAGGGTTGTGCTGCAAAAAGATACCACTTAATGTACTCTAAATATGTCTCAACCTGATCTCTGTAAGCAATCTTAATTTTGGAAACTTTTCCAGATAATCAGATAATTGGTGAGATATTTTGTCAGGTATGTCGCACGTGTATGTTACTGTGTTACAAGCAATGATCTAGGCATTGGGACTCCAATAAGAGCCATACAAAACAACTGCTCTTACAGAGCTCATGTATAGTGGTGGAGTCGGGGGCAGATTCTAAATAAATATGTATCTGTCACGTGGTGATAAAGAAGAGAGTGATGGTAGCTGTGCGAGGAAGTGGTGCTATTAATCACCAGCATCTAACTAGTCATCCGTCCTTGACCCTCTGCTCATCTTCTCTATGTTCCAAAACTTGGGAAATTCATTTGCTCACATAGTTACTTCCCAAGGCCGATTTCTAAATTTATGTCTATATCTATTCCTTTCTAGTTTAGATTTTACCATTACCTGCAGGGATGATTTCAATTTTCCAGTTGATTTGATCTAAAATAGTCTTTATTATAAAGTATTCCCATAGGAAATTCCAGGGATCCTGAGAACAGTATTACAAGGAAGTTACTGTGTCTATAGTTTTGTATATGTAGATATTGGGCAGGCCAAGTATCTAATTGAATATACTACATTTTTAGTTTTTCATTAGGTGTTTGCCATTATATAGGCTCAGGGAAGTCACCAAATACAATTTCAGCTATCAGCCATCTTACTTTAATTCTTCTTCAATAAACAGCCAGGGAAGGAATTCCCCATAGTGCTTCTCAATAGATTTATTAATTCTCAACCAGGCAAATTCAAGGAAAAAATACCACAGTAACTTTGCAGCTGTTATAAATGTCAGCTTTCAGGTTATCAGCCTTTTATAGTCAGCTGGAGTGTAGACATATGGGCACATCCTCATACTCAACTTTTGCTGTGTTGAATCATTTCCAAATCTGGAAGTGCCTGGCGTTTGGGAACGCCTCAGATAGAATGGACAAAATGATTGTGAGTCAAAGTTGAAGCCATTTTGTTTCCATTTAAGGATGGAAACCACAAGGTAATTTATTTCTTTATTTACTGGTTATGAGTGTGAAAACTTACTCTTTTCTCTGCTTTACAGCACTTTCTCATTTACAGGATGACTTCAAAGGGAAAGCTGCAATTACCAGTTTCTATTTCCACCTGGCCATATGGCCCTAAAGAAGTGTGGACAAAGGGCTCAACCTGGCTTCTGAATGTGGTTCCACAAATCAAGGCTAGCTCATTGACCCAAGCTGAGTCCTAAAACATTTTTCTTCCTAGGCGAAAATTTTAAAATATCAGTTCAGAAAAAAACAAATGTCAGCTGTGAAATGAATACCCCTTATGGAGGTGAGGGATTTCACCGTTTGATTCCAATTAGAGGTAATGGGAATCATAAGGATCCTTGCTGTATGTCTCCTTAGTGTAGGTGTTATTTTCGCAATTAAAGCACTATGTGTGTCTCTGTAGGGTTTTTATTTAACTGGAAAACATGGTATGACATATGTCAAATTTTATCAATTTTTGGGCCTATTCATGAAAAATTACTTTGCATTGCTGATGTGTAACATCTATATCCCAAGTCTCCCATTCCAAACATCACTGCAAATTGGTTTCTATTGCTTCACTGTCAATGGTCCATGGCCTTACAAATAGATTTATGAATGACACCCCTTAAGTAACAACTTAGGAATAGGACAATTTCAGGACTTTTAAAACGTTCCTTTTATTTTCCTGGTGCCAAAAGTTATATATGCACGGGTCTTGTCTGAATGAAAGCTATAAATGCACTTGGAACACATCTGGAAGTAGAATTCACTCAAACATTATTTTACTAATCATTAACACTTCTACTTGTACAATATCCTTGAATATTTATTCAAGGAGACACTTGACTAAACCTTGGTTACCTTAGGGAGAAAAAAAGGTTAGTGAATATAATAGCACCCCATACTCTTCTTACAGGGCATAGTGGGTGTAGGGGTTTGTGTTTACAGATGTGCAGTGGGCCCCATTCTTCCCTGAGCACACCAGGGGGGACTAGTTTAACACCTTCTTGGATACACTATTGAGTGGAGCAAGCTTGCCAAAGACAGAAGTCAAAACTACAAAAAGAGAACTCCCACCAGCCATTTTGAAGTTACCACAGAAAGGAAGAAGCTGTATGAAAATCTTTTACAAATGTTGTCAAGACTCATCACCACTAGAGAGAAGGAATGGAATTTACAAGCCACCTAGGGGTAACCTCTGCCCTTTACAGCTGTTGGCCTTCTCTGTGAGGCTGTTGGCCTCACACTCTCATCTCTGGCCCTTCCCTCTGACTCAAGGGAAAAGAGGGCCCTCCCTTTCCTTAAAGATTCACTTTGATCTCTTCCATCTTCTAAGGGGCAAGGTTTTCCCTTCCACCACTTCCTCCTTCCATATTGTGTATCTCCCCTTCCTCTATGGATCCTCTGCCCCTGCGTCCTACATTTCCAAGTTTATCCCCATCTCGATAAATATGTCTCTTGAACCTGAAGCCCCAGCTCGCAACTACCTGAGTCTTAAAAAAAATTTTTTTTATCATTACCAGACTTCTTGCAAGGGTGGGTATTTAAATGTCAAATTAATGTGTTATGAAACTAAGAAAGAACAAAAGCAGTTGATAGGTGGGGTAACGCTTTGCTAAAACAGCTCTTTCTAAAGTCAACAGTAACTTTCTTTAACATGAAATGTGTGCCATCACCTGCTTCTATAAAGTCTCTTTTCCTTTCCCTTCCATAACTCTAAATATTTTTGCTTTTCTTTCTACTTTTCTGAAACCTTGTTTAGTTCTTTTTCCTTTTAGCTACACCAGCCCCAAAATCTTGATTTTTTTTTTTTACTTTTATTCTACTCACTTTTTAAAAATGTACATTCAGTAAGATGACTCCTCTTGGCATGTAGGTCTGAATGTAGTCATACAGTGTAAGACAGTGTGTGACAGCCACCACAAACAAGATGCAGAAGTGTTCCATCCCCTTCCCAAAGTTCTTCAGCTTGCCCTTTGTAATTCACCTCTTCTCCACCCTAATCCCTTGGCAACCACTACTCTATTTTGTGTTCCTAAAATTTTGCCCCTCCCAGGATGTCATGTAAATAGAATTACATAGTACATAGCTTTTGAGCGTAACTTCTTTGACTTAGCATACTACATTCATGTCATCTACATGGCTTTATCTAGCAAAACATTTTCCTTCCTATCGCTGTGTAGTTTTCCATTGTATGGATGAACTATAGTTTATCTATTTACCTATGAAGGGTATTTGGGGTCTTTCCAGTTTTTATGGGCATGATTATGAGTAAAGACATTATAAATATTCATGTGTGAAGTTTTTGTGTATTCATGTTTTCATTCTTGAGTATGTATTGCTGAATCATGTGGTAAGTATCTGTTTAACTTTGTAAGAAACTGCCAAAATCTGCTCCAAAATGGCTGTAGCACTTTGCATTTCCACCAGCAATGTATGAGAGTTCCACTGGTCCCACATCCTCTTCATCATTTGGCATTTTCATTTTCTGTAATTTCAGTCATTCTAATAGGTTTGTAATGGTACCGCATGGTGGCTTAAATTTTCATTATCTCTATTGACTAATGATGTTGAGCATTATTTCATGTGCTCAAGTGTCAACCTGTTATCTTCTTTTGTGAAATGTCAGTTCAAATCTTTCGTTCATTTTTAAAAAGTGGGTTATTTTTGTACTGTTGAGTTTTGAGAGTTCCTTATATATACTAGACAAAGTCCTTATTGAATATGTGATCTGCAAATATTTTCTCCCAGTATGGCTTCTCCTCAGGTTAGTCTCTTCAGGTTATCTTTTACAGAAATTTTTAATTTTGATGAAGTTTTATTCATCAATTTTTTCCTTTGTAGATTATGCTTTTGATGGCATATCTGAGAAATCTTTGCCTAACCAAGAGAACAAACATTTTCTCCTATGTTTTCATCTGAAAGTTTTGGTTTCATAGTTTTGTACTTTATATATTTAACTCCATAATCTGTTTTTAATTAATCTTTGTGTATGCAAGGCATGGACTGATGTTCATACTTTTTGCATATGAAGATCCTAATTGTCCCAGAACCATTTGTGGAAAAGGTTAGTTTTTCCCCATTAAATTGCCTTTGTACTTTGGCAAAACTCCATTTGCCAAAGTTGACCATTTATATATTTATATTTCTGGGCTCTTTGTATGATATATACCAAATGTTTGTCTTTTTGCCAGTACTATCTGTCTTGAATCCTGAAGCTTTATGGTAATTCTTGAAATCAGGTAGTCCTCCAATTTTGCCTTTATTTTTTTGGCTAGTCTAATATTTTGTGGGTTTTTTGGCCCTTTAGGAAAAATATTTTGAATTGGGTTTGTCACTATCTACACAAAATCTTGCTGGGATATTGACTGGGAATACATTGATCAGTTTGGAGAAATTGACATCCTAACAATATTGAGCCTTTCAATAAATTAATATGGTATATCTCTCCATTTATTTTGGTCTTTGATTACTTTTATCAATATTTTGTAGTTTACAGCATGTGGGCCCTGCACATATTTTGTTAGTCTTCTTTTCCTAAATATTTCGTGCTATTGTAAACGGTGCTGCTTTCTGGATCCACTTCTGAGGCTCATTTCTTCAATCTGTGTATCTAGTTTCGCTACTCTCACTGATTCTTCCACTTAAGCCTGTGTTTAACTCTGGTATAGTGCTACAGGATGACCATCAGGTGGCGGATGTTCACCATGATAAGGTAAAATGGCCCATGAGTCCAGCCATCCTAGCTAGTCTTCAGCTCTTTTGGAACATTCCCAATGCTACTGACTGATATTAAAAAATTATTCTTTTACCCCTTTCATTTTTCCTCTCTTCCTTCACTGTACTTGAGCTTCTTAAGAGGATGGAAAGCTGTGGTAGGTAAGGTACAGTGTAACAACAGCAGTGTTTTTTTCCCAGTGCATCTAGTGAATCAAGGAAGCTGCCCTTGCTAATCGAACCTCTCATATTCTGTAAAGCCAAACATTCCTGTGATCTAGGAAATGGGTTTTCTGGTAACTGTGACCATGTAAAGAATGTCAAATACATTATTCATTTTGGGGAATTTGCTCATGATATTTGTTAGTGCTTGTTGAGAAAGCCATTGCAGCCCATGGAGTACCCTTCACAACACCTGGTCCAGTGTGTGAAACCTAGAAGGGGCTCAGAGACCATTGTATTAAGTTGGATAGACAAGTGTCATAAATGTACATATAAATGGTGCTAGGTCATTTTCTGAGCATACAGTGCAGCTACAAATTACTCCTTAATTGAACCTGGCGGGTTGGTTACATAAAAAACATTAATTTACCTGCTTAACTAAAGGCAAAACTCACCTAAGAACCTGAAGAATGTAATTGGTATCGGTTTGATAAACAGAAATCTTAACAACCATTATCAGAGAGTAAAGAACTTTAGTAGAGAGCTAGAATAGAGAATTTAGTGTCCAGAAAATTTTATTATCTTCTGTTTGGAAAATACCAATCCCTTCTCTAGAATGGAAGTTCTTTTTTCTACTTATTCTTTCATCCTAGGAAAAAATTTAATTCTTTCTTTCTACTATATATGGCATTAGATGGCTTCTTATTTAAAATATTTGATTAAATAATTTGCCTTTTCACCAAAAACAGGGTGAGGAGCTTTATCTGCCCACAAAATACAAACTAATATGTCTTTGTTCATATTAGGAAAGGATCATTTTTTTGATAGATAATTATACACACTTGAAAGAAAATGTATTAACACTTACATAGAAAGTACAAGCACTGAAAATCAGTTTGAAATTCACATTTATCACTACTTTAGAGTTCCATTTAGTCTATGAATTAGCTCAGCAAACTGTATCAAGTTATTCCTATTTGATAGACAATCATTTTACCTGAGAGATGGCCTTCTCCATGGGGCCATTTGTCTGATCAGATATCAAATGACTTGTGGATTATTCTGACTTCAAAGGCGGCTGGCACTGAGACCTTCAAGGTGGTCTGTAATGCTTTGAGTGTTGAGGCCACCTGTCAATGTAGCTTCCAAATTAAAGAGCATCTGCTGGGCAATGAAGGGTAAGCTTCCTCTTCAGATGAGGCTGATTAACCTTGAACAATTTTACATTTTCAATACCAGTTAGCATGGGGAAAATATCATGAAGACAATTCCAATTCCCTTTATGGCTGGGAAAGACACAGTTGCTTGTCAAAAAATCATAACTTTTCATTTGCAGGGTTGCAGAATTTTAGGACCATTTTGAGTAAAGGATTACAATATTCTATTTTAGTCAGTTTCTGGAAATATTTTGGTACTATATATTAATGGAAATTAATGATTTGAGTTCTTGAGATACATTTTGAAGAGAAAAAATTACAATTATTTGTCAGCCACATTTTTTTGGCTTCACAAAACTCTAATAAGTATTTGTCTATCCTTTTCCCTCTTGCTTATTATTCATTGCCAAATATAAAAAGGAGGTCATCATGGCAGCTGACAATAGTTTATAAAACTTCTGTGTTTGGGCTACTCATGTTATAAAATACAAGACTTAGGGTAAACTAACTTCTGTACTTTTTAAACTTTTGATTAAATTTAGAAAATTAAATTCAACTATTTAATAAAAATAATAAAAAAGGTAACAATCCCATCATGAATTAAAATAATCCATATGTTTAATTTTTCATATGAACTCTCATTTGGATGTTTTTACTGCTTTATCAATTTTATATGAATTTATATGTGGAAACTCCATTTTCTGAAGCATATGGGGCTTCCAAATAAGTTTTGTTACAAAACTAGCTGAGTCTTGTACACTTTATTTTCAAGCATTTGAAAGAAAAGAAGAAAATGATTTCTATTTATTAGGATCTCTGAAACTAAGCTTAGTCAGGAGTTAGCTTAGACAAAATATGGAGCAACTCTTCACTATCTATTTTTAGATAGAGCTTCAGGAGTACATAATTAATTTTGTTTCTTTTTGAATTGTAACTATGAGCTGGCACTAAATATCGGATGCTGATTTCCATCATGTACTTTGAAGTTTCAATGTTTGCTATTCTCTTTTGTTTTAATAAGCTTCAGAATAAATAATTTTGAAATGTTGCCTGGATCTTCTAACATTTTAGGGAACCAAAGTGGCATTAGTTGTTGCTTTATGACTTCATGCTTATCACTAAAGATTTTTAAAAACCTTCTATTTTACACTCAGAAAAATGTTGCAAAATAGTCCAGTTTCCATATGCCCCTCATTTAGCTTTCTATATAGCTTTCCCTCATGTTAACACTTTGCATGACACAGGATCGTTATCAAAACTAAGAACTTAACTTTGGTACAATACTATTAACTAACCTACAGACTTTATTCAGATTTCACAGGATTTTCCAATAATATCCTTCTTCTGACTGATGTCCTGATCCAGAATCTCACACTGCACTTAGTTATCACGCCTCCATACTTTCCTTGGGATAACTTTTAAAATACAATCTTAAAGCACTTTTACATAGTAACTTTCTTTCCTTCATTTTTTTGTTTTAACTTTGGTTCTTTTTATTGTCACCATTTAGAGAATTTTTCTAGAAAAACCTTAAATCATCTTTTTTTGGTATCCTCAACTGCCATCTTTGTTTTGAGGAAAGTAAACATCACAGACATTTACAGTGATTTAAATGAGTACTTAGAGTTTGAGTACTATTCAGTCTCAGGCATGTGGAGCTTGTTGCTGGGCTAAAGGGGAAAGACAGCTAAACAACATATGGTCTTCAGAGCTTTGAAATGTCCAGTCAAGTAGTAAAATTAAGAGACATTCAGAAGCAACTATTGCTTGAGAACTGAATCAGTAGCAAAGTTAAGAATTCATGCATTTCAACTTCAGTTCAGCAGAGAACTGAAAAGGAGCTTCTTTTTAAAAAAATTTCTTGTTTTAAGGATTTCAGAGAGACAGTTTTAGAGTGTATTGCATTCTTTATGATGCTACAATTATAAAGTCATGGAATTTTAACCTGAATTATCATTATAGCTATTAACTTTCTACTATCCCATTATCAATTTCATTAATTAAAATATTTTATTTTCAATAAAAACAGAAATCATTGAGTTATTCTCTAGAGGTTATAGAACAGACATTATAGCTTTATAAGACTATAAATTGGATGAAATTTATATATCCAATAACACGTGATTAGTGGTAGAGAAATATGTACCCATAATATTGTAGAGGAATGTTTAATGACTTGAGAGCCATTTTATACTGTTAGGAGAAAATAGCTTACCAGGCAATATGTATTATGTGAGCCTAACTTTTTTTTTTAAATCAAGGTATCATTGATATACAATCTTATGAAGATTTCACATGAGCAACATTGTGGTTACTACATTACTACACTCCCCCCTGTTATCAAGTCCCCACCACATACTCCATTACAGTCACTGTCCATCAGCATAGTAAGATTGAGCCTAATGTTTTAAGAAAAAAAATATAAAACCTGGTATGTGTAGAAAAAAAAAAACTGGAAGTGCATACACCAAAATGTTAATCTCTGTATAATGAGATTTGAGGTAGAGTTTACTTTCCCTTTGGTTTGAGAAAAATGTTATTTAAAAATCTGAAATGAAAATGTGTGGAGCTCTTAGTATATTTTGTCTCCAACTTACAGCCTTAAAACTAAAATTTATTTTTTCTTATTTTTGCAGCATGGAATAACTGTAATAATAGGTAGTAACTATAGGTTTTGAAATACTGAATTAATGTATTTGGGAAAGGAGATACAATAGGGTTTTAATGTTCAAGCATGCATTTTTTTGTTACATCAGAATTTTTCCTATGAATTGTTTTTTCTAATATTTTTTCATGGTTTTTAATTTAAATTATTTTGGATTATTATTCAATACAGAATTAAATATCTTTAGCAACTAAGGGTTTGTGTAAAAACATTCCTGAACTACCATAATCAATAGGATAATCATAGGTACCTTTACTGATATTATGTGCTAAATTTTATATGTATTATCCCAGTTCATATTTAAATACCCTGGTGAGGTACAAATTGATGTTATACCCATTTTAGAGATGAGCAAGTAACAATACAGATGGTTCAATAACTTGTCCAAGATTTTCAGCTGGTAAGTAATGGAATTGGGCTTTGAACCCAGGCAGTCTGTGCTCTGAACCATGATACTTTATTAATTCTATTAAGTAATATAAAGACTTCTATTAAGGAAATTTTTTTAAAACCACATTTTACACTAAATCATACTGATGATTTAACCTGTCTTCAGTTATGTGGATAGAAAATTTCAGTCTCCAGGCTGTCATAAGAATAATAACAGAAGTGCAACTCAAATGTTTCAATGTATGGAATTGGGCATAATTCAGATGTTATTATGTCTACGCCAATATTAACAACATAGCTATCAATTGCTGAGCTATTCCTCTATGTCAAGCATTGTGCTTTACACAAATTATTTTGGGTAATGCTCAGAACAATGGGAGATAGGTCCTTATTATTGTGCCAGTTTACTTATAAGGAAACTGAAACTTTGAGAGACTCACTAACTTGCCCAATTTAATAGAGCAATAGCACCAGGAACTAGAACCTAGGTTTTTCTGATTCTAAAGCTGGGCTTTTAAGCACTACACAATGCTAACTTTTCCCAAAGACTCTGGTATAGTTGAATTGCACTTGCCTTATCTTTGTTAGAAGTATTCTTATATTTTAAGGTTGATTGCATAATGAAATGTTTCAATAGATTTACCACAAGGCCAAAGACCTTTACACCACCTTTTATAACCCACACTTAGGGTGGTCAGCCATTCAGGTTTGCTTGGGACTTCCCCCACTTAGCCCTGGAAATCTGGCCTCCAAGGATGCCCTTCATTCCTGGGTAAACTGGGACGGTTGGTTTCCTCGGCACATGCCAATTTTAGAAGTGAACCACCATGTTTCCAATCCAGTTAAACTAAGCTTTCATGTAAATATGTTCCAGAACAAAAACCTGAAAAGAAACAGGGAGAAAGGAGAGGGAAGAGGGGAATGGTATTATATTCAATGTGTGCTAGTAAAAAACAAATAAATAAATAATAGATGCCTATAAAGGTTGCCTTGTACCTGCAGAGGGGAATGAGTCCTGCGTTTTACAGGAGGTAGTGCTACCTGCTTAGCCCATGGCCCAGTGATTTTAGCTGCAATGCTTGTATCAGAGATTCATAAAATTTGAAAGAGTGTGTTTTCACAAAACAAAAAGATGACCTGAGGGTGACTGAACCTGCACTCTGCACCTGAGATTCGAGAGCACGCCCATCACTCTGCCCTGCATCCGGGCCCCTCTGCTTACGCATCTCGCCTTCATCACTGTTCTCTCCTTCCTATTGGATAAGTGTCCGCAGGATACAAAGATTCTCTAGTGCATCCCAATTTAGAGATAAAACAAACACAATCCCTTTCCCAGTCCTCTTCCTGGAGATTACCTATCACTCTGCTCCTCTCCAAGGTCGTACATCTCCCAAGCAGGGTCTTTCACGTGCTATCTGCCCATCCTTGTGTCCATGTGCTCTTCCCTTCACCTCAGTCAGCTGTCACTCTGTTAACCAAAACTACGCTTTTCAAAGTCGTCGGTGACCTCCATTTGCCAAATCCTCTAGGCACATCTTCATCAACTTTCTCAGACTCTCAAAGGCATTAGACAAGGTGACTCTAATTCCTCTGAAATACACTCTCTCTGGCTGGTCCTGACATACTTCCTGGGTTTCTGCTGACTCACTAGCCTCTTCCCTTTTTCTCTTGCTAACTCCCTCTCATCAGCCTGAACTCTACGTTTGGGTGCTTTTCAGGGTTCAGTCCTCAACCAGTTTCTGTTACTCCTGTATACCTTCTCCCCAGGCAACCTCATTCCACCCAGAGCTTCATTTACAAACTAGCTTATCACTCCCAACATTGTACTTTCAACTCATCATTTCTCTAGATTTGATTTTTGTTTTTCATTCACATGCTTGCTTAACAATGCCATTTAGTTATCTCACAGGTTTTTTAAACTTAACAATCAGGTGGACTTCTGATTTCCCAGAAGTATTGCTTTTGGTCTTCCCCAATGCGTGGGACCTCTATCTTGATTGCTCCCTTTCCCATAATTCTCCATTCTGATTCTGCAAGGTCTAGGGATTCTACTTTCAAATATATCTCAAGCCCAGAAATGCTTATTGTCTTGCCAATGGGTTTCAGCCCTGGACAAGTTCACTATGGATTCAATGAGACCGAAAAATGACACTGGAATGTCCTTGGGGTGAAAGGGTTTATACACAACTTTATTCTCACCGTGACAGGTCAATCACTAGAATCCCATCCACTCAGAGTGAGTCTGCAGGCAGTAAGCCGGTCTCTGCCTCTGGACCTCTCTGCCCCCACAGACCTCTCAGTCTCCATCCTCAGTGCTGCCAACACTCCAGCCTCTGCTGTCCTGTGGCCATGCAGGCATGCCACCATGTCACCCAGAGCACTGGGCACTTTATATAGAGTCAGTAACAATGTATTGCCCACATGTGTGCAGTGAGCTAGCCAGCCAGGGCCAGGTGAGAATCCTGGCCACAGGAACCTTCACTTTATCCACACCTATCCATTATCAATTTTTCCCTTCTTCCTTACAACAAAATTCTGGTTGTGCTGGGGGTGGCAAAGTACTCAGCTGAAAAGCTGCATTTTTCAGCTTTTCTGACAGATTGTGTAGCTAGAGTCCTGGTAAATAGAATATAGGCAGAACCTAGTGTTCTTTCAGTAAAGACCTTTAAAAGGGGGATACACACTACAGACTATTTGTTCTGCCTTTCTTTTCTTATCTGGAGGGAAGACACTCTGGCTAGGGCTCCATCAACCATATTGCAATTCATAGATTGTTTTGAGGGTGGAGGCATAGTCTAGGAAAGGTGGAGGTGGGAGCAGGAGGAGCCCCATTTCAGCCCTGGAATGCTCATTATGTAAGAGAAAATTAAATCCCTGCCTTATTTTTCCCTCCTCCTATTCCAAAGACTAGCTCATTGTCTTCCTTTAATTCTCAGGCTAGATGTCACATTTCTGACCATTCTGCCTGTCTTGCCAATGGGTTTCAGCCCTGGGCAAGTTCGCTATGGATTCAGTGTGACCAAAGAAAATGACAGCAAAATGTTTTTGGGGTGAAAGGGTTATAGCCAACTTTATTCTCACAGTGGCAGGTCAGTCACTAAAATCCCGTTCACTCAGAGCGAGTCTGCATGCAGCAAGCCAGTCTCTGCCTCTGGGCCTCTGTCCGCACAGCCGTCCCACACAGCCGTCCTCTGGGCCTCTGTCCTCAGTGCTGCCACCACTCCAGCCTCTGCTCTGCTGCAGCCTTGCAGCCCTGCCACCGTGTCATGCTTTTTTTATAGAGCAGAGCTCTATATAGGGCAGAGCTCTTTTTATAGAGTCAACAGCCATGTAGTGCCCACAGGTGTGCAGTGAGCTAGTCAACCAGGGCCAGGTGAGCATCCTGGCCACAGGAACTTATTTTATCCACACTGCCTCAATTTGATTATCCTCCATATCTCATCATTATTTCCAATTATTTCCATCTTTTAATTTTCATTTTTGCACTCATCACAGTTTATCATAATTTGTCAACATTGATCACAATGTTCTTTGCTTCACTTTCTCATTAAATCTTAAATTCTGTGAGGAGACAGATGATGTCAAATTTGTTCATTAGTTTTGTTCTCAGTCCGCAAGCATCTAACAGGAGTGCCCAGTATTGGTTGGTTTGTAGCCTTGAATGAACATTAAAATCATCTGGGGAGGTTTTAAGGTCCTACCCTCCTAGAGTCAGATGTGACTGGTTGATGTTGAAACCCAGGATCAACACATTTTAAAAACTCTCCAGGTGATTCTAATGTACAGCCAGGTTTGAGAGCCCACAATATGCCAGTGGTTCTCAACCCTTGGCTACATATTCAAGTCACTGTATTAGTTTTTAAAGTAATAGTAGTTTAAGGAACCCACCACCAAGATTCTGATTTATTTGGTGTGTGTTTGGGGAGCTCTGAGTACAAATTTTCCCAAGTGATTCTAATGTCGGTCAGAGGTGGGAATCATTTGTGTCAGTGCTCAATACTGTCTGTTGCCTGAATGAACACGGTTCACTATATGATTAATTTAAACATAAGCATGTACCACAGGCTATACATGAAAGAGTACTGTAATACTGATTTCTATTCCTCCTCTATAGAAATTGGTTGAATTTCTTTGCCAGCAATTGTCTCTATTCTAGTTGATATCAAGTTTTCTTCGCACCCTCCCCCTCTCTTTCTCTCCTCTTATTGATGTATTGATGTTACTAATCATTCTTGGGACACAATGGGATGCATGCTTCTTTATATCTGAACCCTTAATTATTGGATGATCATTCTCAGTTTTGTATCTACAACTATATCAAGTTCACACTTTAAATTCAGAGCCAGTTATATCCCAATTTATAATCCTTACTCCTCCAACACACCAGGTGTTGCAAGGACATAGTATCTGGCACAAAGCCTGTCATGGAAAAGGTGCTTGGTGAGTATTTGTTAATGAATGAATTCATTAGCTGTATATAGAAAGTCTTGCCATGCCCAGAAGCTCCTCAGAAGGCCTGTGCTCTCTTTATTTACTTGCGTGCAGATAAAGTGAAGGTTCCTGTGGCCAGTATTCTCACCTGGCCCTGGTCGGCTAGTTCACTACATGTGTGGGCAATGCATTGTTATTGACTCTATATAAAGAGCTCTGCCCAGTACTCTGGGTGGCATGGTTGCAAGGCTGCAGGCGAGCAGAGCAGAGGCTGGATTGGGGGCACCGCCGAGGACAGAGGCCCGGAGGACGGCTGTGTGGGCAGAGGGGCCCAGAGGCAGAGACCAGCTTGCTGCATGCAGACTCGCTCTGAGTGGACGCGATTCTAGTGATTGACCTGCCACTGTGGGAATAAACTTGGGTATAACCCTTTCACCCCAAGAACATTCTACTGTCATTTCTTTGGTCTCATTGAATCCACAGTAAACTTGCCTGGGGCTGAAACCCATTGGCAAGACTTGGGTCATTTTTTCTAAAAGTCTCTGTTCTGAGCCATTATGGTCTGGATTCAGAAGGGTTTGTGAAAATACCAGCTCCAAACTGAAGCTACACTGAAAAGACAGCTCCCAGGATGCAGAAGTCACAGACTGCAAGAAGCCTTTGTGAAAAGGGTTTTAACATCCCCCTCTACTTCCTCAGCCAGAATGCTACCTTTTCCTGTCTTCTGAACTTGATGTTCATACACTGCTTATTCATTTTAATGTTTTATTCCAGCATGACTTTTATTAAAAGAAGTGCTAAAAAAAAAAATTGAGCTGAAAGGAGCTGTGCTCTCTCTGTAGTGCCACAGAACAGTGAGGATTTCCGAGGCATAAAAGAAATGCCAGAGATGGTGCCTTCTACCGGAGGGAACAAAATAAAATGAAGGACCAGAATGCTTTACAAGTCCTGACGCGTGTTGCACATGATCGCTGGCATCAAAATTCGTCCTGTTTCCAAAAAGAAGGCAGAAAGGCATCCTGTTTATCATCCTAAAACTTCTCATCTAACTTGTAAAACACTGATGCAGCCAGACCACACAGACACAAGAACATCAGCTCCAGAAGGTCGGGTCTTCAGAAGGTCTGTCTTCTTACTGCTTCATCTCGGCATCAAGAATGGTAAGTGCTCAATAAATATGTGCTGAATAGTGAACTAATAATTTGAAATTAATTTACATGCAGTGGAGCAAAAAATAAACAAGTACAGGATTTTAAAAGTGAATTATAACATCAAGCAGCCTGGGAGCAAGAGTTTCTTGTCACGTGAAGATTTGAGGAGTTGTGTGTCTAGACAGGAGAAGTCAAAGACTCCCCCTTTCCGCTCTTCTTTTGTATGTGTGTCATTGTTCCAGAGACACAGCTCCTAAATGGGACAAAGATATAATTCATCCCCCTGCCTAAGGGACAAGGAGGAAATATGACCCAGGTACATTATTAATTGCTTTGTGAGCTCCTAACCATGTAATTGTTTTAACGACTAGCAGGTGGGTAAAAGTTCCAGCCTTTTAGGACCTCTAACTCTTGTAAGTGGGGAGATTAGTGAGCATGAACCAGGACAGGGTTCAGGTTGAAACCCCAAGATAGTTACTTTAAAAACAAATGGAAAGATAGCTCACTGTTAAGTGAAAAGTGTGGGAAAGCAGCACTGGGTTCAGTTCAAGCAAGTTGAAAGTAAGAATTCCTTACTGGAAAAGCTTATCTTCATGTGTTTCCAAGGTCAGCTGGAGCTTAAGACAGTCACAGGTGCTGCAGATCTAATCCCTGTTTGCAGCATTCCCAGCTGTGGAATGCACACCTGAGAAATAGAATTCAACTGCGTAACCAAGACCCGGTGAGGAACACAGGCTTTTTCTGTGTCTGCCAGACCAGACTCTGCTTCCCTGATTCTAGTGACTAGTTACCTATTCCTAATACATACACCTCTATTGCACTTTCTTCTTTCCTCAAATTCTGCAGTTGCCCCCTTCTCTAAGGTATCAACAATGACAATTTCCCCAAACTGGGATTCACCCATTTTGAGGTGAAGAGAGAAGCCACTCTTCAAACTCTAGTATCACAAATCTGTCAGTTGCGTATAGAACTGCTGGATGAACAAGTAAATGCTATATAAGGCTAACAAATGGAATTTTGTTTCCTGTGCCCAGCAGTCATCTTGTGATTGAAGCATCCACCCATTCTCTCTTTATATTAGCTTCAAGTTCCAGTTCCTTCTTTAAAGGCCTTCTAAATTTTGTGCCTTTATGGGACTATCCAATAAAAATAGACAATGGCTGCCCGTTTCTGTTTCTGGAACATCTGTAAAATTACTGCACTCTCAGAATCCACTGGAGTCTTTTCTCCTCAGCAGCAGTTAAGTTATTTCTGGATTGTGAATGTTTTACTCAGGGGACTCTGGTTTGAGCAGAGGAAGCAAAGGGTATCCTGGTTGGTGCAAGCTGTGGTGCACCTGTGTCAGAATCGTGTGGTGAATAAATCAGATGCTAGAGGACTCTTGAAAGCTCATGGAGTTCTCTCCCAGTTCTGCACTTTGTTGATGAAGTTCTCTGCAGTTTATAAGAGCCATGAGGAAAAATTTTGAAAAACCTTTCCTATGCAGTCTCTAGCCCTGAGATGAGTGCACCCAGCCTGACTCCTGGCCTCTGTGGTGAACCTCCCTGGATCATTGCTGTTGAGCCAGGCAAAGCTGTATGTGCTTCACATGCATGAACCCATTTAGCTCTCACACGAATACCTACTGTACCACTTGGGGAAATGGAAACACTGAGAGGTCAATCAGCTTGCTCAAGGTCCCACAGCTAATAATCAGCAGAGTTGGTATTTGAACCAAGGCTCCCTGGCTCCAAAGTCCAGGTTCTTAACTGCCTTACCGCCCACATTTTATTGACAGAAAATTGAGCAGGTGTAACTTGATCTTCATCAGACTTCTCATGCCCAAGGCAAGATCCCTAGGACAATCTCTGCCCTTCTGCCGCATGCATAAAGCTTCTCAGACATGTTGGCTGAGTTCCATGATTGTTTTTTTTATAGTCAGGCAATCCTATGTATTAGAGATCTTGTTTTTCTTTTCGTCTCCATAAGCTAACCACTGCATAATGTACAGCAACCCAGCAACCCAACTTTTCCTCCTATACATTTTTGAGCTGCAAAAGTCTTGATTTAGTTATATTTCATGGCTGCTGTGTCTCCATGAATCCCAGCTTTGACTCAACTGTACTTTCCACTGGATTGGAACAACCATCTCCAAGTGGAGATATGTATAGTTATATCTAGATATATAGTTATATACTATATATAATAGATGTAGATATGTAAGACATACATATATATCAGAAATGTAAAGCACTAGGCTAAGGTTTCATGTCATTTCACTTAATCGTCATGACAGCCCTGTAAGGCAGGGACCTTCTTCATACCCACATTATAGAGAATCTGGAGGTCATGGGGTTCCCTAATTTGACCATGGCACATGGCTAATGTTGGCTCTGGGATCCCACTGCTGTCTGACTCTAATCCTTGGGAAGACTGCCACCATTATTAGCAGTGAGAGTAGTGAGTTGCCATGATATAAGTGTCACATTATTGAGCCGAGCTCTCCAGTTCCTCCCTTTTAAGAGCATAGTACAGTATTTTCAAATTCCTTTAGTAAAACACATCCATTCCACTCAATCTCAACCAGGGGAATAGTCTATTCCTGAGGAAGGAAACCTGGTTTGCATTTTTTCTTTGCAAGTTACTGATTTACTGGTCATTTTAAAAAGAAGAATAATATTTACTGCATAGGTTTATTTGAGAATGAATTGAAATAAACATGACTGAGCACCCTACAGAGTGCCTGGTACACATGAGACACCCTCAGTAAATGTGAACAACCACATTATTAGGCAGTTAAGTATAGTATTGTGATTATTGTTAATGACAGTGCAAGGTATGATTACATCTTATATGAAAACTCATACTTTTAAAATCTGAAGTACCTTTAGATATGATTTTCGTTAATTTACAAAGGAGAAAATATAAAATATTTTCCATGCTTAATTTCCACTTCAATTTTGGATCCAACTTGCTCCATCATCTATGGCCTTTCCACATTTGTGTACACACAGAACTTTCCTTCAGTGAGTCATGTGAGTTTTAAATAGCCCTTTATATCCACAGTTCAAAGCATTAAATTTATAAGAGCCCACTCCATAATTGTGCCTTCTGACTTGCACACAATATTTTCTTTCTGTCAGTTGGAGACAGTGAATTAAGTCTTCAAATGCTACATTTTAGACAAAATGTTGTATGGCAACTTGCAGGGGAAGGGGTCTCAGTGCCAATTTGTCCAAGGGCTGCAAAGCAAACATGGTAGATGAGGGAGGACAGGGTAGCAGTGAGGAATGAGGATTAGATGTGACCCAAAGAGAATAAAACCCAAACTGAAATAGGCCAAACACATAAACTGCTATTAAATCACAGCTTTTATTTTCCTGTCTTTGCCCTTCCAACGTTTGGTTTCTCAGTAAATGAAAGGAATCATTTGAAGTAAGGGCCTGGAGAAGGCAGGCCTCTGACCTCTAGCTTGACCACATAGATCAAAGGCAGGCCCCATATGTGTGAGATATTATCTTTTCCAGGCAAGTGGGCATGATGTTTTGTGATGCAGTAGTGTGGAAACAGACAAATAGCCAGATTAGTGACCGCCGAGAGGGCAATGATTGACGTGGGGACTGAGCTTGAGGAATGGGAGACTGGGAAAGCACACCCCTCCCCACCCTGGTGCATTTTGTTTTTGTTTCAGTTCTCACAGATCCTTTAGTGCTTTTTGTTGTTAATTACCCTACTTGTGACTTTGGTCCAAACCACGTTTTTGTTTTTGGTGAATGTTGATCCCTGCAAATGTGTTCCTTGCTTTTTTGTCAACCTCTATTTTTAAAGGGAATTGGTAGTTTGTTTTGCAAAGCAAGACTCTTAAATACAGACTTTTTGGGTAGTTGGAGTATAGGACTAAATCTTTGCTACTACATATCATATTAAAGTACCTTTAATTAAATCTCCATATGAAAAAAGGCTGGAGTAGTCACCTGCTACACAGGCTTTCAGTACATGGGGAAACTACTCTTCCCTTTTCCTCTGTTGTTCCCCCTCCCACCACATGCAAGAGTCCATCCCAGGGGCAGCTCACCATTCTTTCTGGGCCAGTGCTGTGTTGACAGGAGGATGTCGTGGCGAGTCCCAGGAAGTCACCACACGGCTCGGAAGCTTCCAGGTGTCTGGGCCTCCATGCTGTCCTTCATCAGCCTGGTCAGTACTGTTCCTCGAAAGGAGAGCAAAACACAGCCACAGTGAGATGGATTTCAGCTCATGTGGTTGAACTTGACCTTTAAACCATTTTTCCTCATGCACTCCACAGTAATAGCTCTGTGGGAAAGTAGCATTGCTGCCTTTTCATCCTCCGATTTCTTTCTCTCCCCCTTCCTATCTGGCTCTTCCTCTCCTCTCTCTTGCTGTTGCCTGTTGTCCATTTGTGGCTCTCTTCTCAACTTTTTCTTTGCCCCAATGCTTTATTGAATAGGTCCAGCTCCCATTTTTGTGGAAGAAAATTAACAGAATACAACCTTGCTTGATTAATAGGCAAGTCACCAAATTTCCTATTCCCACTTGTTTATCCTTGCCCCTGTTTTTGCAACATACATATGATGCACATTGATACACATGCACTAACATACACACACTGACACACATCAGTACAAACTAGTACACCAACACACGCACACACGTGTGCATGCAGGAAACAGTCATTTCCGAACCTTGGGACATACTTCATTATTCCACTAACAATTCTCAGGAGTAGACTCGAATTGCCAGAGAGTTTACAAGGTCATCTATTACATCCATAGATGACTGAGCTGGGAGGAATTCTTGTCACTCTCTCTGAATAAAAATTACTATTAAAATCTTGTTGAAGCCAGAAAACTGCCAGAGGTATGAAAATAAAGCCTATGTTTCAGCTAAGATACCAGAATGTAATAAATAATAAGGCTTTCTGCTTTCCCAATAGCAGAAGTATGCCTATATTTTAGGGCTTTGCAAAAGAACAGATCTAAGCAGTGAGCTATTCATCATGAGTGAAATGGATTATTCCTGCTTACATGGTATTCATAATGTTCAGGTACCACCAGATAATGAACAACTAGGCACTATAGTTTTATCAAAATGAATTTACCTTAGCAATTTTTAAGTTCTGTAGTATGAACTGGTATGAGTAAGTTAATACAGCCTCAATTATCATGTTAAAAAGAGTGATCTAGTGTTCTTTCTTCTTCCTAATGTCTGTCTAGACAATTTTAGACAAAAGAGACTCATTTTCTCTTAGAGGTGTTGAGTGAGAAGTTACTTGGGATTAGCTGAGTGGTAGAGGGAGGGGATGGAAGTCAAAGGACTTGTAGCAAAGAGCAGTGTGCTTCTTAGGATCTAAAAATGGGGATATGCTCTATGTGGAAACCAACTTGAGAATAATTAGGCTGTGGCTCAATGGCTAAGATCAAGGAAGGATTAATTTTCTTCTAAGATTTTTTTATCACCTCTTTCCTTCAGTAGAGTATAAAATATAATGTTATTTTAATACACATATTTTATCTTTCCTAAGAAATAAAATTAATAAAAGTATGTAAATATACTCTTCATTTATAAATCACTTGAAAAGAATACTATTTTTTTAAATTACCAACCTAGAATCTTATTTCGATAATGTCACTGGGAGCCATGCTGTGGGCTCTAGGACCAGATATTTTATAAGACCACCTTACAATAAGGACTACTTTTCTGTTTCTGAAAATAAATTCCCACTGGATCCAAGATTGACCTGTGCTATACAAAGTGTTATGCCAAAAAATCAGCTGTGAATTTCCAAGACAGTTGTGTAATGGTTACTGCCATTCTATCTAGGGTACGAAGATTGTTATTAGAACAATCTCAAAATTTTTATTCATAATAAAAGGCAATTTGAGAAGAGATTGATTATTAAATAAAATAAGAAAGATGTTTTACTTTGTAAAAACTGGTGAGTAAATATGCAAACCCCATTGTATTGACCTCATTGTCAGCTTATGGCACTTATTTTTATGTAGCTTTTGCTGGAATCCCTCCTTCATGGCTCCATTGTGTGGGACATGCTCCTGTCACAGAAACTGTGACACTTCACCTATTTGCCTCTTGTACCAGTGGACAGTGAGTTCCTGAAGAGTTGGGGCAGTTAATCTTTATATCCCTAGCACCCAGCATAGTGTTTAGGGTACAGTGGAGACTCAGTAAATGTTTGCTCAGGTACATTTTATTTCATTTCAGAGCAAATGGGGGTGAACTCGGTAGGGTTCCTAGTAATCTACTAGCTTGCTTATTTTTAGCTACTATGCCTTAATTCCTACAGCTATAAAACTTGGAAAACTCAGAAGGAAATGATGTACAATGATTTGTGTAGTGGGTTGAGGTGTCCTAGTCCTATGATACTGATTTGGAGTAGTGTTCCCCAAGTGGAGCTGTGGAAAATGCACATCCCCAGATGATATGCTAACCTTGATCCCTTGCCGGGGTGGTGGGGTGATCACTGTGTCTATTTATTTTTTCTCATTCTTTTAACTTCTCATTTTTATTGTATTTTGTGACAGATCTAATATGTTAGTAGAAGTATTTATGTATATATATATACATATGTGTATGTGTTTATTTATTTGTGATGTGCTAATGTAATTGTGTGACCAAAAATGTATGGGGTCCTACTGGTTTGGAGATTGGGACTAGATGACACAGACTTTTGGTATTTCTTGTTATGTTTAAGATGAATGAAAGAATACAAACATTCATTTATTTAACACTTATAAGAACTTTTTATATACTGGACACTGTTCTAATTACTAGGCAAAAGCAGACAAGGATAAGTAAGACACATTTACCTCCTCAGAGAGCTTCAGTCTAATTGAAGAGAAGAGACTTCCAGCTATGTAAATAAATGCCACTTCCGCCTGAAAGCTTTGCTGGTTCCTCCTTTCTCTCCTTGAGTCAGTATAGTGCTTGATGTCTACTGGAGTGATTTAATACTGGGTCAGTTAGGAATGCATTTGGCTACATGTAACAATGTTAAATTAATAGCTTAAACAAATAGGACTTTTTCTCAGAAGCCTGTAGGTGGCAGGCCCTTGCTAGTGTTGATTCAGCAGCTTAATGGTGCCATCAGGCACTGAAGTTGCACCATCCTTATGATGTTGGCTTTTCATTCTTTTACTTGTTGCCTCTTGACACAAAATGGGTGGGGTACCTCCACATTTCATTTTCCATTCCTGATAGGAAGGCAAGGACAACAAATGACTATGCCTATTTTTATTTGGAAAGCAAAAGCTTTTACGGAATCTCCCTCCAGAATTTGCCTCGCATCCTTTCGGCGAAGACCTTGTAAGGCCACCCTAGCTAACTGCAAGGGAGTCTGTAAAATTAAACATTTGGCTTTTTAGTTTCTATGATAGATTAAGAAAAAAAAAGAAAAGTGGTTTGGGAATGGTGCTGCTGAGTGAGCCAATCTGTAGTATCTGCCTCACGCACTGAAAATAGGTTGTCTAATATTTTAGATATTGGTGGGAGCTGATTTTCTTTTCTACTAAACCAAAAGCTCCTTGAGACAAGATATGACTTTACTTCTCCTACAGTAAATTTTGTTCATTGACTTAATCAATAAATGAGTTTAATCACATTAGGACAGAATAAATGTAGATACTTCCTAGTTTGCTAAATCCAGTTTCTGATATGTGGACTCAAAAGGTCAGTTCACAAACCTCATGAAGGAAGTTGCTTGTTTTTTTTTAATTTAAGTATCACTGATATACAATTTTATGAAGGTCACATGAAGAACATTGTGGTTTCAACATTCAACCATATTATCAAGTCCTCATCCCCCCCCACCCCATTGCAGTCACTGTCCATCAGCCTAGTAAGATGCTATAGAGGCATTACTTGTCGTCTTCGTGCTGAACTGCCTTCCCTGTGACCGACCTATATGTGATTGCTAATTATAGTGCCCCTAATCCTCTTCTCCCTCCCTCCCACCCACTCTCCCCAACCCCTTCCCTTTGTTAACTGCTAGTCCCTTTTGGAGTCTGAGTCTGCTGCTATTTTGTTTCTTCAGTTTTACTTTGTTGTTATACTCCACAAGTGAGTGAAATCATTTGGTACTTGTCTTTCTCTGCCTGGCTTATTTCACTGAGCATAATACCCTCTAGCTCCATCCATGTTGTTGCAAATGGTAGGATTTCTTTTCTTTTTATGGCTGAATAATATTCCATTGTGTATATGTACCGCCTCTTCTTCATTTATCTACTGATGGACACTTAGGTTGCTTCCATATCTTGGCTGTTGTAAATAGTGCTGCGATAAAACATAGTGGTGCATATGTCTTTTTGAATCAGGGATCTTGTTTTCTTCAGGTAAATTCCTAGGAGTGTAATTACTGGGTCAAATGGTATTTCTATTTTTAGTGTTTTGAGGAACCTCCATATTGCTTTCCACAATAGTTGAACTAATTTACATTCCCACCAACAGTGTAGGAGTGTTTCCCTTTCTCCACATCCTTGCCAGCATTTGTTTTCTTGTTTTTTGAGAGTGTTGGTCATCCTAACTATGTGAGGTGATATCTCCCTGTGGTTTTAATTTGCATTTTCCTGATGATTAGCAATGTGGAGTATCTTTTCATGTGCCTGTTGGCCATTTGAATTTCTTCTTTGGAGAGGTGCCTGTTCAGATCCTCTGCTCATTTTTTAATCAGGTTATTTGTTTTTTGGGTGTTGAGGCATGTGAATTCTTTATATATTTTGGATGTTAACCCCTTATCAGGTAAGACATTTAAGAATATATTCTTCCATATTGTAGGGTGCCTTTATGTTCTGCTGATGGTATCCTTAGCAGTACAGAAGCTTTTTAGTTTGATGTAGTCCCATTTGTTCATATTTTGTTTTGTTTCCCTTGCATGAGAAGATGTGTTCAGGAAAAAGTTGCTCATATTTATATTCAAGAGATTTTTGCCTATGTTTTCTTCTATGAGTTTTATGGTTTCATGACTTACACTCAGGTCTTTGATTCACTTTGAGTTTACTTTTGTGTATGGAGTTAGAAAATAATCCAGTTTCACACTCTTTCATGTAGGTGTCCTGTTTTGCCAACACCAGTTGTTGAAGAGGCTGTCATTTACCCCATTGTATATCCATGGCTCCTTTATCATATATTAATTGGCCATATATATATGGGGGTTTATATCTGAGCTCTCTATTTTGTTCATTAACCTATGGGTCTGTTCTTGTGCCAGTACCAAATTATTTTGGTTGCTATGGCTTTATTGTAGAGCTTTAAGTTAGGAAGTATAATTCCCCCAGCTTTGTTCTTCTCAGGATTGCTTTGGTTATTCAGAGTGAAAGGTTTCCTGTTTAATCTTCTTGCATTCCATAGAAACTAACACTTAACACACACAGTGATAGCTGTTCAGTTAATACTTGCTTAATGCTGAATGAATGAATAAGGGAACTAGCTGGTCATGAGACAATTCTACATTCCATCATGAACAAGATCACCAATGATATCTGAAAACTTCAGGACAAAAAGCTGTAGCTCTCTCAACACCCAGACACCTGATCCTAGGTATATTAAATCAATGGATGTTTAACTTTTGAAAGCTTTCCATTTTATAAACTTAACACCAATTTCAGTCACTTTCTGGCTTATTAGTATGAATTTTTTCCTCTAGCATCAGTTTATAATCTTTCACCCCAAATTAAAAAAAAATCCTCGTTGGATGTTGTATGAGCCAATAATCTTGCATTGTCATTCAGATTCTGAATAAATATGCTATGATTTTCTCCTTTAATTATAAATCCCTGAAGGTACTTCATTAACAAAGTAAAAGAGACCATGTGGTTGAGCCTAAAGCAAATTTACAATGAAGAGACAGAAGATACCCATTGAGAAACACTCTCTCATTATCCAACCACCCTCATTACTCAGTGCTGAGGTTGTGGGCACTTGGAGAGGTCATGGAGCCTTTGTCCTGGACCACCCCCTTAGGACTTTCCCCTAAATCATTTTATCTCACTGAAAATAAATCTGTCCTTATGAAAGGGACATGGTGTTCTTAATAAAGTCGCACAAGGTTTTAAAAGCTCAATTTTAAACAATTACCCTTACTTTTAACATAGGTCCCACTTGCTGCACTCTGTTCATTTTTATTGCTCTGGCAGTAGGAGATTTGGAAAATCACCCTCTAAAGTCTCAGTATAAACAGTTTTACCTGAGAGCCCTGCTTCTTTCCTTGTTCCTGAAGCTTAGTTACACTAGCTCATTTAATGTTTTTCTCAAGATAGAAGTTTCAGTCCCTCACTTAGTCTTCTGATTGATATTCTCCTTAATGTGGGTCAAGTTTTCTTTAACTATTTAATGGTATAGCCAGATACGCACATACCCTTTCTCTCTGAGTGGGCATTCCACACAGCCCTCATGTTACTTCTCCAACATGATTGTGGGTTCTTGGTGTTGGACTTTAAATGGTCGTTAATCATCTTGGCACCCTGAATTCATTCATATCTAGCAAAGATGTATCTAATATCCGTTACTATCATCATTGCATTGTGCATTTTATATTTTAACCTTACTGTGTTATTATAGATTTTTTTCTTTCCCATACAAATTTTAAAAGTTACTTAAATATTTATTTTCTTTAACAACATATAGGCTATTCCCAGATTCAGGAAATGTTTAACTGCAAATTTTATTAATAACTTTCTTCATTCATTCATGTATTCTCATTTGTTCCTTCATTCAACCATCTGAGCCAATTGTAATGCTAGTTAATTAAATTAATATGAGCCAATTATATGCTTTTATTAATCACTATGGGAGGTACTAGGAATAAAGTGATCTCTTCTCATGAAGCTTGCAGGCTATTGAAGGAAGGGATGTTGATCAAATGATCCATAAATAAATAAAAAATTATAACTTTGACAAGAGCAGTGACAAAATAGGTAGATATGGCCAGTCCTGGGGTCAGGAAGGCTTTCTTGAGAAAGCCACACTTCGATCCAATGTGAGGGGTGAGGAGATGCTAGCTAATTGAAGACTGGAGGTGGGAACATTCTTCACTTAAGATCATTCCTTCACTTAAACATTTAGTGGGAGTTGATTATATGCCAGAGACCATATTTATATGGGAAATACAGCAGTAAAGCAGTCACGAGCCCTGCCTTTACAGAATGTTCAGTCTAGTTGGGAAGGCAGATATTAAATGCATCATCATACCCCATAATAAATCAAATTACAATCAAGATATGGACTAGGAAGGAAAGGCAGGGCTGCTGTGAGATGGGTTGCAGTCAGTCTGTGGCCTCCCTGGGTGAGCGGCCAGCAAAGGGCCTTGGGAGTGGTTTGGGTTGGGCAGGGCCCATCCTTACCTGCCAAGTCATGTGCTGGCTCTCAGGGTGATGCTGATCGCTGCTACCCATTCCCTTGGAAAGAAGTGTTTATAGGAATGAAAACACGGGAGTTAAGTGGTCTCAGGTACTTTACTGAGTTTATTAACAAACAAGCTGAGTGTGGAGTAGGAAATCTTTCCCTTAGCCATGTGCTGGCTTATTCATTCATTTATTCATTCATTTGTTCATTCATTTGTTCATTCATTTGTTTATTTATTATAATTGGCAGATATTTTCACAGCCTGACAGAATTCGTTCTTGGTGACTGTAGATCCTTATTGCCTGTGAGTGCAAATGGATTTTGTTTTGATTCCTTTTCCTACTTAAAGAAAGGTACAGTTATCTTTTCCTTCTAAATTACCCACAGTGCTGGTTCTTTCCATCTCTATCCAGTGTCCTTTCAAGGACATCGACCAATTCTTTTTAACCTAGGCTTAAAATCAAATGATTTCCTACGTAAAGTGGCTTCCTGCCATGATAAAAAGCATTGCTTGGCCTCAATTTGTATTTTTAAGGGAAATAATTTACATTTAAAATATGTGTTTCTTCTCCAAAGTAACTAGGTAGAAATATTAGTACTTATTATTTTTTTTTCCTATACAAGCATCGCTTTCCATTTCCTTTCATTTTACTCTTACACATCTTGACTACCCCTCTGGATTTGTCCTGGGGGAATCAATGACAGGTTCTCCCTTTTGACACATATTCACATTGAGGTTTCTTAGACTGCTTGTTATGGAAATTGTTTTTTTAGTTTTTAATATTTTTATCATATGTCCTAAGTGGTCTTATTGCCATATTTAATGTTCAGCATTTAAAAGCACCTCTATAATATTTTTTCCACACATTACTTTCTTTTAATCTTGAGAAGGATTAAGTAATCAGTATGACTGAAATAAATTTTTCTCATTTCATAAAATTTCCTCCTTGGACTTGAAAGCCCCAGTTCTGTCATACATCTCTTTTTAAGGTTAATTTTTAAATTTAGATTTTTGTATTCCCCCCACTTTTTTACAAAATCAAATTAAGAAATATTTTAGTTCATTTATGATCTGTTCTCAAACACAGCCTCCAGCAGGAAACAAGGCAAAGTTTGTGTATTCTCTCCCACAATTATTCTCTCATCCATGCATATAATTGACACACATTCAAGGATTTATTTGACGCTTCATACGGGCCAGACATTTTGAACACTAAGAAGAATTGTGAACCTAACTCTCTAAGCTCCTAGCTTGGTGCATGGGTAGGGAGGGTAGAGGAAGACTAGAAATAGGTAAAGACATTTTCTTCTTATTAATTATTATCCAATAATCAAAGTCATATTATTAACAAGTTGAGTCCCTTAAAAACAAAAACACCCAAGAACTCCTCTTGTTTAGAGACTTGTAGAAAATTCCACAGGATAAGACTTTTCTTACTTATTGTTTTTATTTTTGCTGCAGGTCTTGCCCCACTTCACAATCCCTCAGACAAGTAGTGCTGAATGAAGAGAGAGAGAGACAGAGAGAGAGAGAATGATGACTGAGATATTTCTATCTTTATATTGTGGTGGAGGCGGCTAGCTGTCCACCAAAGTCTTCTGCTTGCCTTCATAGTACAGAGTTGCTGGGAAGCAGCTGCCCAGTCAGGTACTAGGTTTCCTAGCACTCTTAGCATCTAGGCAAATGGGATGAGTGCCCCAAGCTCCTCCATTCTCTCCCTTTCTTACTGGGTACCAATTTGGGTGGTGGCATAAAGTCCTTCCACATTTATAGGTGATTGACATTATAATTCTAGTATAGTGTATTTGTGCATACTGTCTCAGTCTGGGAGTGAGTTTGAACCATTTCAAAGTTCTGCAGTATAGATCATCACACTACAGTTATTATCTAGTGTGTTAAGAATGGCCCATAGGATTCCTATGAATGAAATGTGCAAGCCTGTCTAATTAAAATTAGCAATAAAGAGCTTTCATTTAAAGCCATCATTTGTAGAAATTTTTTTTGGAGCAATAGGTACAATTGCTTCAAATAGACTTGAGAATTGGTCTCCCCCCACCCACGTCCTTGATATAAACTCATCTGCTTCACAAAATACAAACTTCAAACAGCACATTTTCATGGTCCACTTCTCCCCAAATTTTATGCACTAGATACATCATAACTGGAACAACTACACTTGCACGAGGCCACTCTCCACCACCCACTTTGTGTATAGCTGGAAAAGTCATAAACAGTCCTTGGACATTGCAATGTGA
The DNA here is from genome assembly GCF_040802235.1 of Manis javanica. NCBI lineage: Eukaryota > Metazoa > Chordata > Mammalia > Pholidota > Manidae > Manis > Manis javanica. Next base: position 159,668,440 of record NC_133157.1, on the reverse strand, counting down.
TCTTTCAGTCTGCAATAGTTGATGACAATGTTCTGCCTGATTGGGAGCATAATGTCTTAAAGGAAGTTTCAGAGCCAGCCTTGGACAAACTCTGTTGGTGACATCTGCCTTATTACCAATAAAAATGATGTATTGTGTAACAGCGAATTACTCAGCAAACAATTCCCAGAGATCACCTTTGCTACGGAGTGTGAAACAGAACTACTCCCTTTCCTGAATGTCAGGAGTTTCACAGAGGAGAAATGACCTACTGACAGTTACTCAATGGGAAATGGCCCTTTTCAAACAGATATATGATGTTTTAACTCTACACACTTGGTACCCATGGAAAAAGTAAAACAAAACCCATTAATTCAGTTCTTGCAGAGCTTAGTATATTATATACATATATAATACATATAGCCAGTGAAGGTATATAATACACATACGTAAAAATACACACTTTGGAAAAAGTCATGTGCAATCAATAAAACCTGCTTCCAAAGGATGCTATCTCAGCAGTTGTGTGTCTTCAGAAAATATTAGACTGCAAACTGGTTTGAAGTATCCTAATGAAGAAAAGCTTGAAAAGAAGTCTGCACATCTAGTAGGATATCTCACTGCCCAAACATTGTCAATAGAAATACAAGTGACATAAAAACTGCTGTAAATTTTAAACAATTTCTTGTTCTATTGATTTGGAATAGGATGGGGAATCATCACTAAATAAATTAATCCTGGGCAAATGTATTAATTATAAAAAGACCTACACTGAAGTGCTTAGGAGTTGCCAGTTCAGACATGAAATAAAGGAACACCACTAATCCCAGTCACATCACCACATACGTGAACTCCGTTCACCAAGTGAGGGGGGGGGATTTGAGGGCCTTCTCCTGCTGCACGCTGCCGCTTGTTTCTTGCTCACATATGTAAATGGGAGCACTTCACAATTACCCACCCAGAGTTTGGAGTTTAATGAATCTGGAGAATAGCACGTTCTTTCCCAAACCTTGGGGTGCTCTATTATGTGTGTGCTGAGAAAGTCTTCACATAGCCTAAAAGGACACTGGCCCTTTAACTTTTAACACACTTCCCTAATTAAGTGTTTTGGGCTCCAGACTTTAACAGCTGTCTGCAGCTGTTGAAAAGTGATTTATCATTGTCAGAGTTCGTGACCAAAACATTAAAAGAATTTTTTGGGGGTTTGGCAGTGTACCTTTCATCTATAGTCATTCATCCTTTTTAGTGCTTTCTTATTCACAGTAGCAATAAAAAATGAAAGAAAAATATTTTACTGAATAATTTTGAATTTTATTTTCCTCACACAGAACACTAATGATTTGTAGAAATTTTTTGTGTAAGAATATTCTGAAAAATATTTGTTTTGTTTTATAGAGAAAAGTGGAGTTTTGCTTAAAAGCCTTTTGATGAAAACCTGATTTTATTCATGCATGGGAAATTCTTTTAGATTCAGAAATGTTCAAGGATATCCAAAACCATTTCCCTGTTTTGGAAATAATAAAAGAAATTTTTTTCTTTTTTATTGATGTTAAAAAGGCTTCCACATCAAACATTCAGTGTTTTCATACTGTTATACTTTGTTTTTAAAAGAAGCCTTTTTTACCTTAAAAATTGCAAGTGGAGGGAACTTAGAAGGGTCTGTAACCTCCGGTTCACCTTTTACTATGGATCAACTCATCTTGGAGAGAATCAATTGAATGGAGGGTGTTTTTTTTTACTTATTTCTACTCCTCTTTCTTATAACCATTTGCCCAAAGTTACTTGAATTCCAATACTAACCTAGCTTGCTATTCAGCTATTTGTTCAACAAACTGTTCTTGAATGCCCACTGTGTGCTGTGCTATGGTGGCCTGTAGGCAGAAATGCATCCTAAGACAGAAGCTCATACCCCACATAGCATCCATCACACAGTCCTTTACAATCTCAACAACTGATTCCACCCACATTTTCCCATATCAGAGGGCCAACAACAACATTAGTATAAAATCATTTTATTGCTTACTTATCCAAAGTTCTGTAAAATGAAAATTTTCAATTTTGCTCTGGAAGAACTTTTAACACTGAATCTGAAATCCATTTATATACTTCTAAACTTTAATGCAGAGACATTTAATATGGCTTCAATGGATCCCCCTTACATCCCATTTCTGTCATGGGTGATAGGAAATAAGATTCAGGAATCCTCAAACCCTTTCAGCAGTAAAAGAGGGACTGGTTAGGTTTGATCAAAATGTCTTAACTCCTCAGCTGGGCTCTCTGCTGCCGCCTCCATGCCCCTGAAGATCAGGAACCAACTGCATGGGCACACACGAGCTGCAGCACCTAGTAACAAATGAAGCAGAAAAAGAAGTAAACTTGAATAAACCACCCTCATGAAGCTCACCACTGAGCCGTGGGCAAGGTGGGGACATAGAAGGAAAATGAGTGTGTTTATGACTACTTGCTACTTTACTGAAAACTATGAGCTAACCCAGTTGAATATGACAACTCCTCCTTCACAGCTTGCCTTAAGTAATTCTTATTTTTAATAAGAGTCACTTCTTTGAGGAGTAGGGGAGATACGAGAGAAAGCAGCGGCCCTGTGTGTTCTGTTCTGCTGCTAAAGTATGCCTCTGTCTGCTTGCCTCCCTGCAAAAAAGGCAGTTGGCCTTTGCAATGCTTTGGCCATAGATCTGTCCTCCTAAAGATAATAATTTGCTTGAACAACTTCCTGTTTTAAAAACACTCCCTGGGGCATTAGTGGCCCTGAGTGATGGAAGAGACAGAGAGCCATAAGCATGTTAAAGCTGCAGACTCTAGATTAACTAAGATCTGGAAACTCCTTGGAAAACAGAAGGAACATTAAGAAAGGCTAAAAGAAACTCTAGTTCTAAGCCTTATTTTCCTTTTTCTGTTTTCCAATTTAAGGCCTCTACTATAGGCACTGGCTTTATTGCCTAAGGCAAGCAAACAGTCTGGCAAAAAAAATCAGGACTCAAGATTAATAATGGCATCATAATATATTTGATGACTTTATAGGCTAACATGAAATCACTTGGTTATTTCCTCTTTCTCATAAAGAGCTGGGGACACCTAGGAAACCCTTTTCATTGTTTATTACCATTGTCTTACATGCCAATGGCCAACTATGAATTGATGTGAGGTTCAATGGGTTAGGCTGGGAGGGAAAGGAACCATATCATAAATTTGCCTGGTGAGGTCTCATTATTTTCAAAAGTTCAGGAAAGCTTCCAGTTTAAAGAAAGACTCATCATGGTGGAAAGCTTTATAAGCTCAGCCAGAGCACCTGGAGGAATTATGTCTAAGAGGAAAGGCATTGGTACAGCAGGCTTTAAGGAGGTAAAAAGATTTTTTTTAATCCTCTATAAAAAATACCACAGGGAATGTAGTAAATTACATCTGTAACTTTCTCTAAAATATGTCAAATGAACTATTTCCCTTTTTTAAAAAAAGAAAGGGATTAGAGCATTAATATCCTCAAAAAGATTACTTACAAAAAAGCATCTTGAAAGTGACTGTATGTTTATGAAATCATGAATAAATTGCAAAGAAATGCACATGTGAACTTTGGTTTATGTAAGTTCAGTTGCTGAATGTCAGTTTGGAGGAAGAACATGTTTGTAGTTCGATTCCTAAATCAGGTTTGTTTTATACATTTATTTTCCTAAAGGCTTACTTCCTTTGATCAACTCTATAGAGCCATGATTACCCATGTAATTCAAGAAAAAAGTGTGAGGGAGAAAGAGGTTCTCACATTTGTGGGGAGAAATATATTTTTTAAAGGTCACTAAAAACTATAGAAGATAATAAGGGTCTGAAAAGCAACTTAGTCCCATGAATCAAAAATCTAAAATCCTTTAATTATATCACACATATAATTGCCTTGGATCAGAAGGAAGTTCTGCCTTGGATCAGAAGGAAGTTCATAAATATACATGTGAATGTTTTGTATGTTGCAAAGCTGTCTATAAAAATATGAGGTATTGCTGTATCATGGATATTGGTGAGGTTGCTGAACTTGTGAAGAGAGAATCAAAGCTCCAATCAGAGTCTGGCTCTGAAAGTGTAATCAGACATAGTGAGAAGTGGTGAACAACAATGTTTGGCCTAAACTAGACCAAGAAAGAGAAACTTATAATACAAGTAAAGTAGTGAAACCCTATTATTTAGAAAACTCAAGAAAGGCTTCCAAGTAATGATAATATTGATGTTATTCCAGATGGTAAAAGCAAACAGAAGGGTGTAGCATTTTTTCTGGAGTTAATGAGATGTGATGAAACAAAACATGTTAAACAAAGCATGGAAGCATTTAATTCAGGGGAACTGTAGACCAGAGATAAAAGTTGGCTTTCATATTTTACTCTAACTCCTGTTGATTAGATTGCTAAACCACTGAAAGAGTTTGAGGCTGCATTTTAGTTCATCAGGTAAGAGAAGTAGGTCAACTGATGATACCTGTCTTGCCCTCAAACAGGGAAAATAGCTTAGGGCTTCAGAGGTGAATAAGGGAACTGAATAAAAGTGCACTGAGAACAGGATTGGGAGCAACCAGAGAGTGAGTAGCCTCTTCTCTGTTTCCTTTTCCAGAATATAAAATTGGCATGTAAGGAATCACTGGAGATATACAGGGTTGTGAAGAAGAACCTAAATTTCTGCCTAGAACCATAAATTCATAAAAGTTGACTTGATGGCTGATGGTGTCAAAGTCAGGGGCTCAGTGGTAGTAGTATCATCTGCTAATAAACAGCTTTCCCTGGACAAGGAGTGGGTCTATGACAGACAGTCTCCATTCATACTTGCAGGTGTGCATTCCACCTTGCTCTACTCTGCTGACCTGATGACATCCCCCCAGGAAACTGACTTTAATAGACTCTCTCAGGGGGTTCTTTTGCCTTGTGGCTGCCAGTTGCTTCAGGTCCTATTCATCCAATGGGAAGTGATAGGAAGAGGTCAGGGGGTCAGAGAAGAGGAAAATGAGGTCAGTTCTTTCTCTGCTAGGCTACATCAGTAGTGATTGAACTTCTCTACTGAAGGCCACGTCTGTCTGGGAGTTTTCTTCTATAGCTTCAGGCACATCTCTCTCCGGATTCCAATAAGCCCTCCCTCCCCTTCCCTCTTCACCTAGGGGTAGTAACACCTTCCCATTATTGCTAACTACTGGTGCCTATTGTGCCTCTTGGCTTCACACATTTTGTAAATAGTTCCTTTATTAAATCTCTTCAGTTGCATATTGGAATGCAACATCTCTTTCCTTCTAAAATTGGTATAGGAACCCAAAGATACTCTTCTTTATTGTCTAGGGCTATAGTGGTATGATAATAGCCGTGGGAACTTTAAGTCTCCCATCCATAATTATCACAGGGCCTCCCTTCTATGACAGTGACAGTTGATGTTATCTCACCACAGAATAAGGAATTCTCTAAATGAAATTTCAATATCTTCTCCTTTTTGACAAAATGACAGTACTCCAAATGCGCACACACACACACACACACTAGCTTATCCTATATGCAAGTCTCAATCTGCACTGGCTCAGCAGGATTAGCAAAGTGTACACAAAGGCAATATTTTCTTTCCTCCCTGCCAATGTTGGGCCAGTAAAATCAGGTTAAAATTTTCATCAAAGTCAATCTTGAGAAAAGAAACTATAACATATCCAACATGAAATGGGTTGTTAACACAAAACTATAATGAGTGGGGTATTTTTATTGTCCCATGATTGGACTCTGGGACCATAAAATGAGATAAAAAAGGATCAAAGTGCTCACACGCTAAAGAAGGATACAAATGATTGCAGCCAGAGTTCTTTGCCAGGTTTATTATACAGAAACCTAATCTTAAACCACAGACTTTCCAAACCTCAGTCTGTATAAATAGAAGACTAGAAACTGAAGAGAGAGAAAGGGAGAAGCAGAAAATTATTGGAATTGCCAATTGCTGACCTAGAAGGAGAGGGCTGGTCTTTTCTTACCTGTCTTTGAATGAAGCAGGATAATGGATATACTTCCACTTCTCCCAAGCCAAATGAAAAAAACTTGGAGTGAACCACTTGCAAACATTGAAGGTGCCTTAAAGAAGTCAAGAATGTTATGTCATCTGTCAGTTGTGTGGACATCACATCTAATAATTAGATGTATGAACAAACTGGCTGATATTCCCATTTCAGAAAGGGAAAAAGAGAAAAGAAGACAAGAAAGTAAAAATATGGTCAGAAGAGCAACTTGCATTCATAGCAACACAGGAACCATCCCACTGGTACCACCTGAGAAGACTTGCTGCTTGGTGATCAGGCCCCAACACCAAGAGTCTGTGGGAACATGACTGAGAACAAGAGTGACAAGGGAGTGGATTTTACACCCTGTCAGCCAGCAGAGCAACGTCCATCCAGAGTGTATCAACATGCCGTCAATACTGTCTGAAGCAGCAGCAACAGAGAGGGACTGCATCTAAGGCTGGGTGGCCAGATCCCCACCGTTGTCCCTCCACTACTGCAGCAGAACCAGAAGAGGAAGGGAATGTTGAGTAAGAGTTGACCATTGTCCTTTCACAAAGCTGGGCCCTCCAGCTTGAGTGGGAGGAGGCTGGGAGCAGAGACAAACATCAAATAGGATCAAAATTTCTAAGTTTGATGTGTTAAACTGGACTGGCCCATACTTCATGAAATCTGAAAATGACCAGAAAGCAATGGCATGTCCCAAGCTATCACCAAAGGAGAAAGAAGAAATATTTTAAAGAGCATGTTGGAAGTAGTGGCTGAAGAAAAATACAACTGAATTGCTCCTGATGAGGTTTGTTAGCTCTTCGTGTGTATATGAATTATTCTTGGGTTCCTGAAAAAAGATGGTGGCATGAGAAGTGAGGCAGAAACCTCTTCCCAAAACCACATATAACACAAAAATACAGCAAATACAACTAATCCTGAAAGAGTGACCCGAAGACTGCAGAACAGACTGCCTACCTCTAGGGAACAGAGAAGACCTCACAGAAAAGGGTAAAGTAGCAAAGCCATAATCTGGTGGGACCCACACCTTCTTCCCACCCCAGTTCATGGGCAGGAGGAAGATAAATGGAGCAGGGAGGGAGTAGAAGTCCAGGACTGCTGAACACCCAGTCCTGGAGATCTGCTCCAGGAGCACAAACCCACATTACATGGTGCTCTGGAGTTAGTGGGGTGGGAAAGCAAAGAAAGATGGAACACTCAGAGAGACTGAGATTCCACATGCTTGTGGAGAACAGAAAGGCACAACTGGCTGCTCTGGGACAAAAGAAAGGTAGGCACTTTGAAAGACTTCCCAATAGCAAGAGGGGTGCTAAAGGGGCAAAGAGTACACAGAACTTGCTGCTCAGGATAAAGGGCAGGTGGGCAAAATCATCTCATCACACTCAACCCAGTAGGTTGGAAAATTTCAGGAGCTTCAGATGCTCAATCCCTCTGGCTGGCAGCATAGCCCTGAGGCTCCCTGCTGCTATACACAGCCTGCTGCTCCTTCCTCCTGGCAGTCATCGGCCCACACCCCTGCTGCCCTCACCATCATGCCAGGACAGCCAGAGGGTGGCTCTGCCTGTGGCAGCTACAGGGTTATAATGCAGAGGATCCTCCCTGTGTGTTTGGCCCACTGGACCTGGCAGTGGAGGCAGGCACTGGAACCGGGAAGCAGGAAAGAGCTCTTTCCTCCCACCAGGCACCAGTGCTGCTCACCTGGGACCACCACCATTGCTCCAGGTGCTTGGCAGTTCCAGAGAGTAGAGCTTCTGGGCATTAGAGGGTGCTGCCTACACAAAGTTATTATTCTACAGGAATCACTAGAAAAATCAAATGGCAAAAATTTTGTACAAACAAAAATTCAGATGCCAGGGAAAGTGCTAAATGAAAGTGATATCACCATTCTTCTTGATAAAGATTTCAAAATGAAAATAATAAACATGCTCACAGAGCTACAGAAAAATATTCAAGATCTTAGGGAGGACTTGAAGAAAGAGACAAAAACTGAAGAAGACACTATCTGAAATGAAATATACAGTGTAGGGTTTTAAAAGTAGAACATGTAGAAGAGATGGTAAATGAAATAGAAATCAGAGAAGAGGAATACAAAGAAGCTGAGACACAGTGAGAACAAAGGATCTCTAGGAATGAAAGAATAATAAGAGAACTGTGTGACCAAGACAAATGGAACAATATTCACTCACACTACAGGGATACCAGAAGAAGAAGAGAGAGAAAAGAGGACAGAAAGTCTGTTTGAGAAAATTATTGTGGGAAACTTCCTGAATCTGAGAAAGGAAATACTCTCTCAGGTTATGGAAGTGCAGAGCTCTCCCAACATAAGACACCTTAGGAAGACAACACCAAGATATGTAATAATTAAAATGGCAGAGATCGAGGACAAAGAGAGAATAATAAAAGTAGCCAGAGAAAGAAAATAATATCACATATAAGGGAAAGCCCATCAGGCTATCAGCAGAAACCTTACAGGCCAGAAGGGAATGGCATGATATATTTAATGCAATGAAACACAAGGGCCTCAAACCATGAATATTCTACGTGGCAAAATTATCATTCAAATTTGAAGCAGGAATTAATTTCCAGATAAGCAGAAGTTGAGGGAATTTACCTCTCATAAACTGTCTCTACAGTGTATTTTCAAGGAACTGCTATAGACAGAAATGCTCCTAAGGCTACATAGCTGTCACCAGAGAAAATAAAACCAGAGTAAAGGAAACAGACCAATTAATTACTAAGCAAATGCAAAATTAAATCAACTACCCACAAAGTTAGTCAAGGGATACACAAAGAGTACAGAATATGACACAATATATAAAGAGTGGAGGAGGAAGAAGAAAAGAAGGGTGGAAAAAAAACTTTAGATTCTGGTAGAAATAGTGCAGTAAGTGAGTTAAGTTAGACTGTTAGATAGTAAGGAAGCTACCCATGAAGCTTTGGTAACCAGAAATCTAAAGCCTGCAATGGCAACAAGTACATATCTATCAATAATCACCCTAAATGTAAATGGAGTGAATGCACCAATCAAAAGACATAGAGCTACAGAATGGATAAAAAACAAGACCCATCTATATGCTGCCTACAAGAGACTCACTTCAAACCCAAAGACATACACAGACTGAAAGTGAAGGGATGGAAAAAGATATTTCATGTAACTAATAGGGAGAAAAAAGCAGGAGTTGCAATACTCGTATCAGACAAAATAGACTTCAAAACAAAGAAAGTCACAAAGGACAAAGAAGGACATTGCATAATGATAAAGGGGTCAGTTCAACATTATAAAAATCTATGTACCCAACATAGGAGCACCTAAATATGTGAAACAAATACTAATAAAATTAAAGGGGGAAACAGAATGCAATGCATTAATTTTATGAGACTTCAACACACCACTCACTCCAAAAGACAAATCAACCAGACAGAAAACTAAATAATGAGACAGAGGCACTGAGGTCTATTAGTACATATGGACGTAACAGGTATCAACAAAACACTACACCCAAAAGCAGCAGGATACACATTCTTTTCAAGTATACATGGAACATTTTCCAGAAAAGATCAATACTAGGCCAGAAAAAGAGCCTCAGTAAATTCACAAAGATTGAAATTTTCTCAGACTGTAAAGGTATGAAACTAGAAATAAATAACACAAAGAAAATGAAAAAGCCCACAAACACATGGAGGCTTAACAACATGCTCCTAAATAATTAATAGATCAATAACCAAATAAAAACAGAGAGCAAGCAATATATGAAGACAAATGAAAACAACAACTAAACACTCCCAAACCTGTGGGATACAGCAAAGACAATTCTAAGAGGAAAGTATATTGCAATACAGGCTTACCTCAAGAAAGAAGAATAATCCCAAATGAACAGTCTATACTTGCAATTAATGAAGCTAGAAAAAGAAGAGGAAATGAAGCCCAAAATCAGTAGACAGAGGGACATAATAAAAATCAGAGCATAAATAAATAAAATTGAAAACAATAAAACAATAGAAAGAATTAATGAAAGCTTGTTCTTTGAGAGAATAAACAAAATAGACAAACCCTTAGCCAGACTTATCAAGAAAAAAAGAGATTCTATGCACATAAACAGAATCAGAAATGAGAAAAGAAAAATCACTACAAACACCATGGAAATACAAATAATTATAAGAGAATACTATGAAAAATTACATGGTACACAAATTGGATAACCAAAAGAAATGGACAAAATACAACCTTCCAAGACTAACCCAGAAAGAAATAGAAAATTTGAACAGACCAATTACCAGCAATGAAATTGAATTGGTAATCAAAAAACTACTTAACCATAAAACTCCTGGACCAGGTGGCTTTACTGCTGAATTCCATCAGTTAGGGAAGGCCTAATACCCATCCTCCTTAAAGTTTTCCAAAAAGTAGAAGAGGAGGGAATACTTCCAAACTCATTCTATGAGGCAAAGTATAGGAGAGCAGAGCAGACTAAATCATAAATGCCCATATTAATAAACATTTCCTTATAGTTCTAGTATGCATAAAGTCACTTGAAATATCCTTCAGAATGCTAAATGGTGTTACATTATAGGGAAGCTGGCTTATCATTGCTTCATTATTTAATTCTTTGTTTCTTGATTTATCTTATCTTCAAAATAATATGTTCTCATAAGATACATCATAACTAAAATTAAGCAATTGTTTTATCATATTTATTTTGGCCCTGAAATACACTCAAATTTTAAAAATTCCTATCAACTTTATGTGCCATTTTTTTAGTAATGCCAGATTTTCATGATAAAATCGATGGAGCACCTTTTTTCCTGAGTACTTCCTAACATTGCTCCATAGTGAAACTCATTATTTTTAGTGAATAATAAAAAGAATCAGATTCCTAAATAAGTAGAGAAATAGAATAGAAATACAGTTAAAGACATCATTACAGTTTCTGAGAATGAAATATTTTTCATTTTACTTACAATTTAGTTCCCAACATTTATACTATATGATCCAGTATATGCGAACTGCCATAAAGTGAGTCCAAAAGAAAGTTTTGAAATATGAGTCCATTATACTCCTCCCTAGTTTCTGCTTTTGTTAAGAAATCAGTAGAGACCCTAGACTATCTTAGAAGATTTGGTATTTACTGATCAATGAGATGCCATGGCAAAATATTAAGAATGCTCTTAGTCTACACTTTCTTTGAAACATCTTCCTGGCACCAAATGTCAGTTAAAAATCCAGGATTGAGTTGGTTTGATTAACCACTTTTAGACCTAAGAAATGGACTGCATTAACCACTGAACTTATTTCAAGGTGTTCTTGAGAAGAGAAGAACTCACTGGATGAAAGAGAAAGCAAACTGGTGAGAAAAAGGTTCCTAGGTCTAAAGAAAGAATACAAAAAATAGTCTACTCCTCTTGGGACCTTGCCATATATAAAAGAAGTCTGATAGAAGTTTACTTTCAGGCTTTGAATTTTAAAGGAGATATATTTATGCCATTAGAGTCTATGATATTTCTCTTGAAAAGAAAGGCACACAAAAGGGTGAGGGCAGAGATACCAAAGTTGTGCTGTTCAATGGGGTATGTGCCCATAGGAATACATCTGCCCAGGGGAGGTGCCTTTTTCTAATTCTTCAGTGGCCAACTTTGATCATGTTCCAATCTCCTTGAGTTCAGAGTGATACTAAAAACAAACATAAGTCTCATTGATTGGCTTTTAGGGAAAAAATAGGAAATGTGGGGTATGTCTAGTAAATCAAGGATTTAATCTCCCTTTTTTATTTTAAACAAGTTGAGTTTCCTGCAACATTGCCTCACCATTAGGGTTTTTTTGAACGTTTGATTTAAACGCCAGGGTTCTATCAGCCTGCTCTCCTTACACATATAGCCATTACTACTCTTACCTGTTAAATGTACTGAGTGAACACTTCGACCTTAATGATACTTTTATGTGTCCACAAGAAGTCACTAGCAGAGAGAGCTTCCAGAATACACTCATACAGAATGATGCCTTTCTAGTCCCTAAATATACAGCAAAGACCAAGCCAAGTCCCTGCCATCAAGTAACTTATATTCTGAAGGGACACAGTTTCATATCAAAGAACAAAGAAGGGGATGGAACTGGAGGAATGAATGGGCCAACTTACAAGTGATTTTGAGTAGAGAGTGCACAATAAACAGACAAGTAGGACTTAAAATAGAAGCAAGAGAGCAGTATTGTGAGCATATTTTTCCAAAGCAATTGCTTTTTCCTTGTTAAAGAAAGATAGCTGAGTAAGAGATGAGACAGACAACTCCTCCTAAAACCACATATAATATGAAAATATAGTTAATACAACTAATCCTAACAGAGAAACAGGAAAGAAGGCTGCACCAGACTGCATACACTTGGAGAACAGAGCACACCTCATGAAACAGGGCACCAGAGTCCTCTCCTGTGACCCTGACATCACTGCAGGGGCTGAGAAGTTCAGGAGACTAGAGCTTATAGGCACTAGAGGGTGCCACATGCAAATATGAAACATCAAAGGAAGCTGGTTCAAACAAAAATCTCAAACACCAGAAAAAGGGCCAAGTGAAACTGAAATCACCAATCTTCCTGAAAGACAGTTCAAAATAAAAATCATTAACATGTTCATGGCGGTACAGAAAAATATTCAAGAACTCAGGGATGAATTTAGGATGGAGATTCAATCATTAAGAAATTCTGTATCTGAAATGAAACATACAATGGAGGGATTTAAAAGCAGATTAGATATTGTAGAACAGATGAGAAGTGGAATACTAATTAGAGAAGAGGAATCCAAAGAAGCTGAGGCACAGAGAGAAAAAAGATCTCTAAGAATGAAAGAGTATTGAGAGAAATGTGGGACCAACCCAAATGGAACAATATTCGCATTATAGGGGTACCAGAAGAACAACAGAGAGGAAAAGAGATAGAAAGCATTATTGAGGAGGTAATTACTGAAAACTTCCCCAGATAGTTTTCCAGGTCATGGAGATACACACATCTCCCGAGACAAGAGACCCAAGGAGGACAACACCAAGACATATAATAATTAAAATGGCAAAGATTGATGATAAGGACAGACTTTTAAAAGCAGCTAGAGAGAGGGAGGCGGAGCCAAGATGGTGGCATGAGTAGAGCAGCAGAAATCTCCTCCCAAAACCATATATATCTATGAAAATAAAACAAAGACAACTCTTCCTAAAATAGACCAAAGGACACAGGACAACATCCAAACCACATCCACACCTGCGAGAACCCAGTGCATCACGAAAGGGGTAAGATACAAGCCCAGGCCTGGCAGGAAGCAAGTGCCCCTCCCCCCAGCCCCCAGTGGGTGGAGAGGAGTCAGCAGGGAGGGAGAAGGAGCCCAGGACTGCTGAACACAAAGCTCCAGCCATCCAGATCAGAGTGCAGACACAGTGCATGCGTGGGGTCCTGGATACTAGGGAAACAGGGCGGCAGGACCAGTGAGCAGGTGCCTGAGGATGATGCCAGAAAACAAAGAAACGGGAGTGAACTTTTTTTTCTTTTCTCTCTTTTTTTGACGAGTGCTTTTTGGAAATCTTAAAGGGACAGGGACCCCAATACTAGGGAAACAGGGAAGCAAGACAGGTGAGCAGGTGCCTGAGACTGGCGCCTGAGGACAAAGAAAATCGTGCATTCTTAAAGGGGCAGGGCAGGACACTTAGTCCAGAGGCAGGGAATCTGGGGATCTCTGGGCACTCTAACCCCCTGGGCAGCAGGGAGCACAGAGGCCCCTTACAGAGATAAATAGCCTCCCGACCACTCCCCCTCCAATGGAGCTTCACCAATTTGGAGCAGCAGCCCGAGCCAGGCCATGCCCACAGCAACAGAGGAGATAAATTCCATAGCAGCCGGGCAGGAAGCAGAAGCCCTGTCTGCGCACAGCTGCCCAGAAGAAGCCACTAGAGGTCGCTATTCTCCCAGGAGAGGAAGTCCACAAACCAAAAAGAAGGAAAGCTCTTCCAGCTGTCACTGGTACCAGCTCTGTGAACTATCTCTATCACCATGAAAAGGCAAAACTAAAGGCAGACAAAGATAACAGAGACAACACCTGAGAAGGAGACAGACTGAACCAGTCTTCCTGAAAAAGAATTCAAAATAAAAATCATGAACATGCTGACGGAGATGCAGAGAAAAATGCAAGAGCAATGGGATGAAGTCCAGAGGGAGATCACAGATGTCAGGAAGGAGATCACAGAAGTGAAACAAACCCTGGAAGGTTTTATAAGCAGAATGGATAAGACGCAAGAGGCCATTGAAGGAATAGAAACCGCAGAACAGGAACGTATAGAAGCTGACATAGACAGAGGTAAAAGGATCTCCAGGAATGAAACAATACTAAGAGAACTATGTGACCAATCCAAAAGAAACAATATCCGTATTATAGGGGTACCAGAAGAAGAAGAGAGAGGAAAAGGGATAGAAAGTCTCTTTGAAGAAATAATTGTGAAAACTTCCCAAAACTGGGGGAGGAAATAATCGAAAAGACCACAGAAATACACAGAACCCCCAACAGAAAGTATACAAGGAGGAAAACACCAAGACACATAATAATTAAAATGGCAAGAATCAAGGACAAGGAAAGAGTTTTAAAGGCAGCTAGCGAGAAAAAGGTCACCTATAAAGGAAAACCCATCAGGCTAACATCAGACATCTCGACAGAAATCCTACAGGCCAGAAGAGAATGGCATGATATATTTAATGCAATGAAACAGAAGGGCCTTGAACTAAGGATACTGTATCCAGCACGACTATCATTTAAATATGATGGCAGGATTAAACAATTCCCAGACAAGCAAAAGCTGAGGGAATTTGCTTCCCACAAACCACCTCTACAGGGCATCTTACAGGGACTGCTCTAGATGGGAGCACCCCTAAAAAGAGCACAGAACAAAACACACAACATATGAAGAATGGAGGAGGAGGAATAAGAAGGGAGAGAAGAAAAGAATCTCCAGACAGTGTATATAACAGTTCAATAGGTGAGCTAAGTTACTCAGTAAGATACTAAGAGGCTAACCTTGAACCTTTGGTAAACACGAATTTAAAGCCTGCAATGGCAATAAGTACATATCTCTCAATAGTCACCCTAAATGTAAATGGACTTAATGCACCAATCAAAAGACACAGAGTAATAGAATGGATAAAAAAGCAAGACCCATCTATATGCTGCTTACAAGAAACTTACCTCAAACCCAAAGACATGTACAGACTAAAACTCAAGGGATGGGAAAACATATTTCAGGCAAACAATGGTGAGAAGAAAGCAGGGGTTGCAGTACTAATATCAGACAAAACAGACTTCAAAACAAAGAAAGTAACAAGAGATAAAGAAGGACACTACATAATGATAAAGGGCTCAGTCCAACAAGAGGATATAACCATTCTAAATATATATGCACCCAACACAGGAGCACCAGCATATGTGAAACAAATACTAACAGAACTAAAGAGGGAAATAGACTGCAATGCATTGATTTTAGGAGACTTCAATACACCACTCACCCCAAAGGATAGATCCACCGGGCAGAAAATGAGTAAGGACACAGGCAATGAACAACATGCTAGAACAGATGGACCTAATAGATATCTATACAACTCTACAACCAAAAGCAACAGGGTATACATTCTTCTCAAGTGCACATGGAACATTCTCCAGAATAGCCCACATGCTAGCTCACAAAAAGAGCCTCAGTAAATTCCAGAATATTGAAATTCTACCAATCAATTTTTCAGACCACAAGGGTATAAAACGAGAAATAAATTCTACAAAGAAAACAAAAAGGCTCACAAACACATGGAGGCTTAACAACATGCTTCTAAATAATCAATGGATCCATGAACAAATCAAAATAGAGATCAACGAATATATAGAAACAAATGACAACAACAACACAAAGCCCCAACTTCTGTGGGACACAGCGAAAGCAGTCTTAAGAGGAAAGTATATAGCAATCAACATCCATTCATGATAAAAACTCTCAGCAAAATGGGAATAGAGGGCAAGTACATCAACATAATAAAGGCCATATATCACAATCCAGGCACACATCAAGAAGGAAGAACAATCCCAAATGAATAGTCTAACATCACAATTATCGAAACTGGAAAAAGAAGAACAAATGAGGCCTAAAGTCAGCAGAAGGAGGGACATAATAAAGATCAGAGAAGAAATAAACAAAATTGAGAAGAATAAAACAATACAAAAATCAACGAAACCAAGAGCTGGTTCTTTGAGAAAATAAACAAAATAGATAAGCCTCTAGCCAAACTTGTTAAGAGAAAAAGAGAATCAACACAAATCAACAGCATCAGAAATGAGAATGGAATAATCACGACAGACTCCACAGAAATACAAAGAATTATTAAAGCCTACTATGAAAACCTATATGCCAACAAGCTGGAAAACCTAGAAAAAACGGACAGCTTCCTAGAAAAATACAACCTCCCAAGACTGACCAAGAAAGAAACATAAAAGTTAAACAAACCAATTACGAGCAAAGAAATTGAAATGGTAATCAAAAAACTACCCAAGAACAAAACCCTGGGGCCGGACAGATTTACCTCAGAATTGTATCAGACACACAGAGAAGACATAATACCCATTCTCCTTAAAGTGTTCCAAAAAATAGAAGAGGAGGGAATACTCCCAAACTCATTCTATGAAGCCAACATCACCCTAATACCAAAACCAGGCAAAGACCCCACCAAAAAAGAAAATTACAGACCAATATCCCTGATGAATGTAGATGCAAAAATACTCAATAAAATATTAGCAAACAGAATTCAACAGTATATCAAAAGGATCATACACCATGACCAAGTGGGATTCATCCCAGGGATGCAAGGATGATACAACATTCGAAAATCCATCAACATCATCCACCACATCAACAAAAAGAAAGACAAAAACCACATGATCATCTCCATAGATGCTGAAAAAGCATTTGACAAAATTCAACATCCATTCATGATAAAAACTCTCAGCAAAATGGGAATAGAGGGCAAGTACATCAACATAATAAAGGCCATATATCACAAACCCCAGAGCCAACATTATACTGAACAGCGAGAAGCTGAAAGCATTTCCTCTGAGATCAAGAACTAGACAGGGATGACCACTCTCCCCACTGTTAATTAACATAGTACTAGAGGTCCTAGCCACAGCAATCAGACAAAACAAGGAAATACGAGGAATCCAGATTGGTAAAGAAGAAGTTAAACTGTCAATGTTTTCAGATGATATGATACTGTACATAAAAAACCCTAAAGACTCCACCACAAAACTACTAGAACTGATATCGGAATACAGCAAAGTTGCAGGATACAAAATTAACACACAGAAATCTACAGCTTTCCTATACACTAACAATGAACCAATAGAAAGAGAAATCAGGAAAACAATTCCATTCACAACTGCATCAAAAAGAATAAAATACCTAGGAATAAACCTAACCAAAGAAGTGAAAGACCTATACCCTGAAAACTACAAGTCACTCTTAAGAGAAATTAAAGGGGACACTAACAAATGGAAACTCATCCCATGCTCATGGCTAGGAAGAATTAATATCGTCAAAATGGCCATCCTTCCCAAAGCAATATACAGGTTTGATGCAATCCCTATCAAATTACCATCAACATTCTTCAATGAACTGGAACAAATAATTCAAGAATTCATATGGAAACACCAAAGACTCCAAATAGCCAAAGCAATCCTGAAAAAGAAGAATAAAGTAGGGGGTATCTCACTCCCCAACTTCAAGCTCTACTACAAAGCCATAGTAATCAAGACAATTTGGTACTGGCACAAGAACAGAGCCACAGGCTAGTGGAACAGATTAGAGGCTCCAGACATTAACCCAAACATGTATGGCCAATTAATATTTGATAAAGGTGCCATGGACATACAATGGAGAAATGACAGTCTCTTCAACAGATGGTGCTGGCAAAACTGGACAGCTACATGTAGGAGAATGAAACTGGACCGTTGTCTAACCCCATACACAATAGTAAATTCAAAATGGATCAAAACGTGAATGTAAGTCATGAAACCATAAAACTCTTAGAAAAAAACATAGGCAAAAACCTCTTAGACATAAACATGAGTGACCTCTTCTTGATCATATCTCCCCGGGCAAGGAAAACAACAGCAAAAATGAACAAGTGGGACTATATTAAGCTGAAAAGCTTCTGTACAGCAAAACACACCATCAATAGAACAAAAAGGGACCCTACAGTATGGGAGAATATATTTGTAAATGACAGATCCAATAAAGGCTTGACGTCCAAAATATATAAAGAGCTCACATGCCTCAACAAACAAAAAACAAATAACCCAATTAAAAAATGGGCAGAGGAAGTGAACAGACAGTTCTCCAAAAAAGAAATACAGATGGCCAACAGACACATGAAAAGATGTCCACATCGCTAATTATCAGAGAAATGCAAATTAAAACTAAAATGAGATGTCACCTCGCCCCAGTAAGGATAGCTGCCATCCAAAAGACAAACAACAACAAATGTTGGCAATGCTGTGGAGAAAGGGGAACCCTCCTACACTGCTGGTGGGAATGTAAATTAGTTCAACCATTGTGGAAAGCAGTATGGAGGTTCATCAAAATGCTCAAAACAGACCTACCATTTGACCCAGGAATTCCACTCCTAGGAATTTACCCTAAGAACACAGCAATCAAGTTTGAGAAAGCCCGATGCACCCCTATGTTTATCACAGCACTATTTACAATAGCCAAGAATTGGAAGCAACCTAAATGTCCATTGGTAGATGAATGGATAAAGAAGATGTGGTACGTATAGACAATGGAATACTACTCAACCATAAGAGGAGGGCAAATCCTACCATTTGCAGCAACATGGATGGAGCTGGAGGGTATTATCCTCAGTGAAATAAGCCAAGCGGAGAAAGAGAAATACCAAATGATTTCACTCATCTGTGGAGTATAAGAACAAAGAAAAAACTGAAGGAACAAAACAACAGCAGAATTACAGAACCCAAAAATGGACTAACAGGTACCAAAGGGAAAGTGACTGGGGAGGATGGGTGTGTAGGGAGGGATAAGGGGTGGAGGAAGAAAGGGGGTATTAAGATTAGCATGCAAGGGGGGAGGGAGAAAGGGGAGAGCTGTACAACACAGAGAAGACAAGTAATGATTCTACAACATTTTGCTATGCTGATGGACAGTGACTGAAAAGTGGTTTTTAGGGGGGACCTGGTATAGGGGAGAGCCTCATAAACATAATATTCTTCATGTAAGTGTAGATTAAAGATTTAAAAAAAGAAAGAAAAGGGGTATTACTCCTTGATAGGATAAAGCTAATGGTAAATCAACGATTAATGCATGCTTTAAATATCCTTTATTTTGATCACTTAAAGGGTGTCAGATGATCGGCTATCAGGAATATTCCTGATAATATTCCTTTCTCTTAAAAAAAAAAAAAGCAGCTCCTGTGTGGTGACCTCCAATGAGTTCTACACAATGGTATAAAGGGCATATCAAAGTGTGTGCAAAGGGTCTGTTTGTGTTTATACAGAGTATCAAAGCCTAATTTGGCTACCCAGAAAATAAACTAAGATACGATATGAAGAAGAACTTCCAACATCAGCACTCTCTGGAAGAGTCATACCAGAAGATGATCATCAAAAAACCTCCACAAAGATCCAGGCGATGCTGCGGTTGTAGCTGCATCCATCCCACTGGTTCCTGGACTTGCCATGGGAATGAAAAAGGAGATATCTAAGCTGGCCTGTGCATACAGTGAAACAACAAATTTGACTGGATCTATACTGTTGGAACTCAACCAAGAATTAGGAGAAGTGCAAGTTGTAGCACTCCAAAATCTTATGACTACAGACTATCTATGGTTAAAAGAACATATGGGATGTGAACAGTTCCCAGGAATGGGTTGTTTTAATTTGTCTGATTTCTCTCAGACTGTTCAAGTACAGTTGGACAATATTCATCATATTATAGACAAATTTTCACAAATGCCTAGGGTGCCTAACTGGTTTTCTTGGCTTCACTGGAGATGGCTGGTAATTATAGATCTGCTTTGATTATGTAACTGTATTCCTATTATGTTAATGTGTGTGTGCAATTTAGTTAGTAGTTTAAAACCTATACATGCTTAAGTTACTCTACAAGAAGATATGTCAAAGAAATAATCAATCCTCCCATGTTTTCTTCCATCTGCTACATCTGTAGCTTTTCTTCTTCCTTCCTAATTACAACCTTTAAATAGAATTTGTGCCTCATATTGAATTTACCGAGTATCATAATTCCTCCAAGTGGTAAAGATACCTCAAGACAAATGCTGGGCATAGAAGCCACAGGGCATAAATCTGCAAAGAAGTAAAGAGCTAACCTTTTCAAACAATATGGCTTCTCTCTCACTTACCAACTTTACATCTCCCTGTATGGCCCCGGAAGATGACTGGTTAGCCAGAGACGGGTAAGATTCCTCAAGGAACAACCTAAGATAGACACAGTCGCAGGGGGGCCATCAGGTGAGAAATTGGGGATCAACAGTGGTGAGGCTTAGAACCTCACCCCTCCTGTTTTGAGAGAAATCTTCTGCATCCATGGATGTTTTAATACCCTTGTCTAGCTTGGATTAACACATAGTCTACAGGCACACACCTGATTATCTACATTTGCTCTCTTACAACACTAAACTATGTTTTCTACCTTTATCTTGCATCTACTTAGCACTTCAGCATTTTATTAAAAAAAATAATAATAAGGGAGAAATGTGGGATTCACATATAAATCAATTATAAAAATGAAATGAATATTCATATTTGACCTGATTGTTTATAGTTCATAATGTGTGATCAAAACCGAAAGTTTCTGTGATGACTGCCCTTGTACTGTTCACCATGTAAGAACTTATTCACTATGTAAGAATTTGTTCACCATGTACGAACTTATTCATTATGCTTCAGAGGATTGGAGACTGATGAGAATTAGGCTTGGCATGGATTAATGATTGTGCATTGAGCATTGAGTCCTCTATACAGAATTTTATTGTTGTTAACAACCATTTGATCAATAAATATGAGAGATGCCCTCTCAAAAAAAATATATTGTTCCCATGTCTTAGCATATGTTGAATAAATTTCTGTGTTTTTGAAGAATTTTTAAAAAAATAAAATAAAACAGCTAGAGAGAGAGAAAAAAGATCACATAGAAAGGAAAACCCATCACGCTATCAGACTTCTCAACAGAAACCTTAAAGGCCAGAAGGGAGTGGCATGATATATTTAATGCAATGATACAGAAGGACCTCAAACAAAGAATACTTTATCTGGCAAGATTATCATTTAAATTTGAAGGAGGGATTGAACAATTTTCAGATAAGAAAAAGCTGAGAGAATTGACCTCCCACAAACAACCTCTACAGTGCATGTTGGAGGAACTGCTATAGATGGAAGTATTCCTAAGGCTAAATAACTGTCACCAGGGGAAATAAAACCACAATAAAGAAAGTAGAACAGTTAATTACTAGGCAGGTACAAATTCAAATCAACTACCCCCAAAGTGTTACCCTCAATCAAGGGCTAGACAAAGAGTACAGAATATGATACCTAAAATACAAAGAATGAAGGAGGAAGAAAAAGGAAGAAAATAAAAAAGAACCTTTAGGTTGTGTTTGTAATAGCATACTAAGTGAATTAAATTGGACTGTTAGATAGTAAGTAGTTACCACTGAACCTTTGGTAACCACGAATCTAAAGCCTGCAATGGCAATAAGTACCTACTTACAGATAATCACCCTAGATGTAAATGGCCTGAATGTACCAATCAAAAGACATAGATTCACTGAATGGATTGTAAAACAAGATCTGTTTATATGCTGCCTCCAAGAGACTCACTGCAAGCCCAAAGACACAGACTGAAAGTAATGGGATGGAAAAAGACATTTCATGCACGTAACAGGGAGAAAAAAGCAGGAGTTGCAGTAACTGTATCAGACAAAATAGACTTCAAAACAAAGAAAGTAGCAAGGTACAAAGAAGGACATTACATAATAATAAAGGGGTCAGTCGAACAAGAGGATATAACTATTATAAATATCTATGCACCCAACACAGGATCACCTACATATGTGAAACAAATACTAACAGAATTAAAGGGAGAAATAGAATACAATGCATTCATTTTTGGAGACTTCAACACACCACTCATTCCAAAGGACAGATCAACCAGACAGAAAATAAGTAAGGAGACAGAGACATTGAACAACATATTACAACGTATGGACCTAACTGTCATCTACAGAACACTCCATCCAAAAGCAACAGGGTATACATTCTTCTCAAATGCACATGGAATATTTTCAAGAATAAATCATATACTAGGCAACAAAGAGAACCTCAGTAAATTAAAAAAGATTGAAATTGTACCAACCAGCCTCTCAGATCACAAAGGTATGAAACTAGAAATTAATTACACAAAGAAAATGAAAAAGCCCACAAACACATGGAGGCTTAATACAATGCTCCTAAATAATCAATGGATCAATGACCAAATAAAAACAGAGATCAAGCAATATATGGAGACAAATGACAATAATAATTAAAGACCACAAAATCTGTGGGATGCAGTGAAGGCCTGCTAAGAGGAAAGCATGTTGCAATACAGGCCAACCTCAGGAAAGAAGAACAATCCCATATGAGCAGTCTAAACTCAAAATTAATGAAACTAGAAAAAGAAGAACAAATGAGGGCCAAAGTCAGTAGAAGGAGGGACATAATAAAGATAAGAGCAGAAATAAATAAAATCAAGAAGAATGAAACAATAGACAGAATCAATGAAAGCAGGAGTTCTTCAAGCAAATAAACAAAATAGATAAACTCCCAGCCAGACTTATCAAGAAAAAAGGAGAGTCTACACACATAAACAGAACCAGAAATGAGAAAAGAAAAATCACTATGGACACCACAGGAATACAAAGAATTATGAGAGAATACTATGCAAAATTATATGCTAACAAACTGGTTAACCTAGAAGAAATGGACAACTTTCTAGAAAAATACAACCTTCCAAGGCTGATGCAGGATGAAACAGAAAATGTGAATAGACCAATTATCAGCAACGAAATTGAATTGGTAATTAAAAACTATGAAATAACAAAACCCCTGGATCAGATGGTTTAACTGCTCAATTTTATAAAAAATTTAGTGAAGTCCTAATACCCATCCTCTTTAAGTTTTCCAAAAAGTACAAGAGGAGGGAATACTCCCAAACTCATTCTGCAAAGCCAGCATCACTCTTATACCAAAATCAGGCAAAGACACCACAAAAAAAGAAAATTATAGACCAATATCCCTGAAGAACATAGATGTAAAAACTCAATAAAATATTCACAAACCGAATTCAAAAATACATAAAAAAGATCACCTTTAATGATCAAGTAGGATCTATTCCAGAGATGCAAGGCTGGTACAACATTCGAAAATCCATCAACATCATCCACCAACCACATCAAAAAAAAGGACAAAACCACATGATTATCTCCATAGATGCCAAAAAAGCATTCGACAAAATTCAACATCCATTCATGATAAAAACTCTCAACAAAATGGGCATAGAGGACAAGTACCTCAACATAATAAAGGCCATATATGACAAACTTATAGCCAACGTTATACTTAACATCAGGAAGCTGAAAGCTTTTCCTTGAAGATCAGGAACAAGACAAGGATGCCCACTCTCCCCACTGTTATTCAACATAGTTCTGGAGGTTGTAGCCACAGCAATCAGACAACACAAAGAAATAAAAGGCATCCAGACTGGCAAGAAAGAATTTAAACTGTCCATGTTTGCAGATGTCATGATATTGTACCTAAAAAACCCTAAAGAATCCATCCAAATCTACTAGATCTAATATCTGAGTTCAGCAAAGTTGAAGGATACAAAATTAATACACAGAAATCTGTGGCATTTCTATACACTATCGATAAACTAGCAGAAAGAGAAATCAGGAAAACAATTCCATTCACAATTGCATCAATAAGAATAAAATATCTACAAATAAACCTAACCAAGGAAGTGAAGGACCTATATCCTGTAAACTACAAGATACTCATGAGAGAAATTAAAGAAGATACCAATAAACAGAAACACATCCCATGCTTATGGGTAGGAAGAATTAATATTGTCAAAATGGCCATCCTGCCTAAAGCAATCTACAGATTCAATGCAATCCCTATCTAAACACCAACAGCATTCTTTTTTTATTTTATTATTTTTATTTTAGTATCATAAATCTACAATTACAGAAAGAACATTATGTTTAATAGGTTCCCCCCTTCACCAAATCCCCCCCAACATACCCCTTCACAGTCACTGTCCATCTGTGTAGTAAGATGATGTAAAATCACTACTTGTCCTCTCTGTGTTGCATAGCCCTCCCCTTGTCCCCCAAGCACTATACATGCTAATCATAATGCCCTCTTTCTTTTTCCCCAACCTTATCCCTCCCTTCTCACCCATTGTCCCCAGTCCCTTTCCCTTTGGTAACTATTAGTCCATTCTTGGGTTCTGTGATTCTGCCACTGTTTTGTTCCTTCAGTTTTCCTTTGTTCTTATACTCCACATATGAGTGAAATCATTTCGTATTTGTCCTTCTCCGCCTGGCTTCACTGAGCATAATACCCTCTAGCTCCATCCATGTTCTTGTGAATGGTAGGATCTGTTTTTTCTTATGGCTGCGTAATATTCCATTGTGTATATGAGCCACATCTTCTTTATCCATTCATCTACTGATGGACATTTAGGTTTCTTCCATATCTTGGCTATTGTAAATGGTGCAGTGATAAACATAGGGGTGCATCTGTCTTTTTCAAACCGGAGTGCTGCATTCTTAGGGTAAATTCCTAGAAGTGGAATTCCTGGGTCAAATGGTATTTCTATTTTGAGCATTTTGAGGAACCTCCATACTGCTTTCCACAGTGGTTGAACTAGTTTACATTCCCACCAGCAGTGTAGGAGGGTTCCCCTTTCTCCACAACCTCGCCAACATTTGTTGTTGTTTGTCTTTTCGATGATGGCAATCCTTACTGGTGTGAGGTGATATCTCATTGTGGCTTTAATTTGCATTTCTCTGATGATTAGCGATGTGGAGCATCTTTTCATGTGTCTGTTGGCCATCTGGATTTCTTCTTTAGAGAACTGTCTATTCAGCTCCTCTGCCCATTTTTTAATTGGATTATTTGCTTTTTGTTTGTTGAGGCATGTGAGCTCTTTATATATTTTAGATGTCAATCCTTTATCGGATCTGTCATTTATGAATATGTTCTCCCATACTATAGGATACCTTTTTGTTCTATTGATGGTTTCCTTTGCTATACAGAAGCTTTTTAGCTTGATATAGTCCCACTTGTTCATTTTTGCCTTTGTTTCCCTTGCCTGGGGAGATATGTTCATGAGGAAGTCACTCATGTTTATGTCCATGATATTTTTGCCTATATTTTTTTCTAAGAGTTTTATGGTTTCATGCCTTACATTCAGGTCTTTGATCCCTTTGGAGTTTACTTTTGTGTATGGGGTTAGACAGTGATCCAGTTTCATTCTCCTACATGTAGCTGTCCAGTTTTGCCAGCACCATCTGTTGAAGAGACTGTCATTTCCCCATTGTATGTCTATGGATCCTTTATTGTATATTAATTGGCCATATATGTTTGGGTTAATGTCTGGAGTTTCTATTCTGTTCCACTGGTCTGTGGCTCTGTTCTTGTGCCAGTACCAAATTGTCAGATTACTGTGGCTTTGTAGTAGAGCTTGAAGTTGGGGAGCAAGATCCCCCCCCCCACTTTATTCTTCCTTCTCAGGATTGCTTTGGCTATTCGGGGTCTTTGATGATTCCATATGAATTTTTGAACTATTTGTTCCAGTTCATTGAAGAATGTTGCTGGTAATTTGATAGGGATTGCATCAAATCTGTATATTGCTTTGGGCAGGATGGCCATTTTGACAATATTAATTCTTCCTGGCCAGGAGCATGGGATGAGTTTCCATTTGTTAGTGACCTCTTCAATTTCTCCTAAGAGGGTTTTGTAGTTTTCAGGGTATAGGTCTTTCACTTCCTTGGTTAGGTTTATTCCTAGGTATTTTATTCTTTCTGATGCAATTGTGAATGGAATTGTTTTCCTAATTTCTCTTTCTATTGGTTCATTGTTAGTGTATAGGAAAGCGACAGATTTCTGCGTGTTAATTTTGTATCCTGCAACTTTGCTGAATTCTGATATCAGTTCTAGTAGTTTTGGAGTGGAGTCTTTAGGGTTTTTTTATGTACAATATCACGTCATCTGCAAATAGTGACAGTTTGACTTCTTCTTTACCAATCTGGATTCCTTGTATTTCTTTGTTTTGCCTGACTGCTGTGGCTAGGACCTCCAGTACCACGTTGAATAACAGTGGAGGAGTTTGCATCCCTGTCTTGTTCCCGATCTCAGAGGAAAAGGTTTCAGCATCTCACTGTTAAGTATGATGTTAGCTGTGGATTTATCATATATGGCCTTTATTATGTTGAGGTACTTGCCCTCTATGCCTATTTTGCTGAGAGTTTTTATCATGAATGGATGTTGAATTTTGTCGAATGTTCTTTAAGCATCTATGGAGATGATCATGTGGTTTTTGTCCTTTTTGTTGATGTGGTGGATGATATTGATGAATTTTCGAATGTTGTACCATCCTTGCATCCCTGGGATGAATCCCACTTGGTCATGGTGTACGATCCTTTTGATGTATTTTTGAATTCGGTTTGCTAATGTTTTGTTGAGTATTTTTGCATCTATGTTCATCAGTGATATTGGTCTGTAGTTTTCTTTTTGGTGGGGTCTTTGCCTGGTTTTGGTATTAGGGTGATGTTGGCTTCATAGAATGAGTTTGGGAGTATTCCCTCCTCTTCTATGTTTTGGAAAACTTTAAGAAGAATGGGTGTTATGTCTTCTCTGTATGTCTGATAAAATTCTGAGGTAAATCCATCTGGCCCGGGGGTTTTGTTCTTGGGTAGTTTTTTGATTACTGCTTCAATTTCGTTGCTGGTAATTGATCTGTTTAGATTTTCTGTTTCTTTCTGGGTCAGTCTTGGAAGGTTGTATTTTTCTAGGAAGTTGTCCATTTCTCCTAGGTTTTCCAGCTTGTTGCATATAGGTTTTCATGGTACTCTCTAATAATTCTTTGTATTTTTGTGGGGTCCGTCGTGATTTTTCCTTTCTCATTTCTGATTCTGTTAATGTGTGTTGACTCTCTTTTTCTATTAATAAGTCTGGCTAGAGGCTTTTCTATTTTGTTTATTTTCTTGAAGAACCAGCTCTTGGTTTCATTGATTTTTGCTACTGTTTTATTCTTCTCAATTTTATTTATTTCTTCTCTGATCTTTATTATGTCCCTCCTTCTGCTGACCTTAGGCCTCATTTGTTCTTCTTTTTCCAATTTCGATAATTGTGACATTAGACCATTCATTTGGGATTGTTCTTCCTTCTTTACATATGCCTGGATTGCTATATACATTCCTCTTAAGACTGCTTTTGCTGTATCCCACAGAAGTTGGGGCTTTGTGTTGTTGTTGTCGTTTGTTTCCATATATTGCTGGATCTCCATTTTGATTTGGTCATTGATCCATTGATTATTTAGGAGCGTGTTGTTAAGCCTCCATGTGTTTGTGAGCCTTTTTGCTTTCTTTGTATGATTTATTTCTAGTTTTATACCTTTGTGGTCTAAAAAGTTGGTTGGTAGGATTTCAATCTTTTGGAATTTACTGATGCTCTTTTTGTGGCCTAGTATGTGGTCTATTCTGGAGAATGTTCCATGTGCACTTGAGAAGAATGTGTATCCTGTTGCTTTTGGATGTAGAGTTCTGTAGATGTCTATTAGGTCCATCTGTTCTAGCATGTTGTTCAGTGCCTCTGTGTCCTTACTTATTTTCTGTCTGGTGGATCTATCCTTTGGGGTGAGTGGTGTGTTAAAGTCTCCCAAAATGAATGTATTGCATTCTGTTTCCTCCTTTAATTCTGTTAGTATTTGTTTCACATATATTGGTGCTCCTGTATTGGGTGCATATATGTTTATAATGGTTATATCCTCTTGTTGGACTGAGCCCTTTATCATTATGTAGTGTCCTTCTTTATCTCTCATTACTTTCTTTATTTTGAAGTCTATTTTGTCTAATACTAGTATTGCAACACCTGCTTTTTTCCCTCTGTTGTTTGCATGTCATATCTTTCTCCATCCCTTGAGTTTTAATCTGTGCATGTCTTTGTGTTTGAGGTGAGTCTCTTGTAAGCAGCATATAGATGGGTCTTGCTTTTTTTTTTTTTTGAGAAGGCATCTCTCAAATTTATTGATCAAATGGTTGTTAACACAATAAAATTCTGTATAGGGTGGTCAATGCTCAAGGCACAATCATTAATCCATCTCAAGCCTAATTCTCGTCAGTCTCCAATCTTCTGAAGCAGAATGAACAAGTTCTTACATGGTGAACGGATTCTTACATAGTGAATAAATTCTTACATGGTGAACAGTACAAGGGCAGTCATCACAGAAACTTTCGGTTCTGATCACTCATTATGAACTATAAACAATCAGGTTAAATATGAATATTCATTTGATTTTTATACTTGACTTATATGTGGATCCCACCTTTCTCCCTTTATTATTATTATTATTATTTTTATTTTTAATAAAATGCTGAAGTGGTACATAGATGCAAGATAAAGGTAGAAAATATAGTTTAGTGCTGTAAGAGGGCAAATGTAGATGATCAGGTGTGTGCCTATGGACTAAGTATTAATCCAAGCTAGGGTCTTGCTTTTTTATCCATTCTATTACTCTGTGTCTTTTGATTGGTGCATTCAGTCCATTTACATTTAGGGTGACTATTGAAAGATATGTACTTATTGCCATTGCAGGCTTTAGATTTTTCGTTACCAATGTTTCAAGGTTAACTTGTTTACTTACCTTACTGTCTGACCTCACTCGCTTATTGAGCTGTTATAAACACAGTCTGATGATTATTTCTTTCCCTTCTTTTTCTTCCTCCTCCATTATTGATATGTTGGGTGTTTTGTTCTGTGCTCTTTTTAGGAGTGCTCCCATCTAGAGCAGTCCCTGTAAGATGCCCTGTAGAGGTGGTTTGTGGGAGGCAAATTCCCTCAACTTTTGCTTGTCTGGGAATTGTTTAATCCCCCCTTCATATTTAAATGGTAATTGTGCTGGATACAGTATCCTTGGTTCAAGGCCCTTCTGTTTCATTGCATTGAGTATATCATGCCATTCTCTTCTGGCCTGTAGGGTTTCTGTTGAGAAGTCTGATGATAGCCTGATGGGTTTTCCTTTGGAGGTGACCTTTTTTCTCTCTCTGGCTGCCTTTAATACTCTGTCCTTGTCCTTGATCTTTGCCATTTTAATTATTATGTGTCTTGGTGTAGTTCTCTTTGGATTCCATCTCTCGGGAGTTATGTGTGCCTCCGTAGTCTGAGCAACTATTTCCTTCCCCAGTTTGGGGAAGTTCTCAGCAATTATTTCTTCAAAGACACTTTCTTCCCTTTTTCTCTCTCTTCTTCCTCTGGTACCCCTATAATGTGGATATTGTTCCTTTTGGATTGGTCACACAGTTCTATTAATATTGTTTCATTCCTGGAGGTCCTTTTATCTCTCTCTGCATCAGCTTCTATGCGTTCCTGTTCTCTGGTTTCTATTCCATCAATGGCCTCTTGTGTCTTATCCATTGTGCTTATAAATCCTTCGAGAATTTGTTTCACTTCTGTATTCTCCCTCTGGACATCTGTAGTCTCCCTCTGGACTTCATCCCTTAGCTTTTGCATATTTCTATGCAGCTCTGTTAGCATGTTTATGATTTTTATTTTGAATTCTTTTTCAGGGACACTGGTTAGGTCTGCCTCTGCAGATCCTTTCTCAGGTGTAACTATCTTGGACTGGACCAGAATTTTTTGCCTCTTCGTGGTGATAGCAGTGGCTGTAGGCAGGTTGCGGGTGTGTCAGCTGGGAGAAGAAAGTCCTTTCCTACTTCCTGGATGCCTTGCCCTTCTCCACTGTCTGTGACAGTTACCCACACTCCTGGAGCAGCCACTGGGTTAGTCTCCTAAGCTGCTGTGGGTGGGGTGTCCGTCAGAGCAGCGTGGTGCCCTGCAGAGAGTGGAGGCATGCCAGGTGCACTCCTCTGTGCTAGCGGCAACCCTGCTGGGCAGCTATGTAGCAACAGTGGCCTTTGAGTCTGGCCCAGGTGGCTGAGTTCGGCTGGGATTCCAGTTGGCTGTTGGGAGCGCCCCTACTCCCTCTGGCTCCACTGCAGGTGTGTGCAGGGCTCTTCCTCACAGGTCCTACCAGGCTCCTCTGACTTCACTGCTGTTGGTGCGCGTGAGCTGCACCTGGGCTGTTCGGTCATGCTGCTGTCAGCTAGCACAAGCCTCTCCTGCAGTGTACAGATCTGCTCTCCATCCCTTCCAGTGCTGCCATCCCCGGCATGCGCTGCCACTCTTCTGCTACTGGGCCGGTGTGTCGGGGTCCACACCAGTTTTAGGAGCAACTGACAGGCTGCTTAGTGCCATGAGGGGCTTCAGAGCTGCACTGCCTCTCTGGGGTTTAGGGTGCCCAAGTCTCCCTGGTATTCCCAGCTGCCAGGACAACTTCGTCCAGCTACAGGGTCCCTGTCTCTTTAAGACTTGCAGAAAGCACTCTCTTTTCTTTTGTCTCAGGGGTGCTGGTTGTGGGGACCTGCCCACAGGTTTTGCTTTACTGTTTCTCTAATATCCAGCACCCTGTGCACCTTGTGTCTGCGTTCCAGGTGCGGATTTCTATAGCTGGTTGTTTAGCAGTCCTGGGCTTTCACTCCCTCCCCGTTCCAACTCCTTTGTTCCCACCGGGTTTTGGGGTGGGGGGTTGTTTGGTGACTGCCTGGCTGTGGCTTGTATCTTACCCCCTTCCTGTCATGTTGAGTTCTCACAGATGTAGATGTATCCTGGCTGTTGTACTGCATACACTGGTGTCTCTTTTAGGAATAGTTGTATTTTATGTATTTTTATAAATATATATGTTTTGGTGAGGAGATTTCCTCTGAACTACTCATACCGCCATCTTCCCATGATCCTCCCCAACAGCATTCTTCAACGAACTAGAGAAAATAGTTCTAAAATTCATATGGAACCACAAAAGACCCCAAATAGACAAAGCAATCCTAAGAAGGAAAAATAAAGCTGGTAGGATTATGCTCCCCAACTTCAAGCTCTATTACAAAGCCCCGGTAATCAGAACAGTTTGGTATTGGCACAATAACAGACCCATAGGCCAATGGAACAGACTAGAGAGCCCAGATATAAACCCAAGCATATATGGTCAATTAATATATGATAAAGGAGACAGATATACAATGGGGAAATGACAGCCTCTTCAACAACTGGTGTTGGCAAAACTGGACAGCTACATGTAAGAGAATGAAATTGGATTATTTTCTAACTCAATGCACAAAAGTAAACTCAAAATGGATCAAAGACCTGAATGTAAGTCATGAAAGCATAAAACTCTTAGAAGAAAACATAGGCAAAAATCTCTTGAATATAAACATGAGCATCTTTTTCCTGAACACATCTCCTCGGGCAAAGGAAATAAAATAATAAATGAACAAATGGGACTACATCATGCCAAAAAGCTTCTGTATAGCAAAAGACATCATCAGCAGAACAAAAAGGCACCCTACAGTATTGGAGAATATATTTGTAAATGACATATCCGAAAAGGGGTTGACATCCAAAATATATAAAGCACTCACACACCTCAATACCCAAAAAGCAAATAACCATATTAAAATTGGGCAGAGGATATGAACAGACACTTTTCCAAAGAAGAAATCCAGATGGACAACAGGCACATGAAAAGATGCTCCATATCACTAATTATCAGGGAAATTCAAATTAAAACCACAGTGAGCTATCACCTCACACCAGTTAGGATGGCCAACATCCAAAAGACAACAACAAATGATGGTGAGGATGTGGAGAAAGGGGAACCCTCCTACACTGCTGGTGGGAATGTAAATTAGTTCAAGCATTGTGGAAAGCAGTATGGAGATTCATCCAAAAACTAAAAGTAGAAATACCATTTGACCCAGGAATTGCACTCCTAGGAATTTACCCTAAGAATGAAGGATCCCAGTTTCAAAAAGACATATGCACCCCCATGTTTATCACAGCACATTTACAATAGGCAATAAATAGAAGCAACCTAAGTGTCCATCAGTAGATGAATCAATAAAGAATAGGTGGTACATATAAACAATGGAGTATTATTCAGCCATAAGAAGAAAACAAATCCTACCTTTTGCAACAACAGGGATGGAGCTAGAGAGTATTATGCTCAGTGAAATAAGCCAGGTGGAGAAAGGCAAGTATGAAATGATTTTACTCATCTGTGGAGTATAAGAACAAAGCAAAAACTGAAGGAAAAAAACAACAGCGGACTCACAGAACTCAAGAATTGACTTACAGCTGCCAAATGGAAAGGGACTGCGGGAGGGTGGGTGGGAAGGGAAGGATAAAGGGCATTATGATTAGCACACATAACATAGTGGGGGGCACAGGGAGGGCAGTGTAGCACAGAGAAGACAAGTAGTGACTCTATAGCATCTTACTACACTGATGGACATGACTATAATGGGGTATGTGGTGGGGACTTGGTAATTGGGGCAATCTACTAACTATGATGTTGCTCGTGTGATTGTATATTAATGATACCAAAATTTTAAAAAATGCATGATAACAACAACAACAAAAATGCCTTGACCCAGTGAATCTCCCCTGCTGGGAATTGTACAAGTATGAAGCAAGTTTGTGCCAGACTGTTAATCTCAGATTTGTTTATGATGGAAGAAAACTCAGATGTCCAGTGCTAAAGTAGTTACATATATAATGGAATGCTCTGTAGCCATGTGAAATCTGAGGAAATCTATAAGTGACTGATGAAGAAAGACAGGTTACATTTTAATTTAGGAAAAATACATAGCTTATATAACAATACATACTCTGTATGCAATACTTTTTATAAAATGTGTATAATTACATAATTTTTCACATTTACAGTATAAATAATAGAGGATATATACCAAAAATGTTGCATATGATTTTCTCTAGGAAGCAGGATTTCTAATTTAATTCAATTTTTTCATTTGCATATTCATTTCATTTGTATATTGTAAGCTTTCCCCAAACATCACTGATTAACTGAGAAGTTGCTTTTATTTAAGTCATAAAAAATCCAGAAGAATACAGAATGGAACATTAACTGTTTTCTCAGAATGAAAATGACTTTCTAAATGATAGAAATCACAAAGGAAATGACTATTTTCCAAAATTGACAGTTTTGGTGTGTCAAAAAAAAAGAAGAAAGACATCTCAAGAAAAATAATATTCACAGTAATAAATCAAATTTCCTATAATGCAGTCAGAAAAACACTATTCTAGAGGGTAAACTGGAAAAAGGCATGGCCTATGTAAATTGACAATTCATAAATTGGAAAAACTAGTAAGAAACACAGTAAGAAATCAATTTCATTAATAACTTAATAAAAAACAGCTATAAAATTGAGAATTGTGTGAAACTGTCTTATTGTACATTCATAGCTGTATAAATTAATA
Source organism: Manis javanica (assembly GCF_040802235.1). Taxonomy (NCBI): domain Eukaryota; kingdom Metazoa; phylum Chordata; class Mammalia; order Pholidota; family Manidae; genus Manis; species Manis javanica. Next base: position 159,634,753 of record NC_133157.1, on the reverse strand, counting down.
TAATACTTCTGGAAAGCTATTTGGCAACAATCATCAGGAGCTGGAAAACTGGTTAGCCTTTGACCCAGTAATGTCCTAGAGAAACAATTCAATTAAAGAAATGCCACAGGATGATGTTTATGACAGGATTTTATAATAGAAAATTAGTGAAAATAGACAATGTCAACTACAGAAGAATGCTTAAATATATTGTTGGTAAACCTACTAAATGGAATATAATTCAACCATTAAAATTATGAGTATGATAATTATGTAATAGAAGAGAAAAAATTCTTAGGTTAAATGCCAAGGAAAAGATACTGAAGGGTATGGTATTAAAAAAATACTAAAGTGGAAGTCGCAGCCAAGATGGTGGCGTGAGTAGGAGAGTGGGAATCTCCTCCCAAAAACATATATATTTTTGAAAATACAACAAATACAACTAATCCTAAAAGACAGACCAGAAGACACAGGACAACAGCCAGACTACATCCACATGTGCGAGAGCCCAGCGCCTGGTGAAAAGGGGTAAGATACAAGCCCTGGCTCAGCGGGACCCGAGTGCCCCTAACCCCAGCTCCTGGCGGGAGGAGAGGAGTCAGAGCGGGGAGGGAGATGGAGCCCCGGACTGCTAAACACCCAGCCCTAGCCATATGCACCAGAGCACAGACACAGTGCATGCATGGAGGGCTGGAAACTAGGGAAACAGGGCAGCAAGACCTCTGAGTGGGTCCCAAAGCTGATACCCCTGTGACAAAGAAAAGCGAGTGCTTTTTGAAAGTCTTAAAGGGACAGGGATGCAACAGCTGGATGGAAACAACCCAGGTCACAGTCCAGACCCAGGAAATTCCAGGGAACCCAGGCACACTAACCCCCTGGGCAACAGCTCTGAGACCCCTCATGGAGGTAAACAGCCAAATAGTCCCCCGTCCATTATCCCTCCAGGGCCCTGCAAAGCAGAGAAGAAGCCTGAGGCTGGGCACACCCTCAGCAAGGGAGCTTCCTCCATACCAGCTGGGCAAGACAAAAATACCCAGTCTACATGCAATTACCCAACACAAGCCACTAGGGCCTGCAGTTGTCCCAGTAAAGAAAGGCCAGTGGCAGGAGGAAAGTTTGGCTCTCCCAGCTGACAGTCAATAGCACCTGTCAACATGAAAAGGCAAAAAAATTTGATCCAGACAAGACTAACCCAGACAGCTTTGGCATCTGCTACATCTTCCCCTGAGAAGGAACCTGGGGAGATAGATTTAACCAGTCTTCCTGAAAAAGAATTCAAAACAAAAGTCATAACCATACTGAAAGACTTGCAGAGAAATATGCAAGAACTAAGGAAGGAGAATACAGAAATAAAACAAGCTCTGGAAGGACTTCAGAACCGAACGGATGAGATGCAAGAGACCATTAGTGGACTAGAAAACAGAGAACAGGAATGCAGAGAAGCTGATGCAGAGAGAGATAAAAGGATCTCCAGGAATGAAAGAATGCTAAGAGAGCTGAGTGACCAATCAAATGGAACAATATCCACATTATAGGGGTACCAGAAGAAGAAGAGAGAGAAAAAGGGATAGAAAGTGTCTTTGAAGAAATAATTGCTGAAAATTTCCCCAAACTAGGGGAGGAAATGGCCTCTCAGACCACAGAGGTACCTAGAACTCCCATGATAAGGGATCCAAGGAGGACAACACCAAGACACATAATAATTAAAATGGCAAAGACCAAAGACAAAGACAAAGTATTAAAGGCAGCCAGAGAGAAAAAAAAAATGTCACCTACAAAGGAAAACCCATCAGGCTATCATCAGACTTCTCAACAGAAACCCTACAGGCCAGAAGAGAATGGCATGATATACTTAATGCAATGAAACAGAAGGGCCTTGAAACAAGACTTCTGTATCCAGCACAATTATCATTTAAATATGAAGGAGGGATTAAACAATTCCCAGACAAGCAAAAGTTGAGGGAATTTACCTCCAACAAACCACCTCTAAAGGGTATCTTAGAGGGAATGCCCTAGATGGGAGCACTCCTAAAAAGAGCACAGAACAAAACACCTGACACATCAAGAATGGAGGAGGAGGAAAAAGAAGGGAAAGAAATAATCATCAGACTGTGTTTATAACAGCTCAATAAGCGAGTGAGGTCAGACAGTAAGGTAAGTAAACAAGCTAACCTTGAAACGTTGGTAACCACAAATCTAAAGCCTGCAATGGCAATAAGTACATATCTTTCAATAGTCACCCTAAATGTAAATGGACTGAATGCACCTATCAAAAGACACGGAGTAATAGAATGGATAAAAAAGCAAGGTCCATCCATATGCTGCTTACAAGAGACTCACCTCAAACCCAAAGACATGTACAGAATTAAAGTCAAGGGATGGAGAAAGATATTACATGCAAACAACAGAGAGAAAAAAGCAGGTGTTGCAATACTAGTATTAGAAAAAACAGAATTCAAAGTAAAGAAAGTAACAAAAGATAAAGAAGGACATTACATAATGATAAAGGGCTCAGTCCAACAAGAGGATATAACTATTATAAATATATATGCACCCAATACAGGAGCACCAATATATGTGAAACAAATACTAACAGAATTAAAGGAGGAAACAGAATGCAATACATTCATTTTGGGAGACTTTAACACACCACTCACCCCAAAGGATAGATCCACCAGACAGAAAATAAGTAAGGACACAGAGGCACTGAACAACATGCTAGAACAGATGGACCTAATAGACATCTACAGAACTCTACATCCAAAAGCAACAGGATACACATTCTTCTCAAGTGCACATGGAACATTCTCCAGAATAGACCACATACTAGGCCACAAAAAGAGCATCAGTAAATTCCAAAAGATTGAAATCCTACCAACCAACTTTTTAGACCACAAAGGTATAAAACTAGAAATAAATCATACAAAGAAAGCAAAAAGGCTCACAAACACATGGAGGCTTAACAACACGCTCCTAAATAATCAATGGATCAATGACCAAATCAAAATGGAGATCCAGCAATATATGGAAACAAACGACAACAACAACACAAAGCCCCAACTTCTGTGGGATACAGCAAAAGCAGTCTTAAGAGGAACGTATATAGCAATCCAGGCATATGTAAAGAAGGAAGAACAATCCCAAATGAATGGTCTAATGTCACAATTATCGAAATTGGAAAAAGAAGAACAAATGAGGCCTAAGGTCAGCAGAAGGAGGGACATAATAAAGATCAGAGAAGAAATAAATAAAATTGAGAAGAATAAAACAGTAGCAAAAATCAATGAAACCAAGAGCTGGTTCTTCAAGAAAATAAACAAAATAGAAAAGCCTCTAGCCAGACTTATTAATAGAAAAAGAGAGTCAACACACATTAACAGAATCAGAAATGAGAAAGGAAAAATCACGACGGACCCCACAAAAATACAAAGAATTATTAGAGAGTACCATGAAAACCTATATGCAACAAGCTGGAAAACCTAGGAGAAATGGACAACTTCCTAGAAAAATACAACCTTCCAAGACTGACCCAGAAAGAAACAGAAAATCTAAACAGACCAATTACCAGCAACGAAATTGAAGCAGTAATCAAAAAACTACCCAAGAACAAAACCCCCGGGCCAGATGGATTTACCTCAGAATTTTATCAGACATACAGAGAAGACATAACACCCATTCTTCTTAAAGTTTTCCAAAACATAGAAGAGGAGGGAATACTCCCAAACTCATTCTATGAAGCCAACATCACCCTAATACCAAAACCAGGCAAAGACCCCACCAAAAAAGAAAACTACAGACCAATATCCCTGATGAACATAGATGCAAAAATACTCAACAAAACTTTAGCAAACCGAATTCAAAAATACATCAAAAGGATCGTACACCATGACCAAGTGGGATTCATTCCAGGGATGCAAGGATGGTACAACATTCGAAAATCCATCAACATCATCCACCACATCAACAAAAAGAAGGACAAAAACCACATGATCATCTCCATAGATGCTGAAAAAGCATTTGACAAAATTCAGCATCCATTCATGATAAAAACTCTCAGCAAAATGGGAATCGAGGGCAGGTACATCAACATAATAAAGGCCATATATCATAAACCCAGAGCCAACATTATACTGAACAGCGAGAAGCTGAAAGCTTTTCCTCTGAGATCAGGAACTAGACAGGGATGCCCACTCTCCCCACTGTTATTTGACATAGTACTGGAGGTCCTAGCCACAGCAATCAGACAAAATAAAGAAATACAAGGAATCCAGATTGGTAAAGAAGAAGTTAAACTGTCACTATTTGCAGAGGACATGATATTGTACTTAAAAAACCCTAAAGACTCCACTCCAAAACTACTAGAACTGATATCAGAATACAGCAAAGTTGCAGGATACAATATTAACACACACAAATCTGTAGCTTTCCTATACACTAACAATGAACCAATAGAAAGAGAAATTAGGAAAACAATTCCATTCACAATAGCATCAAAAAGAATAAAATACCTAGGAATAAACCTAACCAAAGAAGTGAAAGACTTATACTCTGAAAACTACAAGTCACTCTTAAGAGAAATTAAAGGGGACACTAACAAATGGAAACTCATTTGATGCTCGTGGCTAGGAAGGATTAATATCGTCAAATTGGCCATCCTGCCCAAAGCAATATACAGGTTTGATGCAATCCCTCTCAAATTACCAGCAACATTCTTCAATGAACTGGAACAAATAATTCAAAAATTCATATGGGAACACCAAAGACCCCGAATAGCCAAAGCAATCCTGAAAAAGAAGAATAAAGGGGGGGGGGATCTTGCTCCCCAACTTCAAGCTCTTCTACAAAGCGATAGTAATCAAGACAATTTGGTACTGGCACAAGAACAGAACCACAGACCAGTGGAACAGAATAGAGACTCCAGACATTAACCCAAACATGTATGGCCAATTAATATTTGATAAAGGAGTCATGGACATACAATGGCAAAATGAGTCTCTTTAACAGAAGGTGCTGGCAAAACTGGACAGGTACATGTAGGAGAATGAAACTGGACCGTTGTCTAACCCCATACACAAAAGTAAATTCAAAATGGATCAAAGACGTGAATGTAAGTCATGAAACCATTAAACTCTTAGAAAAAAACATAGGCAAAAACCTTTTAGACATAAACGTGAGTGACCTCTTCTTGATCATATCTCCCCGGGCAAGGAAAACAACAGCAAAAATGAACAAGTGGGACTATATTAAGCTGAAAAGCTTCTGTACAGCAAAACACACCATCAATAGAACAAAAAGGAACCCTAGAGTATTGGAGGATATATTTGTAAATGACAGATCCAATAAAGGCTTGACGTCCAGAATATATAAAGAGCTCACACACCTCAACAAACAAAAAACAAATAACACAATTAAAAAATGGGCAGAGGAACTGAACAGACAGTTCTCTAAAAAAGAAATACAGATGGCCAAGAGACACATGAAAAGATGCTCCACATCGTTAATTATCAGAGAAATGCAAATTAAAACTAAAATAAGGTATCACCTCACACCAGTAAGGATGGCTACCATCCAAAAGACAAACAACAACAAATGTTGGCGAGGCTGTGGAGAAAGGGGAGCCCTCCTACACTGCTGGTGGGAATGTAAATTAGTTCAACCATTGTGGAAAGCAGTATGGAGATTCATCAAAATGATCAAAACAGACCTACCATTTGACCCAGGAATTCCACTCCTAGGAATTTACCCTAAGAACGCCACAATCAAGTTTGAAAAAGACAGATGCACCCCTATGTTTATTGCAGCACTATTTACAATAGCCAAGAATTGGAAGCAACCTAAATGTCCATTGGTAGATGAATGAATAAAGAAGATGTGGTACATATACACAATGGAATACTACTCAGCCATAAGAAGAGGGCAAATCCTACCATTTGCAGCAACATGGATGGAGCTGGAGGGTATTATCCTCAGTGAAACAAGCCATGCGGAGAAAGAGAAATATCAAATGATTTCACTCATCTGTGGAGTATAAGAACAAAGGAAAAACTGAAGGAACAAAACAGCAGCGGAATCACAGAACCCAAGAATGGACTAACAGGTACCAAAGGGAAAGGGACTGGGTTGGATGGGTGGGTAGGGAGGAATAAGGGGGGAGCAGAAGGGGGATATTAAGATTAGCATGCATAATGGGGTGTGTGGGAGTAAGGGGAGGGCTGTACAACACAGAGAAGACAAGTAGTGATTCTAAAACATATTGCTATGCTGATGGTTAGTGACTGTAAAGGGGTTTAAAGGGGGTCCTGGTATAGGGGAGAGCCTAGTAAACATAATATTTTTCATGTAAGTAGAGATTAATGATAAGAAAAAAAAAGCAGTGTCTGTGTGGTGACCTCCAATGAGTTCTACACAATGGTATAAAGGGCATATCAAAGTGTGGGCAAAGCATCTGATTGTGTTTATACAGAAGATCAAAGCCTAATTGGGCTACCCAGAAAATGAACTAAGATACGATATGAAGAAGAACTTCCAACAGCAGCACTCTCTGGAAGAGTCATACCAGAAGATGATCATCAAAAAACCTCAACAATGATCCAGGCGATGCTGCAGCTGTAGCTGCATTCATCCCACTGGTTCCTGGACTTGCCATTGGAATGAAGAATTAGATATCTAAGCTGGCCTGTGATACAGTAAAACAACAAATTTGACTGGATCCATTCTGTCAGAACTCAAGAATTAGGAGAAGTGCAAGTTGTAGCGCTCCAAAATCTTATGACTACAGACTATCTATGGTTAAAAGAACATATAGGATGTGAAGAGTTTCCAGGAATTGGTTGTTTTAACTTGTCTGATTTCTCTCAGTCTGTTCAAATTCAGTTGGACAATATACATCATATCATAGATAAATTTTCACAAATGCCTAGGATGCCTAACAGGTTTTCTTGGTTTCACTGGAGATGGCTGGTAATTATAGGTCTGCTTTGGTTATGTAACTGTATTCCTATTATGTTAATGTGTGTGCTCAATTTAATTAGTAGTTTAAAACCTATACATGTTTAAGTTACTCTACAAGAAGATATGTCAAAGAAATAATCAATTTTCCCATGTTTTCTTCCATCTGCTACTTCTATAGCTTTTCTTCTTCCTTCCTAATTACAACCCTTAAATAGAATTCGTGCCTCAGATCGAATTTACCAAGTATCATAATTCTTCCAAGTGGTAAAGATACCTCAAGACAAATGCTGGGCATAAAAGTCACAGGGCATAAATCTGCAAAGAAGTAAAAAGCTAACCTTCTCAAACAATATTGCTTCTCTCTCACTTACCAACTTTACATTTCCCTGTATGGCCCCGGAAGATGACTGGTTAGCCAGAGACGGGTAAGATTCCTCAAGGGAGGAACAACCTAAGATAGACACAGTCGCAGGGGGGCCATCAGGTGAGAAATTGGGGTTCAACAGAGGTGAGGCTTAGAACCTCACCCCCCTGTTTTGAGAGAAATCTTCTGTATCCATGGATGTTTTAATGCCCTTGTCTAGCTGGGATTAACACTTAGTCTACAGGCACACACCTGATTATCTACAATTGCTCTCTTACAACACTAAACTATGTTTTCTACCTTTATCTTGCATCTACCTACCACTTCAGCATTTTATTTAAAAAAAAATAAGGGAGAAATGGGATTCACATATAAATCAAGTATAAAAATCAAACGAATATTCATATTTGACCTGATTGTTTATAGTTCATAATGCGTGATCAAAACTGAAAGTTTCTGTGATGAATGCCCTTGTACTGTTCACCATGTAAGAACTTATTCACTATGTAAGACCTTGTTCACCATGTAAGAACTTGTTCATTATGCTTCAGAAGATTGGAGACTGATGAGAATTAGGCTTGGGGTGGATTAATGATTGTGCATTGAGCATTGAGTCTCCTATACAGAATTTTATTGTTGTTAACAACCATTTCATCAATAAATATGAGAGATGCCCTCTCAAAAAAAAAATGAAACTCTGAATAAAGCTTTTGATATTAGAAAAAATACCTAAGAAAAAATGCATATATAGTAAGACAATTAAAAAAATTTTTCACTGTTTAAAGAATATGTATTTTTCATCATCTTTTAAGTGATGGTTAAGAAAGTTATGTAACAACATTGAAAATTATAATACAATGTTATCTGAAAAATGTATATATTTAATTGTATGTACATTGGATTACAACATAATATTCTTTCATAAGAAAGCTGTTGTTGCTATGATAAATTTATGGGGAATTTTTCTCCCATCTAATAATCAAAATTGTATAACTAAAAAGAACTGATTTAGAAATAAGAAGTAGATAAATTGCACATGATAATATATCAATATACTTTGAGCCAAATCAAAAAAGATCTGTGACAGTAAAAGAATAAGTAGCTTAAAAAAAGAAAAGAAAAAGAAAAATGGGGGTTGCCATTTATGTATTTTAGATGTTTTGTTTCCCTTTCATTCAATTCAATGTTGTATTGAACAAAATTGGGGTCATTCATCTCATCAGCCTGTGACGTAGGTAAAGGTTAATGTGGCTGCCCTGATGCAGTGGGAAGCTGCATCTCAAAACACACTACTTCAGCATACTGACTCTTTTCCTCTGAGAACTGGTTTTGAAACTCACCCAGACTTACTCAGAGGAAACTCATTTTAGCTGTAATGGCTGCATGTGTAATGAGATTAGGCTGACAGAATCCTGCAAAAAAATTTTTTTAACAGACTAAAATATATTAGATTTAAAAGCCTTTTTTCAATCTGAGAGTAAAACAGGAATAATAACTTTTGAGCCTGTGGTGGTTTACAAGTGTACAAAGCTTGCAGTTTTATTTTCTCCACACAAAGACTGCCTTTATTACAAACAGTATGCTTTCACTTAGAAGTATCAATTCTAGTGTCTAAATCTCCAGGTAGAGGAATTTCCTTGCCCAGGAGTCTAATAAGCATGCCAGAAAACCGCATGGAGCAGAATGCTATATGCCTCATGCTAACCTGGGACCATCATCTTGTTAATTTCCTGGTGCTCATGTGTATTTTGTTAACTCATCAATTCAGTGGTTGCTGTATATTTTATGTTTTACCATATATGTCAGAATAATGGTACATGGGTGGCATTTATAGGCAAGAGGGGAAAGATTTGTCACAAATAGGTCTCTGAGTTCCTGAAAATGGACTTTGAAAGAATTCTTCTTAAATAACAAACTCTGTAGGGACTCTGTCATTCTGGGCTGAAATGTGAAAAATTTCTTCTTTGTAAAAGTCCTGCATGGTACTATTTAATGTCTTACACCCCCCACTCCTCTCACCCCCACACAAACACTAATTATTTGAACACATGGTTCTCTGAAATCCTTTAGTGTATGTATCTGCATAATTCATTTTCACCTAACATTGTTACCTAATCGTTTCATGTCTGTAAATTCTATCAACCCAGTATAAAATTCTTAGATTATAAAGGACTGGGATTAGGTTTTATTATTTTTTTAAATCACTTTCTCCCTGCCCTCAAGTTCTCAATATATTCCCCTGTATATAATAATTATTGCTAAAAAGAAATACAGTAATCAGCACCAATATCATAATAATTAGCAATAATAATGATCATTTTTTAAATCAGGTGCTCAACTGGGTAGTCTGCATTCATAAACTCCTTATAGTCTCATAAATCTTGCATATATTTTAGCCACATAGTAAATTTATAATATTTCATACTTTAAAATAAAAGCGCATGTACTCACCATTATTGATAAACTTGGAAACCTCTATTATGGACATTTTAATAGATATTGATACTGAGGCTAAGAGAGGGTAAAGTGACCTGTCAAGATTTCACAGTTAATAAGGAGCCTCCTCTAAATGAAAGGTGGGACTCCAGAATAAAACAGATTACATAGAAATGACCAAATTTAGTCATGTAGATAATGGTGCTATGGTTCCTGAAAGAGTTAAAGCAATTTCCAGAATTATCAAATGTATGGCCAGAAAGTTGCTTGAGTTGTGAAAGTCTGGTCCAATATTTAGAAGAACTTATTCCACAGCTATCCCAGAGGGCCTCATTGATCACCCACTCTTTCCTCTTCCTACTTATCTCATGGTTTGGTGATTTTTATAGCATGTTTTTCTTTTTTTCCATGAAATATTTATGAGATGCTGCCATCTTAAAATGTTGCCTAACTCCAGAAAGAAAATGTAGAATTGCTACAAGTGAAATGCTAGTTTGACTTTACCAAATGCTTCAGATATATAATTGTTGAAAGAGTTGGAGTTCTTGCTTGGAAAAATGTTGGACTTAGGGGTAAAATTATCTTAAGAATTACAATATCTTCAGGCTATAAAGTTCAGTTGGAAAATTCTATGAAAAGGGTCTTTCTAGTAAGTTTTCAAAGTCTTACTTCTGGCTGACTGGAAATACCAGAGAATAATTAGAATGAAAATTATTTCAATATTTTTAGGTTTCACTGGAAAATGTAGTATTAAAAAAAACCTCAAGTAGTTCAAAACCTTAGGACCTCACAAGCATTGTAGGTAGTATTAAGAGAAGTATATCTTGTTGGGGAAAATATTTGCATTTTCATGATAATTCTTTTAAATCTGTATCACTGTTACTAACAAGACCAAGCTACCAATTATTATTTGGATGGCAGCTTAACCCTCATCTTAGCTAACATAGTATATACTTAAATATATGTTACATGAATGAATAAACAAATTAATGAGCTTAAGATCTAGTGAGAACATTAAAACAAAGATATCCAGGAGACAGATGGTAATGCATGCCCAGGGTGGAGAAGAGTTTAAAGTTAAAGCAAAAAATTTGTTATTTACCTGTATAAACTAATAGTTGAGACTGGATGAGATTATTAAAAAAAAAATGAAAGAAAGAAAGAAACAATGATCCCAGAGACTAAAGTGGAGGAGCCAAGAGAGATCCTTCCAGACTATATTCATGTATAGAATAACAGGTGGAAGAAGACAGAGAAGGCATGGCTACAGAGGTGAAAGAACCAAGAGGGATGAGTGTCTTATAAGCTAAAGCAAGTGAGTTTTGGAGAGAGAGTTTTCAAGAAATTGGGAGGATCAGAGCAGTGGTCTGAGTAGGCCCTCAGTGAATATGGACAATCATCTTTCCAGAAGTTTGACAATGGCCTGATGGAAAACATGGGAAACGAGGAGAGAAAGGTGGGTTTGGATAGGAAAACAATAGCACATTGGCAGGCTGAATGGAAGAGACTTTTGACAAGAGAATTAATTATTAACAAGTGTTACTGGGGATTGTGGGGGGCACCAGTTAATTGATTCAACAGTGTTTCAGGATGGGAGCAAGGGAGTAAGTGGAAGAATTAGAATGGAATAGTGAGAAAGAGGTGAAGTGGGACAGAAGTTGGATGAAGATGCAAGGAAGTTTTGCGAACAGGAAAGTAAGGAAGGAGGCTGAGGGAGTTTGGTTTCCGACATTCCTCTTTCTGTCCACCCACAAGAGTTAGGCTTACTACCGTATCCCCTGCAGGGCTCTGTAATACTCTTGGCAAACTGACACTGAGCTTATGTCTACAGCCACAGAGCAGTTTGATTGCTGTATCAAGAACAGAAGAATAGTGCTCATTTGTGTGTGCTGCCACCCTACTGAAGTAAAAAATAAAGTAGTTTTACCAAACTGCTTCTTTCACTTCCAACATTAGGATAAAATGTTTACTTTAAAATTTTCCCCCATGATTCTGTTGTCTTAGCAGCAAATAATAATGAGAGATCATGTCATTTTGGATTTGGTTCCTTTTGATTGCTTGTACAGTATAATTTTGTTGATGGACTATAACTTTTCTCCCTTTAATTTGTTGGTTATTAGATGTTTATCTTTGCATCACCATCATTGCATCATCTTCAGACAATTCCTATCTTTCTTAGCAGCATTGTTAGTAGAAAGCATTAGTCATACCCAAAGGAATGTATGCAACTATTTTTACCTAAGAACCTTAATTATATTAAATAATAAAGAAATGTCAAATAGGTATTAATGGAGAAAATGAAAGAGAAATGTATTTTTATGTGCCATATTTTCAAATCTTTAAACAGCCTTAATTTAGCCTTGATGTTTATACATTATGAGGGCCAGATGGAGAGAGGCTCATTTTATTTTTAACAGTATTATAAAATAAAATGAATATGGGTGATAATTTTTGGTGTATTCCATGGTTAAAAGTACAGAATGTTTCTCTGGGCTCATAAGATGATACTGATGTCAACCTCACATAAATTAACCAACTAGCCAATGATTTTGAAACTGTAAAGTTGACTGTAGCAGAATAGCTCAGTTAGAAATCTTTAAATGATAAAGTAAGAGTAGATGTATTATTCTTTTGTGGAGCAGTATTTGAATACCTATTGTTGGTATGTGTGACTTTTGGCAAGCTATATGCTTTCTCTGTGTTTTACTTTCCTCATTTGTCTAAGGGGACTCGTTTGTGTGATAAAATAAGTGATAGCTTATTTTAAAGTACTTTGACTTGGAAAAATTCTGCTCAGTCATTCATTAATCTCTTCATTCATTCGACTAGTATTTTCAGAAAAACTGAGGGCCAGATCTTGAGCTATATTCCTGGGTGGTTGACAGGTTGGCAGGAGCAAGCCATGGAAGGTCTTGTCTATCAGATTTTTAAAAACAGCTTTACCCAGAAGACAGTAAGGAGCAAGGGATGAGATATGCCTCTGAGAGAAACTGTTCTGGCCTAAAGAGAACTGATACAGTGCAAGAGTGAGTGAGACCAGGAGACTGACTTCTGTCCCCCATGGTTCTTTATGTTAGCATCTGATTGTTGCAGAAAATCTGGAAAATACAGGTTTAAAAGAACTTGTTGGTATATTGTTATATTTTCTTAGGGCAGCCATGTGTCCTGGGTTTTCTGTGATAGAGCTGATTTCAAATACCCTGTGTCAACATTCCTTCAAGTACACTTGTGCCTGTCAGGCCTAAATTTTAAATTCCCCAGGATTAGATTAAACTGTGTTACTGTAAATTACCTGAAGGCAGAGTTCATGTATTATTCCAGAAGGAAAGACAAGACTTGTGTGAGTAAAACAATAATGAGGTGCAGCACCATTGGTCAGTTGCTAGAAGATAAAGGGCAAAAAGAGAGGCTGCTTAGGTTCCATCATGGAGAAATTTGTATTCAGAGTTCCAGTGATTTTCAGCCACAGAGTTGAAGAGCACTATTTGGCATTATCAGTGGTGAGTTGAAAGTAACATGTTAGTGACAGCAGTAATGTAAATGACTTACTTTCAGCCATAAATTAAAGCAGATTTAATTAATGGAGTAGAGAAAAAGGCAGGTGTGTGGGGAGAGATGTAGCCAGTCTGCACATGATGTGGGCAACCTAATAGATCGTTGGCATAACAATGGAGAACCCCTGCTGAGATGATAGGGACACAAGGACTTTAAAAAGGAGAGAGATGAAGTGCAATCTGCATTTTAGGAAAGTTACTCTAGATATTGGAGGAAGCAAGACCTGTCAAGAGGCTGTTGGAACAGTCAGATGAGAGACGAAGGGTGCTAAAGATATGAATTAGAGCTGGGATAGCTGAGATGAAAAGTAGAAGACAGATTAGAAAATAGGCAGTGCCCTCCCAAATCCATGTCCACCCAGAACCTGTGAATATGTCATGATTTAGAAATAAGGTCTTTGCAGATGTAATTAAGTTAGGGTGAGGTCATGCTGGGTTAGATTGGTTCTAAATCCAATATGATTGATGTCCTTATGAGAAATGGGAAGTTTGTATACAGAGACTAAGACACAAGGAAGAAGGACGTGTGACGATGGAGGCAGAGATTGGCTTGATGGAGCTGCGAGCAGAGGAATGGCACTGATCGCTGGTGACCAACAGAAGCTAGGATGAAGCTAGGAAGACTCCTCTGGAATCTTCAGAGACAGCATGGCCCTGTGGGTACTTTAATTTTGGATTTATGGCCTCTAGAACTATGAGAAAGTAAGTTTCTGTTTTTTTAAGCTGCCGAGTTTGTTGTAATTTGCTAAAACATCCCTAGGAAACTAACACAGGTGGTAAAATGGCTAAGACTTAATGTTTGTTTGGATATGAAAGGAGGAGAATATTGGGAGAGCAAATGGATGGTGGTGGAACCCATTGAGCAAAAGCATAGAACAGAGATCAGTAAACTGCAGCCCTCAGTCAAAATCCGCTCTCTCCCACTATGTGGTCTGCGTTTTTGTTAATAAAGTTTTATTGGAACACAGCCACACCCATTTGTTTATTCTGTCTATAGCTGTGTTTCAGCTACAACAGAGTTGAGTAGTTATGGCAGAGATCTCATGGTTTGCAAAGCCTAAAAGATATGTACTAACTCGGCCTTTGCCCAAAAAGTTGCCAGCTCCTAAGCACATAGGAAGAAGAGGAGATTTAAGCCTCTGGTGAATTCAAGGGCCCTCAGGACAACTGGGTGAATATGTTACGGCATCAACTGGAAAGAAACTCACAGAAGTATTTTAGGAAGTCCTATGCTGCTTTGATCTATCAATGGAAAAGGAAAACTACAATCAGAACTATGATAGTGACATTATTAAGTCACTGCCCCAGAGTAGTTGACATTTTCTTCACTCAAGTTGGGGGGACGGTGATAAACCATGATGCCCTCCCTCTAAAAGCAAGCCAGGAACTTTAGTTCATTCTGGTACTATTTCATTTTCGCCACATTTTTCTTCCATAAAAGGCAACCATTGTAGAGCCTGATTATTGCTTGATGTTAGAAAGCACTCCATGATGTTAGGCTGTAGTCTAAGGATAATTTTCTAAACTATGAAATGGTCATTCACTTCTAAGTCTGTGAACGTCTTAAGATTTCTTATCACTAGTACACTAGCATAAAGCAGTGCCTTTCAGCCTTTTCCACTATCCTCAATGGCAGAGAGAGGATCACTTAGACCCTAGCCAGAGGCCTGGCCAGAAGTGATACACAGAAAGGCCAGAATTTCTATGAAATCTCATGTTACAGCTTTAAAATACATTTAAATTTGGGGTTCTATTCTGTAATGATTTTGTTTTAATATAAGACAATATTTTTGTGAAAACTGGTGTCCAATGATGATACCACATTTGAAACTTATGGATATAGATATCAAGTAATCTTAAGAGGGCCCAGATATAAGTGCATTGGAGATATGTTTTATTATATAATGCTAGACAAATGTGTATTAATCATTATCCAAGAAAAATAGCAAACATACTAGAATCATAGACCAAATGCAAGATGACAAAACTATTTTTGTCAGAATCAGGAAGTTCTACAGTTACTTCTAAGACCCTGTCTTAAAATTCATAGTGATCAAAATTATATCGGACCTTTCCCAGCCTTTTTGAGGTATCTTTGGCTGAGGTCTTCTGACCACAAAACCACCCACAACTTTAAGGAACAATAGCAAATGTGCTCAATCATTCCGCCTCTGAATATCCAAGGCATGTTGTATGAGTATCATTAGACATTTTAATATTACAATAAACTCTGCCCCAATTCATGACAAACCAAATCATGATTATTCAAGATTCAGAGGCTCTGCACCTTACATTTGCTATGGAGACATATTACTAAGGAAACTGCCAGAGAAGTAAAAGCTATCCCCAAATGATGAGCATAGTTACTGTGGCCAAAAAACATTCCATTTGCAAATAAATTGCATTGGCTGAGGGTGATCATTGCATTATCTTGGATTCTGGGATTTCTTAGCTTAAACACAAAGATTGGAAACATCATTACTTTGTCGAAGACATGTTCTTTTCCAGTAGAGTGAATTAAGAAACTTTGGCCAACTCCGTATGAGTTTTGCAGAATGAATTTGTATCCTGATAAGTCAGCTAAAGTGGTTCACAGACTTAACATACTAAAATGAAATAAAGACCAGTTATTCATGGCATACAGATTTCCAGGTGCCATTGTTTCTGGCAATTGAAATTTAGAAATTCATAGGTAGAACCTTGTTCAAGTTGTCACTATCATGTCTCATCTTTCTGACGCAAATAATTAGCCACTGGTGAGAGTACCAAAATTCACTAATTTTGCCCCTTTCTATTACAAATAAGAGGTTTTGCTAAGAACTATGGGGTTAGAACAGGGCTTCTGCTCTTCAGTTGAAATCAAATTCTTTGTTTTAATTTTCCCTTAGGAAAATAGCTTTAGATGAAAGAGCTTAAGAAAGAAGTGAGGTTCACTCTGAGTAAGGAAAAGACAGAGTAGCATAATTCTCATACCAACAAGAAGCTGTGGAAATTAAGAAGGGCCCTCACTGAAGAAACCCACAGAAGTCTTTCAGCCTGGACTCAAGAGGCAGCCCTCTGACCTCCAGAGCACAATAGGCCCAGGGAAAATGAAGGTCCTAGGACCCTAAGATTTCAGGAATCTTTACCACGCATCAGAGTAGCCCATATATATGCTGAACAAATATTTGTTGAGTGAATAAATGACTTAAGTGAACAGACCATCTTGTTATCCATGAAACATGAAGAAATAGGACTGTTTTTGATGTTGTGATGATGCATATTAAGGGATATAAGATGGAGAACATCCCAGAAGCAAAACTGTTCTCCCTCCAACCAGTGTGAGAAACATGCAGAAAAGTACCTATCATGTGTAAAGAACACAGCTTGTCTAATCTCGAAAAACAAGATTTTACAGAGGGATAAATTGAGACCCCCAAAAGTTCGTTCATTCACCAGTTACTTGTTTTGTGACCAAACAAAGGCCTTGCGCTCATGGAATTTCCATTTCAACTGGTTGAAACTGTCAGTAAACAAATATATACATAATGTATCCCGTCAGGATAAATCCTCTGAAGAGGGATGATACAGAAAAGTATAAAGAGTGGGGAAGGAAAGAGTGGTCAAGCAGAGCTTTGATATGGTGGCAGGTGAGCAGACATGAGGAAGGTAAATACCTTCTCCAAAGCACTGGAGAAGTGGCTGATCTAGGCTATTTGTGTGTTTGTCTGATTTATCCATTAGCAGAAGTGCAAAGATTTTAACCTTGGAGTCGGTTGCTCGTATTAGCTGAATTTCTATTTCCTGAAATTCTTGACTGTCTTGCAATGGTCCATTTGGGCCCTTGATATCTGGCAATCTCCAGAGGGGTTTCCAGAGTCTAGGTGAATGTTTGGACACCACCGTGTTGGTCTATGACTTCAGGCCCAGCTGTAGAATTCAACCTCAATCTGGTATATGCAATTCTCCTTTAGAACTTCTGTTGCAGTGCAACACCGAGGATTGGAATAGCAGTGGTAGCCTTTTGTCAGAGTCTATTTTTATTTAAACGGTATAAAACAAGGCTGGGTCCAGCCCCTTTGAAAGTTTGTGCAGCAATTTGCTAAAACTTTTAGGGAGACCACAATAATTTTTTCCTCCTATAATCAAAGGGAAAAACACTCATTTCAGTAATATGATGGCAACTGCATCTCCTATCTCATTCCAGGAGATCTATTGTTGCCAATGATCAGCCAGTAGATGGACATTTGGATCAGTTATTTTGGGGGACAAATAATAATTATGCTCCAATCAAACTCACTATTTTTGACATCCAGTTGGATAACAGAGGACAATTCCACTCAATATATTAATGTATTTGTTATTTGAGGATGGATTTGACAGCCATTTTCTTCTAGTGGATGCATCAGGATTAAGCCTGTGCAAAATGAAATGTTCACTGGATGTCTTATCTGAGAAGCAGGCACTTACTAAGGCAGAGGCTAAATTCTAAGTAGGGTTATTTATTTCATGCTTTGAACTACAGAAACTTGGGGCTTCAATGAAGTACTTATTCAAGCATTGGATAAATCCAAAGTTTCTGCTTAAGAAAGTCTTGTCTGCCAGCAGTTATGAGGTAAAATAATTAACCTTCATGAATGTTTATATAAATAAACAGGACTGGAATAGAACTCAGAAATTACAGATTTAAAATATCAGATTTTGTGGTAAGTAATAATTTAGGTAGGTTTTCCCAGTAAATTATGTATGTAGTTAATATCCAGCTGGTTGTGTTTCAGAATTATATTTGTAAATTGATACAAAGCCAGAATGCATTTCCCAGAACAATAGTGTTACAATGGTGTTAAAACATGGAAATCAGTCTATTTAATATTCACTTAATCCATATTGAGACTAGGTTAGTTTGTTCAATCCACACCAATACTCAAATAACTTTTATTTGTAAGTTTTAAAAAGTTTATAATAGATGCTATTTCAAATATTGTATCAAATGATGAATTAGCAAAAGGCTATAGGGGTCAAATTGCCAGAAGATGAATCCTAGCTGCTAGTTACCAGCATGAGCCTGGGCAAGTATTTGCCTTGCTATGACACAGTTTATACAATTCACAGATGATGGTAATGATAATAATAACATGTGTTTAGAGATTATAAGCTTCAAATGACGTAGGTACAGAGCTATATGTAACCAGCCCATGAATGTTGAAAATTGGCCAAAGACTATGATCTCATTACAAAGCAATTTAATCTTCCTCCTACTGCAATTCCTTCCACCCTGAGAAATTAGAATCATAAGGAGTGACACACATCTCTGTGGGTCAGTGTAAGGGCCTCGTCACCAGTTTGTCTTTGGCAAAACAGCCTCCTTGGGAGAAGAGAGCCTGCAACTGAGAGGATCTGGGCCCTGGTTCCCTCCTCTTCCCCTTTCTTCCTCAAAGCATTGTGAAAACTAGCAGCAGGTGTGGCTGGGCAATGGCTGAGAAGACACCCCATCCCTTCAAATCACATGGGATGAATGAAAGGCCTCACTGGGTCCTGTGGGCTTTGTCTAAAGATTTCTTTATTTCTGAATTTATTTGTATCTGTCCCAATTTGCCTAACACCTTCTACTTCTTCAGCCAATGGGCATCTGGGTTCCTGTAGATGAGCTCTTGTTGTCCCCACCTGCCTCAGGCCTGCATCTGGACCTACGGCCCCACCACCACTGTCCTTTTTCAGCCAAGTTGTGGTTCCAGGGCAGAATGAGAGAGCCAAGGGCTGGGAGGGTCAGGGGAGGAAGTGCTGGAGCACGTGGGTGACGGAGCAGGCCTATGTTTGGAGACTGTGGGGTGGTGCAGGTGCCTCTCCCATTCTAGATTCTGGTCGGCTCTTCCCACATCATTCACGGGGGCCTTCCTAGTCCTTTGGAGCATATTTTTCTATTTCTTTCTCTGCTGTCTATCCTCTGAACTCCTCTCCCTCAGCAGCTGTGTGGGGAAAGCACAGTGGCTTAAGGAATTCATCCCGTGTTCATGCTTCTGTGCAGAATCTACCCCTGTGCCAGGCATGGTCCAAGTGGACTTTTAAGAAGTTAACATAGGAGGGACTAGATGAATGATGAAATAGGTATATAGTATGTAAGTTATAAATTATATACTTAAAATATATATAATGAATAAAATTAAAATTATAATATGTGTAATGTATAAAATAAAATACATGTGTAATGTACAACAGTAATAGTAAAAGTATATAATAGAGAAGTACATTTCTAAGCTCAGTACATTTTTCTGGAGGAAAACAAAAGGCCCATTAAGTTGAGGATATATTGCTTTACCTTCAAAACATGACACAAATCGTTGATAAACTGTATGATATGTATCACAAATATTACTGAGAGAAACGATAGAACCCAGTTTAAGAACGGCAACACTGAATGGCTATTGATTTTTGTCATGTGTGAGGCTAAGAGAGCGTGTTTGTTCTTTTCCCTACCTCTGTAAATTTCAGGTTAAGAAACAGTCTAGTAAGTTTGAGAGATGAAAACAATCACCTGGTTGAGTCGGCACCTCTTTTTGTCGTTATAAAGCAATTTTTCAAGCTCTGTCTTAGGACAGAACTGAGGATTGGGACAAGAAGGAGGGTCAGGAGGTGAGAGTCTGCATGGCGCTGGTCACTCCATGCTGCTCTTCCTCCCCTGGTGCCTGTAGACCCCACCTCTGTGTTAGAGATCTGATTTTCCTGATTCACAGATCAGATCATCTGCAATGTCTGGATGAAGGAACACATCATCAATGGCCAGGTTCGAATGGATGGGACAAAAATCTCTAGACAGGTAATTTTTTAATTCCTAAATAGAATTTAGGACTTCAGCCTGAACTACCCCTAGCACTGCCCCTCTCTCCCATGACCAGTGGCTGTCTGTGCACCACAGACCCCTTTGGAAACCTGCTGCTAAGTTAATCACTGGGTGGCACCCAAGAGCCAGAAAAAAAGATGGATCAAATTGCAGACACTCTCTAATACACATATTTTAACAATTTCCTCTGTCCTCAGTGAAATTATGCTAATATTTTAGTTGAGTTTCCTTAAGTCTGGAACTCAAATTAAGTCTGTCTGTTTCATTTTTATGATAGAGCTTGAAATCACTTGCAGACAAGGGTTTGTTGGGCCATGAGATTTATAGTGGCAATGCCATGAAGGTCAAACACATCCTGAGGAAGAGGAAAGCAATCTGTAGAACCAGTGTTTTCACTGCAATAAAGTTTATAGCAGCATTAAGGGAATAGTTACAAATCAGTGGGATGGTGTTGATTTCATTGAGAATAAGTATATTTACACTTGTAAGCTTTCTCTCAATAATATTCTGAATGTTTTACACAATGGGGTTAGTGAAGGTTGGATCTGGGTATATTTCATGTGTGACAAAACTTGTTTTTCTTTTTTCCACCCATCCTTCTACTTGTTACTTTCACAAAATGGGTTTATAATGGCTCTATAGGGGCTGAGTAAAGGTTCAGCCATTTTCTGAGATTTGCAACAAAGTCAAAGATGCTGCTAAAACTTTAAAAGTAAAATGACTGAGTGTATGTTTATAATTAAAGGTGAGATGAATCTAGAGCAACTAAATGTCCCTAATACAAAATGTGCTCCTTTTTAGGTAAGTAGTACTTAGTTCTTCTCACCACAGCTAATTTTGTATTATTAGAATTTTTCATTGAATATTCAATCCCCATATTTAAAGGACAAAACACAACTACTCCAACCTATAGAAGGCCTACAAAGAATTGTGTTTATGCTCAGCACAATCTTTATCTTAAATAGGTTCCTGCTGTTATTTTATATCACAGCATCCAATTTCCTTCATAGAATTAAGCACTATTACTTTTTATAGTTAATTGCAAAATGATTATGCAATTATGCTATTGTTTGTAATAATTGACAATTATTATGTAATTATCCTAGTTGGTATTTATTTCCATATTTATTACCCACTAGACTGTAAAGGCATAAGCGCAAGGATCTTGTTTTATGTCTGATGATTGTCCCAGGGCCTATAACTTTGTCTGGTACTTACCCTTCAAAATTAATTATCGAATAACTGAATGGATACTGATATATTCTCAGGATTCTTCCACACAGTGAAAACACTGCCTTACGCTCATGTGAACTCTGCACAAAGTAAATTCTTTCCTACTCTATTAGTTTTCTAGAACCTTCTGTTTCTGTCTTCTGTTCTTAATCTCTAAGAGCCAGTGTGGGTTTAACAGACATAGAGGAATATCTGAAGAGGTAGATCTTATTATCCATGTTCTCTAAATGAGAAAAGTGGGGCTTTGGCCTATAAATCCAGTAAGTAGAATTTGTTGACAAGAAGTCATAAAGCTTGCCCTAAAACAATTCTCTTTGAACCAGAGCCCAGTTGCTTATGTGCACACTGTGAAAATCTGTGGGGATCTGTGTGTACCTTTTATTTTCCCACCATTGCCTCATATATGTATGTTCATGTTTAAATATCCTTCAATCTTGATTGTAATAGAATTTAATTCAACCATTTTAAAGTCACATGAAGTTTTGCCTCTTTAAAAAAATACATAGACCATAGAATAATATACCATATGGTTAATTTGATATGGACATCTTAAGTTAGACTAACCATTTATCTATTTTTATTCTCCTTTAAAAATGTATTTTCTTGTTTTTTCCAATTAAAAAATTAAAACATATCATTGTACTGAAAATATAGAAAAGAATAGAAGAAGAAAATCAAAATTACTCATACCCTTGTCATTCAAATATAAGCACCCTTAAGATATTCACATGTTCCCATCTGTTTTCCAGGCAGGTGAGTGTATATATATTACCCAGAGGAGATCATGCTACATTTGCATTTATTTTAATGGAGGGATTTCATTGGTTGCTCATCAATGTAACACCTCATTGGTTATTGAACCATAAACACTCATGTCTTAGAGACCTGTGGGAATGAACTGTATCACATTTTTTACCAAACCACGGCAGAAGATAAATGATCACACCAATCAAATTTTTTCTTTAGTCATAAAATTATTAAGTATAGGAATTAACCTTCTCAAATATGATTATGAGTGTGTTAATAAAATAAGCTTTTATTATTAATAGTACAGATATAATTAGGTAAGCATTTAAAAAATTTAACAACATAAAGGAACAAAGTTTTAGATAATAGCAATACCAAATTTATCTTAGAGAAATTTTTTTACAACAGATGTCAGTGGAAGGATCCTCCAGAGCTAAAACGAGTACAGATTCTAGAACACGGATGCCCATAACACCATATCAAAAAGAATTGTGGTAGTACAAACTTCTGTTTATAACTGAATTATATCACATTTTATTCTAGAACAAAATGGTTTAGAGAAGTTCCATGATGTAAAACAAGAGTAAGTCATGTTTCAATACCATGAGCACTATAGACTAGCTGTGTGAGGTGGTCCCATTAAACATGGCTTGGAAGGACCAGAACAGTGTCTTAGGCATATGTGTGTCTTTTCCTAGGGTTGCAAATATAAATGAAACAGATATCCTCTCATGACCCAACTCCCTTCTTAATCATCAACCAAATTACTCTGATATGAGGTGGAATAAAAAAGTATTTGAAAATTTGAACTTCATATCTGTTATGGGCTGAATTGTGTCTCCCTCACCAAATTCACACTCTGAAGTCCTAAGCCCAAGTCCCTCAGAACATGACTGTAATTGGAGACAGAGTCTTTAAAAAGTGGTTAAGAGTGGGCCCTAATCCAGCATGACTAGTGTCTTTAGAAGAAGAGGAGATTAAGACACCCACAGGAACAAAGGGAAGACATTGCAAAGAAGGGGGCTATCTACAAGTGAGAGAGACAGCAGAAGAAACCCGGCCCTGATCTCAGACTTCAAGCTTCCAGAATTGTGAGAAATGAATTTCTGTTGTTTAAGACTCCCAGTCTGTGGTACTTTGATACAGCAGCCCTTGCTAATTAATGCATCATCCAACTTTATGTCAGAATATGAGACAGCATGGAAAGTCACTGGCTGCAGAGTGGCTGCAATCAAAGGCTTCAGATGCCTCTGCCTGTGTGACAGAAATTCTCCATGTGTGTGAGTTCCTCCTGTATCCTTAGACCTCACCTGCAGAAGTCCTGTTCAAGCACAAATACCAGGAAGAGGAGTATTATCCTCCCATGGTCAGCGTGAATGTTCCTTTGGAGGAAACTAAAGGTTGGGGACACAAGGTCATGGAAGGGCGATGTGGGCAGGGAGACAGCACAGGCACAGCACAGGTCAGGAAAGTGCTAGAATGAGGAAATTTCAGGGGCAGAGCAGACCTGTGTAGGGCTGTCACGAGGGACCTGCGAGCCAGAGGAGGAGTCGAGGAGGGACGTCCCACTGGAGGGCTCCATACAAACTATGGCTTCCAGATCCTGCAGCCTGAGAGCCAACCTCACCTTGAAGCTTTAAGTGCCAGGCAAAAATGATTAAAAGATAAAACCAGTTTTAATCTGTAAACATAGCTGATCTCACATCCATGTGTGTATATGGTGTGTTTGTATGTGTGTGCATGCCATATGCATAGAGAGTGTGCTGGTAGGATGTCATCAGCCGCATTTAGGACAGAAGAAACAAAGATGTTTGGAGCACTTTTTACTACATACCTAGTGCTAGGAAATGATCTCTAGAGCCACTTCTAACACTAACTTGCCTTGTGTCTTTGGATAAAATACTTAACATCTATCTTATTGTCTTATGGGCCTTCAACAAGGGAGAAGGATGGAAAAGTTGATGCGCTTTTTGTTTTTTGCAAAAATTATCTTTGTTATTTATAATTAAATGGAACAATATATATTTAAGCACAGATATACCAAAATATTATTTTTCAATTTTCTCTAAGAAGGAAAATATTTTAAATTTCCGTAATTTAAAATTGTTTCTATTTTCAAAACGTTTTATGATGATCATGTAAACATTTTATAATCACAAGATTCACTTTAGGAAATCACTATGATGTAGCTAAATGACTTTAAAGACTAATGCAGTTAAAGCTTTATTCTGTTTTTATCAACATATTTTATAATGATACAAGTTATATTTATTGAAAATACATATTAACTAATATAAACATGTAAGTGGCTATTCCAATATATAGTTAGTTAAACTGAGAAAACTGTTGGTTAACAGTCTTCTACTAGTTTTTATAATAATCAGACTCTCATATGTTTGAAAGGTGCTTTGTATTTTGTTTTTTTTAAATTTACTTTTGCTGTGCTGAGATGAAATATGTTAGGTATAGATAAATTTATGGGTCCAACTACTCTGATCCACTTAGAACAGGCATACAAAGTTGAAGAACAATTGACATATTTACAGTCAGAGTTTGCAGCATGGATGTAGATGGGTAAGTCACAGAGGATTATTTTTAAAGAAAAATAGGAGCTTTAAAATAAAACTCCTTACCCTTTATGATCACTCCCTTGCAGAGTTCATTTACTTTTATGGTTTCAACCATTATTTCTTTATCAAACAACTCTCAAATCTGTATTTCCAACCATGATTACTCACCCAAGTTCTGTATTCATATTTTATGGGCAGTTCCACTTAGCTATTCACTGCAAAGTCAAAATAACCTACCATAACTCTCCCCACCCAATAAACATGTTCTATGTGCTAACTTTCCAAATCTGCTAAAAGTATCAAAATGTGTCCAATGTACCATACCCTCCCCTTTCTCTCAACATTGACAGCTTGGTAGTATCCTTGTTTCTCTGGCCCTTTCAGCTTCAGGGTTAGATCAAGCAGCATCTCCTGTTGACCCTTTTCCTCATCCTCTGTCACTTCCTATTGCAACCATTCGCACTCCAGTCTAGCCTTCATCATGCCATGTCTAAAGACTTGCAGTTGTCTTTGTCTTGGAGATCTTCAAGTACACTAGTGATGTTGTACCTGGATTTTAACGATCTCCCTGCCTCATCCACCAGCTGTAGTTAATTTAAAATGTAAAGACTTGCATGTTGTTATTTAAATTAAATCTGTACATCATTGAAATGTGCTTATTCTAACACATTTTTTTTTGAGAGGGCATCTCATATTTATTGATGAAATGGTAGTTAACAACAATAAAATTCTGTATAGGGGTGTCAATGCTCAATGCACAATCATTAATCCATCTCAAGCCTAATTCTCGTCAGTCTCCAATCTTCTGAAGCATAACGAACAAGTTCTTACATGGTGAACAAGTTCTTACATAGTGAATAAGTTCTTACATGGTGAACAGTACAAGGGCAGTCATCACAGAAACTTTCGGTTTTGATCACGCATTATGAATTATAAACAATCAGGTCAAATATGAATATTCGTTTGATTTTTATACATCATTTATATGTGGATCCCACATTTCTCCCTTTATTATTATTTTTATTTTTAATAAAATGCTGAAGTGGTAGGTAGATGCAAGATAAAGGTAGAAAACATAGTTTAGTGTTGTAAGAGGGCAAATGTAGATGATCAGGTGTGTGCCTGTAGACTATGTGTTAATCCAAGCTAGACAAGGGCAATAAAACATCCACGGATGCAGAAGAATTCTCTCAAAACAGGGGGAGTGAGGTTCTAAGCCTCACCACTGTTGATCCCCAATTTCTCACCTGATGGCCCCCCTGCGACTGTGTCTATCTTAGGTTGTTCCTCCCTTGAGGAATTTTACCCGTCTCTGGCTAACCAGTCATCTTCCGGGGCCATACAGGGAGATGTAAAGTTGGTAAGTGAGAGAGAAGCCATATTGTTTGAAAAGGTTAGCTTTTTACTTTGCAGATTTATGCCCTGTGGCTTCTATGCCCAGCATTTGTCTTGAGGTATCTTTACCACTTGGAGGAATTATGATACTCGGTAAATTCGATATGAGGCACAAATTCTATTTAAAGGTTGTAATTAGGAAGGAAGAAGAAAAGCTATAGATGCAGCAGATGGAAGGAAACATGGGAGGATTGATTATTTCTTTGACATATCTTCTTGTAGAGTAACTTAAGCATGTATAGGTTTTAAACTACTAACTAAATTGCACACACACACTAAAATAATAGGAATACAGTTACATAACCAAAGCAAATCTATAATTACCAGCCATCTCCAGTGAAGCCAAGAAAACCAGTTAGGCACCCTAGGCATTTGTGAAAATTTGTCTATAATATGATGAATATTGTCCAACTGTACTTGAGCAGTCTGAGAGAAATCAGACAAATTAAAACAACCCATTCCTGGGAACTGTTCACATCCCATATGTTCTTTTAACCATAGATAGTCTGTAGTCATAAGATTTTGGAGCGCTACAACTTGCACTTCTCCTAATTCTTGGTTGAGTTCCAACAGTATAGATCCAGTCAAATTTGTTGTTTTACTGTATGCACAGGCCAGCTTAGATATCTCCTTCTTCATTCCCATGGCAAGTCCAGGAAAAGGTGGGATGGATGCAGCCACAACCGCAGCATCGCCCAGATCCCTGTGAAGGCTTTTTGATGATCATCTCCCGGCACGAGTCCTCCAGAGAGTGCTGATGCCGGAAGCTCCTCCTCATATCATATCTGAGTTCATTTTCTGGGTAACCAAGCTAGGCCTTGATCTTCTGCATAAAAACAAACAGACCCTTTGCCCACACTTTGACATGGCCTCTATACCACAGTGTAGAACTCATTGGAGGTCAGCACACAGGAACTGCTTTTTTTTTTTTATTAAGAGAAAGGAATATTATCAGAAAAGAATACCTCCATAGCTGATCATCTGACACCTTTTAAGTGATCAAAATTAAGGATATTTTTTTTTTTTAATCTTTCATTTACACTTACATGAAGAATACTATGTTTACTATGCTCTCCCCTATACCAAGTCCCCCCTAAAAACCACATTACAGTTGCTGTCTATCAGCATAGCAAAATGTTGTAGAATCACTACTTGTCCTCTCTGTGTTGTACAGCCCTCCCTCCCCTTTCTCCCTCCCCCGCTTATGCATGCTAATCTTAATACCCCCTTTCTTCTTCCCACCTCCTATCCCTCCCTGCCCACCCATCCTCCACAGCTCCTTCCCCTTTGGTACCTGTTAGTCCATTTTTGGATTCTGTAATTCCGCTGCTGTTTTGTTCCTTCAGTTTTTCCTTTGTTCTTATACTCCTCAGATGAGTGAAATCATTTGGTATTTCTCTTTCTCCGCTTGGCTTATTTCACTGAGCATAATACTCTCCAGCTCCATCCATGTTGCTGCAAATGGTAGGATTTTCTCTCTTCTTATGGCTGAGTAGTATTCCATTGTGTATATGTACCACATCTTCTTTATCCATTCATCTACCAATGGACATTTAGGTTGCTTCCAATTTTTGGCTATTGTAAATAGTGCTGCAATAAACATAGGGGTGCATCTGTCTTTCTCAAACTTGATTGCTGCGTTCTTAGGGTAAATTCCTACTAGTGGAATTCCTGGGTCAAATGGTAGGTCTGTTTTGAGCATTTTGAGGAACCTCCATACTGCTTTCCACAATGGTTGAACTAATTTACATTCCCACCAGCAGTGTAGGAGGGTTCCCCTTTCTCCACAGCCTCGCCAACATTTGTTGTTGTTTGTCTTTTGGATGGCAGCCATCCTTACTGGTGTGAGGTGATACCTCATTGTAGTTTTAATTTGCGTTTCTCTGATAATTAGCGATGTGGAGCATCTTTTCATGTGTCTCTTGGCCATCTGTATTTCTTTTTTAGAGAACTGTCTGTTCACTTCCTCTGCCCATTTTTTAATTGTGTTATTTGTTTTTTGTTGAGGTGTGTGACCTCTTTATATATTTTGGATGTCAACCCTTTATCGGATCTGTCATTTTCAAATATATTCTCCCATACTGTAGGGTTCCTTTTTGTTCTATTGATGGTGTCTTTCGCTATACAGAAGCTTTTCAGCTTAATGTAGTCCCACTTACTCATTTTTGCTGTTGTTTTCCTTGCCCGGGGAGATATGTTCAAGAAGAGGTCACTCATGTTTATGTCTAAGAGGTTTTTGCCTATGTTTTTTTCCAAGAGTTTAATGGTTTCATGACTTACATTCAGGTCTTTGATCCTTTTTGAGTTTACCTTTATATATGGGGTTAGACAATGGTCCAGTTTCATTCTCCTACATGTAGCTGTCCAGTTTTCCTAGCACCATCTGTTGAAGAGACTGTCATTCTGCCATTGTATGTCCATGGCTCCTTTATCAAATATTAGTTGACCATATATGTTTGGGTTAATTTCTGGAGTCTCTAATCTGTTCCACTGGTCTGTGGCTCTGTTCTTGTGCCAGTACCAAATTGTCTTGATTACTATCGCTTTGTAGTAGAGCCTGAAGTTGGGGAGTGAGATCCCCCCTACTTTATTCCTCTTTTTCAGGATTGCTTTGGCTATTCGGGGTCTTTGGTGTTTACATATGAATTTTTGAATTATTTGTTCCAGTTCATTGAAGAATGTTGCTGGTAATTTGAGAGGGATTGCATCAAATCTGTATATTGCTTTGGGCAGGATGGCCATTTTGACAATATTAATTCTTCCAAGCCATGAGCATGGGATGAGTTTCCATTTGTTAGTGTCCCCTTTAATTTCTCTTAAGAGTGACTTGTAGTTTTCAGGGTATAGGTCTTTCACTTCTTTGGTTAGGTTTATTCCTAGGTATTTTATTCTTTTTGATGCTATTGTGAATGGAATTATTTTCCTGATTTCTCGTTCTATTGGTTCATTGTTAGTGTATAGGAAAGCTACAGATTTCTGTGTGTTAATTTTGTATCCTGCAACTTTGCTGTATTCCGATATCAGTTCTAGTAGTTTTGGAGTGGAGTCTTTAGGGTTTTTTATGTACAGTATCATATCATCTGCAAATAGTGACAGTTTAACTTCTTCTTTACCAATCTGGATTCCTTGTATTTCTTTGTTCTGTCTGATTGCCGTGGCTAGGACCTCCAGTACTATGTTAAATAACAGTGGGGAGAGTGGGCATCCCTGTCTAGTTCCCAATCTCAGAGGAAATGCTTTCAGCTTCTCGCTGTTCAGTATAATGCTGGCTGTGGGTTTATCATATATGGCCTTTATTATGTTGAGGCACTTGCCCTCTATTCCCATTTTGCTGAGAGTTTTTATCATGAATGGATGTTGAATTTTCTCAGATGCTTTTTCAGCATCTAAGGAGATGATCATGTGGTTTTTGTCTTTCTTTTTCTTGATGTGGTGGATGATGTTGATGGATTTTCGAATGTTGTACCATCCTTGCATCCCTGGGATGAGTCCCACTTGGTCATGGTGTATGATCCTTTTGATGTATTTTTGAATTTGGTTTGCTAATATTTTGTTGAGTATTTCTGCATCTATGTTCATTAGGGATATTGGTCTTTAGTTTTCTTTTTTTGTGGGGTCTTTGCCTGGTTTTCGTATTAGGGTGATGTTGGCTTCATAGAATGAGTTTGGGAGTATTCCCTCCTCCTCTATTTTTTGGAACACTTTAAGGAGAATGGGTATTATGTCTTCTCTGTGTGTCTGACAAAATTTTGAGGTAAGTCCGTCCGGCCCTGGGGTTTTGTTCTTGGGTAGTTTTTTGATTACCGTTTCAATTTCTTTGCTCGTAATTGGTTTGTTTAACTTTTGTGTTTCTTCCTTGGTCAGTCTTGGGAGGTTGTATTTTTCTAGGAAGTTGTCCATTTCTTCTGGGTTTCCTGCTTGCTGGCATATAGGTTTTCATAGTAGTCTTTAATAATTCTTTATATTTCTGTGGAGTCTGTCGTGATTATTCCATTCTCATTTCTGATGCTGTTGATTTGTGTTGGTTCTCTTTTTCTCTTAATAAGTTTGGCTAGAGCCTTATCTATTTTGTTTATTTTCTCAAAGAACCAGCTCTTGGTTTCATTGATTTTTGCTACTGTTTTATTCTTCTCAATTTTGTTTATTTCTTCTCTGATCTTTATTATGTCCCTCCTTCTGCTGACTTTAGGCCTCATTTGTTCTTCTTTTTCCACTTTTGATAATTGTGATGTTAGACTATTCATTTGGGATTGTTCTTCCTTCTTGAAGTGTGCCTGGATCGCTATATACTTTCCTCTTAAGACTGCTTTCGCTGCATCCCACAGAAGTTGGGACTTTGTGTTGTTGTTGTTATTTTTTTCTATATATTCCTTGATCTCTATTTTGATTTGTTCATGGATCCATTGATTATTTAGAAGCATGTTGTTAAGCCTCCATGTGTTTGTGAGCCTTTTTGTTTTCTTTGTAGAATTTATTTCTCGTTTTATACCCTTATGGTATGAAAAATTGGTTGGTAGAATTTCAATATTTTGGAATTTACTGAGGCTCTTTTTGTGAGCTAGCATGTGGTCTATTCTGGAGAATGTTCCATGTGCACTTTAGAAGAATGTATATCCTGTTGCTTTTGGATGTAGAGTTCTATAGATGTCTATTAGGTCCATCTGTTCTAGTGTGTTGTTCAGTGCCTGTGTGTCCTTACTTATTTTCTGCCCGGTGGATCTATCCTTTGGGGTGAGTGGTGTGTTGAAGTCTCTGAAAATGAATGCATTTCAGTCTATTTCCCTCTTTAGTTCTGTTAGTATTTTTTTCACAAATGCTGGTGCTCCTGTGTTGGGTGCATATATATTTAGAATGATTATATCCTCTTGTTGGACTGAGCCCTTTATCATTATGTAGTGTCCTTCTTTATCTCTTCTTACTTTCTTTGTTTTGAAGTCTATTTTGTCTGATATTAGTACTGCAACCCCTGCTTTCTTTTCACTGTTATTTGCTTGATATATGTTTTTCCATCCCTTGACTTTTAGTCTGTGCCTGTCTTTAGGCTTGAAGTGAGTTTCTTGTAAGCAGCATATAGATGGGTCTTGCTTTTTTATCCATTCTATTACTCTGTGTCTTTTGATTGGTGCATTAAGTCCATTTACATTTAGGGTGACTATTGAGAGATATGTACTTATTGCCATTGCAGGCTTTAGATTCATGATTACCAAAGGTTCAAGGTTAGCCTCTTTAGTATCTTACTGCCTAACTTAGCTCGCTTATTGAACTGTTATATACACTGTCTGGAGATTCTTTTCTTCTCTCCCTTCTTATTCCTCCTCCTCCATTCTTCATATGTTGTGTGATTTGTTCTGTGCTCGTTTTAGGAGTGCTCCCATCTACAGCAGTCCCTGTAAGATGCCCTGTAGAGGTGGTTTGTGGGAAGCAAATTCCCTCAGCTTTTGCTTGTCTAGGAATTGTTTAATCCGCCATCATATTTAAATGATAGTCATGCTGTATACAGTATCCTTGGTTCAAGGCCCTTCTGTTTCATTGCATTAAATATATCATGCCATTCTCTTCTGGCCTGTAGGGTTTCTGTCGAGATGTCTGATGTTAGCCTGATGGGTTTTCCTTTATAGGTGACCTTTTTCTCTCTAGCTGCCTTTAAAACTCATTCCTTGTCCTTGATCCTTGCCATTTTAATTATTATGTGTCTTGGTGTGTCCTCCTTGTATCCTTTCTGTTGGGGGTTCTGTGTATTTCTGTGGTCTGTTCAATTATTTCCTCCCCCAGTTTGGGGAAGTTTTCAGCAATTATTTCTTCAAAGAGACTTTCTATCCCTTTTCCTCTTTCTTCTTCTTCTGGTACCCTATATAATATGAATATTATTCCTTTTGGATTGGTCACATAGTTCTCTTAGTGTTGTTTCGTTCCTGGAGATCCTTTTATTTCTCTCTATGTCAGCTTCTATACGTTCCTGTTCTGTGGTTTCTATTCCTTCAATGGCCTCTTGCATCTTATCCATTCTGCTTATAAATCCTTCCAGGGTTTGTTTCACTTCTGTGATCTCCTTCCTTACATCTGTGATCTCCCTCCGGTCTTCATCCCATTGCTCTTGCATTTTTCTCTGCAACTCATCCCATTGCTCTTGCATTTTTCTCTGCATCTCTGTCAGCATGTTCATGATTTTTATTTTGAATTCTTTTTCAGGAAGACTGGTTAGGTCTGTCTCCTTCTCAGGTGTTGTCTCTGTGATCTTTGTCTGCCTGTGGTTTTGCCTTTTCATGGTGATAGAGATAGTTTGCCGAGCTGGTACAAGTGACAGCTGGGAGAGCTTTCCTTCTTGTTCGTTTGTGGCCTTCCTCTCCTGGGAGAATGGCGACCTCTAGTGGCTTATGCTTGGCAGCTGTGCGCAGACAGGGCTTCTGCTTCCTGCCCGGCTGCTATGGAATTTATCTCCTCTGTTGCTGTGGGCACGGCCTGGCTTGGGCTGCTGCTCCAAAATGGTGAAGACCCATTGGAGGGGGAGTGGTCGGGAGGCTATTTATCTCCGTAAGGGGCCTCTGTGCTCCCTGCTGCCCAGGGGGTTAGAGTGCCCAGAGATCCCCAGATTCCCTGCCTCTGGGCTAAGTGTCCTGTCCTGCCCCTTTAAGACTTCCAAAAAGCACTCTCCAAGCCAAAACAACAACAGCAACAACAAAAGAGAGAAAAAAAAAAGGGAAAAACACGCGATTTTCTTTGTCCTCAGGCGCCGGTCTCAGGCACCTGCTCACCGGTCTTGCTACCCTGTTTCCCTAGTATTGGGGTCCCTGTCCCTTTAAGGCTTCCAAAAAGCACTTGCCAAAAAAAAGGGGAAAAACGTGCGATTTTCTTTGTCCTCAGGCGCTGGTCTCAGTCACCTGCTCATCGGTCTTGCTGCCCTGTTTCCCTAGTATTGGGGGTCCCTGGCCCTTTAAGGCTTCCAAAAAGCACTCGCCAAAAAAACAAAACCGCTCCCATTTCTTTGTTCTCTGGTGTCAGCCTCAGGCACCCGCTCACCGGTCCTGCCGCCCTGTTTCCCTAGTATCTAGGACCCCACACATGCACTGTGTCTGCGCTCTGGTCTGGATGGCTGGGGCTTTGTGTTCAGCAGTCCTGGGCTCGCTCTCTCTCCCTGCTGACTCCTCTCCACCCGCCAGGGGCTGGGGGGAGGGGTGCTCGGGTCCCACCGGGCCGGGGCTTGTATCTTACTCCCTTCACAAGGCGCTGGGTTCTCGCAGGTGTGGATGTAGTCTGGATGTTGTCCTGTGTCCTCTGGTCTCTATTTTAGGAAGAGTTGTCTTTGTTATATTTTCCTAGATATATGTGGTTTTGGGAGGAGATTTCCGCTGCTCTACTCACGCTGCCATCCTGGCTCTGCCCCCTGATGCACTTTTAACTGAGCAGGCACTTGAGTGACAGTCAGCACTGAAATAAAATGCTCTGGTCTTGCCCCTAGAATGGAAGCCTCCTGAGAGCAGGCTCATTTGTCTATTCACACTGCATGAGATAGCAGTAAACAGCCACACAACTTATGAAAATATGGTCTCAGAGCACACATAATTCTGAAATCTGAACTTTAGAGTATATGATCACTGAAATTTGGGGTGCTTTCTTGTTCTGACATGGGTAGAAAATGATGATTACTGAAGATGCAGGCAGGGAAGTTCATGAGAACTCCTTATGCTCTGCTGTTTCAACAAGCACTGGCCATTTTTGGTGCTGTTCACCATATAAAGCATCAAAAGTATGAAGAGAAATAAGTGTTAATGGGGTAGGTGGGTACTGGCCCCAGCTAAGTGTATCTAGCACCTCCTTTACTCTATGAACTATGTTAAGAGAAACGTGGGTAAAAGTAATAGTTCAGCTGGACTGTTGATCAGATGGAGAGGGAGATAGGGATCGGCTTGTTCACAGTCAACTTTGAGCCAGTGTTTAAGAATGGGTGAGTAGGGGATCAGTGGAGGAAGGCGCTGCAGACAGAACTTATGAGCCAGGGCTTTGAGGCATGACCACACATGTTGCATGCTGAGCCAACTCCATGTACTCAGGGTTGCTGGAGCCCAGCTCTGCAGGTTGCGGGCTGCCAGCCCATGGATGGGAAATGGTCCACCAACATGGCTGACAGAGTGAATTAAAATACCCCATCAAATGTTAGAAATAATTAAAATAACCATCTTTCTGCCTTTTCTTGAAAAAAAGCAGAAAATCTAGCAACATCAGACCCCTCTTCTGGCAAGGCAACAATAAATAGAGATGACCCAGCAAGCCCCACTCAGACACTGTCACCTCCTCCAGTGCTTCTCAGCCAGCACCCAAACAATGCACATGTATTCATTTCCCTGGCCTGCTTCTTCTAGGTGTGTTCCCTTATCAGCCCAGTATGTGAAAATGTCACCTGAGGTGCAGGGTGAGCACAGACACAGATGGGGAGTTAAGAGCCTGATTTGAGCTTTATTCTGTGGCTAGTCTATAGCCCCATTAAAGCTGTCCAAGTGTGAGAATGACGTAGACAAAAAAAGCACTCCCAAGAACTGACAGGCAACCTCTCTGTAAACTGGCCAAATGGCTACTCCCTTTACCTCTCTGGGACTGAGTAAACACTTGTTTGGATATACACTATGGGTGAACAACAGGCTGGGTGGTGCACAAGTTTTGGGGGTATTCTTGGAGTATTTGCAGGAATAATCAGCAGGAAAAGTACCACACATGAAGAGAAACCCATTGTAATTTCTCCAAACCATCCAATTCTTATAATTTCTATATTGGAAGAAAAGTTTGCCATAAAAAATCTCTTTGCGGAACAACTATTTTAATGTTTTCAAAGGTGAAGTAAGACAAAAAAATATGTACCAAAATAAATTTAACAATATGCCCCAGATCATTTTTTTAGTTACAAAGAAGACAATCATGTATTTTGCACTCAGAACATTATTCTTTCAACTTACTGGGTACTCTTGCCTGAATTTAACCTCAAATAGACATTGGTTATGATAATATGTAGAGAAAAATAAGGATAATGGCCATAGTTGGAAAAAAATGCAGAATTTAGAAAAATAGGCATCAAGAGGCCAGCACTCATTATTGGTGTGTTATTAGTATATCATTTCTGAGTTCTCAAGCAACCTCTGCCCTGGGAAATTCACTTAAGCTTAGCCTCTTCACCTTCAAAATGAAGATAATATACTTAAAAATAACATCTTCAAAATCTCCACCTCAAGCTGCAGCTCTTATCCTGGACCCTCAGAACTGCTGAGTGGAAGAACCACCGGTGCTTGTCTTTCAAGCAAAGGTACCACAAGGTTGCCTTTGTTGTTAGGTGTGAGGAGACGCTAAGGGAAGTGAGTGATTCCAGCTTCTTCTGAGAAACTTGCCTTGTGGGAGGAAGAAGAGACAAATACTAAATAAAAGGTGGGGAAACATAAACAGAGCAGGGGAATGTCTCAAGGTCGTTAATCACAGGTCCCCCCATATGCCCAGAAAAACATAGTGCCCCAGTAACGCATAACAACCGGATAACTTACACAGGCAGTTTGAGAACATGAGACACTCAAGCAACTATGGAATGTTTATTGCCAGGCCCATACTCTGAAAATAAACTTATTAGAATTATTTAATGACTAGACATTCCAATTAGAAATCCCAATACTCAAATACTTGAGTTTTAAAAGTTAATGGAATTGGATAATGCCAAGCAACTTTTGGAGAAGTATCTACTGCCTATTATATATTGATGTCTAAAACAAGTGTATAAAATATAGCTTCAGTTTTGTCCAAGAATGAAATACAGTGTGTTAAAAATTGCTTCAGCCAATTTCAAGAACTCCCATAAATTTTTTCACTGTCTCTCTCTTATTGGACTGTAACAGTAATAACACATCATATTCAAGATATATTCCCCCTTTGTAGAATTTATAATTTAGTAGTTTCCCTTTCCCAATTATAGAGAAAGTGTGGATGAAATAAGAAAGGCAGTTTTTAGAAAATCAATAAGGAAGAAGTCTTCATTATTTTACTAATGCTGCTTTGTGAATTATGTGATTTTAAATCTGCAAAAAAAGTCATGAAGACACAGCCACTTGTATTTTTGTGGGAAGAATTTTCTTATGGCACAAGAGAGAAAAGAAGCCATTTTATCAGTAACTTCAAACTGTTTACTATAAATTACGAGTTATTTTCACATATAGGTATTTATTTAGGCTTGTCTTCCCAAAATACAAGCTTTGATAGGCCAAAGACTATGTCTATCTTGTCCTCCACCACATCTTGCATATACTTTATTCCAATACATAGTTTTAGGTAAGTTAATGAATTAATGTGTATAGATCATTTCAACAATGGCTTTATTGATTTTCCAATATGACACCAACCAGGCTTTTGATTTTCTTTACTTTTCAAAGTACTAAAATCCTAATAAATTTCTTTTCCTTCTGGTCAGTCCTAACCAGCCTTTAGTTATACCCAACCCAAAAAGAGCAATCCTATGTTCCACTTATTTGACATATAAAATACAAAGCTTAAAGTCATAATTCACAAATTATAAATTTGTGAATGATTTATATTGGAGAAATGAACTGGTTCCCTAGACAGCTACATGTATCTTATGAATGGTTTGATTACCTTTTCTTTAGCTTGATGTTTCTCAAAAATGTCATACTTACCCTCCGCCCCAATCTTGAATTCACTCCTAATTTCTCATTTTTTGTTCTTTGTGTATAACTGTCACCAGGACTGTTAAATTTCCCACTTGGATTTGCCCCTTATTCTCCATTTTCATTGCTCTCATTCTGGCCACCAACATTATCATCAACAAAAAGTATGGCTCAACACTCGTGGAGCACTCTGCATGCGATGTTCTGTTGGCCACAGCGCCATCCTGGCTTTAACTCCATGCTTGCTTCTACTGTCTCTCTTTCAATCCATTCCAGTCCATTGTTCTTACCATAAGCTTTTATTTTCCCCAGACCTCGCTCAAGTTCTTCCTCTTTATGGAGCCACTCCAAAAGAGGGTATTATGCCAATTCATTCTTGTAGTTATTTATTGAGCATGGTTTTAATAGTGTCAAGTATGTTAATTCCAATGTCTTGGCAGATATTTCCATAATTAAATTCAGCATAATGCTATTTATTTGTTCTTTATGTATTTATTTGTATCTACCTCTTACTCCAGAAATTTTGGGTAGCTTATATAAAAATGAAATGAAAACAAAATAAAAACAAGTAATTAAGGATAATGGAATTTATCCAGAAAATGTATGCTGTAAGTTTCTACACACTTGATAAAGTTAGAACACAGATTTGTGACTGAGATTTTCAGTATCCAAATAGAAAGTCAAAAAGATACATTTATTTATAGGAGTCAAAATAAGTATAAGATTAAACTTAGACAAAAATCAACATCTGTTGTTCAGAAGTATAATTGTTTTCCTATTGAGATCAGAAAGAAATTTCTCCTATAGGTCCCTAATTAAGAGAACAGTGTCCTCAACAACATCCTTACAGTAATGAAGCAGCTGATTTCATAGGGCAATTTCCTGGAAGGTACCTCGGTGTTTGAGAATTGTATAACTCTAAAAGGAGATTCAGTTAAAGTACTTTAAAGAGCATGGTTAACCATATAAGTTTTCAAAACTTAGTGTATGCAATGCATAACACTGAAAATAATAGTAATAACAATTACAGCTGATTGAGCCCTTATTACATATCAGGTACAACGTGCATCACTTTACATACACTGTTTTTTAATTCCTACAATGACCTCTTGAGGTAGACATAATCCCACTTTGCACAAGTGAAATTTGAAGTGTTTAAGGGGCTCATCCATGAACACTCAGTATTGGTCAAGATAAAACACGGCCATCAAATTACAGCTCGTGCCAGCTCAATCAGTCCTCTCTCCCTTTAAGCAGCATTATGGATTAGTCTGCTGATTTTAAATTTAATATAAATGAAATCATGCAGAGTGTATTATTTGGTATCTGATATTTTTCACTCAATACTTTTTGTGGAATAATTCATATTGCATGTAGTTATAATTTGTTCATTTTCAAAGTTGTGTAATTTCCCATTCTAACAGTATGCCACATTTAACCATTGTATTGTTAATGAAAATTTTTGTCATTTCTGGTTTTTTACTATTATGCACATTGTGCTGTAAGTATTCTCATACCTAGCCCTTACAGCAAGCACATGTGCACACACTGTTGTGATATAGTCACTGCTTCCAAGGGGAATTCTTAGATCATAGAAATGAATGTCTTTGGCCATAGTAGATAAAGCTGCCCTGCTTCCCTCTGTGGTTGTCTCTCTCCCTTCCTACTCATAATGTCATAGTTTGCCTACATCAGAAATATAGCTCCAATCAATCAAAGGTATTTCCTAATGAAAAGATCATACTAAAATAAGCCCCATAAAAGCTTTTCATTTTTTAATAAAATTGTAGTGACGTATGACTTAATTTTCTTTGGAAAAGTTTAATACCAAAAGAAGGGTGAGTTTTACTCTGTTTTAATTATAGGATATGGTGAATGAGCTACTGCATGCCTATTGCTGTAGGCAGGAAGCCCTCTCAAGGGCTCTTTGACACCACCTATCAGACCAAAGGACTCAAGTTTCTTTGAACTTGAATGTTAAATGCCTTGAAATACTGTAATCTTAATTAGCTATGACACATAAATTACTTCATTTTACATCCCACAACCATTAACATTCAGAATTCTGAGTCAAAGTTTCTAGAGTTCTCACATTAATGTGCATGCCGTAAGAGCTATTATTGCCCCAGGAAGGAAATATCTTTTGCCTTTAGTATAAAGGTATAGCACAGAAAGTAATGCTTTCCACTTGGTAGATCTCATGGAATTTATCAGGAAAATTGTTTAACCATTGCCTAGCACTGTTCCCCACAGCACTTTAAGAAGGAATATCCAATTTCAACAAAGGTATACTAATTTATTATTTCTCACCAGAGAGGTCCATGTAGCTCATTTGGGAGATTTTCAAGTTCCCCATGAGAATATTTTAATTCTGTGTTTTCGTGTATTTGGATGATTACCTTCAAAAGTTAATGAAACACTTTCTGGCTCACCTGAGTGTCCATCTCACTGAGCATTTACACCTCTTAACTCCAGCACTTGTGTCTGTTTTCACTCATACAACAGCATCAGTCACTGTCGTATTAATTCTGAACTTCAGGCTAATGATGAAAAAGGAGAACTTTGTATGTCAATGAGGTGTTCAGACATGTGGTTTTAAAGTAATTGATTTTTAAGTAACTGCAGAATTGAGGTGTTATAGCACAGGATAATGAAGGAGCACCAAACTCAAAAGATGTTAAAAGGATTGGTGCTGTAGCACCTAGTACCATTTAAAAAAGTACATTAGATTAATATTATTGATTTGAATTTTATTGGTTTCATGAGTTTGAGCTTAATTTATAAACATATTTTTGTTTATAGACATATAATAGCTATAGAAATAGTTTTTATCTACTTTTATTTAATATATATTTAAGTATAAAAATAATTGAATACAAACTTGGAGTTTATTAGAATTGTTTTCCTTTAAAATAGATCTTGACAATTTGAAAGTTCAAAAATACCACTTTTTTGGTACTAAACTTTTTCAAAGAAAATTAAGTCATAATCTGCTACAATTTTATTAAAAAATGGAAAGCTTGTGTGGGACTTATTACAGTATGATCTTTTCATTAAGAAATGCCTTTGATTGATTGGAGTTATATTTGTGATGTAGACGAAGTATGACATTATGAGTAGGAAGGAAGAGAGATATGACAGAGGGAAACAGGGCAGCTTTATCTGCTATGGCCAAAGACATTCATTTCTATAATCAAATAATTTACCTAGAAGTGGTGAGTTATGATTAGTAATGAGAATAGCCAATATTTATTGAGAACTCTACTTCATTATTTTTACCCCCACAAGCACCCTATATAATAGTATAATAGGGTTGCATAGGGTACAATTATCCTATATGATGGGATACTACTGTATACACTATAAGTACCATTTCTCCTCACAATACAGATTAGTAAATTGATGCTTGACAAATCATGCCCACAACCGTGGCAGCCCTGAGATTCTCACTTCTAATCAAGACTCTCTCTATACCATAAACCATAAAGTTTTAGAATCCATCACTAAGAGAAGCAAGGTTTTCCTAAAAGTGTAGACAAGGGTAGCTTTTTGAGAGTATTTCAAAGTAGTCATCGTTCAGACACTGAAATGAACCTCACAAGTCTCATGCATTTCATGGACAATACAACAACG
The DNA here is from genome assembly GCF_040802235.1 of Manis javanica. NCBI lineage: Eukaryota > Metazoa > Chordata > Mammalia > Pholidota > Manidae > Manis > Manis javanica. The sequence continues at coordinate 159,594,425 of NC_133157.1, read as the reverse complement.
TTTGCACTTCATTGAGGCCTGGGCTTCAGCTCATGGTTTTAGGTTTTATTTCTGTAATTCACTGATTCCTGCTGCTATCCATCCTCAGAGCTTCTCCTTGGAGAACTGTTACTTTCACTGTCATAGTGAGCTGCTTTCGGAACCATTTCTGCTGAGTGCTATCATTGTTTCTTCAGACACCAGCTCTATACTTGGTGGCCACAGCAGATGGAGAAGAGCTATATGTCAACCTACCTCGAGAACCATAAGTATAGCAAGGACCTTGAACAATGCTTGCCTTGTAGGAGGATGAGATGAAGTAGGCAGTGGACAGAATAGAAACAGAAGACAAAAATAATTCAAGTGTTTAAGGGGACACTTCTGCCTCTCTACCGAGGGAAAAGGTAGCGTTTAAATGGAAACTCGAGTTGCCTGGTATAATTAGGGTTCAGTTCTACACAGCCGCAGTATTCCCTGGGCACTAGAGGCCAAGAGGGCTCCAGTTAAGAGTGGAATAAATGCCACTAATTTGATTTGAATGAATATGAACAATGTATCAATTGCTTTTCTTACAAACAGTAAAATTTTATAAGGTGCCATAAAGTGATTATTTGGTTAGATATAGAGAATAAGTTCTCCACAATAAGTTGAAAAAACACTGGAAGAGAAGTCAAGAAACATCCAAACAGCAACTCTAAAAACAAATAAAACTTGTCAAGTTTATAACTCTTCATTGAGGACTGAAAATAATAATGTGTTCAACTGTAATTTTGAATAATTTCCTCAGAAAATGAGATTTCCATGTTTTAGTAATTCTGCCGGGGCCATTTTTCTCTGAATTTTCTCCACTTTGTAGCTTGTTCTTTTTCTCTTTTAAAATTTGTTAGGAAAAAAATACATAAGCATTAATGTAATATGTATGTACATATAAATATACACATAGTAAGAGAGAGAGAGAAATATCTGTGTGTTCTCTACCCAGCTTAACCAAAAGAACATTGCCCATAATGCTTGAAGTTCTTTGTGTACCCTTTTCATGATAGCATTCAGCTTCATCACTTCCAAGGAAACATCATGAAATTGTTGTCTATTGTTCCCTTGCTTTTCTTCATAATTTTATAACATGCATGTGTATCTCATAATATCTTCTGATTATGATATATTTGGATTTGTTTATACTGCAGTCTTTTTTTTGTATCTACTTTTTATTGAATCTTCTCTTGGTGTAGATTGAATTTTTAGTTTTTTCATTTGTATTTTCTTTATAATAGCATGGATATTTCAAAGCCTATTACATTTTTTTTCAGTGGTTATTCTTAAAATTCTAGCATCAATACTTACTAAAATATAAAATTAATCAAAGCCTTATCTTTCTGCCAAATAATACAAGGAATTTAGAATAGTTAACTTGATCATTCACCCACATCCCAGCATGCATGTTATTGTATAAGTCTTTTAGTTCTCTCTCATTTTTTATACCACCTTTCATTAAACATTATTCTTAAACATATAGTCAACATTTAGATTTACACAGGTTTGCTATTTTCCTTGCCCATATTTTTTTCTTGAGTCTCTCCTTACCTTTGGAAAGATTTTCTTTAGCCTAAAATATATATTTAACAGTTCTTTTAGAGTGGCCTCAAATTGGTAAACACTCCTAGTTTTTGTTTTTCTGATAATGATTTGATTTGATACTTCTTATTCAAAGGTAATTTTATTAACTATAAAACTTTGTTGACAGTTGTTTTCTTTAAGCATTTGGAAAATATTCCACTGTTCACTCACTTATATTGTTGCTGATGAGAAACCAGCTGTTAACTATCTTTACTTTTTGTTTGCTTTTAAAAAATCCTGTAAGTTGTGTCTTTCATATTCTGTTTCACTACATGTGTGGCATGAAATGATTTTTACCTATCTTGTCTGGATTATTGTACTTTCTTAATCTGAAAATCCATCTTTTATCAATTTTGAAAATTTCTCCATTACTTCTTCAAATATTGCCTTTTCTCTACTTTATTATTTGTTTCTGGAATTCTAATTAATACATGTTAAGCTTCTCATTCTAGCCTTCAGCTCCCTTAAGTTTGTTTTTTGTTGTTGTATTTGTTATCTGTTTAGTTCTCGGCGTTTCATTATGGGTAATTTTTTCAAATGTAACTTCCTGGTCACTAATTCTCCTTTTGGCCATGTCTAATCTGCCATTCAACTCATCCCTTGAGATTTTAATTTGAAATGCTATCTTTTTCATGTTTAGAAGTTTTATTTGGATCTTTCTGTTAGAGTCCTTCAAGAAGCAGACACCAAGACAGAATCAGGTGTTCAAGACATTTATTAGGGAAAATGCTTCTGAGGAAAAATGAGCAATGGAGGCTGGGAGAGCCATCAGACTGCAATGCTCGTGTAACCCCTGTGGAGAGTAGAGGGATGGAATGAAGGTCAAGTGGAAACAACTCAGACTGCAATGAAGTTTGCAGAAAGTTTGACAAGGCACAATGGGGAGTCCTTGAGGCAAAAATCATCAATCACAGGAGTTCCACATCTTCCCGAAACAGGAAATAACCTTAAAAACCTGCTGCACTCAGCCCATGGGAAATGTGTCCATGCTGAGAGTGATGATAGATTTCAAAGAGCAGCAGCTGGGCCATCAGTCAATTACACTGCCTGTAATTGGAGATCTGGAGGGTGCATATTCATTGTTGCCAGGGTCACTCTCTTGTACCATACAGATCTACTCCTTCACGCAGGGTTGGAGAGCAGTTCCTTCCTGATTGCCATGGGCCTCTCTCCCTGAAGGGGCAGTCAGAAGAGGGAAGTTAGTGGGACCAATTATTTCCCTTCTTGCTATGGTTGATCTTGGATCTGCAACTGGTTGTCATCTTCTACTTCATCCATTATCCATTCTAAATCACACATTACAGGTGGTGTGACCAAAACTGGTGCACATGGGGATAGTGGGGAATGAATCTGAACACTTAGTAATCATACTCTTCTTAGACTATGGCTGCTGCGTGTGTCCATTTATAATTACAATTAAAGAAATACCAGGGGGTATCTAGGTGGACCATATAGATTCTACATGTATTATCCCTGACCACATTGTATAGAAGCAGTCCTAACATTTTTTTGCTGACTAGGTTACCACTATGATGATGCATCTTCTCCCTTACTGGTCCTTGGGCACAAAAATTCCAAAGTACCCTGATATTAGCCACCACTTGTGTTCTATGAGATTCTTGTTTCCTGGAAAGTATGCACCCCTTTGTAGACCAGAACCCCAAATACTTCAGAGCTCAGGCTTACAGAGATGAGAAGTACAAACTCCCCCCAGTGCATCACTGAGAGTGACGGTGTTTCCATCCCTTAGTTCCCTGGCTAATACAAGGCAAATTCTAGACAGATGAACATTTGTGTCTTGTGATCAAGTATTCTAGCTCCTTAGGGCCCAGTAACATGTCATGAGCTGTATAATTCTCTGTGGCAGGTGGCATAGCCTTGCCATAAAACCCATGGGTTTAGGTTGTGATTCTCCAGTTAAAGCTTGCTCAAAGCTCCATATCCTGTGTCTTTTCTAACTACCGACACCTCAGACACCATGGGGTCACCCAAAATTGTATGCTTCAAATGGCAAGGCTGATTGTACCACAGCCTGGACCTGCTGCAGTGCCTCTTTACGTTCTGTGTCCCACTCAAAGATGGGAGCCTTCCATGTCAGCTGGTACATGAGCCAGAGTACATATTAACACCTTGTGTCTGCTATGATTTGTCTTCATGTTTTCAAAGAAAGTGACATTTATTAACTCATCCTTGGCACAGAAGTACTTACCAACAGTAAAAACAATTGTTTCATCAATTTTTTTCCCATACACCAAATATAATGAGGCAATATAACGTACATGATGTTTTGATTATAACTATAAATTAAATCCATATATTTTATTTTCTGCTTGAAGTTAAAACACAGACTGTACAGTTTCTATTTAAATAGCTAGAAGATTAAAAATATTACCCACTTTGGATCTCCTTAAGCTTGTCATATTTAGTACACACAACAGAACAGAACAGCTTAGAAATGTAAACTCTTCTGTACTCCATTTATCTCATCCAAACAGCTACTTTGGATGAAGTCTGTGCTGTGCAATTTCTATTTAAAAGAGACACCCAGACTTAACTGCAGATAGTTAAGCATCTTGGATCCTTCAAAAGAGGATAAAACATAGCCAATAGACATTTTAAATAAATACTAGTCTGTCCCATTGATCTTCATAACAGCATTCAGGAAATTTATTACAAACTGGGGATTTTTCACATTTATGTTGTTTAAATCTTATTTGATATTATTTTTTAATGGCAAAGTAATATTGAAACAAATACCTTCTGTCTGAAGAAACATCATTGTTTTTGGATGTAAAATACATTGTTCATTTACAATTCTTTTACAAGTAGATAGTCAAGGAAAATAACATGATGAGATTAATGAAGCTGATATTACACTATGCATGAAAATCAGAAGTATAAACACTCTGTGCTTAACAGAATTTCTTAAATGAGAAGATTTCACTACACACTATAACCTCTTTCTTTTCCCTGTTCCCAGCCAGTAATATGCTCAGAATGGTAATTGCTTAGCTATTAAAAGCTATTTTGCTGAAATCAGACCTAAGACATGCTAGTGGTTCATGTATATCTTAAATAAATTGAAGTATTTGTCAGTGGATCTATCTTTAGCTTCTTATGATTCTTCCCATTATTGTTAAACAGGACCTTCATCTGTCCTTTACACAGCCACCTTTTACTGCCTTTGAAAACCAGTTCTAGAGTTAAACCATCCTTCTTGTTGGAGGATGACTATCTGAGAAACTATTCAATCATTTATTGAAGATGTTTTTAGTGCCTATTTCATATCAACATAATGCAAGACAACTGGAGCTGAAATGTCAATACAGCTCCCGCTCTTTAAGAGTTCCAGTGGAGCAGAGGAAACATCCAATCTCCTGTGCTAGTTCAGGAGTAGACCTGTGTACACAGTTGAGGGGTAAAGGTGCTGCAGGGAAGAAACTATGTGGAGAAGCCAAGCTTTCTCCAGTGAAGAAATAGGGGAGCTCTGGCTTGAGAATTGAGTAAGAGCTGTGTTTACAGCCAAGGGGAAGAAGAACAAAGGTCTTCCAGAAACTGGGTGCTGCATGGAAAAGCACAAAAGTATAAAATAGCTTGTATATGAAGAGTACTGTCATTAATTTGGTGTGGCTAGAATATAGAGGGCAAGGGAGGGAATAATGGAAGATATGTGAGATGGACACACAGATATATAGAGATCTCTTCGTTGTATCCCATCAATTCTAAAATGCACATACTTCCACATTTTAACATCCCTGAGATTAGGATGCATCTTTCATGTGATGGCATCTTGCAGTCAATATCATTTTGGATGTCATTGTTACTATTGGCATATATACAAACTTGGTTGTAGCTACTCCAGGTTTCAGTTGAATTATGTGCAGCATGTTTGGGTAATGCCATTAAAATGTCTTAAAAAGATTATACAGAATTCTATGTTGAAACTTAAAAGGATTATTGTTTATGCAGAAAAGTCCAGAAACAAAGGAGTATTTACATTTGATATTAGAGAAGTAAATCTAAAGACATTCTTTCCATAAATGTAAATTAAGAATGTTAAGTGATAGAAAAGCATTATGCTACAGTTTAATTGGCATTTTTTCTTTTATGAAAAAATCTTTTAATAGTACATAAAGTAATGATCTTGATTATAAGATGATAATCAATAGGATGTAAGTTTGATGAAGCATCAATTATTAATAATTCAAAGTAGAAATACTCTAGGCTTGTTTCTGTTTTATTAATTTTTATTTTGTGTTTTGCTAGAATAAACTCATAAAATATGAAAAGGTAGTTTACTTCTCTCTCCTTAAAGAATGGGGAGTCAGGTCTTGTGTTGGAACTCTGTGCCCCAGGGAAGATATTAGTAGACTTGGCATTCAGATGATATGGGCAGTGCTGAGGACACTTACACAAAACACACACACACACAGGTCTAGACTCCATGACAACATGGTAGGTGCAATCAGTGACTTTCTACGGAAGGTAGGGTCTTACTTGCCAGTCATTTGCAGTTTTGTGGACAGGTTGGACTTCTTCCTATAGGGGTGGATGCACATGTGCATGTGGAGGCTGAGTCCAAGCTCCAAGACTTCATCAAATGCCCTGGAGGCCAACCTTGATGTGGAGCAAATGGAGTTACCAGTCCTTGCACAGACCATGCAGACCGAGACAATGAGTGTCTTCAGCATGAACAGGAAGGTTAATGTTCAGAGGCTTCTTCCCCCATGTGCCCTAAACTGTTTAAGTCCTAGAATCTTATTAGAGAGGCATGAACCATAAAGTATGAAAAATCAGGACTCAACAAACTTGATCAGTGAGGGCTCAGAGATTGGTGTGAGTTGTTTTTAAGAAGAAAGAGATGTGGCATCTCATCTACTATAAGCATTGAGCAGAGGTGTATTTCTGTCATTAGGTCAAAGAATTCTGAAAGCAGAGAAGAACCATTGACTGAAGTTCAAATTAGGAGAGTAAGTTAACTATGTCTTCAATTTTGTTCTGATAGCAAGCGAGACAATGAATGTAGAGAAGGACAAGGATGGGGCTGTCAACATTCAAGATGGGTGTATATTTTGCAAATGGACATGGGAGAGTTAAGCATTAGGAAGAGGAGAGGATATGTTAAGTCAGGAAATCATGGAGGAATCCTGAAGTCACAGAACAGAGGCAGCTGATTACTTTGATGCTACATAAAATTCACACGACATGTAAGACATTACTTTGTCTAGCAAAGCTGGGCATTACTTACTGGCTGACACATGTGTTTGTTCTGTTCTGTGACACAGTCAGGAATTCCATGTAATGTGGGCATATGGAGAAGGAATGTGCTGTTAACCAAACCTAGTCACCAGGTAACATGGACACTAAGAAAAGTGATTGCCCTCTTTATCCCAGCCCTTTGAGCCAGTAGCATGCAGCCACACATTGTGTAATTGGACATTAGAAATAATCACATATTCTTGCAACTTTGAACCCTTGACTTTTTAGCCCTCTATCTTGCTTTGGTTTTCTTCTACAGGACTTAGTTTGTCTTTACCCTTTGGTTCCAGGCACATAGTAGGGAGGATCGTTTACCAGAGTATAATCTCCCTCATCTTAGGCTCAGCCCATTGGAACACAATCCCTGTTCTAACCACATGTATAGTAATAGCTAAGCCATCCCAACACTGTTAAATGCAAAGGAAATTGGATAATGCAACCAAATGACAGTAGAGTTCTGCACTAAGCAAAATTCAAATGAAGGGAAAATTTACAGGACAGATGATACAGTATTCTCAATAAATAAATTCATTTCAAAATCAATCATTAATTCAAATATTCAAAATGTGTTCAAGTAAATTCAATAATAAATAAAGGGAAGAAATGTGATAGAGGAAAAAGATAAATTATAAGAGGCCTAAGACATTTTAACCAATAACAATGTATGGATTTTATTTGCATCTTCATTCAGACAATGTAAAAAAATAGTTACAAGATAATTGGAAGTTTGAACATTTACTGGATACTGGTCTTACTGAGGAATTTTAAACTTTGTTAGGTAACACATCATGATTAGTTTTTTGAAAAGAGATTTTGTCTTTTACATATATGAACTCATGGGATGCCTGGAATATGCTTCTAAATTGTACAGGGAGGCAAATGGATGGGAGTAGAGAGGAAACAAGACTGACCATGAGCTGGTAATTGTTATGAGTACAGTTATGAGTACACAAGTATTTTAGGGTTCATTATGTTATTTAGATCACATTAAAAAACTTTCTCCATTATTAGAAAATTTTCTTCTTAAAAGGAATACACATACATATATATGTGTGTGTATTATATAGTACCTAGTGTACTATTCTCATAACTAGTAAGAAATGAAGCTGAAATTCAAATCCTGATCCCCCCTCTGCAGTGACTGTACCATACTGTTTCTCAACATAGATGAGAAAAATTTTCCTTAGTGTCTATCAATTCATTCACTAAACTATCAACTATGGACTCCAAAAGGGGAAGGATGCCTTCTCTCATGGAATTTACAACATTAAATTGCTGAGGACCCAGGGTAGTATCTGTGGCTCTGAGCCTGACCACTTACAACTGCCAAAACTCAGGTGATATTTCCTTAGAGAAAATATATTTTAGACCTCCATTGATCCCCAGTGGCTGATCTACTGTAGCCCAGATCTTCTAGTGACACTCACCAGACGAGTGTGAAGATCAAGACATAACAGGGTAGGTCTCTGCAGTTGGTATCAGGGCTCAAACTCCACTGAGCTAATTCCACTAAGTATCTGAGAAGTGGGAGGTCAAGAGGGAGGCTGGGGAAGGTTTAGAGTCCACAATGATAAGTAGCAAACTGTAGGTTTTTGAATCAGAGATCAGTGTGGTCAAGGTAGGCAAGAGCACAAATGGAAGAGCTGGGGGCAGGGCACCACCAGATACAAGCGAGGAGGAGCCAGATCCCCATCCACAGGCTGTGGTATTTCCCTTCCGGTTTCCTCTTTCCATCAGTTAGGGGGAGCCCTGTCCAGCAGGGGACAGGGCACAAAGCCTGATACAGCCAGGGGCACAGAGGACAATCCTAGTGAGACATTTAAGAAAGAAGCAAAGACAAATGAGCTAGATTTGGCTCAGAAGCCTTTCTGAAATCCTGGCATGTTGGTGAAGGTACAGAGAGGATGAACTCTTAACTATAAATCTAAACCTGTGACCAAGTAAATTAGGCATCCATAGGACACATCAATAGGAGAAAAATGTCTAAGGGCTCGGTCTGTCCTTACATAAGACCAAAAATATCTGATTCAAAGACTTAATGAATTGCCAGTAATTCAGATACTTGCTCTCCATGACATCTAAATGTTTGGCATGGTGTGGACTAAAACATCTGAGCAATTAAAAACTTGATTTATCTTCAGGTTGTTTTGGTCTTACAGAAGATACAAGCTCTCTAAATTGCAGTCAAGAACTGCAAGGCATGTAACATATTATTAACAGTCAATCAGAAAACAGAGCAGACTGGTGGCAGTAAGAGAAATAGGTCTTTGTTATTCAAAGTGTGGTTCAGCAGCCTGAGCATCGCCTGGGAGTGTGCTGGATAGGCATACTCTCAAACCTATCACCAGCCTACTGAATCAGAATTCATTCTAACTACACCCCCCTCCCTCCCTGCCCCCAAGTGATTCATGTGCAGTTAAAGTGTAAAGGCACCTCTAGAGCATTCAGCATTATTACCACCACCATCATAGCTACCATTTACCTGGCACTTACCATGTACTAATACTATTTCCTCACATGAATTCTCTCATTGCAACTATGTGAAGAAAATCACTGTCATCATTCCCATGTTAGAGATGAAATAACTGGCACACAAAAACATTTGAAAACTTGAAAAGTCAAGTGGCTTGTAAATGGTGGAGCTGTGATTCAAACTCAGGTCCTTAGAATCCTAAAGTATGAGTGTTAATTACAATTTTCCTGTCCTCAGAAATGGTACTACCCATGAGTAGAAATGCCATTGGTACCATTATGTTTGATTATGAAGAATGAATATATTACAGAGACAAAACTGGGCAGGAAGGAGGGAAATTTGTCATTACCACCAAAGAATTTTCAAAGTGAGTTAGGACCAGAATTAAACAGTCAAGTAGAGCAGAAAGGCAGGACGCAATAAAAACTGTTAGAAGTCTTTCTTCACTGATTAGTCCAACATTAAAAAATTCCATGTTCCACAGAAATATTTATCTTAGAGAAAAACAAAATTAACATTTTGTGTTTCATCTGTCTTGACAAATACATAATTACTCTTAGCCTGGCAAAGATTTTCCCTGTTGTCCCAAATAAAAGCTAACTAAATGTGACATGGGTTTAGAATTAATCCCTACTGTAGTTGGGATTTGCAACAAAGCAGCTGTTTCTTATTCTCATTTCTTGAGGAGCATGTACTAACTATGACAGACTTATTAAATGTCTTCAGGAGGCTATCTGTGGAGCTGTTTTCAGCTGTTTGTGAATAGTTCTTGAGTTTTATCACAAAATTTCTGCCTGATTCTCTTGACCTAGAGGTGGTTTATATTAAATAACAGAGATAATAATCAGAAAGAAAAGGCATGCCTCAAAATCTGAAACAGGGCTATTTTAATCAGTGTATTTTAAATTACATTTAGCTTATTTTTCAAAGGGAGATTCCAGATTTATAGCATTTATCATTCTTCCCCTTTAAAATATTACTTTGAAGTGTTCAAAAAACACAGACCATGGCTACGTCTGCACAACACAATCACGGGTTAAAAAAAGAGGACATTCTGTCAAAATGACTTCCTGCCACTGTACAAGGCAATGCACAGCATCCTGAACACTGTTGTCTTCAGTCACAAGCTTACCTACAGGGGGACTTGGAAAGTGCACTCCACCATGAGCCAGGCAATTTCTTCCTTGACTTCCAAAGCTCTTATCTCCATTGTTCCCCAACTCTGCTGAGGACTTAATTGAGACTGTCTCAACTTTAGTGAGGGAGTTCCCCTTACATTACCAGTGTTTATTCCCCATTTTTCTGCCACAATAGCTTGATAGCAACTCCCCTAAAAAAGGTAAAAGAACACGTTTGATCCTAGAGGCCACTATGGCATTTCAGTGGCTTCATTGCAACTTGAGCTACCCACAACCCAAGTGGGCCTGGATGAGACCTTTTTCTCCAACCCAGGACATCTACACACAGTCACCTACTTCTTCTGGGAGGGTAGTCCCAGGTCAACTAGCCTAATGGGAAATAGGAATTATTTGCTTCATAGGGTAGCTTATAGGTTTGAAGAGTCCCATATCCAGCGGGTGGGATATTCCAGCCACTACATTGTGTTGAGCTGAAATAGACCTGGAAACTCAATTGTTTATAGGCAAATGGTGGGTCATTCTTGTTTACTTTTTCATGATTTATTTTTAAATTTTTAATAAGGTACAGCAGAATGCATAGATCTTAAGTTTATATTTTAATAAATTTTGATAAATTATACAACTATATAACCATCATCCAAAGCAAGATATAGAATTTCCATCATCCTAGAATGTTCTCCTTTGCCACTTTCTATCATCACTCCAGCCCAGATCCAGCAGTTGTTCCCATTTCTATATAAATGAAGGCATACAGAATGTATTTATTTGGGTTTCTTTTATTCAACAGAATGTTTCTGAGGTTCATCCATGATTATATGTATCAGTAGTTTGTTCTTTTTCTCTGCTGACTAGTATGCCATTGTGGAAATATACTATGATTCATTTATCCATTCAGTTACTGATGGGTACCTGGGCTGTTTCTTTTTTCTTTCTTTTTTTTTTTTTTTTTGCTATTATAAATGAAGCTGCTATAGACATTCCTTTATTAGTCATTTTGTGGACATCTGGTTTCATTTGTCTTTGGCCAATGAACAGAATTGTCATATAATAGTTATGTAATTATCTTTATCAGGAACTGCCAAGCTGTTTTTCAAAAAAGTGGTTGTATCAGTTTTTTACTTCCATTAGCAGGGTTTGAGAGTTCTGATTGCTTCTTTCTCTTGCCAATACTTGGAACAGTCAGGCTTTTTTAATTTCAGCCACCCCTTCTGTGGTATGTGGTGTTATCTCCTATGGTTTTAATTAGAATTCCCCTCATAACTAATGATTTTGTGTGCTTATTGGCATTCCTATTCTTATGTTGTGAAGTTGTCTGTTTAGATCATTATTTAAAAATTATTCAAGTTTACCAGAGTGGGAGATACACATTTCCTCCCAGTAGCCAGAAAAGAAGAAGGGGACATATTTTGCACAGAGAGATCCTCTGCTTGAACTTTCTTGAAGTTGTTCAACACTCCCAGCTGAGGTATTTCTTTAAGGGCAACAGACAAACATCTCTTTCAGAATTCCGGTAATATGAAGGGGCTACCCTGTGGTGACCATTTGTTCAGCCCCTCCTTTAGTCATCTGTAGTCACTATCGTAAGCCTTGTTCTTAGTAGTAGATGAGCAGTGTACTTGCTTTCCTGGCCCTGACAGTCTAGTAGAAGAGTCAGAAATGGAACATAAGGTTAAGTGTTTCAGAGGCAACAAAAGTAAGAGGCTACTTGAGGTTGACATAGCAAGGAAGACAACACTTTGGGTTGACAGGGGGCTAGCGGGCTGGAGATTGCTTATTTGTGGAAGGTACATTTTAAATGAGTCCTGAAGGGTAAGTGGAAGTCGTCCCAGGCCATAGGAAGAGGAAATGTGTTCCATTCAGATTGCTGAAAGGGTTGGTGACATACATTCCATATGGGTGTGCCTGTGTCCACCTTTTGCACTTTGCAAGGGAATCACCCCAGGTTGCTGCTATGGCCCATTCCATTCAAGAAATTGAGTAGCGGTTTCAGGGATCTCTAGTGGCACTGTAGCAGTAACAACACCTTGTTTTGTCTCACATGCAACCACTTGAGACGGTGTTCAGCTTCCTGAAAGACTATTGCATTTCCTTTCAGTTTCAAATATGCTTGAGACATGTCCTTGATTTACCTCCTCTTAATGTTGACTAAATACCTGGCAATGGTAATAAATTCACCAAGAGGGCAGGCTTTATTTCCTGCACTGGGTCCCTATTTCAACCAGTAAAATTTTTGCCAGTCTATTTAATGTGATCTTCAACTTGCATTGATCACTTAGTCACAGCTCTCAATTATTCTTCAGGCTCTAGAAGTCTCAAAAGAAATCTTTGCAACTCTCCAGTCACCTCCAGACAACCATCATCACAGGGAGTTTCAAACAGAATAAATAGCAGGTTCTTAAATTCTATTTACATTGTTAAACATTCGACCAGCAGCCTAGTAAGCTAACCATAAGTTTGGTATATTAACATGCTTAACTTCTCTGTGGTACACTATATACCACTAGCATCATTGCTTCTACTCCCACTATTTACTCGATTCCTTTGTATCAATGATAGCCTGAATAGACGTCCTTCCTTAAGCAGACTACAGAATGCCAAGAAGATTTTCAGGATGTCTTCCAGTGTATTAGGGACCAGAGCAAATGAGTAATTAGTAATATGTGTGTGTGTGTGTGTGTGGTGGTCAGGGGGGTGGGGGTGCTGTGAGGGGATGAGTAGGAAATGCATCTGGCTCCTCTTTGGGAACATATATGGTACTTGCTGGTACTGAAGGCTGAAAGAGTAGTACTTGGAGACTTTCAAGTTGGCAGAGGTGATCAAGTTAATAACCTTCCTAGCCAATCTTACCCTCTTCTATTTGCACCTGCTCTATATGACTTATTGAGAACTTACCATGCCCTCCTAACTATATGACACCCACCTGACCAGGGAATCCACTGCACAGAGCCAGAGTACATTTGGATATTGATATTAGTGATTTTGGAGTCTTTTATATAATCTATGGTGAAAGCCACAGTCCAAGGAGTAATAATGGGAATCTGTCACTCTTCTGTAGAACACTGTCACTAGATTAAGGCAGGAAAACACAGGAAACCTCTCATGAAGACTTTAATTTCCAATTTCTCCTGCTTGCACTTAAGGACCAGTGTCATCAACTTCCTTATCTATCCATAGCTCCCAGTCCAAGCCTGTGTAAATTGGCCTACCAAGGTTGAAGAAAAATTTGTGAAGAGAGAAACTGAAGAAATCGTCAATCATTCAGAAAATAGATAGAATGAGACTAAGGTAATATTCAGTGTGCTAACTGGCTAAAAAATTTCCAGAACTGAAGAAATGTAGAGGTTACCCTTAGATAGAAAGGATACATTGATTATAAAGCAGCATAAAGAATAAAAGCAACCAAAGACATTGTGTTCAAAATGCAGAACATTAAGAATAAAGAGAAAAATTTAATGGCTACTAGACATACAAGAACATAATAATCATACTGGTAGCATTCTGTCAACTTAGAATAGATTATATACAACTAAACTATGTTTCATGTAGGGAATCTGTTATCCATCAATCCACAATGAAATAACTTCTAAAGGATGCACTTAAGCCACAAGAAAAATGAACTAGAAAATAAAAAGGTGCAAATCTGTATAACTGTGAGACAAGTAGAGAGGAATTAAAAGGTAATCATGAATATTCCAAAAATCCAAGAGGAGACAGAAAAGAAAGAAAATCGAAAGAAAGAAAAAAGTCCAACAAAGTCATGGTAAATAGAAAATACAAATAAAAGAGCAGGGATAAACCCAGATGTTAGCAATTCAAGTGTATGTAAATGGGTTATTTTTCTTTGACACAAGACAGTGGAGTCAAAGATGGGATTTTTCAAAAATAGTGCTATATTCTGTTTTTTTCTTTTAAATAGGGACAAACTAAAAGATAAGGAACCAAAAGGAAAACGACAGAATAATTTAGGATTGTTGCATGGTAGGTAAATTATTACTTTATTCTTTCCAATAATATTCTGCCTTCAAATCAATTAATAAGGCTGCACTGGCTTTCTTTTGGTTGGGACTCTCCTATGTCCTCACTTGTTAGGTATGTCTGTGGTAATGAATATATAGTAGTCTTCCAATAGGGCAGTGCATATGGAAAATAAAGAACATACTTCTACATCATTCATGCTTATGAGCCAAAATGAAATTCTAATGGAAATTAAATACCATTTAATGCATGAGAAAATTAGTTCATTTTATTACTTTAAAAACAAAATTCATTAAATCCCTGAAGAAAGAGGGGATTCAATAAGTGATGTTAAAGCAATCGGATTGCCACATGGAAAAAAACAGTAAGTTACACTCCTCCCTTATACCAGATGCAGGTGGGTGCATGCATGCACATGGGTGTGCGCAACACGCATCAGATGGATTAAATGCCTAAATGTGAAATGACAAAACTTTAAAATTATATGAAGACAATAAAACAGAGTGTCTTTAAAACCACAAAGGAGAAAATAATCTCCTAAGCAAAGCAAAAATAGCAAAACCATAAAGTAACACATTTGGCTATGTTAGAAAAAAGCATAGAATTAGATATCTATATATATTATATAGATATAATTTATATATAAAGTGACTGCTCAATGTTACTACCAATCCAACAAGTACAAATTAAAACATGAGATACAAGTACAAAAATTTTTTTAAACTTTATAGCACCAAGTATGTCAGTAAGTATGTTGTGAAATGAGCACTGTATGCACTGCTGGTGAAAATGTAATAGAGTGCAGCCACAAGTTGACAAAACAAAGTAAAGCTGAAAATGTGTACATCCTATGATTCAGAAATTCCACTTCTTTTTATGCAGCACCAAAAGCCTGGACATGTGTACAAGAAGACTGGTGCAAAGATGTTCTTTGCAACAAGGTAATACTGACAATTAAAAAAAAATCCATAATGTTGCAAATGCAATAAAATTATGAAAACATGAGTGGGTAGTAACCATGACAGTAATTATTTTAAGAGTAAAGAAGGAGATAGATTTAGGGAGGGATAAAAAGAAGTATCAATTATTTCTGCAAAGTATAATTTCCTTTCTTTAAAAAAATGTAAGGCAAATATAACAAATTGTTAATAAAAACTTTTAAAACCTAGGTAGTAAGCAAATACTAGAATTTCACATTTCCTTTGTGTTCTATATGATTTGAATTTCATGATAAAAATGAATAAAATTACAATTGCCAGCTGCTAAATAATAAATTGAATAAAAGATATGTGTGGTGAACAAAAAAATTACCCTTAAAAGAAAACCTTGATTTTTTTCAGGTATCTTATAAAATTGAAAATATGCATAATTCCATATTCCAGCCATTAATTCTACTTCTTTTTTTCTGTCTTGGTGCAAGGGCATTTTATGTATGTATGTATGTATGTATGTATGTATGTATGTATGTATGTATGTATCTATTTATTATTAAGGTATTATTGATATATGTATGCTCTTATGAAGGTTTTACATGAAAAACAATGTGGTTACTACATTCACCCATATTATCATGTCCCCCCAATACCCCAATACAGCCACTGCCCATCAGTATAGTAAGATGCCACAGAGTCACTATTTGCCTTTTCTGTGCTATACTGTCTTCCCCATGATCCCCCCACCACCATGTGTGCCAATCATATTATCCCTCAATCCCCTTCTTCCTTCCTCCCCAGCTTCTCTCCCCGACCCTTCCCCTTTGGTAACGACTAGTCCCTTCTTGGAATCTGTGAGTCTGTTGCTGGTTTGTTCCTTCAGTTTTGCTTCATTGTTATACTCCACAAATTAGGAATATCGTTTGGTACTTGTCTTTCTCTGCCTGGCTTATTTCACTAAGCATAATATCCTCCAGCTCCATGTTGTTGCAAATGGTAGGATTTGTTTCTTTCTTATGGCTGAATAGTATTCCATTGTGTATATGCACCACATCTTCTTTATTCATTCATCTAGTGATGGACACTTAGGTTGCTTCCATATCTTGGCTATTGTAAATAGTACTGTGATAAACATAGGGGTGCATATGTCTTTTTGAATCTGAGAAATTATATTCTTTGGGTAAATTCCTAGGAGTGGAATTCCTGGGTCAACTGGTATTTCCATTTTTAGTTTTTTGAGGAACCTCCATATTGCTTTCCACAGTGGTTGAACTAACTTACATTCCCACAACTTCTTATATCTCTTTATATTCTTGCATATATGTAAAGTTAGATATTTATCTGGATGTTCATTGCAACACTGTAATTATAAAATTAGAATTTTATAACTAACAAAGGGATAAAACTTTTCAAAGAAATTGAGTCACAGGATCCTAGTTAACAGGTGAAAAAAATTAACTAGATTTATGTATCAACATGAATCCATCTTAAAAACATACAATACTGAGTAAAAAAGTAAATTGAAGTCATGTAATATGATACAATTCATATGATTGTAAAACACAGAAAAGCAATAGTGTAAGTTGTTTGGATATGTTCATGCATATACAAGGATGAAAAGAGTGATGAGAAGGATGCATTCTTTCTTACTCAGAACAGTATTGTCTTTGAATAGAAGGGACATAGAATTAGAAATCGAGGACAAAAGGACTTCAGCTTTCTCAAACTTTTTAGGGTAAAGGAAGAATTTTAGATATTAATGATTATTCATGTTGAAATATGGATGCAAGGATTTTGTATTGTTTTCTTATTTTCCTGTGTTTTTGAAATTATCCTTATTGAAAAAAAGTTTTAAAAAGGAAAGAAAGATATATTAAAGATGGTGGTGTGAGAAGTGAGACAGACAACTCCTCCCAAAACCACATATAATATGAAAATATGGTTAATACAACTAATCTTAGAAAAGCAACAGGAAAGAAGGCTGTGCCAGACTGCATACTCCTGAAGAACAGAGCAGACCTCATGAAAAAGGGTAACGTACCAAAGTCTTGATCTGGCAAGACCCAAGCCCTTTCCCCACCCCAGTTCACTGGTGGGAGGAAGAGAAACAGAACAGGGAGGGGGTGGAAGCCTAGGACTGCTGAACACCCAGCCCTGGAGATCTACTTCGGGAGCACAAACCTACATTGCATGGTGCACTGGAGACTAGTGGGGTTGGGAAGCTAAGACAGATGGAATACTTGGAGAGACTGAGATTCCAGCCATTTGTGGAAAACAGGGATCCACACCCAGCTGGTCTGGGACAAAGGAAAGGCAGGGGGTCTGAGAGACTTCCTAACAGTGAAAGTGTTGCTGAAGGGGCAGGGATTGCATAGAGCTTGCTGCTTGGGAGAAGGGATAGGTGGACAATGTTCTCTAGGCATGCTCTGCCCAGCAGGTTGGGAACTTTCAGGAGCTTCAGGCACTCCATCCCCCTGGCTGAAGCTCCGAGGCCCCCCACTGTGATACTCAGCCTGCTGCACCTTCCTCCTGGCCTGCTGGCACCAGCTTGCAAACTGGTAGTCCCTGCCCTAGTGTCAGGCCAGCCAGAGGGAGGCCCTGCCTATAGCAGCTACAAATGCAAAGCACAAAGGTCTACACCTGTATGCTTGGCCCACTGGTTTTGACAGTGGAGACAGGTGCTGCAGCCAGGAAGCAGGAAACAGCTAATTCCTCTCCCCAGGCACCAGTGCTGCTCCCCTGCAACCCCTGACATCACTCCAGGGGCTGAGCAGCTCCAAGGCTAGGCCTTTCAGGCACTAGAGGGCACCACATACAAATATGAAACATCAAAGGAATCTGGTTCAAACCAAAATCTCTCAAACACCAGAAAAAGGCCCAAGTGAAACAGAACTCACCAATCTTCCTGAAAGAGAGTTCAAAATAAAAATCATAAACAGGATTATGGAGGTACAAAAGAATATTCAAGAAATCAGGGATGAATTTAGGACAGAGATTCAATAATTAAGAAATTCCATATCTGAAATGAAACATACAATGGAGGGACTTAAAAGTAGATTAGATGTAGAAGTAGAAGAAATGGTAAATGGAATAGAAACTAGAGAAGAGGAATACAAAGAAGCTGAGGCACAGAGAGAAAAAAGGTTCTCTAGGAATGAAAGAATATTGAGAGAACTATGTGACCAATCCAAATGGAACAATATTCGCATTATAGGGTAACCAGAAGAAGAAGAGAGAGAAAAAGGGATAGAAAATGTTTTTGAGAAAGTAATTGCTGAAAACTTCCCCAGTCTGTGGGAGGAGATAGTCTCTTAGACCATGGAGGTGCACAGATCTCCCAACACAACAACACAAGGGACCCAAGGAGGACAACACCAAGACAAATAATAATTAAAATGGCAAAGACTGAGGATAAGGACAGAGTTTTAAAAGCAATTAGAGAGAGAAAAACGATCACATACAAAGGAAAACCCATCAGGCTACATTACACTTCTCAACAGAAAGTTTACAGGCCAGAAGGGAGTGGCATGGTGTATTTAATGCAATGAAACAGAAGGGCCTTGAACCAAGAATACTTTATCTGGCAAGATTATCATTTAAATTTGAAGGAGGGATTAAACAATTTTCAGATAAGTAAAAGCTGAGAGAATTTACCTCCCACAAACCACCTCTACAGTGTATTTTGGAGGGATTGCTTTAGATGGAAGTGTTCCTCAGGCTAAACAGCTGTCACCAGGGTATATAAAACCACAGTAAATAAAGTAGAACAATTAATTACTAAGCAGTTGCAAAATCAAATCAACTACCCCCAAAGTCAATCAAGGAATAGACAAAGAGTACAGAATATGATACCTAATATATGAAGAATGGAGGAGGAAGAAAAAGGAGGAAAAAAAAAGAACCTTTAGGTTGTGTTTGTAATAGCATTCTAAGTGAGTTAAATTAGACTGTTATATAGTAAGGGAATTACCCTTGAACCTTTGGTAACCACGAATCTAAAGTGTGCACTGGCAATAAGTATGTACCTATCGATAATCACCCTAAATGTAAATGGTTTGAATGCACCAATCAAAAGACATAGAGTCACTGAATGGTTAAAAAAACAAGACCCGTCTATATGCTGCCTACAAGAGACTCACTTCAAACCCAAAGACATACACAGGCTGAAGAGCTAGAGGGTATTATGCTCAGTGAAATAAGTCAGGCAGAGAAAGACAAATATCAAATGATTTCCCTCATTTGTGGAATGTAACAAGGAAGGAAAACTGAAGGAACAGAATAGCAGCAGACTCAGACTCCAAGAAGGGACTTGTGGTTACCAAAGGGGAGGGGTGGGAGAGTGTGGGTGGAGAGGGAAGGATAAAGGGATTGTGGGGCATCATGATTGGTGAACATGTTGTATGTGGGGTCATGGGGCAGATAGTGTAGCTCAGGGGAGACAAATAGGGACTCTGTGGCATCTTGCTATGCTAACGGACAGTGTGCAATGGGGTGTGAAGGGGGGTACTTGATAATAACGATGAATCTAATAACCACATTGATTTTCTTGTGAAACCTTCATAAGAGTGTATATCAATGATACCTTAATAAAAAAAAAAGGAAAGAAAGAAAAGCCCATAGATGATCATAAAGACAAACCACAAAAAATCTCACCAGAGGAAATCACTATTTGTGTCTTTGTGTGATCATATCAACTCATTTTTGTATGCAAAGAAGAGTACACAAGTAATTCAAACATATTTTATAAATATAAATTATGGGGTTTGTAATATGCTTTTTCCACTAGTAAAAATATCACAAATGTTTTCCCATGTTATTAAATAACCTACATTATCATTCTTAATGTATACATATTAACTCATGCATAGGTAAGCCACATTATGCAATTTAGTCTCTATTAGAAATTTTGACTTTTCACATTTCTACTCTTAGAAACAGTGCTCTGATGAACATTTGGGT
Source organism: Manis javanica (assembly GCF_040802235.1). Classification (NCBI taxonomy): domain Eukaryota; kingdom Metazoa; phylum Chordata; class Mammalia; order Pholidota; family Manidae; genus Manis; species Manis javanica. The sequence continues at coordinate 159,574,095 of NC_133157.1, read as the reverse complement.
AGATAACATTCACTGAGTAAGTTTTCAAGGTCACATTTTTTAAATGTCAGCGCTACCTCAAAGTACAATTGCATTTTTAGGAGCTTTGTTGCATATTGCCAATTAGAAATATGTATGGAAGGATTCTATCAAGTTTCATTCACATCAGCAAAGTATGAGTTCTGTTTCCCAGAACTTTCACCAGCCCTAGGTACGGTGTTACTTTTTTCTTTGCTCTTCTCTTCTCTTCTTTTCTTTTGTATTTCTTTCTTTCATGTTTTGCAGACTTCCATTATATCAACCTTTCTCATTTGTAAATCCATTCTCTTTATGTATTTAATCTTTAGTCAGTTGTCTAAGATAACAATTACCCATTTTCCTATTGGATTGATTATTCCTTCTTTTATTTTTTTATGGTGAATACCTTGTTACAACTAATAAAATATGCCAAAGAAGATGTCACCCTTTGAGTATGAGAAACAGTGGGGTTACATGCCTAAACATACTGAGGCAGGATTCATGTCAACATTTAAAACAGCAATTCTTACTTTATCAAATTTTGCCCATTTCCTAGATAACCATACAAGTGGCTATTGAGTTGCCAGTGTTTTGGTAGAAAGGAAGAAAAGCATCTTTCACTCTCCATTTTCTGTCCCTCTGATTGCCTCATTTGCCTGGCAGATGTAAACCCAAAGTAGAAAACTCAATGTCAGGCTGCAACCCCATCTCCAGATCCTGGATTTGGGAGTAAATGGAGCCTGGAGGGCACACCCCATCTCACAAGCACATTCCTATACTACTGGGGACTTTGACAAAAATTCTCTGTGGAGCTCTGAGCAGAAAGAAGCTTAAAGTGAGGTTATCTTCTGGGCTAATATAGAGCAATAAAGAAGTGAGATTTACCTGGGATTAAGGAGTCAGATCCTTCTGAATTCCAGTAGCTCCTGTACAAGCGTGAGAGTGCTCCTGTGAGTCTAGGAATGGACCTCCAGGCTTAGGAAGCAAACTTCCACCTCAAAAGCTAACTGTTATTTAGGTCAAGAAGGGTTATAAGGAAGTACACCAGTAAAGAATGAATCCAAGAAGAATTTATTGAGCACCTGTGTGTCTGACAGTTGATGAAATCTGAATAAGTGGCTTCATTCTTTCTAATCCCAAATTGCTGGTTTGCAATTAACCAGCTAAGAGCATGAACTCTAAAGCACTGTAAGGATGTGCTCTGATGAACTTCTGTGTGGACAACACTTTTGATCACAAACTCACGTGTGTTAGAGAAGAGGACAGGCTTGTTATGGCTAGAGCTTTTGAGTTGGCCTACATACAAAAAATGAGCAGGGCCCATGAGGTACATTATGTAGGTGAGTAATAATCTGGGAAAGTCATTGAAAATGACTCTAAGAATGCAAAGGAAAAGCTGAGGGGCTATCTAGAATATCCCCACACCCTATTTAAAACCATTCTGTTTTGACATCAGGAAGCTTTGTAAGATTTCTCCCCATCCTTTTGTCATCTCTTTCAACTAGTTCTCCTGGGTGTTTGATATCACCTTACAGGCATGACCTTAGAACTACATGTACACGTAGGTCTGTGGATATGTTTATTTCTCCAGTGAGACCTTGATTATCTGATAGAAGCTCTATATCTTGAGAATCTTGGACAATGTACATATTAAATAATAAATAAGCTCTGGGAAGAAGGTGGGAGTAGGTAGTCTGGATAGTGGCAGCAGGAGGAATATTTTTAGTTTGCTTTTGAATCCTGTTTTTTGTTTTTTTTTCCCTTTCATTTTCTAAAGGTAAGTACACTTGTGTATTATATTTAAAAATGTTTTTGGAAGCACCAAAATATCAGCAAACAAAAGTATGGTCTTGAGATTAGGAAGAGAGGGAGTTCAATTTCTAGGACTGTCTTTTACTTGGACTATAACCAGGACCAGTTACTGATCCTGTCCAACCCTTTGTTTCCTTATATGTAAAAAAGGGACAGATTTGGGTTTTGTAGGGCCTGAAGCTTTAAAAATTGTGGAGGCCTTCTTTAAGAAAGAATATGAAATAGGAATGCAAAATTAAGTTTAAGAGTGAATATTTACTTAGATTGTGAAAATAAATCAAAACACAAAAATTATGTATTAGAAGCCCCAAACATCAGAAGACTTGTGACATGTAAACACATTTCTAGGATGCCTCTCAGGGCCTTGGAAGAAGCCAAAAGAAGGAGACTCCTTGAGGCTTCAGCCATATTAGTTTCAGGTGGTCCCTTCAGGCACCAATGCTCATTTCATTCGGTCATTGAGAGGCTGAAATGAAGTGCAGATAGTGTCCGCTTAGCCTAGAGCCAGACACACACGTCATCTTCCCCTAGATGGAAGGGAAGTCCCTGTTTCTCTCTGAGAATTTCTCAGGCAAAGGAGGCCTGTAAGAGTTGCAGTTGCTTAATTGTTTATCCCACAGATTTCTACTCTTTTTCTATGGCAGATTGAGGGCATGATGGTAAAATTATTACAGGGAGTAACACAAGGATTAAATTAAATTAGATGAAGTGTATGGAAGTGCCTCCACACCATGCCTGGTCTCTATTAAATCAATATCTGACTTGAACTGGATTATGCCTTGCTGAGAGCTGACACTTCTCAGTAAAGTGAGCTTTATCTCGGCTACTTGTGAAATAAGGGGCCTGCACAGTAACAGAGAAGGAAACTTAGGTCTGAGAAAGTGTTTGCTTCCTAAAAAGACCTTTATTAACTACTAATTGCTAATGATCTGCCCTGCACTCTGCCCTGTGCTGATTCTTTTCCTAAATGGTGTTTTCCCACTAAGTAAACAGGACCCAATAAAATAAGCATGACTTTTCAAGTACGCATTCTGTGAGTGTTCTGTACAAATGTGTTTTGTATGTTCTTACTCACTGATGTAATTTTAGTCTTGTATCTTTCTGAGAAGAGATCACTTTGGAATGATCTTTATGGACATATGTATTTGTTTTCCTTTTCAGTCAGACTTCTTTTCACTCTTTTTCCCTTCTAATCTTTCTTGGGATAGTGATAATGTAATTATTTTCTTGATGGGTGGATTACCTTATTTTTTGAAAAACTTAAGACAGAATACATAAAACATCTGTGAGAATTAAAACAAAGACTAGGGACTTGCTGGGAAATCCATGCTAAACAAGACTAAGTGATTTAAGAACACATGAGTCTTTCCTGGAGAATTAGCAATCAAAGCAGTCAGATATAATTTTGACTCAAAGACCAAAATCCCCAGCAGACCTATATCATAATCCCTCCATTTCAAAAAGTGGAGCTCCTTTGTGAGCAGAAAACACAAAATTTGATGCATCTGTTGGCAAACAGTGAAATTATTTAAGACTGCTTTTCAACACAGTGGCTCTAATCAATGGCTACTGGCAGATAAAGGTAGACAAAAATATTTGTTTAAAGTCAGATATTTTGATTCTATAGTGAGGAAATATCAAAATGCTTAAATAAAGTCATGAACAAAATTCAACTAGCAAACCATTTGAAAATATCTAAATATTAAGGGAATTTTTCTCATTGTGCAGAGAAAATAATGAAATTTTAGCCTTTCTGTATCACTTTAATATCAAATTGAAAACAAATGAGAAATTTAATCTATGAAATGTCACTGATAAATATCTAAGTAAAATCTAGTTTTCTAGGTCAGGAAGAAGAGAAACAGAGCATATAAGGAAATAGTCACCTTTGAAGACAACTTGAGAAAAACTCAACAAGTGATATAATTTATAACTGTAACTCGCAAAGTAAATGCAGAAGGGTTTTTAAATACACAGAATATCTAGCCTTAGCTAGCACTGTTCTGCTCAGTGGCTGACTTGTACCTGGCCCAGACCAGTACACTTAGGGTCTGGTCTAAGTATACAGTGTATACTAAGCACTCTTGGAAAAATCATTTGATGGGTAAAACAACTTGGATGTTTACTGTTTTAACACAGTTGAGTAGTAGGTTAGTCAAAATGACTAATTTTGTCATGTTAAGATCACCAAAAGCAATCTTGTCATTTAATATTAAAAAGTGACTACCATTTAGTACACATTTAATATGTGCCAAGCACTGTAGGTACTAGGCCAGTGATATCCATTACCCGTGTAATCACCACAACCACTATATTACAAGGTCAACTAGGCAGCCGTAGCAGAGGCAGTGTCTCTCAGCCTGTCAGGCCCCAAAGCCTGAGCTTTCCTCTCATACACATGAAATTTGTGATTACGAAGCATTGTCTGCACAGGTATTACATCAGACTATGTCTTGACAGTGCATTAAAGAGTTAATGCTCTTAACTGATTAATTGCAGGTCAGGAACTTGGGATGGGAAAGAGTAAAGCCACTGCTTTAGATTTCATAACCTGTCAGGTGTATCAGGGCTCAAGGCATTCCTAGCATGGTGCCTTCATTCCCGGGTCTTCATCAGAGGCCCTCTTCTGTTGAGGAGGGCTCATGGGGGAAACTGTGAACACACCGTCCCTACTCTTACTCAGTGCCCACAGCTTTTCCACTCCTAGCTCTCCTACCTCAGACCCCAGAGTCTATAAAACTGCCAGAGCCTGTTATTTGGGGCTCCCACACAGTGAGCTGAGCCTCACGTCTGCACTGCTCCACCTGGCCCTCGAAGAATACACCCTTCCTTTGGGAAAATGGACCAGAAGTAGGCAGTACTTTCTCTGGCTTTAGCCTCTTGCTTATTCCATCACAGTAAGTGATTAAAACCTTCACTTTTTCTTTTTTTGGCTTACTACTTTAGTAGGCTACTCCTGCAAGCCCCCTATACTCTCTCCAGTTCAGCTGCCCTGGACAGGGTGGCTCTTCAGAGTTGTTTCACACTCTGGCAAGTGAGCCAGGTTGCACTCTCACATCAGCCAGTTATAGGCTGTGGGCCACACTCTGGGCCGGCGCATAATGCCGGCCCAGAGTGTAAGAAGTTCGCTGGGGCTGGAGGGACATGCTGTGAGGCAGTAGCCCCCAGTATTCACAGCAGCTGGGGATGGTTCTTTGGCCCTGAGGAAGGATGGAGCACAGCGGTATCAACTATTGTCCACCTCTCGTCCTGCTTGGATCTACTTTCTTCTTATATATAGTGTATATTTATTTGTATGGGAATCTCCTGAATTTTGGTTGGGCTTCTTCCTGGGAAGCTTAGGTTTGAAAGGATGAACTATAGCCCCCTCAGCAGTTCTAGTCAAAGCCATAACTACTGCTTGCCATCACCCTCTCACCACCTCTAGATTCCCCTCACTCTTGGCAAGCACCTCTGCTAGATGAGGCAGTTGGCAGATGGGGGGAAGGGGGCTGATTCAGACTCTTACCTCCTGGTTCTCAAGTGCCTAACAGGCTGTGGTGATGTCCTCATCTGTTTAACGTTAAAACTAGGCACAGGAATGCCAAGAGATATATTTAGTGTTTCACCGAGGGCCAAGCATCTTCTCTGTTTTGTCTCTGAAGGCAGTTCTCTGTGAGGGGCACATCTGTGACCTTTCAGCAGCGGATACTCCTGAGAGCTAGGAGATGCCTTAACTGGTACTGAGGCAGGGATCTCCATGTCTACTGCAAAAAGAAATCTGAGCTTTCAGTAATTTCCATGAATTCCAAAAGTCTTAAGCTATTACACATTTTCATAAAACACTTTTATGTTGTAAAAATAAAATGTTTTTATGCTTTATGTTTTATATTATAAAAAATAAAAGTAATTCAAGATTTCCGCTTCTGACCAAGATGGGGTAACAGAACCAGAATTACCTTCCTGCCTAAAATAAATGCCAAAATCATACAGAATATATAAAATAATTGTTTTCAAAGTACTGGATTCTAGGTAATACAGGACTCCCAAAGGGCCTCCCTCCAATGTTGGGTAGGGTACTAAGCAGCACATTTGTGTGGGGAAAGGAGCTGAGGCGAGGGAAGGAACCATCTGGAAGGATGAGGGGGAACAGTAACCAGCACACACAAAGGGCCAGGAGTAATGCCTACTTCCAACAGTCACTCGGGGCCATAGTGTACACATGCTATGTACTACATGGACCAGGGAATACTTAAAAGGGTTTGCCTCAGTAGTAGGGAGAAAGTCACTCTAGAATAAACATTTCTCTTGTCCTGTCAAGTGAATCTTAAATCCAAAACTCAAAGGATCATAAGTTTCTAAGTAATTTAATTGTATCTCTGAACAATCTCAAGAATGTTTGCAGGCAAACAAAATACTCAACATTCAAGGTAAAACTTACAGGCATGCAAATTACCAGGCAGGAAAATAAGACCCTGTCTTGACAATGGATTTCAGGCCTGGACAAGTTCACTATGGATTCAATGAGACCGAAAATGACAATGAAATGATCTTGGGGTGAAAGGGTTATACCCACAGTGGCAGATCAGTTGCTAAAATCCCATCCACTCAGAGCGAGTCTGCAGGCAGCAAGCCAGGCTCTGCCTCTGGGCCTCTCTGCCTCCATAGCTGTCTCAGTCTCTGTCCTCGGCGCTGCCAGCACTCTAGTCTCTGCTTTCCTGCAGCTGTGCAGCAGCCCAGAGTACTGGGCGGAGCTCCTTACATAGAGTCAATAACAATGTATTACTCAGGTGTGTGTAGTGAGCAAGATGACCAGGGCCAAGTGAGAATCTGGCCATAGGAACCTTCACTTTGTCCAGAGACCCATAATGGGAAAACTCAACCCATCGAAACCAAAACAGAATAGACATACATGTTATCATTAGTAGACAAGGGCATTAAAAGGGTTACTATAACTGTGTTCAATACACTGAAAAAGTTAAATAAGAACATGGGAGATACTTAAAAAGATCCAACTCTAACTTGTAGAGATAAAAACTAACATACGGGATAAGAAATGCATCAAATAGGAATAAAGGCAGAATAAAGGCAGTTTTGTGGATAAAGTGAAGGTTCCTGTGGCCAGGATTCTCACCTGGCCCTGGTTGGCTAGCTCACTACACACGTGTGGGCAATATATTGTTACTGACTGTATATAAAGTGCCCTGCTCAGTGCTCTGGGGGGATACGGTGGCACAGCTGCAGGAGAGCAGAGCAGAGGCTGGAGTGGTGGCAGCACTGAGGACAGAGGCAGAGACTGGCTTGCTGCATGCAGACTCGCTCTGAGTGAAAGGTATTCTAGTGATTGCCCTGCCACAGTGGAAATAAAGTTGGGTATAACCCTTTCACCCCAAGAACATTCTACTGTCATGTCTTTGGTCACATTGAATTGATAGTGAATGCGCCCAGGGCTGAAACCCATTGGCAAGACAAGTTTTAAATGAGAAACTTTTAAGAGAAACTCTTAGAGAAAATAAATTTTAACGTGAACAGAGCAACCATGAGGTATAGAACAACTTCAAGTGGCTGTGTAACGTTAGGGATGTTCACCTGTGAGAGGAGCAGGCCTACAGCTCAGAGCAGGGGAAGGAGTCTACTGGTGGTGCTGTCCTGACAAAGCCTTGGCCCACCTGGAGGAAGCACTGGGTTGAGCATGCCCATTGGAGTGTCCTGAGTGACCTCCATAACTCCGGCTGCCCAGGCACCAGATCTAGGCAGCCTCAGGAAGGGCTTGGTCCTGGCTGAGGCAGCTCTCTGCAGCAGAGGGCACCCTTCACCATGCTGAGAGCAGGGGGGCCTTGCTCCCTGCACCTGCTCTAGTGGGCAAGGGCTGGAGGGATCTGCAGGTCCGCCTCCACGTCTGCCACAAAGAGCATGGGCTTCAGAACTGAACTGCTGAGTTCCCAACTCAGCCACTTCAGGTAAGGTCTTAACTTCTCTGTGTTTGGGTTTTCCATGTACAAGAAGGAGTTGGTAACAATTGTACCTACCTCCTGGGGTTGTGTGAAAATTAAATGAGTTAATACAGATAAAGCACTTAGAGTCCTGCTGGCCCAGTGTAAGCGTGCTGTATTGGCTATTATCCTTCTCATTACCTCACTTAATATTGCCACGCACCCTGCAAAGTAGGCATTCTTCTCTCCATTTTGCAAATCAGAAAACTGGTACTTAGAAGATTGAGTAACTTGCCTATAATTACCCAGATAAGACACAGTAGGATCAGAATCCTAACCTGGGTTTGTTTGTACCCAAAGGTCATTTGTATGATTAAATAAGTTGTTTGCTTATTGCCCCTGGATTCTCTATATAGACTATAAATCTTTTTGTTTCCTTTTGTGCTTAAGAGCCAGCAAAATACCCAACACAGAGTAGGCACACCATAAATATTTGCTGACTGGAATGATGAAGAGCTGATGGCTTTCTTTGTTTATTGAGACCAGCCTGTTGCAGCCTTGCCCAGTTGGTCTGTGTCTTGCCAATGGGTTTCAGCCCTGGGAAAATTCGCTATGGATTCAATGTGACCAAAGAAATTGACAGCAAAATGTTCTTTGGGGCGAAAGGGTTTATTACCCGGCTTGTTCTCTCGGCAGTAGGTCAAGCACTACCGTCTCTGCCTCCGCCCAGAGCACTGGGCCGAGCTCTCTATATAGCGCAATAATAGCTTATTGCCTAAAGGTGTGGAAGCGGTAGCCTAGCAACAGGCCAGTTACATCCTCAGGTGGTTTAAGTTCAGTGAGGATCCTGGCCATAGGAACCCCAACTTCCCTACAGTCTATCCATCTAATTTTTTTGTTCTAATTGCTCAAGAGCTATACAGTCTAATATCAGATCTCACACAAAGAAAACTGTTAAGAGATGAGGTGCAAACATTTCTGGAACTTTGTTCTCTGTCTCCCTAAAGAACTTTAAGCATATAGCTAAATTGATCAGCTTTCTTGTCATAAGTATGTTTATTCCTTTTTTTATTTTCAAATAGGTGTCATTAGAAGGAAATTTTTAAAAATATGCTTTATTTGTAATAATTAAAATGAGTAAGAGGTTGAAGGAATTCAGTCACATAGGTACTAATTCCCATCTTACCCCCCAAGCCATCAAAATGGGGAAAACATTGGGTGTGCAAAATGAAACTTTAAAGATTTTACAAATATGTGAAATATGAAATACTGTAGCAAGATTGTAACATAATGCACAATTAGGTATTTGAAGAAGTTACTGTATTGCCACAACTTGGTGGTAGAAAGCAAAATTTGGTCTATGTCACTCACTAATGTCACCATACAGTTTTCATTAATAAATTCATCAGGGGTTAATGGGAGTCTCATGCGAATAATCAAGACCAGGATTTTCTTTCCTGGCTGGTTCACTGATCAATCTTAACGTTAAGCAGCAATCAGATTTCCTGGAAAAACAAGTTCCAAAAAAATGGTCTGGTTGAGTGAAATATTGTAGTAGACATCTGTGATTTTTGCCTATCCTCTTTGATAACAGTACAATGATTTCCTCTTGAAAATAACCACCCCCTATTCTTATGTGGTTGGAGTGGAGTTGTGACCATATGTGGGCATGTGGCTTAGACAAAGTTCAAATAAAGCATTGTGAACCAGTTGGAATGAACTGACTTAATAGCAGGGCTCTTTTTGGCCTGTAAATATAGTCTCTTTTCTGCTAAGGGTAATGAGTGGACAGGCTATAAGGCAGTTGCTGGCAGCCTTCGCACCTTCCAAAGGAAGCTGCATTCCAGGGAATATGGAGTCAACACTGGAGGGAAGCGTGAATGGGGAGGGAGGAACGCAGGGGGGCAGACCTGACAGCAATATGTAGTCCTTGGATCCAGCTGTACTTCAAGGTCACCCTAGTATTTTCCACTTATATGAGCCAATATATTTTCTTTTTTACCTTAAGCCAGTTTGAGTTGAATTCTCCATCACATACAATTGAAAGAGTCCTATAATATAATAACTATTACCTTATAAAAGCATCAGGTTCTATTACATTCTTAAGTATTTGAGTCTTAGATGGTAGCAAATACATTTTCCAAGTACTTAAGGTTATTTTACACACAGCTCAAAGGACCAGTTGGACAGTGATATATTCAGTGGTGACTTATATTTTCAGTGTCATTATTTTTTTTGGAGTTAGAGTCACAATTTATATTCCCTTGTTTTTGTGTTTTTGCTACTATATGTAAGATATGCCCAAGACTGAATGTACTATGATAATTACATTAAAATGACATTAAATAATGGTGAATTCAAAATTTTAACCAATAGGAAATCATGTAGAGAAAGGAGAGATCACTGTACTAAGAAAGGGAGTACAGAATTCTGGTCCTGCCACTGAACAATAAATTTAAGTGTAAAGATTTCTAGCAACAAAGGCCAAAAGAAATAAGAAGGGACTTCATGATTTCCATTGTCTGTTGAAAAAGAAGCTTGTCAGTTATTCAGAAGAAACAAGCTTCTTATCTTTTTTTAAAAGAAAAGTTTTCATGTAAACCAAGAATCATGGGTTTTCAATTTATTTAGGAATATGTGCTTTTGTTAGAGAAGTCTCATTTTATTTGCTCTGTTTCTATTTCCCACTCATCATCTGGCTTGGTAGCAACTTTAATAAAATGCTATGATAACATTTTCATGGCTTCCCTAATGCCTAATGATTAGAGAAGAAGAGATAGAAACCAGCTGGTTTAACCTTCAACCAGGCCAAGACTGAAGTGATGTATCTTATCAGGCAATTGAAACCACGTGCTCCAGCTCTGACCTCCTGCTCAAAAGGTCAAGAAGGTAATGTGTAAATTCGGGATGCTTCTGAAAGTCTTTTAAAAGGACTTCTGGGTGGTAAAAACTTAGCTGAAATGACTTCTTCATGTTCTCTGGAAACTCAAGCCCAGTATTTTTGCACAGAGTCTGGGCAAAAGTGGTTGTATTTGACCTTGTTACTTCAAAGCCTCAATTGCACTCTTAAAGATAAAGGAAAACATCACTGCTTCAAAACAAATGGGCCGCTGGCTCCAAGCTATCATTGAAAGGTACTTAAACAGTCAAAAGCCATTAATATTATCACGAAGTTGTACCCCTCTTCTTGGAAATCCTGAAACTACAATTCCATTTCCTTTGCTATCATCTAGGTTTGGCTCTGTTTCCTTTCTTTTGTTCAGTAAGAAATCCCCTGTCTTTAAGTGTTTCATCAAAAAGTTTATGGGGCCTGATTAGTCCCTTTCTCGTTCTTCTGGAAATCTGTATCCTTTTTTCAGAAACAGAAATAGTAAATTAAAACCACCAGATCAATAAGTAGTATTTAAAAAGAGTTTGCTGTGCATATAAGAGCAGTTCTTCAGCTGGGAGCTTTCAAATTTAAAATTGATATGAAGCTCTGGGGCATGATGTCACAGGGTGCCTTAGAGAGTGAAAATGACAAAGTTGTTTAATCTTTATAATGATTGGTTATTGAAATAGGGGTTTGCAGACAGCAGCGGACTGGTTAAAAGGACTATCTCATTTCAATTTTAGGAAGATAACCTAAGTTTCTTTTATGATTATTAGAGGCATTTACAAGAGATAATGTAAGTTAAGTTTTGCTTATGGTTGTGAAATGAGCTAGATTTAGTTTTGGTTATGTGGCATCGATGGTTTTGCCAGCTCAGGGACTTTTCAAGTCTGGTCTCCATCCTGCATTTAATTTTTAACATCTGTGAGATCCCAGCCTAATCAATTTCCCCTCAGCTTTTTAAGGCATTGCCTACTTAATCCCTCATTGATAATTTATATGTATACACACACACACACACACACACACACACACACACACACACACACGCTCAGGGCCTGAATCATGTGGGCTATTTATTAATCATTTTATCAGAAAAGTCTCCTGAGATTAAGCATCTCAATCTCCATGAAGTCCTTGAGGCGATAAATGCAGGAAACAAAAACAAAGTGAAAGAACTCAAATTACATACAATTGCATTTTACTGAAATCTGTTTTCCCTTAGAAAGTCCAATGCTTTATGATGTATCTAATATTGCTCTCAATAATATGCTTTCTAATTTTGGCAGCAAGTTTCATACCATGGTATTTCTCAATGCAAGCACCATCCCCAAAACCATCCTACTGCAGTCACAAGACTGGCTGGTAACATAGCTGCATCATACACTTTACTGTTTTATCAATAATTTCTAGAAATAAAAAATGAGCTATGGACGATGGAAACAGTTGTATGAGAAATGTGCATAGTGGAAATTCCTTTTATCTTTTTAGTATGCATTTGCTCATGAAAATCTTGCTTATTTCAACTGATGAATGCTTATCCTGAGTTTCAGTACTTAATAACATTTATAATTTCCTTGTGTCTGTAAAGATGATGAAAATTATAAGATGTATCTTGTGTAATAGTATTCTAATAGCATCCCTTATGTCAAAGACCATAGATTTAGAGTATCCATAACAGTCTTTGTGACCAGTATATATCAACTAAACACCAAGACATCTCAGAATGTCCATATATAAGGAGTTTAAGAGCCACGATTTGGGGTTGGAAGGGAGGACTAGAGGAATCATCCTGGAAGCAAATGACTTTTCCTTAGATTGTATGTTTATTTTGTGTGGTTGAGGAAGGGGATGAACAGATGGGTGGAGTTCTAAATCCCCTGACTCTAATGGACAGCAGTATGGAAGTGCCTCAAAAAGCTAAAAACAGAAATACCATATGACCCAGTAATTCCACTTCTGAGAATCTACCCAAAGAAAACAAAATCGTTAATTTGAAAAGACATATGCACATGTATGTTTATCACAGCATTATTTACAACAGCCATCATATGGAAGCAACTGAAGTGTCCATCAATTATCAATAGATGAATGGATAAAGATGTGGCAAATAAATATGTATACACACAATGGAATATTATTCAGTCATAAGAACAAAATCTTGCTGTTTGCAACAAGATGTACCTAAAGGGTATTATGCTCAGTGAAATTAAATCAGTTAGTCAGAGAAAGACAAAGACCATATGGTTTCACTTATATGTGGAATCTAACAAAACAAATGAACTAACAAACAGAAATGAGTCCTAAACACAGAGAATGGATGGTTGGTTCCCACTGGGTGGGGGGGGAACAGATGAAACAGGTGAAGGGGATGAAGAGGTACAAATTTCAAATTGTAAAATTAGTCACAGGGATGGAAGTATAGCATAGGAATATAGCTCATAATATTTTAATATCTTTGTAAGATATCAGATGGTAACTATACTTATGATGGTGAGCTCTTAATCTATATAATTGAGCCATTCATTTGTTAATCTGAAATCATTATCATATTGTATACTATAGTCCAATTTTTAAAAAGTTAAAAAAAAAGAACTCTTGGTTCAGGCCAAGCAGCTTTTTTATTCTGTACAAAACCCAGCTAAAAATATAGACAACCAAGAGGGCACAAACTCATAAATATTTACAGAAATAAGCAATAAGATCACAAAGCTTTCAATTTTTTAATTTGTTACCTGCTGCTCCAACTGCCACGTGAGTATGGTGACACACAGATTTTGCCCCATTCAAGTGAGCATGCTTTGATTTGTCACTTTCTACAAACCTCACCATAACTTGACTGCATGCTGGGATTTAGTAGTTATCGTACTGTAACTCTTGGGGGTTGGTGAGGGGGATATGTTTTCAGCTCAGAGCAAATAAACCTTTGAAGCTGAAATCAGTCAAAGGGAGAAATAAAGTGGGAGAAACCATTTATTGCTTACAAGCAGTAATCCACTCTTGCTCACACGTGTCTCGTATCTCTCGTGACCTGGCTGCAAGAAAAGGTCTCACACAACCTCTCTGGTCCAGATAATTTGCTCCCCCTTGTAATTACCTAGTGATACAGAGATAGACTACTTCTCTCTGCCCCTTGGAAACCCCTATTAATATGGAGGTGCACTAAGGTGAGAGAGTCTGGAAATAATACAATTTTACCCACAGCTCTAAGGAAAGCTGGCTTGGGGGCAGTTTCTAGGGAAAATGTCCACTCTGGGGAAAAAAGGCCATGAGCAGAGAATTGTCCTCATTTCTCTGGATGATGTTTTTCTGAATGTGATTCCTAGGACGCTGCAGTGGTCTTCCTCTCAGGACAGTAGAGCTGTGGAGGAAAAGTATGGGTCCTCATGGTTGAGGATCCAATTTATTGACCCACAAGGCTGTATACATCAGGACTAACTTTATGTGAGGTAAATATTTCCTTTGTGTTTTATATCAAGCCTTGTCAGTTGGAGTTTCTGAAACCTGCAGCCAGAGCATCCTTACAGGGCCTCTGACTTGAAGTGCCACCTCCAGTCTGTGCTCCTTGGGCATCTGTTTTAGCTTCCTAGTCCTGGGCACTAGATTCATGTGTGATCGTTTTCATGAGTGTCTCTTTGTCCTTCCGTACACTTTTAGTGAGCACTTACTAGGTGCTGAGTCCTCTCCTTGGCGATGTGGATGCTGGGACACTGTTCCAGTCATCTCTGGGGAACATGGGCCCACCTGCCATCATCCTTGAGCTTGTGTGCATCTTGCAGCTTAGCAGTGCCCCTCTATTTTGCTATTTCCAGGAGTGAAACTACAATTACCCTGAAGTCCACTGTGCCCCTCTGTAACTCCAAGGGGGATATCCCAGGGCAAAATACCTTTGAAACCAAAATCAGTCAAAGGGAGAAATAAAGTTTAAAACCCATTTATTGCTTACAAGGAGTGGTCCCATGTCTCTCTCTCTCCTGCTATGGCAGAAGTGAGTGAAGATTCCCCCCAACCTCTCTGCTCCAGATAAGCCCTTGCAAGCCCATGTAATTACCTGTTGATAGAGAGATGCACTGAAGTCAGGAGAGAGATTCTGGAAATACTTCAATGTTACCCACAGCATACCTCTCTGGCTCACTCTCTGGCTGACCCACTGAGTAACTGCCCTTCCCCCAGGTCTCCCGCCTGTCCCAGGTGTACCCTGGGCTCCCCCAGAGTCTCTCACCCTCTCTGGAAGCCAGCACCCCCTAGTGTCCACCTTGTTGGCCTTGCAGGGTTCCCACAAAAATCCTGTCTTCCTTCACATAATCTCCCGAAGGTCATTTGCAGATTGAACTTCATGAGGCAAATTCAGATTTATCGCTCTTAGAGTACTATCTTTAAATAAGGTCCTGGCTTTTATTGATGAAAGCAAAAAGTGTTAGCCACATAACTCTACCTCCCTCATTAACTGACTTAAATTATCTTTATTTTTGCCTATAATAGAAAAGCAGAAGTTTTCATTTCAAGCACTATTTAACATGCTTAGGGCTGAGGAGTACTTACGAGAGAATATAGTCAGCTTGTCTTGGCATCCAAAATACTGGAGAAGAATAATTTATATTATTTTAACATGCATTTATTTATTAGTATATGCAATGTACTTTTCATGTAGAATTCATTTAACCTCCTTACTATAATATTCAAATTAAACAAGCTTACTTAACACTTTAGTTTTATAACTGAAACCAAGCACTTTTGCCATCCTTCAGGAGTTGCAGACATTAAGGCAAAGTGAATTAATTTTGCACATTTTCTAGTCAGCACATTTTTCTTTATGTACTGACAAAGTCAATTGTGAATAATAAACACTAAAAGCCACTCCATCCAATAATAACAATGATGATCAGGGGACTATTTGCTTCATTAAGTGTAATCATCCACCCACAGATATTGAGGCCTGGTATTCACTGTTGATATTTCCTAACCATTTTCAAAGCAGAGCTATTTAGCAGCGTTTGTACTTAATGTTGCGGCCTAGCATATCCTACTATCAATCTATGAGAAGTTTGTTGATTTGGGAGATGTAGACGAGTTGTGTGGGAGGGAATCCCTGGAGGCCTGCTTCTCGGATTCCCGCCTCAGAGGGGCTCCCACTCCACTCCCCAGGAGGGGGCAGTGTTGGAGTGGAACTTGACTGTGAGAGCCCTGTCAATCTGACTAGGTTGTTTTGCCTCAAAAACAGAAAGCAGACCCTGGCCCCATGCACCTCACATTTCTGTACCCCTGAGACAGAGCCCACTTCCTCCTGCATTCTGTAGGGCTGCCTGGTGGCCAGGCCTGTAGAATAGGTGCCCTGAACAAGTGAATGGAGGCTGCCTCAAGGTTAGCAGAGGCTCCCACCAGCCAGCTGACAGAGGCGGGACAATGGCTCCCCATTTCTACAACAGAACCATTACCCAAGACCTCTCAACAAAGTTTCCACTTTGTGGGTGTTACCTACTGGTGGAAATCCTTACATAACCCCCCAAACCCCTTTCACCCTAAGTTTTATCCATTTTAGTAACAGTACTATTCAGAAGCCTGGGGAGTCACCTTTGACTCATCCCTTTCCTTATTCTCTCTACTTTCAATCCATCAGCAAGTACTCTCCATTCTACCTTCAAAATATTTCTGAATACCCACTCTCCATGCCTCCAGCATCTCTCACTAGATAAGCACACTAGCCTCCTAACCTGCTTCAACTAGTGATCCCCTGAAGCTCCCTTCATGCAGCAGCTAGAGCAATCCTGGAGTATGTAGAGCAGATCAAGTTCCTCCCCTGCTTAGAAGTCACCAATGGCTCCAGTGTTAAATAGAGAATGAAACTCAGCCCCCTTTCCATGTCCTGTAAGTTTTTCATGCTCTAGCTCCAGCCCCTGGTTCACCTTTCTACTCTCAGCTCATCAGCTTCTCCCTCTCCATAAGCAAGCTCTGGGCCCTGCAGCCTTCTGTCCATTCCCGCGACAAGCCTTGCACAGTCCTGCCCAGGGACTGTGTAGGTGAAATCACAGTGCTGTCACCTCTTCACAGGGATGGAGCCTCCCAACCTTGAGGAAGCAGCTTAAATGTCTCAAATGGCTTAAGCAAGAAGGCTGAAGCAGAAGCATTCTTGGATCATCTTTTCTTTTCTTCCTTTAGTAGGTTCCCCCCATTTTATGTTATTAACAAACCCTGTTTATTTTCTTCTTAGTGCTATTAACAATCTGTTAGTATTATCATAATTATCTTATTAACTGACCCAAAATAAAGCAGAATTATTTAATTTTGTTCACCACTCTACCACTGAAACATGTACTGAGCAACTTGATCAATATTTTCCATTTGCATAACTGAATACATGAGTAAGATTGCTACTGATTACTTGAGCAGCAAATCATTCTGAGGCACTTGACTTGATATTATCCTCTTGGCAACTTGGTCAAAAGACTTTTATTTCCCACTGAAGCATTTAACAAAGCACCAGGGATGGCCCAATGGAAGCAGTAGGCAAAGCCAGAAGACATGAAGGTTGCTGACAAGAATATCACCACCACATTGGGGATCAGTATTTTTCAAACAAGCAGGTCACCTATCTTCTGCAGTCACCTTTATAGTCACAAGTGGGGAGCCCTGCAACACTGAGCGGTGTCAGGCTGGCTCTTGTCTGGGGCCTTTCCCTTGGTCCCTCTGCTTGGAGTGCTCTTGCCAGTTTCTTCACCTACCTCAGATGGCGCTCAGGTGTCACTTTCTCAGTGAGGCCATCTCTGATTGTCCCATTTAAATTGCAATTCCTCACCACCAACACAGAAACACACGCACTTCCTGCCCACCTTCCATGCCCTGTTTTTCCCCATGACACATGTTAGAATCTGATTTGCTATATATATTTATTCATTCATTCTCAGTGACATCTCAGGAATTGTTATTTTGTTCACTATTGTATCTCCAGCCTCATAAAATGATGCCTTGCACCTATAGTGGTGTATTGCAGGAATGAGTGATTGATTCCTTTTCCTTCAGTCTTCAGTTCTAACTATGTTGACATTACTTATGATGTGTCAATATAAACAAAGAGTTGTGTGCAATAAAACCAGTTAAAATTTACTGTATTCCCAAACCTCAGCGTACGGCTGTCCATGTTGTGCACTCAACTCCAGTGGGTCACATTCACAGAGGCTCACCTCCTGGAGCTGGACAGTTGTACCACCTGCACAGCCCTATGCAGAACCCCGGGAGGAGTAGATTCAAGTAGGTACTTAAGGGAAGGAAAAAGAGATGAAGAAAAATATGAAAGGGAAGAAGAGAATAAAATGGTGAAGAAAGTAGAAAAAGAGACTGAAGAAAGCAGGACAGGAGTGAATAATGGAAGAAAAACCTAGAGAAGAAGGAAGGAAAAAAAGAAATCTAGAAGGGCCAGTGGAGGAACAAGCCCTGGCCCTCCACCTCATTCCTTCCTAACTCTCCAGCCTGTACATCCGGGAGCCTGCTATGCTCTTGGTGATGTTCCCACTGTAAATTATGTATAAACCTTAAAACGTGGCAAGTCACTTAGGCCACTCAGTTTCAGCTCAACTGATACCTAATACATGTGCATATACATAAATTGTCCACTTCAAAAAAGAATGCATTCCTTCTACAGCTAAATTTTAAATCACTCATGGAATGCCTAGATGTTTTAGGGTGACGAAGCACATAGCTGTATGAACCACAGATTAAGGCACAGAGTAGAAGCAGGGCTAAGAGATTGTTGTATAATAGCTGTGGGGGGTCTGGCAGTGACTGAAGCCTGAGCAATAGGAATAACAATGACAATGGGTGTGAAATAGAAAACCAAGATATATGCATGAAGAAATAGCAGGATATTATGATAATTGAATGCAATGATGGAAGGAATCAAATAAGATCCCAAGTTGAGGGACCTGGACAAGGCTGGCTCAACTGTTATTAATGATGTTTGAAAAGGAGAGCCTATGTGGGATCAGTTGAGTAAAGTTGTTAATCAGTTTTAAAACATGTTTAGAGGGTATTAAAACTGGAATCTGAAGCAAGCCCTGTGAGTGGAAAGATTTATTAATAAAACCATATACTGTAATGGTTTGCATAATCAGTTTCTCATTTTTATCTCAATTATATAAGAAAAACCTTTGATTTAGACTATTACTATTTCTAATTCCCTTTTCCTAATGAGGTTATACTGGCAAAATAGCAAAATACAAAAATTTGAACATAATTAGGAAAGGAAATTTTTTAACTAAACTTCACCAGTTTCCAGAGATGTTTAAGGAGGAAAAGGAAAGATGTTGCATATATTTTTTTGGCTCATATTCCCAAAAATTGTACTCCAAGCTTCATAAGAAATCAAAGTAGGGGAAAACCTAGCAAAGGCAAAAATAAGACAGGGGTTGGGAAATTTTTCAATAGAGATATAGCTTGGTTAGAAATAAAAAGCTAAGGGGAAAAGCTACATTTTATAAGAACCTTAAAAGTAATGAAAACTTAAAGCCTCATTTCTAAGAAGCAGGTAAAAAGGAAATGTAAAGGCCCAACTGATGCAGAAATAGAAGAGTATATGCCCTTCTTATTTTCAGCTAGCAAATCTCAAACCAGCTTCTCCTCTTATGCATAACCATGTGACACTGGATAATCAGAGTATCACTATCAAAGGTCATTGTGAAAATTTAGTGTGACAGTCCCCATGATGGGTTTAGCCCAGTGACTGCCACTTAGCACTTCAGTAAGCCATTCCTATTTCAAGTCTTTGCTGATTCTAAAGTGAGGTCTCATCTTTGTCAAAAGACTAGATACTGACTTTTCCTTGGTTTTGCCCATTGTTCATGGACCAAAATAAAAGTTGAGAGAGTGCCCCTTCTCAGTTTTTAAGACAGCATGGTGGTTACAGAGGGACTTGCCAGTGGGGCAGTGCCCAGGCTTCCTCTGAGTTCCAGCTACCTCTATAACACCCTACAGCCCTGGCCCATTCCCACCAACCCCATTTAGACTAAACATACTGATTTTCTCTCCAAGGCCTCAAACTAGCCTAGGCCTCAATGAGAGGATAATATCTTCCAAGAAACAGTCCTTCCACCTGACCCTGAAGTATAACTATCCCTTTGACATAAAAATCTAGCTACTTCCTCCTCGGGAGAGGAGGGTTGGGGTAATTGTACAAGTACCTTCATTTTGCATTTTCCCTAGCTGAGTATAGAACATGAAAAAATGAAAGGACTGGTTAATTCCCCTCACCCAGGAATATCCTGACTGGGTTATTTGCAATGCCTCTATTTGCAATTTCCCTCTCCCTGGTCTCTAAAAGAGAATTACTCCAAAAAAAATTTCCCTATGATTGCCTGCAGAGTGAAATAGATGAAGGTGCAAATGAGGTTGATCACTTGACTTGTCTAAACTTGCAAATACTTTGAAGGGGAAAATATCTGAGAGGGGTAATAGAAAGTAGGTTGGGGACTGGAGACAGGTTGGACAGTGATTGGTAGTGATACAATGAGGTACAGCAATTTGGGAATGGGAAAAATCATACATTGGATTTTTTTTCCTGGCTATTATTATTTTTCTTGATGTCATTAATAAACAGTTAAATGAGCAACATTATGGCTACTAGACTCCCCCATTATTAAGTCCCCACCACATACCCCATTACAGTCACTATTCATCAGCATAGTAAGATGCTGTAGAATCACTACTTGTCTTCTCTGTGTTGTTCTGCATTCCCCATGCCCCACCTCCCTATATTATGTGTGCTAATCGTAATGCCCCTTTTCCCCCCTTATCCCTCACTTCTCACACATCCTCCCCAGTCCCTTTCCCATTGACTGTTAGTCTGTTTTTAGGTTCTGTGAGTCTGCTGCTGTTTTTGTTCTGTCAGTTTTTTCTTTGTTCTTATACTCCACAGATGAGTGAAATCATTTGATACTTGTCTTTCTCCACCTGGCTTATTTCACTAAGCATAATACCTTCTAGCTCCATGCATGTTGGAAATGGTAGGATTTGTTTTCTTCTTATGGCTGAATAGTATTCCATTGTGAATATGTACCACATCTTTGTCTATTCATCTACTGATGGACACTTAGGTTGCTTCCATTTATTGGCTATTGTAAATAGTGCTGTGATAAACATAGGGGATCATATGTCTTTTTCAAACTGGGCTGCTGCATTCTTAGTGTAAATTCATAGGAGTGGAATTCCTGGGTCAAATGGTATTTCTATTTTGAGCTTTTTGACGAACCTCCATACTGCTTTCCACAATGGTTGAACTAATTTACATTCCCACCAGCTGTGTAGGAGGGTTCCCCTTTCTGCAACCTTGCCATCATTTGTTGTTCCTAGTCTTTTCTATGTTGGCCATCATAAATGGTGTGAGGTGATATCTCATTGTAGTTTTAATTTGCATGTCTCTGATGATTAGCAATCTGGAGCATCTTTTCATGTGCCTGTTGGCCATATAAATTTCTTCTTTGGAGAAGTGTCTGTTCAGATCCTCTGCCCATTTTTTAATTGGATTATTTACTTTTTGTTTGTTGAGGTGCATGAGCTCTTTATGTATTTTGGTTGTCAACCCCTTATCAGATATGTCATTTATGAATATATTCTTCCATACTGTAGGATGCCTTTATATTCTACTGATGGTGTCCTTTGCTGTACAGAAGCTTCTAAGTTTTATATAGTCCCACTTGTTCATTTTTGCTTTTGTTTCCCTTGCACAGGGAGATATGTTCATGAAGAAGTTGCTCATGTTTATGGCCAAGAGAGTTTTGCCTATGTTTTCTTCTAAGAGTTTTTTGGTTTTCATGACTTACATTCAGGTCTTTGATCCATTTTGAGTTTACTTTTGTGTATGGAGTTAGAAAATAACCCAGTTTCATTCTTCTATATGTAGCTGTCCAGTTTTGCCCACACCAGCTATGGAAGAGGCTGTCATTTCACCATTGTATATCCAAGGCTCCTTTATCATTTTTTAATTGACCATATATGCTTGGGTTAATATCTGGACTCTCTATTCTGTTCGACTGGTCTATGAGTCTGTTCTTGTGCCAGTACCAAATTGTCTTGATTACTGTGTCTTTGTAGTAGAGTTTGAAGTCGGGAAGTGAGATCCCCCCTGCTTTATTCTTCCTTCTCAGGATTGCTTTGGCTATTCGGGATCTTTTGTGGTTCCAGATGAATTTTAGAATGATTTGTTCCAGTTTGTTGAAGAATGCTGTTAGTATTTTGATAGGGATTGCATTGAATCTATAGATTGCTTTAGGCGGATGGCCATTTTGACAATATTAATTCTTCCTAGCCAAGAGCACGGAATGAGTTTCCATTTATTAGTGTCCTCTTTAATTTCTATTACAAGTATCTCATAGTTTTCAGGGTATAGGTCTTTCACTTCCTTGGTTAGGTTTATTCCTAGGTATTTTATTCTTTTTGATGCAGTTGTGAATGGAATTGTTTTCCTCATTTCTCTTTCTGCTAGTTCTTTGTTAGTGTATAGGAGTGCAACAGACTTCTGTGAATTAATTTTGTATTCTGCAACTTTGCTGAATTCAGATATTAGTTCTAGTAGTTTTGGAGTGGATTCTTTAAGTTTATAATGTATAATATCATGTCATCTGCAGTGACAGTTTGACTTCTTCCTTGCCAATCTGGATGCATTTTATTTCTTTGTGTTGTCTGATTGCCATAGTGAGGACCTCCAGTACTATGTAGAATAAAAGTGGGGAGACTAGGCATCCTTGTCATGTTCCCAATCTTAAAGGAAAAGTTGTCAGCTACTTGCTGTTTAGTATGATGTTGGCTGTGGGTTTGTCATATATGGCCTTTGTTATGTTGAGATAATTGCCCTCTATACCCAATTTGTTGAGAGTTTATATCATGAATGGATGTTGAATTTTGTTGAATGCTTTTTCAACATCTATGGAGATGATCATGTGGTTTTTGTCCTTCTTTTTATTGATGTGGTAGATGATGTTTCATGGATTTTTGAATGTTGTACCATCCTTGTATCCCTGAGATGAATCCCACTTGATCATGGTATATGATCCTCATGATGTATTTTTGAATTCAGTTTGCTAATATTTTGTTGAGTATTTTTGCATCTTTGTTCATCAAGGATATTGGTCTGTAGTTTTTATATTTGTGGTGTCTTTGCCTGGTTTTGATATTAGAGTGATGCATTTGGAAACTTTATTTTTTGGAAAACTTTAAGGAGAATGGGTTTTTTGACCTCTCTAAATGTTTGATAAAATCCAGTAGTGAATCCATCTGGTCCGGGTATTTTGTTCTTGGGAAGTTTTTTTGATTACCTATCCAATTTTGTTGCTGCTAATTGGTCTGTTTAGATTTTCTGTTTCTTCCTTGGTCAGTCTTGGAAGGTTGTATTTTTCTAGAAATTGTCCATTCCTTCTAGATTATGCAGTTTGTTAGCATATAGATTTTTATAGTATTCTATCACAATTCTTCTTATTTCTGTAGTGTCCATCATGATTTCTCCTTTCTCATTTCTGATTCTGTTTATGTGTATAGATTCTCTTTTTCTCTTAGTAAGTCTGGCTAAGGATTTATCTATTTTGTTTATTTTCTCAAAGAGCTAGCTCTTATTTTCATTTATTTTTTCTATTGTTTTATTCTTTTCAGTTTTATTTATTTCTTCCCTGATCTTTGTTATGTCCCTCCTTCTGCTGACTTTGGGCCTCATTTGTTCTTCTTTTTCCAGTTTCAATAATTGTGAATTTAGACTATTCATTTGGGATTGTCCTTCCTCCTTTAAATAAACCTGCATTGCCATATAATTTCCTCTTAGAACTGCCTTCACTGCATCCCACAGAAGTTGGGGCACTGTGCTGTTATTTTCATTGGTCTCCATATATTGCTTGATCTCTGTTTTTATTTGGTCATTGGTCCATTGATTATTTAGGAGCATGTTGTTAAGCCTCCATGTGTTTGTGAGCCTTTTTTGTTTTCTTTGCACAATTTATTTCTAGTTTTATACCTTTGTGATCTGAGAAGTTGTTGGTAGAATTTCAATCTTTTTGAATTTACTGAGGCTCTTTTTATGGCCTAGTATGTGGTCTATTCTGGAAAATGTTCCATGTGCACTTGAGAAGAATGTGTATGCTGCTGCTTTTGGGTGTAGAGTTCTGTAGATGTCTATTAGGTCCATCTGTTCTAATGTGTTGTTTAGTGCCTCTGTGTCCTTACTTATTTTCTGTCTGGTTGATCTATCCTTTGGAGTGAGTGGTGTGTTGAAGTCTCCTCAAATGAATGCATTGCATTCTATTTCCTCTTTTAATTCTGTTAGTATTTTTTTCACATATGCAGGTGCTCCTGTGTTGGGTACATAGATATTTTAATGGTTATATCCTCTTGTTAGTCTGACCCTTTATCATTATGTAATGCCCTTCTCTGTCTCTTGCTACTTTGTTTTGAAGTCTATTTTGTCTGATACAAGTACTGCAACTCCTGATTTTTTCTCCCTATTGCTTGCATGAAATATCTTTTCTGTCCCTTCACTTTTAGTCTGTGTATGTCTTTGGGTTTGAAGTGAGTTTCTTGTAGGCAGCATGTAGATGGCCAGTCTTGCTTTTTTATCCATTCTGTTATTCTGTATCTTTTGATTAGTGCATTCAGTCCATTTACATTTAGGGTGATTATTGATAGAAATGTACTTATTGCCATTGCAGTCTATGGATTCATGGTTACCAAAGGTTTAAGGTTAGCTTCTTTACTATTTAACCATCTCACTTAACTCACTTATTGAGCTATTATAAACACAGTCTGATGATTCTTTATTTCTCTCCCTTCTTTTTCTTCCTCCTCCACTCTTCATATGTTAGGTGTTTTTTTTCTGTAGTCTTTGTGTTTCCCTTGATTGATTTTGTGGATAGCTGATTTTATTTTGCATTAGGTTAGTATTTGGCTGGTTTACTTTCTTTGCTGTGGTTTTATTTTCTCTGGTGATAGCTATTTAGCTTTAGGCATACTTCCATCTACAGCAGTCCCTTTAAAATACATTATAGCAATGGTTTGTGGGATATAAATTCCCTCAACTTTTGCTATCTGGGAGTTGTTTAATCCTTATCTCAGATTTAAATGATAATCTTGCTGGATACACTGTTCTTGGTTTGAGGCCCTTCTGTTTCATTACATTCAAGATATCATGCCATTCCCTCTTAGCCTGTAAGGTTTCTACTGAGAAGTCTGATGATAGCCTGATGGTTTGCCTTTGTAGGTGATCTTTTTTCTCTCTCTGGCTTCTTTTAATACTCTGTCCTTGTCTTTGATCTTTGCCTTTTTAATTATTATATTTCATGGTGTTGTCTTCCTTGGGTCCCTTATGTTGGGACATCTGTGGGCTTTCATGGTCTGAGAGACTATTTCCTCCCCCAGGTTGGGGAAGTTTTCAGCAATTATTTCTTCAAAGACACTTTCTATTCCTTTTTCTCTCTTCTTCTTCTTCTGGTAACCCTATAATGCAAGTATTGTTTCATTTGGATTGGTCACACAGTTCTCTTAATATTCTTTAATTCTTAGAGATCCCTTTATCTCTCTGCCTCAACTTCTCTGTATTCCTGTTCTCCAATGTATATTCCATTAACAGTCTCTTCCACCTCATCCAGTCTGCTCTTAAATCCTTCCATTGTTTGTTTCATTTCTGTTATCTCCTTCCGGAATTCATCCCCTAGCTTGTGAATATTTCTCTGTAGCTCCATCAGCATGCTTATGACTTTTATTTTGAATTTCTTTTTAGAAAGATGTCTCACCATTTCAGTCTCACCAGGCCCTCTCTCTCTCTTGTGTTTGAAGGATTTGGACTGAACAAGGTTCATGGTGATGGGAGTGGTTGCCAGCAAGTGGCCCAGGTGTCAGCTGAAAGAACAAAGTTCCTTCCTGCTTGCCACTTGTCTTACCCATGTCTGCTGCCTGTGCTGGTCAACCACACACAGGAGCAGCCTCTGGGTTAATCCCCAGAGCTGCCATGGGCAGGGTAGCCCTCTGGATGGCTTAGGGCATTGGTGGGGGTCACAGGTGAGCAGCATGTGTTCTGCTGTGAAAACAGAGCCCTTTCATGCTTCCCAGACTCTTTGCTGGTCTCCTCTGTCTGTTCCAGTCATCTGTGTGCAGGGGGAAGCCTCTGGGTTAATCCCCTGAGCTGCTGTAGGCAGAGTGGCTCACAGGACAACCCACAGCATTGGCAGTGGTTGCAGGTGACCAGTGTGTGTTTGCCTTCAGAACAAAGCCCCTTTGTGCCTCCCAGACTCTGCGCCAGTTTCCGCTGTCTGATGGGCAACTGCTCGCAGGGGGCAGCCTCTGTGTGGTTGCTGTGGGTGGGGCTGCTCTGCAGTAGTGGTGGGTCAGCCAGTTTGCTTGCAGTGCCAGCATAGGGGAATGAACAGCAGGCTGCTTATCACCATGAGGGAGTTAGGAGCTGCATTGCCACCCAGGGGGTTAGGGCACCTGAAGTTCCTTAAAGTTCCCAGCATGCTGGGCTGAGTGTGCCAGGATGATTTTGTCCATCTGTTAAACCCTTGTCCCTTTAAGACTTTTAAAGCATCTGCTTTTCTTTTGTTCCAGGGTGGCCAGCTGTGGGAACCTGTTCACAGTCTTAGTCTCGGATTTTGCTTTTCCATTCCTGTAACATCCAGTACACCAGTACACAATTTGTGTCTGTGCTCCCAGTGCAGATTACTAGAGCTGGTTATTTAGCAGTCCTGTGCTTCCACTCCCTCCCCACTCTGATTTTTTTCCTCCTGCTGGTGAGCTGGGGTCCGGGGAGTGCTCAGGTCCTGCCAGGTCACGGCTTTGTGTCTTACCCTTTTCATGAGATGCTGAGGTCTTGCAGATGTAGATGTCGCCTGGCTGTTGTACTGTATCTTCTGGTCTCTCTGTTAGGAATAGTTGTATTTGCTGTGTTTTCAAAATATGTATGGTTTTGGAAGGAGATTTCTGCCACCCTACTCACACCACCATCTTGAGAATCTCCCATTCATTGGATTTTTAGAAAGTTTTGCTGTTTCTTGCTTTGCAACCCACTCCTCAATTTCCTTAAAGAACCTCAAAAAACAACATAATTTCCTTAGAAGACATTAGAGGATTAGAGTTATTTTTTTAAGAACATGACACTCTGCTGAGATGAGTCTTAGGGAAAGAGAAAGAAGATCCAGAAATATTTGTGTTATGTTATTTTTTGGATTTATGTTAGCTTTTCTTGTGCCTTTATCATTTAATCATTCCTAAATATCGTTATTTAAACTTGTTTCTAGAGATATTAGGAGGTGACAACAAAGAAAAGCCTGGATTAAATAAGTGTAGGAAACCTCACACTTTCCTAATCAACTCTTAGCATATTAAAGGTGCACACACGTCTAAAGAAAACATTGCAATGCTTGCTACCAGCCTGCAGTGTTCCACGGGATGCTTATTTGGGGTATGTAATAGATACGTTAAAAAATTACAAGTAGCTACATCACAGGCTATTATCTGACACCATCTAAAGTTGGAAGACAATTTCTTTAACAGAGGGGTAACACATTCTTTTGAAACAATATGGCCAAAGATTGTTGACTCAAAGATGTCACAGCACACCAAGTAAAAATGACTTTGAGAAATTTCAAAACAACTATTGTGTTGAAAAGTGAGAGAATTTTTGTAAATTGAGGCACGTTTGGTTTCACCTGAAAGAAATTTATATTCAGTTACCTGTGATTCTCTTAGAGCAATCTTATCTTCAATGATCAGACCTTTTTTATGTAGTGACATGGATTCTCAAACACACCTTTTAAAAATTAGTAGTGATGCCAAAGAGCCCCATGGGTCAGCATTCTAGCTAAGGTGGCAAGTTTTAACAAATGTTGCTTGTTGATTTTTAATGAGTCATTGCCCTTGGCATTATTAATTTTGAATTTTCTGTGCCGAGTAAGATCTATTCAGTCCCTAAGGAATTAACCCAAATTCACCTATAAATCCAAATGTTTATGTGTCACCTAAATGCATATATGCAGAAGATAAAGGAAGGAGGAAAGGGAGGATAATGACCTTAGGTTACAGACAACATTTAAGTTCATTTAAATCAGTGCCTCCTGTTTATTTTCCTTTAGGACTGTGAGCTCTATCAGATTTCAGCACATCACACACCTGCATCTTTTCAGTTTATTTGCTTTCCACCCCATGACTGCATTCAATAAATAGTACTCAGAGTGAATAACAACAGAGACGGGATGGTGGAGAAAACCAGTGATAGGAAATCCATACTTTATTCTTAAGGTTCAATTTAAGTAAATACAATATTTCATTATCTTAATTTGGGGTCATTAATTGAAATTTTATATTAACTTTACAATATAAAATAAATGCATTTGAGAAAATGCTGCTGGGTGATTCTTGTTGCATGTAATTCCTGTTGCTTTAATTTTTTAAAAATTAAGGAGTGCCATATTTTCCCCATTTCAGTAGGAAGCTGAAATCTGTCACCATGTCATTTCAGGACAGTTTCTTAAAGAGACAGCTTTTCATTTGTTCTTTGAGGTTTGGTTTTTTAGGATGTCTTTGAATAGTTGTTTAGATTAATATCACACCTCTTCACGCCCATGTAGTCTTGCAGTTGAAGAGCCTTCTGTGGATTTTAAGTTTTTACATTCCTGTCAGCATGTCTTCTTCAGGAAGAGATGCACTTCAGCTAACAAGTAACTATTAGGTGATGTCAGTAGGCACGTAGGGACGTCTGAGCCCTTCCAGTCCTAGAAACTGTGCCCTTTGGAACGTACTAGTTTCTGTTTTCCACAGACAGTGTTAAAGCCAGGTTGAGGACACGTCTCCACTAACCAGTTATGTGCTTTGTAAGACTGAGACCCTAAAGCATTTGAGTGAAGCCACCTTCCTAGTATCTGGTGTGCAGCCTGGTGCATGGCCAGCAAGTGGTGGGTATTTGCTGGATTTGAAACTTGATTATGTAAAACATCACATATAGTAGATCATAGGATCAGGAGATCTTAGAACTGGCAAAGTAATAGTGATTACCTTAACTAGTCCTCTCTTTTTATCAATGGGAAACTTAGGCAGTGAGTAAGATCAAAACCACTAAATCAGCTTGTGATTGTGTTGGATTGTGGATACGCACTTGCCTTCTCAGGTTTACAGAACCATGGAATCTCAGAGTGGGGACAGGTCTGAAGATAAAAACAGGGTGTGATGCACGCATCTCCTTTACAACATGCTTTCCCATGAATGACTCCCAGATGTTGTATTCTCACAGTTCTTGCTTATTTAAAAATGCCCATTTCTTCTATGTTCAAATGACCTCTTGCCAGAGCATGACATCCGGGATCACACTGGAGACACTGTGCCAGAACTTTTGGCATTTGAATACCATGCATGCTCCCATTGCATGACATTGCACCACGGCTGCTCTGTTCTTAACCGTAGTTTTCTTGTTGTTGAGAGGGATGTTCCAAGTTTCTTTATTTGCCTTTTAGACATGTCAAGAATGACTTGATAATAAGAAGAGAAAGGGGATGGGCCAAGATTTTAGGCCTGATAAATTTCAGAAGGAAGTAGAGGGACAGAGACCAAGTAGGTTAGTAAGATGCCCGGTGTCTTTTCGCATTCCCACTCCTCCCATAGGAACACACACTGTGCACAGGTTAGTGCTTGGACTTTAATAACAATCAGATGGGTACAGGGGTGCTAGAGAAGACTTGGCTAGGTGACTTGGTCCCCTGGACATAATAGGGGAGATTATAACCCCCTGGAGGAATCCTCACATGGCCACTTACTTCTGACAGGACATGGGAGCCAAGGTGAGGAGTTACCAGAAGGTGACAGGTAGATGGGTGAGCCTAAGGCACATCATGGTTTTCCTAGGCCCCAGAAAGGGAAGGCTCATGATAACAACACATAGAATGAAACAGGTGGGGGCTTTGACACTAATGAGAAATAACTGGAACCATGGGCTCCAGTAGGTAAACCAGAACATTTCCCCCAAAATGCCAGGTGGGACCAGCAGCACCTGATGGGTGCTGATTCACAGAACCCTGTCGCTCTATCTGCAGGTACTCTGAGGATGCAGGAAGGAATCCAAGACGCAACCCCTTCCCAATCACCTGCATGAGTCTTGGAGGGAACTGGGAAAGGAGGTAGAGATGAAAAATCCAAGAGGCTAGTCATTTCTTAAAGAGGATGAGGAACTTCTTGTGCCAAGCAAGATAGAATAAGCCCACTGCAGCCTATTTGGCCTATGGATTCCAACTAACAACTCTAGGCAGAATAAAAAAAACTTTGTGAACACTTTGGAAAGCAAACAATATCAAGTAGGTTGGAGAGCAAAGTCAAAACTTGAAGAATGACCAGTATAGCAGTGCATTTACTGGACTTCTTAAATTTTCCTCCTTTATCTTTTGACTTTGACCTGAGGGCAACTGATGTCCTGAAACAGAGTAACAGGCACGGGCAGTAAGACCTCCGAGAGAGACCTTCCTGTTTCCAGACAGGGGAATGGGTACCCTGTGAGTTAGAGAGCATGTATAGAAAGGGGATCTCTCTCTCTGTGTTCCTTCTGGTTCTCTCCAGAGGGCAGCACTAGTCATAAAATCGCACTGCCAGGTGATGGTTGCAGTAAAGGAATGCATCTCTCTAGCCAGAAATGGGAGAAGGGGGCCCCTGTAGTCTGAAGAGTGCAAGGGGATCTCATCTCTGCTGTTTTTTCTTTACCTCTCTGCTCAGCACTAAGAGCGATCCCAGTGCTGGGGGCTAATATCTGAGAGAAACCCCAGCTTTCTAATCAGACAGCTAGGAAAAGAGACTTCTGAAAGCTAAAGAGGGTAAGAGAAATTTCAGAGAAGAGAGAGCTGGAGAAAGAGATCTCCTGTATAGCAACCAGCTCAAGTTCCAGGCTCACCCCTGAGCTGCATTGGCAAAGTAATATGGTGAAGGTGTTAGTGTCTGAACTGTGCTAACAACTACCACCCAAGTCTCAGACTAATTACTTAATGACACATGCAGAGCAGATTGAAACAGTATAGTAAAGGCTTTGCAAACTTAACTGGAACCACTGCCCAGAGAAGAGAACACAGAATATGTGGTCTTAAGACAACTGGGCTGATTGCCTCTTAAAACAAACAAGTCAACATTCTCCAGAGACTTCTAACAGATCCCAAAGGCTCACAATGTTATATCCAAATACTCCATATACAATCCAGAATTGCTTACCAGAAACAAACTAACAAAAAAAAAAAAAAAGCAAGAATATCTAACAAATTCCCAAGAGTAAAGACAATGAACAGTGGCTAGTGTCAAGAAGAACAACATTGGAATTATCAGACCAAGACTTCAAAAGTGAGATAAAGGGGAACACTCTTGAAATGAGTAAAAATATAGAAGTTCTCAACAAAGAAATAGAAACTATGAGAAAAAAATCACATGAAAATTTTAGAGTTAAAAAAATAGAATAATTGAAGTGAGAAGATTTACTGTGTGGGCTCAATAACAAAGCAGAGTTTAACAGAAGAATGAGTCAGCAAATTTGAAGCTAGATCAAGAGAAATAATCTAATCTGGAAAAAAAGAGGGAAAATATTGAAAAATAAGAACTGATCTTGACCTGTTGGGTAATAACAAAAAAACTAATGTGTTATTGGAGTCTTGGAAGGCGAGAAAGGAAGTGAGGCTGAAAAAATATTTGAAGAAACATTGGCCAAAAAGGTCACAAATTTTGTGAAAAAGATTAATTTGTATGAAGACTGAAGATGATCAGAAAAACCCCAAAAAGGATAAACTCAAAGAAAACTAGACCCAGTCCTATCATAATCAAACTGCTACAAATTAATCATAAAGACAAATCTTGAAAGCAGCCAGAATGATACACTGAATAGAGGAAAATAATCCTTTGAATGACTGGATTTCTCATGGGATGCCATGGAAGCCAGAAGATAGTAGAACAATATCTTTTAAGGTGCTGAAAGAAAAGAACTGTCAATGCAGAACTGTATGTTCAGCAAAAAATATGCTTCACGAATGAAGACAAAATAGACATTCTCAAATGAATGAAAACTGAGAGAATATATCACCAGCAGATCTGCCCTAAAATAAATGCTGAAGGAAATTCTTCATGCTAAAGAGGGAAACAGAACATCAGGAATGAAGAAAGAACAGAAACGGTCAATCTCTGGGTAAACACGGCTGACTATTTTTCTCCTTGAAAGGTCTTTAAGATAATGTATGACTGTTGAAAGCAGAAGTTATAACATTTGCCTCATGGAGTTCTCACTACATGTAGATGTAAGACAGGTGGCAGCTGCAGCACAGAGACTGAATTTTTACCTAAGGGCCTATTTTAATTACTGTATTGGGACATTTTGCTGACTTTTCCCCTGCTACCCTTTGAGGTGGGTGCTTGTGAAAAAGATAAAAGCAGTTACAGAGGAAAGAGTTTCCTTGCACAACTCAGTTGTAACATAAATAAATTAGAGGGCTTGCACACATAGTATTTTTCTTCTTTTTGGAGGAGAGGGTGAGACAAGATATTTGCATGATTATGATATTGTCTCCAGTTATCTTCATATTTCAAGTGGGCAGCTCAGTTCAGGACTTTCAAAAGTTGATACAAGTACTGATACCACTCTGATCCCAGTTGAGGTTTGTCTCTTTCCCTGGGTATGAGATTGATACTCCTGTTTTGGATCTTTAAATTTAGAGCATGGATTCCTAAAAATTACTGAACATAGACTTTTCCACATCTCCGTGAGCTGCTGTTGGTTAATAGCTGGGTACTCCTACTGTTAAGAGTTTTCCTCTAATTTTCTAAAACTGCACATTCATTTTTATTATATGCAGATCTCCCTTGACTTATAATGTGTTATGTCCCAATAAACCCATCGTAAGGTGAAATGCGTTTGTACACCTAACCTGCTGAACATCATAGCTCAGCCTAGCCTACCTTAAATGTGTTCAGAACATTTGTATTAGCCTACAGTTGGGCAAAATCATCCAACACAAAGCCTAGCTTATATTAAGGTGTTGACTATCTCATGTAATTTCTGAAATCTGTCCTGAAAGTAGAAAAACAGAATAGCTGTACGGCTACACAATGTTTGTGAGCATATTACCATAAGTGATTGCACAGCTGATGAGGAGCTGCAGCTCCCGGCCCCTGCCCAGCATCACGAGAGGATCATACCATGTATCGCTAGCCCAGGAAAAGACCCAAATTCAGAATTCTCAGTACAGTTTCTACGGAATGCGTGTTGCTTTTGCACCACTGTACAACCGAAAAAAAATCCTTAATCGAACCACCACAAGTCAGGGACTGTCTGTATCTCCTCTTATACAGGGTCATGTAAAGGAGAATTCTTTGCATTTCTAAAAAATCTCATCTTCTTTCCCTGTATGGTGTTTTTGGAGGCACAGGGTGACATTGGAAACCATACCAAAATGTTCTGTTCTTTTCTAAAGTTTATGTCATGGAATTTATCAGTTTCCTGTTGGTAATTTTTTTTTTCTGAGTTTTTCTCCTTTTGTTTGGAGGTAAAAAAGAATCATTTTGTGAGGTGTCAGGGGAGGAATTCTTAGTGATCTGGTTTTATTTGGCTCTCTTTACTCAGAAGTCTGAGCATGAGATGAAGATTTGACTGAAACACGATATATGCCTTTCTGGGTAACTCCACATCCTGCACAACTGTCTTAAAAACAAGGTTAATAGAAAAAATAAAATTTAGTCAAGATCCCTCAAGACTTATGTCACAGTGTAATCAGAGCACCAACAGAATAATAATATAATAGAAATACTGGCATAGTTAAAAGATGTGTCACATTTTTTTTTAATGGTAGATGTCGCTTGATGGGAGAAAAGCTGCTGAGTTATGAAGGCAGGACAAAATCCTACATGTCAGGAGACCCTCACCATAGGGACTTTAAAGGCAGAGCACATAGTCAGAGCTTTGCTAAGAGGTAGGCTCCCACAGAGTACTGAATGCTTCGCAGCTTGCATTCAAAGGTGCTCATGTAGTTTGTGTTCAGCTGCTATTATGTGATGGGGTAAAACATTATCATGCTGAGGAAAAGTCCATATGAAAATTTTCTGTGTATCTACATCATTCCCCTGTTTTCCAGTTAGCATGAGCTAGCTTGTATTACCAAAAGATGCATGGCAGCAAAACAGATTGTATCTGTTCATAGGTGATGTTTCCTGAGATCACTTCAGCAGAATTTCCATCTATATACTATTAAATGGTGCTATGTCACCTATTTTTAAAATAATCTTGTCAGTGTTTTAAAACCGACAAGACTACTAAGACAATTAACAATTTAAAGCAGAAAAAAACAAATGCAATTTACCATGCTTACATTACCATTAAATATGGAAAGATTGGAATCTATACATGCAACAGTAAAGAATTTGATAAACTATAGTACATCAATTCATTGGAATATAGTGGAGATATTAACAAAGATTTAGAAGTATGTGTATTTTCATGGCAAAAATTAAGTAATATGTAAAAAATATGTAATATGCATAACTGTGTTGTGTACATATGCACCAAAATGTTAGCTGTGGTTATCTCAATATGGTAGGATTCCAGTTGATTTTTGTATTACTTTTCCCCCCTTATCTGTGTTTTTTTTCTATAATAAACTTATATTACTCCTGCAATAATATGAGGGGAAGTTATTATGAAACCTCACATCTGAAAATGTTTTAGTTCTCACAGTATTTTATAGCAGGGATATATAGCAAGCAATATAATTTCAAAACCGTAGGGAACTATTTTAGAAGCTCTTCTGATGTGACCCACCAGGCTGGTGGAGCTTGGTGACACGTGGATGCAGCATGAAATGTGGTGTTGGGGTCTGGAGAGGTTATACCAACACTCACTTAAAGGTCTGTTGGATGTGGTCTATTGCAACATCCTATGCTTATCAATGAACTTCATTTTCAGGGACCATCCATCTCTTACAGAAACACGATTTCCTTGGAGACACTTGTGGATGCAACACAATTCAGAATCGGGTAAAGAAAGAATGGCTACAACAACAGGAAGCAGGTTAATGCTACACCATGAATCAAAGCACCAAAAAAAAGGAAAAAAGAAAAGAAAAAGTGCTTTATTGTACTTGCAAATGTATGTAACCCCATCATGGTTTGGGCCATTGAGAAGAGGGAAGCTTCTTTGAATCTCCCTTCTTTTTGAGACCCAGCAAATGGCTGGATCCTAGTAGCTCTGACATAGTTGTGGTTCTTCATTTTCATAGCACCTAAGCCAATAAATTAGCTCTTCTGGGTCTCAGCTTTCCTTGCAGCAAAATGTTTGTGATACTCACAGAAGTTTTCCTCAGGCTCTGAAACCCTATGGTGTTATAATTTAAGAGAATCCAATTAATATTTATCAAGCACCTACTATATGCAAGGTATGATGCTAGATGCTTCAGAAGTCACAAAGTTGAATAATATGCTGTCTCTTCCCTCAGTAAGCTGATAGTCTGATAGGAGATACTGACATACAGATAATTAAGGCAAAATCAAAGTGTTACTAAAGTAGAATATATACAATGCCCTTAAATTTGGAAACAGCATGGCCTCAATAAGAGTTCTGAAACTTCTCCTAGACTGTCTTCCTTAGTCATTTTTAATCATTTGGCCATTTAGCTCTTTAAAATATGAACAGGTTGTTTTCAGACACCTCAGACTCAAACTGCAATAAGCCAATAGAAATAGTAATCTATTTTACTGGAAACATTAATGGGATTTACTCCAGTACAGTAGAATAAAACCTCAATAAATCAGACCAAAGAAGGTAAGAAATGAGATTTAAGGCAGAGTCCATGATAGGATATTGGCATTAGGTAATTGTAATGAACTCTAGTTTTACTTTCATGTGTATACAGAAACATAGCCTAGAAATTGTTATAAAATGACCTTTGTAGAATATAAAATTTGAAAGGCCCATATATATCTAGTGCAACCTTCTTAGTACAGATGGAAACCTCATACACATTGGTTGAGGCCTCAAAGAGAGGGGTCGTTTTAAATTACATAGCAAACATTTGTCTATAGTAATTTGATGAACTTGAGATTTCTTGGAAGTGTGTTCTCCAATATCCTCCATATTTCCTACAATCTTGTTCAGTCTACTAATTTGAACTTTTTGCATATGAGAGAGGTTTGGTAGCAAAGTTAAACTTTCATCTATTCATTGCTCTGTCCATTCCTCTTGGCTCCAATCAGGTAATAGCCAGCTTAGATTGCTAATATGAAGTGCCCTGAAGAGAGGAAACCGTCCTGGTAGTATGTTCCCAGGACAGGGGACTGACCTTCTTCATTCGCAACTTAAGTAACTTTCTATCAGACATATCAAGAATGCTGCCGAGACATTCTTTTTTTTGATATCATTAATCTACAATTACATGAAGAACATTATGATGTTAACTAGGTTCCCCACTTTAACAAGTCCCCCCCACAAACCCCATTACAGTCACTGTGCCAAGACATTTTAATGCCCATGGTATCTCCCCTGCTAGACTGCTCATGCTAAATTGCATTGTTATGAATTCATTCCTCTGGAGCATAATTTTGTGTCACTAAATGTCAGGTGTGACAGGTAACACACTAAGCCCCCACCTATTAGGATAAACCAAGTGAAATTGCTGACTTGGTAGGTCAAAAAAACTTGGCAATTTAATATGGATGAGCCTATATTTTGTAGGAATAATTAATTAGACATTGACCATCCTCTTAGAGAACAGAAAATAGGACCTTAAGGAAAGGGATGCAGGAGAGTTATACACTGACAGAAAAAGGTGTTAGAAACAAAAAGGCACAGAACAGGGGAATGGTTCCCAGGATAGCAGAGATGAGTGGAACTTTAAAAAAGGAAAAGGATACAAAATGAACACACTCAGTCTACTCTACAATTTCTTCAATGCCACCTGTGTTCAGAGGTGCAAAAGAGAGAGAGACATGCTATCTACTTAGCAGGAAAAGAGCATACAAAATAGCCAGTGAGCCATACAAGCCTAGATAAAATCAGGAGGTGGATTGTTTTCAGACTACACTTATTACAATAATTCCAAGAAGAGAAAAATCATTCTGGGTGGCCAGGCAAGAGTCTGGAAAGGTCCTATCTTCAACAGAGCTTTGAAGGACCTGGTAAGTAGGAGGAAGTGTACTCTATTCAGGGAAGATTTTATCCCAAAGAAAGCTGGCAGCTTCCACAGTGGTTGTAAAAGGGGCCCCTGTCCTCCAAAGACCTCTACTTTTCTCTTCCCCATCCCATTGCTGGGGAAGCCTAATATTTCACCACTTGTGACTAGTTCCATGTGATGTAATTTATTAAGTCTTGGCCTCCAAACGCCAAGGGAAAAACAGGTAGCTAAAGAGACAGAAAATTCCCCACAAAGCAATGCTCATATAATCCCCACCTTTCTCTGCTATTAAGAAAAAGACCTCATAAGAACCAGAAGGTCGCAGAAAGTCCCATCTCCTAGGCTTGTGAATTCAATTTCAGTTTGAATTGATTGCTAGAAAATAAACAAATAGAATGAATGCAGGTCCAAGTCCTCAACATCAGTATGTTGAGGTTAAGTGTGCAAAGGTTTATAAGCACAAGCAGAATGCCCAACTAGCTCAAGAGGCAGGAAAATAATGCATCTGGCTTCAAAACAGACAGTGTGACGAGGCATCCAGGAAAAGATAGAGATATTCTGAGAAGAGTTCTCCCATGCTTATACAAGAAGACAACTCTACCTAATTTCTAGGAGTATATCACATAACTTATTTAGAGGAAATATTTTTACAACTTATTTGCCCCTGTTTTGAGCTTTTGAGATCTTTGAATTTCTTTTTATCTGTTTTTTAAATTATATAAACTGAACTATCTTTGGGATATGTTTTTACAAAGAATCGGGTGTGGAAGTAATAAGATAATATTTTGACAAAAAATTATTTAAAAATGATATTAGAACAGAAGTCCAGTAAATTATATGGATATTGTCTATAGTAGTGGTTTCAAATTTTTCACAAGCACAACTTTGATTTTTCCTTTTCCCCATTATTATAGGACCCATGTTTTGTTTTGTTTTTTAAGGTATCATGATATACAATCATTTAGGTTTCAATGAGCAACATTGTGGTTACTACATTCCCCCCTATTATCAAGTCCCCATCCCATACCCCATAACAGTCACTGTCCATCAGCATAGTTAGATGCTGTAGAGTCACTACTTGTCTTCTCTGTGCTATATACTGCCTTCCCCGTGCCACCTCTATATTATGTGTACTAATCATAATGCCCCTAAATCCCTTTCCCCCACCCTCTCCACCCACCCTCCCCAATCCCTTTCCCTTTGGTAACTATTAGTCCATTCTTGGGTTCTGTGAATCTGCTGCTATTTTATTCCTTCAGTTTTTGCTTTGTTATTACACTCCACAGATAAGTGAAATCATTTGGTACTTGTCTTTCTCCACCTGGCTTATTTCACTGAGCATAATACCCTCTAGCTCCATCCATGTTGCTGCAAATGGTAGGATTTGTTTTCTTTTTATGCTGAATAGTATTCTATTGTGTATATATACCACGTCTTCTTTATCCATTCATCTATTGATGGGCACTTAGTTTGCTTCCCTGTCTTGGCTATTGCAAATAGCGCTGCAATAAACATAAGGGTGCATATGACTTTTTGAATCAGAGATCTTTTTTTCTTCAGGTAAATTCCTAAAAGTGGAATTCCTGGATCAAATTGTATTTCTATTTTTAGTTTTTTGAGGAACCTCCATATTGCTTTCTACAAGGTTGAACTATTTTACATTCCCACCAGCAGTGTAGGAGGGTTCCCCTTTCTCCACATCCTCACCAGCATTTGTTTTTGATTGTCTTTTGGTTGTTGGCCATCCTAACTGGTGTGAGGTGATATCTCATTGTAGTTTTCATTTGCATTTCCCTAATGATTAGCGATGTGGAACATCTTTTCATGTACCTGTTGGCCATCTGAATTTCTTCCTTGGAGAAGTGTCTGTTCAGATCCTTTGCCCATTTTTTAATTGGGTTGTTTGCTTTTTGGGTGTTGAGGTGGGTGAGCTCTTTATATATTTTGGATGTTAACCCCTTATTGAATATGTTATTTATGAATATATTGTCCCATACTATAGGATGCCTTTTTGTTCTACTGATGGTGTCCTTCATTGTACAGAAGCTTTTTAGTTTGATATAGTCCCACTTGTTCATTTTTGCTTTTGTTTCCCTTACCCAAGGAGATGTGTTAATGAAAAAGTTGCTCGTGCTTATATTCAAGAGAGTTTTGCCTATGATTTCTTCTATGAGTTTTATAGTTTCATGATTTACATTCATGACTTTGATCCATTTGAAGTTTACTTTTGTGTATGGAGTAAGACAATAATCCAGTTTCATTCTCTTCCATGTAGCTGTTTGGTTTTGCCAACACCAGCTGTGGAAGAGGCTGTCATTTACGTATTGTATATCCATGGCTCCTTTATCATTTATTAATGATCATATACTTGGGTTTATATCTGGCCTCTCTCATCTGTTCCATTGGTCTATGGGTCTTCTTGTGCCAGTACCAAATTGTCTTCATTACTGTGGCTTTGTAGTAGAGCTTGAAGTCAGGGAGCATAATCCCCCTGCTTTATTCTTCCTTCTCAGGATTGTTTTGGCTATTTGGGGTCTTTTTTTTGGGGGGGGAAGATTGATTATTTCTTTGACATAACTTCTTGTAGAGTAACATAAGCATGTATAGGTTTTAACAAACCACTAATTAAATTGTGTACACACATTAACAGAATAGAAATACAGATACTTAACAAAAGCAGACCTACAATTACCAGCCATGTCCAGTGAAACCAAGAAAACCAGTTAGGTACCCTAGGCATTTGTGAAAACTTATCAGTAATATGATGGATATTGTCTAACTGAATTTGAATAGTTTGAGAAAAATCAGACAAGTTAAAACAACACATTCCTGAGAACTGTTCACATCCCATATGTTTTTTTTAACAGTAAATAGTCTATAGTCACACGATTTTAGAGCACTGCAACTTGCACTTCTCCTAATTCTTGGTTGAGTTCTGACAATATAGATCCAGTCAAATTTGTTGTTTTACTGTATGCACAGGCCAGCTTAGATATCTCCTTCTTCATTCCAATGGCAAGTCCAGGAACTGGTGGGATGAATGCAGCTACAACAGCAACAGTGCCAGGATCTTTGTTGAAGTTTTTTGATGATCGTCTTCTGGAATGACTCTTCCAGAGGATGTTGATGTTGGAAGCTTTTCTTCATATCGTATCTTAATTCATTTTCTGGGTAGCCAAATTAGGCTTTGATCCTCTGTATAAACACAAACAAACCCTTTGCGCACACTTTGATATGACCTTTATGCCATTGTGAAGAACCTATTGGAGACCACCACATAGGAACTGTTTTTTTTTAAGAGAAAGAAATATCAGAAAAATGCACTTCCATAGCTGATCATCCGGCACCCTTTAAAAGATCAAAATTAAGGATATGTAAAGCATGCATTAATCATTGATTTGCAGTTAATTTTTTCCTATCAGGGAGTAACATCCCCTTTGTTTTGTTATCTTTAATCTACAATTACATGAAGAATATTATGTTTACTAGGCTCTCCCCTACACCAAGTCCCCCACACAAATCCCATTACAGTCACTGTCCACCAGCATAGCAAAATGTTGTAGAATCACTACTTGTCTTCTGTGTGTTGCACAGCCCTCCCCTTTCCCCCAGCACCCACATTATACATGCTAATCATAATACCCCCTTTCTCCCCCCCCTTATCCCTCCCTACCCACCCATCCTCCCCAGTCCCTTCCCCTTTGGTAACTGTTAGTCCATTCTTGGGTTCTGTGATTCTGCTGCTGTTTTGTTCCTTCAGTTTTTCCTTTGTCCTTATACTCCACTGATGAGTGAAATCATTTGGTATTTGTCTTTCTCCACTGGCTTATTTCACTGAGCATAATACCCTCTAGCTCCATCCATGTTGTTGCAAATGGTAGGATTTGTTTTCTTCTTATGGCTGAATACTATTTGGGGTCTTTTGTGGTTCCATATGAATTTTAGAACTATTTGCTCTAGTTCACTAAAGAATGCTGTTGGTATTTTGATAGGGATTGCATTGAATCTATAGATTGCTTTAGGCAGGATGGCCATTTTGACAATATTAATTCTTCCTATCCATAAGCACGGGATGTGTTTCCATTTATTGGTATCTTCTTTAATCTCTCTCATGAGTATCTTGTAGTTTTCAGAGTACAAGTCTTTCACTTCCTTGGTTAGGTTTATTCTTAGGTATTTAATTCTTTTTGATGCAATTGTGAATGGAATTGTTTTCCTCATTTCTCTTTCTGCTAGTTCATCTTTACAGATTATTCAATGCAGCAGATTTCTGTGTATTAATTTTGTATCCTGCAACTTTGCTGAATTCAGATATTAGATCTAGCAGTTTTGTAGTGGATTCTTTAGGGTTTTTTATGTACAATATCATGTCATCTGTGAACAGGGACAGTTTAAGTTCTGCCTTGCCAATCTGATGCATTTTATTTCTTTATGTTGTCTGATTGCCATGGTGTGGACCTCCAGAATTATGTTGAATAAAAGTAGGGAGACTGTGCATCCTTTTTTTATTCCCAATCTTAAAGGAAAAACTTTCAGCTTCTCACTGTTAAGTATAATGTTGGCTGTGGATTTGTCACATATGGCCTTTATTATATTGAGATAGTTGCCCTCTATACCCATTTTGTTGAGAATTTTTATCATGAACAGACGTTGAATTTTTTCAAATGCTTTTTCAGCATCTATGGAGATGATCATGTGGTTTTTTTCCTTCTTTTTGTTGATGTGGTGGATGATGTTGATGGATTTTCGAATGTTGTACCATCCTTGCATCCCTGGAATAAATCCCACTTGATCATGATGTATGAACTTTTTAATATATTTTTGAATTTGGTTTGCTAATATTTTGTTGAGTATTTTTGCATCTATGTTCATCAGGGATATTGGGCTGTAATTTCCTTTTTTTGTGGTGTCTTTGCCTTGTTTTGGTATTAGAGTGATGCTGGTGTTATAGAATGACTTTGCAAGAATTCCCTCCTCTTGTATTTTTGGAAACTTTGAGGAGGATAGATATTAGGTCTCTAAATGTCTGATAAAATTCAGCAGTGAAGCCATTTGATCCAGGGGTTTTGGTCTTAGGTAGTTTTTTGATTACCAATTCAATTTTGTTGCTGCTAATTGGTCTGTTCAGATTTTCTGGTTATTCCTGGCCATCTTGGAAGGTTGTATTTTTCTATAAAGTTGTCCATTTCTTCTAGATTATCCAATTTGTTAACATATAATTTTCATAGAATTCTCTAATAATTCTTTGTATTTCAGGGATGTCTGTAGTGATTTTTCCTTTCTCATTTCTGATTCTGTTAATGTGTGCAGACTCTCTTTTTTTCTTGGTAAGTCTGGCTAGGGGTTTATCTACTTTGTTTATTTTCTCAAAGAATCAGCTCTTGGTTTCATTAGTTATTTCTATTTTATTCTCCTCAATTTTATTTATTTCTTCTTTGATCTTTATTATGTCCCTCCTTCTACTAACATTAGGCCACATTTGTTCTTCTTTATCTTGTTTCATTAATTGTGAAATTAGACTGTTCATTTGGGATTGTTCTTCCTTCTTTAAATAGGCCTGGATGTCTATATACTTTCCTCTTAGAACTGCCTTCACTGTGTCCCATAGAAGTTGGAGCATTGAGTTGTTCCCATTTGTCTCCATATATTGCTTGATCTCTGTTTTAATTTGGTCATTGATCCATTGATTATTTAGGAGCATGTTGTTAAGCCTCCGTGTGTTTGTGGGCCTTTTTGTTTTCTTTGCAAAATTTATTTCTAGTTTCATGCCTTTGTGATCTGAGAAGTTGGTTGATACAATTTCAATCTTTTTTAACTTACTGAGGCTCTTTTTGTGGCCAAGTGTGTGATCTATTCCAGAAAATGCTCCATGTGCACTTGAAAAGAATGTGTACATTGTTGCTTTTGGGTGAAGTGTTCTGTAGATGTCTGTTAGGTCCATCTGTTCTAATATGTTGTTCAATGCCTCTGTCACCTTACTTATTTTCTGTCTGGTTGACCTGTCCTTTGGAGTGAGTGGTGTATTGAAGTCTCCTAAAATGAATGCATTGCATTCTATTTCTGCCTTTAATTCTGTTAGTATTTTCTGCACATATTTGGGCATTCCTGTTTTGGGTGTATAGATATTTATAATGGTTATATGCTTTTGCTGGATTGACCCCTTTATCATTGTATAATGTCCTTCTTTGTCTCTTGTTACTTTCTTTGTTTTGAAGTCTATTTTGTCTGATAAAATTACTGCAACTCCTGCTTTTTTCTCCCTGTTGTTTGCATGAAATATCTTTTTCCATCCCTTCACTTTTAGTCTGTGTTATGTCTTTAAGTTTTAAATGAGT
This sequence comes from Manis javanica, assembly GCF_040802235.1. NCBI lineage: Eukaryota > Metazoa > Chordata > Mammalia > Pholidota > Manidae > Manis > Manis javanica. The sequence continues at coordinate 159,531,044 of NC_133157.1, read as the reverse complement.
CTCTTGTAGGCAGCATATAGATGGGTCTTGCTTTTTTATCCATTCAGTGACTCTATCTCTTTTGATTAGTGTATTTAGACCATTTACACTTAGGATGACTATCGATAGGTATCTACTTATTGCCATTGCAGGCTTTGGTTGCAGGTTACCAAAGGTTCAAGGGCCACTTTTTTACTAACAGTCTAACTTAACAAGCTTTTATAAACACAATATGAAGATTCATTTTTTCCCTCTCCCTTCTTTTTCTTCCTCCTCCACTCTTTATATGTTAGGTATTGTATTATGTATTCTTTGTGTATCTCTTGACTGACTTTGTACTTAGCTGATTTAATTTTGCATTTGGTTAGTAATTAATTGGTCTACTTCCTTTATTGTGGTTTCATTTTCTATGGTGACAGTTTTTTACCTTAGGAGCACTTCCATCTCGAGAAGTCACTTTAAAATACACTGTAGGGATGGATTGTTGAAGTTAAATTCTCTCAAGTTTTGCTTATCTGGAAATTGTTTATTCCTTCCTTCAATTCTAAGTGATAATCTTTCCAGATAGAGTATTTTTGGTTCTAGGCCCTTCTGCTTTCTTGCATTAAATATATCATGCCATTCCCTTCTGGCCTGTAAGGTTTCTGCTGAGAAGTCTGATGATAGCCTGATGGGTTTTCCTTTGGAGATGATCTTTTTCTCTCTCTGCCAACTTTTAATATTCTGTCCTTGTCCTTTATCTTTGCCATTTTAATTATTATATGTCTTGGTGTTTTCTTCCTTGGGCCCCTTCTGTTGGGAGATCTGTGCACTTCCATGGCCTAAGAGACTATTTCCTTTCCCAGACTGTGGAATTTTTCAGCAATTATCTCTTTAAAGACAATTTCTATTCCTGTTTCTCTCTCTCTCTTCTTCTTCTGGTGCCCTTATAATGCAAATATTGTTCTATTTGGACTGGTCACACAGTTCTCTCAATATTCTTTCATTCCTAGAGATCTTTTTTTCTCTCTGTGCCTCAGCTTCTTTGTATTCCTCTTCTCTAATTTCTATTCCATTTACCATCTCCTCTACCTCATCTCATCTTCTTTTAAATCCTTCCATTGTATGCTTCATTTCAGCTACTCTGTTTTTCAAGGTGTCTATCTCCCTCCTGAACTTGTCCCTTTGGTCTTGACTATTTTTCTGTAGCTCCATTAACATGCTTATAACTTTAATTTTGAATTCTTTTTCAGAAAGATTGGTGATTTAAGTTTCACTGAGCCCTCTTTCTGGTGTTTGAGGGATTTGGGGATTGAACAAGGTTCTTCTGCCTTTTCATAATTCTACTGGCTAATGAGAAATATTAGGTTTGTATAGACAGCACCCTCTAGTGCTCAGAAGCTCTGCTCTTCAGAGCTTCCCAGCACCTGGAGTGATGGTAGTGGTTGCAGGCGAGCCGTGCCAGTGCCTCCTACCCTAAAGAGTGAGCTCTTTCCTTTTTCCTGGCCACAGAGCCAGCCTCTGCTGTCAGGGCCAGTGTGTTGCATGCAGGGAACAGCCTCTGTGTTAGCCCCTTAGTTGACATAGGTAGGGCTGCCCTCCTGCTGGCCTAGAACGATGGTGGGGATCACAGGCAAGTGGTCTGGTACCTACCCAGAGGAGAGAGCCCTTTCCTGCTTCCAGGCCGCAGTGCCTGCCTTCATGGTCAGGGCCAGTGAGCCACACACAGAGAGCAGCCTCTGTGTTAAGGCTGTAAGCTGCTGCAGGTAGGGCTGCCCTCTGGGTGTTCCTCTGTAGTCATGTCTAAGACTATTGGTGTCCTCAAAAGTCATGTCATATACTCAAGAACTAGTCAGAGGTTTTGATCAGAGAGAATTAATCTTTTTGTATTGTTTTTAATCTCCTCCTCCTCTTTATCTCCAGACCTAATCTTAATATTTTCTGTTCTTAGTCTTGGTCAGTGCCTCCCAAACTCTAAAACAATTCATGTGTGCTTCTATGTTGTAACTTATAAAGTTTTAGTAGAAGTTAGTATATCTTCCCTATGCCAGATGCGGAATTTCATTTATAATAATCTCTCCCCCTTCCCCAAGCTTCCATCAATTTTATTACTTGTATTTTGACCTTAGTTTATTCTGTACCTGTTTGTCACTATAGTTTTAAGTAGATGACCTAAACCCATAGCTTTTGTTCATTGAATCTTCAACAGAATGCCTGAAGGTTACTTCTGTGACTACTTCTGTGGTCTCTTCATCACTCCTCTCCAACCCCACCTTCCAACCTGTTAATCTTAACCATTACTTTTTCCAAATTTCTTCAACTTTTTATTATGCAAATGTCTAAACAATCGTATAATGAACTCCCATGTACTCATCACCCAGCTTCAATAATTATCAATGACTTGTTATTCTTGTATCACTGTATCTTCACCCATTCTTCACTCTTTTATTCAAAGATTATTTTTTCCATTACTTCTTCTTGTCATATTTTATAACATTTGCCTTCTTGGTTTTTCTCCCTGAGATGTCATATAATTTTGGCAAAAAGAAGAAAGTTTTTTTTCTGTTATCTTGGATGGACTGTTTGAAAATGAATGTACAGTTTCTGTTACCTTCTTTGAAATTACAGAATAGTTGATGGCACCCCCATGACTACCATCCTCATTTCCTAAGTCCATAGTTCTAGTCCATAATTCCCCTGAGAAGCTCCTTACCCAGAAGTGGATACAAGATCCTTATAGCTCAAAAGCAATGCACTGTGTATGACAAATGAAACATCTCAGCAAGATGAGGCAGGAGAGGAAAGGTAATGTAAATAAATAGAAGGATTTGACTTCCAGGATAAGGATTTTGAAATGCAATAAAAAAGATGCTTGATAAATTAATAATATTTGGGGGTCAATGAGATCTGGTCATTTTTTTCTGGATTTCTCCACTAGGGTTTTTGCATATTTGTTTTATCTGCAACCATAAATTCTTTTTAACTTCAATGCTACTTTATTTTGTAGAACAAATATATCCTCTGCTCCTGTTTCATAGTTAACTTTAAGTAGACTCTCCTATTTCTGTCATGCCACCACAGAGCCCGAATTGGTGTGTAACTACAAATCTCCTCACAAATGTCAAGTGTCATTGTGATATGCAAATGTGGGAGGCAGAGATCTGTTGGGAACTGAGAGCCTGGCCACCCAAGGAAGGGAATACTTGCCTGGCTCTAGGAAGGGTGGCTATGGCCCTACCCTGGACAGTTCTGACTTTACTTTTCTGCCTTTACCCCTGTCCTGCTCCTCTTTTCTATTGCTGCAGCCTTCTCACCTGCCTAGGACTTTCATGCTGTCCTTTGGCTTTTGAAAACTTGACATGACCAAATACATCCATGTTTGCAATGGTCTTTGATGGGTCACCCTGGCCAGACCACATCCTCCAGGTCTTCAGTCAAACACTCCTCTAGATGTTGCTGTGACACATTTTGTAGATATTACCAAAGCCCATAATCAATTGACATTAAGGGATGTTATCTGAAATAATCCAGGTGGGCCTGATGTAGATGCTGAAAGGCCTCAAGAGCAGAGCTGATGAAGAAATTCCACCTTTGGGCAGCAGCTTCAGCCTGTGCACAGTTTCAGCCTCCCCTTCCTGACAATCCTGTGGATATCAGACTTACCAAGCCAACCTTAACCATCATCTAAGTCAGTGTCTTGTGATAAATGTCTTATACATTGTCTCCTACTGGTTCTGCTTCTCTAGTTAGACACTGATTGACAGTGTTCCAAACTTTGCCCCAAATTGTATTTGTTCCTGGAGCAGAGGTGGGACTCGTACATGAAACTTACAGGGCAACTTCATAATCAAGAGGCAGGATCGCAATCTGTCAAAGAAGCTGTAGAAATTTGTAGGTAGCATGTGATTTATAATGTTTGAGCAGAGTTGCATTAACACCTCTCTATGGGAAATACTTTTAGGTCCATGAAGTAATCAGTTTTAAGTACAGGCTTTAGAGCCACCCAGACCAGGAACTTTAGTGAGCTTTCTAAGCTTTTCCATGCTCAGCTTTCCCATTTGTAAAATAGACATACTCCTTACCTTAGACTGTAAAGCAAATAAAACATGGTAAGTTCTACACACATGGAAATTATGTTCCATAAACTTTAGCCCCCTTTATAGGCTCATACTCACAGGGAAAAGAGACCCTTATAGGAACCCTGAATGAAGAACTCCATATTCCAGTCCTCTTCCCCAATCTTTCCCATCTGTATTCTACTCTGTATATATGCAGTCTGTATATTCACTCCTGTATAAGTCTTTGCTAATGTTTTTGATGACTGTTTGAATTCATATTATATTTTCCCCTTTGTTTGAATATGAAAATTATTTTACTTTCTGCTCTAGCAAAAACTCCCTAGGTTGTAGATGCTCATAAGCATCATTTATACCAAATAAGTGATGATTGTCATGATGGTGCAATAAATTTTTATAAAACAGAAAATAGGACTTTTCCAGTATCCTGAATCAATGGCAGTCAGAAATAGATTCTAAAACTGCTGACCCATTGTCCTGTGGTCTGCTAGCTCACAGGTCTTTCTCCTAATACCTTTATTATAATTAAATGTTCAGTTCTTCAATCTTGTATTTTCCCTCTGCTTGTAACTTTTTTGCTGATGTCCAAGGACATTAACTCTTCTCTTCCTTAGGCAATGGCCCTTGGGAAAGAACTCAAAGAGAAACTTGATAACCCTGGGAATTGCACCACAAAAAATGTAACTTAGGAGATTTTTATTGGCTAATGATAGAGAGAGTTACCCAGCAGGTTTGAAACTGAAGATGGGCCTCTAATCTCAGTGATTCATCAAATACAAAAGTTACGTTTCCAAATTCCTGGAAATATCACATTTCCTCTTGGTCTTCTGCTGCTTTCTCTTCCCTTGAGATTGTTTTTCCCTGTTTCTTAAAATGAGTTGGGTTTTCCCCTGAGGACCTTCATAAAGCTACTATATTATTTCACAATAGAAAAATTCTCTGAGCAGGAGGGTGAGAAGGGCAATACATCATCTCCCTACTCAAGTCACGTGGAATTCCTCAGTATGTGATATGAAATTCAAGAGATAGGTATACAATGGATTTGTATTTCTTATGTTCTCCTTCAGGGGAAAGGGCCTTAATCTCCAACTTAGAGCACTTTCAAAAGTGTGTTGTGATCAAGCCAGAGAGGAGCATGCAGATTCAGCCAAAGTGAATTAATCCATTGTTGAGAGGTAGTTGAACTAGAGGTGAGTCAGCAGATGAACAGTTTTGAGAAAATATTTTGATTCTGGTAGTCACGATATTGGCTATTTTGTTCAAAACAGGAAAAAACTAAAAATGAGTTCAAACTGGGTTGCTATAGGAAAGCTTTTCTTCCTTTGTTGATGTTTCTGGCATTAAATCTTCACCTCAGTGTGGCCTTGTTGGATCTGGAAGTAGCCTAAGCCCCTCTTCCCCCAGTGAAATGAAAATAGCAGCTGTAGAAGTGACTGTGGTCCCAGGGGTTAAGGGCTCCCTCCGAGTAGCCAGAGGGAGTCTGTGTTCCCTGTCCGACCTTGGTGACTTTTCCCTGCCTTCTTTCTCTCCTTTACCTAACCTACCCCCACTGAAAAGAGGACCCATGATCAAATCTCTTAAATTATACACACCATTCTGGCACAGGTTTACTATGCACATAAAAACAAATGGGACCAAACTACCAAAGTTAAGCGGGGTTTTCCTTTTCTGTTCTCTCTCCCTTCTACATAGAGCCTTCAAAGAGATGGTGGCTAGGAAACGCAACCAGAAAACAAGACATCTAGAAACTGGTGGTCAACTTTAAGTAGCCACAGATAACAAACCATTTGCTCTCAGAAGAGCATCACAAACATGTATAACATTAAATGAAACCTGAAGATGCTCCTAGACCTGACCGAACATTAATGTCTCCATGGTGCCCCATGGCCCAGAGCTTTCTACTGGCAGGTTTCTTCCTTTGGATTTGTAGGCATTATGTCTATAAATCCATGTTACATATATAAACATATACATACATTTGTTTATGTATATATATATTTACATTTTCATCATTGTACCTTTCTATATTTGCCAGATTTTCTACTATAGTAAAAAAAAAAAACCACTATAAATGTTGTATTTAATATTGCAAAATATGTTCATATCTTCATTTTAACATTCAAAAATGCATCTCATTCGTTTACTTATTGGCAGCCTAATGTGGGCTAGGTACGAAGCACAACCCTGGAGAATTTGTTCTGTTTTATTTTACAAATCAAGGCCTTAAAAGGGACAATGATTAGAACATATCAGTATTAGAAGAAGGGCAAAATTAGATCCAGAAATAATTCAGATGTCCTTAATTGGAAAATGGATATGTCACTAATGGTAAATGGAATATTATGAAGGCAAATTGAACAGTTTTAAGGCATCAAAAATAATCAACTTGATATATAATTACAAATTAGATTAAGTGAAAAAAATTGGAGAATAAAAGAATAGTCACAAAGTTACTTAAACTATAAAAATCTCCTCCTGCGCATTAAACAAGGGAAATACATTTGAAAGGATCAGCTTATCAGATGTTTGTATCTATAAATGAGACTGTATTAATCACCTTCTGAAAATAAGTAGTAAGAAGAGCCCAGGCTATGGGGTTCTGTCTTGAGTGAGCAGTCTAGGTGAGGACCCTAAAAATATGGTGGTACTGAACCCCATGTTGGAGAGCTGGCAGGAGGGGAAGCAAAGGGATACAGATCATTAGGTTGGAAGTTCATTTTAGGCTTGGCCTTGAATAGCAAGCAAATGGCAACACTGGTACCATTCCCACAGTGTTTCTATTTCTATTCACAGCACAAAATGATTTTCTCAGCAGGATATGAACAATGGTACCAAAGACCCGCCATATTTACTCTATTGAAAAATAGGCCATGCATATCAAAAGTGGACATGTGTTAGGAAATTCAAACTAAGATTAATTAGGAATGCTCTCAACAAAAGTAACAGAAACACCAGCTAAGAGTAACTTAAGCAGTAAGGACAGTGAATTAGCTTGCACAGACGGTCAGGGGTGGGGGGCAGTTCCAGGTTTGGTGCAGCAGCTCAGGATTATCAGGATATCACTCTGTCCACTCTGCCCTACCATGTTCATCATATTGGCTTTTTTGCTTTATGTTCATAAAATGGGTGATGCTGCTTCAGTGACCATGATTTTGTTCCCACATGCCAGGCAGGAAGAAAGGGTCAAGGACAAAAAGCTGTCCTCACCAAGATCTTACATTTTAGTCCCAATAGGATCTCTATTACATCTCACTGATGAAACTGAATGTCATGCTGCACCTAGACCAGCTAAGGGGCACAGATGGCCACTACCCAGTTACACCAGTGCTCATGAACCAGTCGTGACTTTTAATCCTTGAGAGTGAGGAGGGGTGGAATTCTGCTGAGATCAAGGGACTCCACTTTTTACCTAAATAAAATCTGGGGTTGTTTTATCTGGCAAGAATGATCAAGAGACAATCACAGTCTCTGGTGTCTGCCACAACATTCCCTCTCCTGTCAGACTGAAAAAAGTGGAATGGTTATACAATTGACATCTCTAAAGTCATTCAGCCCATGTATCCAAGATCAAGAGTACTGTACTCATTCCTTCTTTCCAAAGAGTTCTGGAAGCCAGAGATTATGTAATTCCTTTGAGGAGCAATTTACTGGGACTAACCAATCTTACTTATTGAGATATTCATTTATTCTCCCTTTGAATTTTTCAAAATGCATTTAAAAATTTGAACTGACAAGTGGTTAGTAGGCTTGCTTAGCAAACTACAGTATTTTTTGAGAAATGTAATTGTGAATTTTTTAAAGAGATTTATTTGAAATGTTGAATAAACATTTGCTACACTATGAATAAACTATGAATAAACGGTTGCTATGAAATAATGATAAATGACATAGCTGAAATGTGGATGTGTTTTCCTCAAAGGATTCTTTTCTATATCTCAATATAGGTAATGTTTTTATTTTCAAGAATTTTCACTCAAAAATGAATTTGAGATAAAACTTCTAACCAAACTCTTTTCAGAGACAATTTTGAGTGATCCCTAAAAGCTACTTTTAAAATTTCCTTCATTTCCATATACAGTGTTTAATTATGTGGCATAGAAATTGGAGATATTTCTTCCTAGCAATGACTCATAGTTTTTTCCATAAAGAATAGTTTTAAAATTTACTTTGAAAAATCTCCCTTGTATATGCCCAGAAATGCCCTACTTGTTTTTCTGAGAAGCATTTAACTTGGCTGGGTGGGGATAGGAGGTAATGTCTATAAAATAACACCTATAACTGAGTTTCACAGCTTTTTTGCTTTAAAATTTCAATACAAAAGACTTAGATTATCTCTCAGAGGCACAAAACTGGTATTGAGAAATATGGTAAATTAAAAAATCATATGAAACTTATGGAATTTTTATTTTTAGATTGCCTGTCTGGGAACCTTTAAGACTTTTTTAGATTTTACGTTTTAATCATGAAACAGTACAGAATTTAGGATCTGGGATTTGGGGGTTAAATATATAAGTTCAAATTTTGCTTCTACCAATTATTAATCATTTAACCTTAGAAAATGTGATGGATTTCTTTGAAACAATCTCCTCATCAGTTAAATGGGGATAAAAATTTGTTGAAGAATAATTGTTTAAAAAATCAAAATTGTGATTCTCATACAAATATAAAATGAATGCATGTCAAAGATTTTCTAAATTAATTAATGAAGAAAACAGCTGTTATGATTGTCTCCGTAGAGAATTCAAACCCACACACACATATATATACCATTACAAATGCTGAATTTGCTAATTGATGCAAAACTGATCAGTAGGCATTAATCAATTGAATCGCCATCAGACAAAGCCTATTTATATTTCTGTGAACAAGAATCATTTGTGTCAGTTTTCTACAACTTAGAGCTATAAAATAATTCAGACAATGAAAGATACAGATATCCCAGATGGATGTGCCAGACTGAATGTGCTAGGACCCTGAAGTTCTCTATGGGATCCATTGTTGCAAGGAAGAATGAATGTAATTGAAAATTTAAAGTCAATTTTAGGCACTAATCAGGTACCTGAGTCTGAAACCAAGTAATTTTCTGATTTGTAAAAGCTTGACTTTTAAGAATAATAGTTTTTCCTGAATCACAAACATATCCTTTAAATATTAAGATACTCTAACCCCAAGGAGAGCATATCAGATATGATACCATTTCTAACTCTCTGCAAGGCTGAGGGGAAGAGGCCAAAGATAGAAGGAGAGGAAACCCAGATTTTGACCAAGTGTGTTCCTTAGCACCTGCACTCTGGGTTTTTACCTTCGGAAGGGCAAGAGAAGCTCCAAGATGGTATTCTAGATTAGGATGCTTAAGAGCAGGAGACACCTTGGCCCTGCTTCCCACCTGGAATTCTAGGAGGAGGCAGCCTCACACTATTTCTTATTTTTATATGGGGTGGTTGTGATCAAGAAAATGAAATACTTAGGGTGAGAGAAAGCCCAATCCACCAACCTCCATCTCCTGTGTCCTAGACCTGGCTTGGGGGAGCCCCCACACATGTATGTCCCCAGGCACACAGTTGGGGTGTGCTCCATGCTGGGTGAGAAGAGAGTGCAGAGCAAGTGGTCTCCCAGCCACAGCCTTGGGCTCAGCAGGTGATGCTGGTCCCATCCATGTGCAGATGAGCCCAGGTACAGCAGCTGCAGGTGCTGCAGGACAGAGGCCAAAACCATAGACCATGCATGAGAACATCTCAGCAGAGAGGAAAAGAGGCAACACCCAGACATCTGGACAACCTCCCCTAGACCCGGACAGCCCCCTGAGGTTGTGAGAGGAAAATCCTTGAGAATGTTCAATATAAAGTTCGACCTTTCTAATGACTGAGTCTGTACCCTGAATTTATTATTTACCCTGAAGTGTCTGTACTCCACAGCAACTGACTTGAGCTGCACTGGACAGCTTTGGTTGTTCTTGCTGTAAAATTAGCACAGTGGTGGTACACATGAGAATACATGTTGTTGATGTTTTACATAAATACTAGAGAATAAGAATGCAGCAGCCCAGTTTGAAAAAGACATATGCACCCCTATGTTTATCACAGCACTATTTACAATAGCCAAGAAATGGAAGCAACCTAAGTGTCCATCAGTAGATGAATGGATAAAGAAGATGTGGTACATATACACAATGGAATATTATTCAGCCATAAGAAAAAAACAAATCCTACCATTTGCAAAAACATGGATGGAGCTAGAGGGTATTATGCTCAGTGAAATTAGCCAGGTGGAGAAAGACAAATACCAAATGATTTCACTCATATGTGGAGTATAAGAACAAAGAAAAAACTGAAGGAACAAAACAGCAGCAGAATCACAGAACCCAAGAATGGACTAACAGTTACCAAAGGGGAAGGGACTGGGGAGGATGGGTGGGAAGGGAGGGATAAGGGGTGGGGGAAGAAGGAGGCATTATGATTAGCATGTATAATGTGGGGGGCACACAGGGAGGGCTGTGCAACACAGAGAAGACAAGGAGTGACTCTACAGCATCTTACTACGCTGATGGACAGTGACTGTAATGGGGCTTGTGGCGGGGACTTGGTGATGGGGGGAGTCTAGTAAACATTATGTTCCTCATGTAATTGTAGGTTAATGATACCAAAATAAAAAAATACTAGAGAATACCCTTATTTACCTCCACAACACCTTATTAGCATTTTGCAAGCACCTCTACTGAAAGCATTCTTACCTCCCTTTCATATATTAGTTATTTATATATGTATTTCTTCCTTACTAAGATTCTAGTGAGGTCCACTAGCTTCTGGAAAAGCCTATATTTTATGCATCTTCTTGTAGCTCCTAGCCTGCACATAGTAGGTGCTCAATAAATGTTTATTGAACTGAGTTTTTTTCCCTGAAGTTTCAGTATGTCTTTTTCTAAAGATAAATGTATTCCCTACTGTGCAACAATTTTAAAGCCAAAAGGGTATTAATGATCTTTAATTTTATTCCTAATATGTATTTTCTAATAATAAAATCATTAATATTTATATATATATATACACACACACACGTGTGTGTGTATGCATATGCACACAGAGTGACAATATAACATAGCTCATAAGTGGCTTGATAGTTTCTATTTTGGCTAGTGTGCCTTCACCACATAGGCCATGACCATTGTCTTGTGTTCTGGGGTATTTGAACAGTAATGAGCTATCATTTGACCATCCGTGCCCCTCTTTACATGCAACTGACCAAGTTCAAGTTGTTGCCAGCCACCACATCTTAAGATTCCATTGACCTTTCAAAACAGTTTTGTCATGCATGCTGGATCATTTTTTTCCCCCTGACATGTTAAAATGAACTCAGAACTCATCATTGCATAAAGTCACTGAATTGTTCTTTACAATAGATGTTACCTCTTATTTGAGAATCTTGTTTTTACCTGCCTGAAATTGCAGTGTCTGGCATATAGAGGTACAAGCTGCATGAATACAGGATGACAAATGCACAGATCTCAACACTGCAGAATGGCTGCTTGGCCCACGCTCCCATCTGACCCAAAGAACAAGTCTCTTAGGAAGAGAACCTGCTGGCAAAGAACACCAAGAAGGTTGGTGGAATGGGGGCAGAAACCTACTGTTGCTGTGAGATTGCAGAGCACGGCCTCTCATGCTAGCCCTCTCTCCTCTGACATTTTCCCATTCTTGATGACCTTTGCCTCACTACTGATTCTGCATGCTGACTCAGGGCTGAGGCTCCATTTGCTGACACTGTCCTTCCTCTTTTAAAGAGCTCTCCATGATATTCGACTGCACCATGGTAACGGTATCCTGCTCTGTTTGACTTGTCTTCTTCTTGCTGGAGGTGGCCTCAGACTACGGCGGTGAGTACTATTCTGGTTTTCCTTTAACTGACTCTCTCTCTGGATACAAATGAAACATCTGAAAGAACTCACTCTGTTAAATTAGTCTGCTAATTGCCTGCTTTAAGACCTAGCCAAGAGAAGATTTCATGACCCATTGTGTCACTTCTGTCTTTCAACCAAATCCTAATGCTACAGTTGAGCATTCAATAATGTGCTCAAGTGTGCCTTAATGAATAGCCTGACAGTGTCAAGTTTTGTGAACTATTGTCAGCACTGTTAATGGATATTTTTTTAATGCTGGATGTCTAAAATATGGACTTTTATGACTACTGAAAAATTTTGAGACCTTGTAATCCAAAATATAGGATCTTCATAAAATCTTACTGATTTTTAAACTACAATCACTTGAACTTAGAATACACAGTAATGTTTAAACAGCATTCAAAACAGAGTTGTTAAAATTTAAGACCACATTATCCAACTTTGCATAACATATTCCCATTTTAGACTCTGTTACAAAAGGTGGCTACCATGTATGGGGAGGTTAGCTGGCCCCTTGGCTTATAGAATTTAAGTACAGGCCAGCTGTGAGAAGTTCTTGCTTACAACCAGGAAGATGCAGTTGGTTTGTATCATACCTATAATCTCTATTATTGCAGTTTAAATGTTTAAAACAGCACCTGGACTTTGTAAAAAGTCTATGTTGTAGATGGATTCAAAATTGTTTAGCAGTACTATGGTATAATGGCTTTTGTCATTTTCTAAGAAATTTTCCTTTTGATATTAAATTACTGTTTGATGCTTCGCAAAGTTGGTTTGTGGGTAGGGGTCTAGTCTGTGAAAAATCTGTTTTTATTTTTGAGTGATAGCAACATGAAAGAAACATATTTTTACCTCCTTTGCCTTTTTTCTTTCAAATTACTCAAAAACATCTAAACTTTATAATGTCAGAAATCCCTGTAGGTAGAGCTCAAGAGAAAAGCAAATTGAGAAAAGTTCTCCAAAAACTAATGAAGTAGTTTGAAAATGCCAGACTACTTGTATGAAATAGAAGATTGTGTTAGCTAAAACAATAAAGATTTTGGCCCAAATTATTACAGCAAATCAAAAAGTGTGCCAATGGTTACTCCCTAGATACAAATGCAAAAACAATCAGACAATTTAGATAACTGGTCAGTTTGGACTTTAAAAAAATTAAACACAACATTTGTGTAGAGAAAAACTCTGGGACAACCAGTAATTTATCTAGGTAATGTATATTACACTGACCTCCAATTCTTCCCTTCCAAATATGTACTTGAGAGGTTTTAGTAAAAGAGTTAAGAGAACACAAAGAACTGTGCCATGGGACTCATTTGATGCAATTATTTTCTTTGACATAATTTACTCCAATTTTGTCAAATTCGTATCAAGTAGACTTTTAAATAAATAAAATAAGAAATAGTTCTGGCCAGTTAATTTTCTAAAAGGTTTTTTGTTTTTTGCCTTTGTTCGTAGCCCTGTATACAACAGAATAGTCTTTATTTCTTGTTTAGGGTCATTCAGGGTCTCACGGTCATAATTCTGGACTCGAGTTTTCTTTCAAAACACTGTAGGTGTATTTAAAATGTAGGTGATTGGACTGAACATAAGACTATCACCATGGAACACACTGGAACTTGTTTGGGTTTGTTGCTGTTTTTACATATTCTATGGTACAATTTGTTCCCATCTTGTTCCCTTTCTATTCTTTAAAGCTGAATTATATAACTGTATGAGCCTCTCAAAAAAATATGTATCTACCTTTATACATCAATTTTATAGGTGGTATAATTAGTTTGCCAATAGTTTATATAGTTTATTCAACCTATTGAGGCAGGCTATTAAAACTTCAAGGTGAAATGCACAAAATTTAGGAAACACCTAAATCAGACTTCTGTTGCAAATGTTTGCACATCTGCAGTAGGCACATCAAGAATATGTTCTTCTCACAGGTAACTTTTTATTTATTTATTTTTGCGAAATTACTGATTCTAAAAGAGTTGAGGGCAAACTGGATAGCAAAATAATGATTAGAAATCAAACTGATAAGATCTGCTGTTCTGATTAGAGATCAAACTGTTATTCCATTTGCAAAACTACTGACTGGGACAGATGACAGCCAGCCTATCAAATTGGCAGACAATCCAAACTGAGGTTGGATTTCCCTGTGTTCCTGTACCCCTTTCTTCATTCATCTTTGAAGCATTGAGAGCCTGCCGAATGCCAGACAAGGGCTGGTACTGGGAATACGAGGTTAAATAAGACATCATTCCTAACTCCAGAATTTAAAGTGGTGGTGCGGGAAGAGAGTGCAAATGGGTAAATCACTACTGAATATGGTAGCTCTGGAGTTAGGGACACTGACTTGGTGAGCATGCGTGCGCGCGCACGCACACACACACACACACACACACACACACACACACGCACGCACACACAATCAGCCTGGCCTACTTATCAATCTAAGCTTTTTGTACACACTAGCCATAGTGTTCCTCAAAATCTGATCACATCATCACCACCACTCACCCCTGATTAAAATCCTTTGGTGGTTTTACACTCTGAGGAGGAAAACAAAGCTCCTTAATGTGGTGGCCTACAAAAGCCTGCATTACCCTGCTCTGGTGGCCCCACATCCCCCTCTGGTTCCAGCCATGCAGGCTTATGATTTTTCTGAACAGTTTTATTGAGACATAATTTACATATGATGAAAGTCACTCTCCACCAGTACAATTAAAAACATTCTAGAATATTTACCGTTACACAACCATCACCACAACCTAAGTTTAGAACATATCTATCTCTCTAAAAGGAAACCTTATATTCATTTACAGTCCTTCCTCAGTCCCAAACTCCAGTTGTAGGCAACCACTAACCTATTTTCTATCTGTATAGATTCGCATTTTGTGAACATTTCACATCAACATAATCATATAATATGTGTCCTTTCATGCCTGGCTTCTTTCACTGGGCATTATATTTTTGAGGTTCATTCAAGTGTAAGTATATGTCAGTACTTGGTTTCTTTTTATTGTAAAATAGTATTCTGTTGTATGGATAGACCATGTTTTGTTTACTCATTCCTCAGTTGATAGACATTTGGTTGTTTCTATTTTGAGGATATAATGAATAATGCTACTATGAATGCTCATGTATGAATTTTTTTGTGGACATGTATTTTCACTGCTCCTGGGTAGACACCTAGGAGTGGAATTGTTAGATCATATGATAAATCTATGTTTAACATTTTATGACATCTGTTTTCCAAAGTGGCTCTATAATTCTCAGAATTTCATATATTCCCACAAGCAAGGTATAAAGTTTCTGGTTTTTCCATATCCTTGACAATACTTGTTATTGTCTGCCATCCTTGTGGGTATAAAGTGGTACCTCATCGTGGTTTTAACTTGCATTTCCCTAATAACTAGTGAAGTTTAACATCTTTCAATGTGTTTATTGGACATTTGTATATCTTTGGAGAAATAATATGTTCAAATTGTCTGCCCAATTTTAATTGGGCTGTTTTTTCATTAATGAGTTACAAGAGTTCTTTATATATTCTGGATACAAGTCACTTACCAGATAGATGATTTACAAATGTTTTCTCCCATTCTATAGATTGTCTTTTTACTTTCTTGATGGTAGTTTCTGAAGTGTAAAAGTTTTTAATTTTTATTAAGTCCACTTTACCTATTTTTTTCTTCTATTCAGTGTGCTTTTGATGTTATAGCTAAGAAATCATTGCCTAATTCAACTCTGGCTTATTTTGCTCTGCTCCTTGCTTAACCCCTCCCACCCAACTTTTATACCTGCTATTCTGTCAGCCCAGAACATTCTTTTTTCCCATCCCCCTCAACTATTAAATTGAACCCATCCTTCAACTCACAGCACAAACTAACTCTTCAGAAAAGTCTTCCCAGAATGACCTCTTCAGCAGGTCAAATCCTATCATCATACTCAGGACAATGGGAAACTCTTCCATAGCATTGACACAGGTAACAGGTTTTCATTTGTTTGGATGATAATTTTATGGATATTTGTCTCTCCCACTATAAGCTGCTCAAAAATTTGCTTGATTTATTTTTGCTTCCCATTATATCCCCAACACCTAACATTCTTCTTGGCACATAGGAGATAGTCAATAAATATCTGCTGAGTAAATGAATAAATAATAAATGAATGCCTTAGAATGATTCCACTGATAAGGTGTCAATTGAACTGGATCCTGAAGGATGGGGTGAGAGTTTCAAAGGCAAGAAAGTCAGGATGAGGCAGAAAGAATAAGCACCCTGGCATGACGATGAGCTCACTAAGACAAAACACACGTGCACAGGTGTGTGGTCTGTGCGGCTGAGCAGCGAATGGCAGAAGGTAGCCAATGGGATGAGATAATTAGACGCATGTCGGAGAGTAACTGGCAGCAGTCTGGGAAGCTTGTGTGGACAGAGAGATCTGTGAGATGTTACGCAGGATTCTAGTACTTCTTCCTTCTCTCCCTTGTTGCAGCCATTGTGGGGTACACGAGCGGAATGGGTTGTACCACCAAGGAGTTATGTTTTGTAAAAGCAGTGCCAGAGAGAAGAATCCAAGAGGAGGCATCCTTAATGATGGAAGGTCAAACATCATTTTTCCTGTTGGGGGGAGGTATTTTGGTTAGCCAGGCCCTCCATATCATTCAGTTACCACCTGTAGGGAACAGGATGCATACCTAGATAGGAACAAGAACACTCATGTGATTCTAGACTTGCAACTTGTTCCATGTTCAACTAAGTGAACAGTGCAATTTTAAATGGCTAATTCAGACACATTTGAACTCGGGAACCAGATTCCTTCAGCCCATCTAATGAGCAACTATAGTAATAATGAGAATTTTTATTAATTAATTATTGAGCTCTGATCAGAGAACTCTGCATAAACTGAATTTATCTTCCAAAAAAGACTGTCAAATGGCAGTCTGTAGAAAAATTTGGGGAATCACCTATTTCCACTGTCCTTTTTCTATGTTAAAAATTTGTTAAGTTTATAGCTTCAGTAAAAAGAAAATGATTGTGTTTGCAAAATTTTTAATCCTTTCCGTTTACACTCTGGCAAAAATGTTTTAGGTTTACCTTCTTATATTGAATCTTTGGCTCATTGAAATGATATGTTTATATTTTTTATTACTTCTGTTGGCATTTGAACGATTGGCTTTTTAAGGTGCTTCACATAAAATAAACTCACACTGTTAAGTTTGGAACCCAGCAAAGCTGTAAAACCAGTTGTTCACAATGAAACAGGGAGAGATTTGAAACTCACAAATGCAAGCTAAGCTTAGATGGAACCAGAAATGTTGCAGAAATGTCTGTGTTCAAGAATTTAAGTCCCTGTGTGTTGATTTTCCTTCTTGCACTTAGTGATAGAAAATCCCTACAAAGTCAGGTCATATGCAGAAATGAATGCTTCCTAAAATTAAAGGTTTCCATCTAGTCTCTAAATATCCTTTCTAGTTATTGTTCCTATTGCCTATCTTCCTCCACACTTTATGAGGCTATTGTTCCCTAAAAAAATTAACACCAAAATCAACCCTTTCTCAGATTTGATGGCCATATGGGTGGCATGGAATGGAGACCTGGCTAATAATATCTATAATGAAGTTTATTTCTGTGTTTTCTTTTGGTTTGTATTGATCTTGATCTGAGTTATTCAGTTTTTGTTTAAGATAAATTTCTGCAGATCTTTGCAAGTTTGCATTAAAAAAAATAATGTGCTCTAGGCATTTTTCCAAGCTCAACAGTTCATAAATTGTAAACTAGCATAGCCTTAATGTACGGCAAAAATAAATCTTTGTTGATGTCTTGGTCATGATTTAAATCTACTATCTTTTATTTTTAACACTGTTGAAAAACGATTTCCTTTATTTGCTGTTATTCCAGTTTATTTCATACATGTGAAACTTAAAGGCAAGACATGCATTTTCCATTCTGGCCACTTGAGGGAATCAGACTTTAAAAATGACTGATAATTTAGATCTTTATTTCAAAAGATAGGAGAATAAATATTTATTTGTTGACAAAATAATTCTAATGTCTTCTGGACATCAAGAAGATCACAGAGTTTAAGTTTTGAGAGAAATTACTCTCTATATGCTCTGTATCCAGGTGGAAAAGAGGAATTACTGATGAATGGGAGTCCTGGGAGGTACTAAGTGAGGGCCCTGTGTACAATTTATGATCAGCACTCCTGGACTTCAAAATGATTAATACTGCCAATTCTCATTGGAATAAGAGCTGTTTTAGCCCAGGAGAGGACTGTATATTACTGTTTATAGAAGCAGATAACATCAAAGTAACCCACGGCTTGTGTTAAGCAAATACAAAATTCTGGGTCAACGCAAATTAATCCTAAAGGAGTAAAGGAAAGTTCCTAATGACTGTAAGATCTATACATTATCACTTTTCATTCAAGTGGTGGAAAATGGTGAAACTATTGATGAGATTTGCAACTGGCCTCTTTTATTGCATTGTGCTAACAGCTGCATAATAACATATTCTCCAATAAAGTACCTTATTATCTATACATCTGTGGTTTGTTAATGAAGTATAGAAGTCTATGCAATTTTAAAATTGCATTCAGGAGCTTCTGAACCATTTTAATATTATGTTTCACAACAAAAATGCAGCAAATCACATTATAGTTTATATATTCTTACACTTTAAGTGGCTGTGTGGATGGATGAATTAAAGACTGTTCTCTTATCTACATTATACAAAACAGATGTTATTTCAAGGGCATATAATAAAGAGATTTTTTTTCCCCATATGATGTTACTCAGTGAATAATGATATATTCCTTTGGCTTTAGAAAGATGGGAAATTTGTAAACAAAAGAAAAATAAATGTAGACATTAACTTTAATATTTCAATGTTTTATCTACATATTTTAAAAAGCATCTTGGGGAATTAGAGTACAATTTAAAGCAACTGTGGATAAAATTCCTCAGAAAACATTTTTGTATTTCCCTTTCCATACAGTTGGCTTTTGCTTTCATACATTTTTACCCAGAAATTTTTAATTATTTTATTGCCCCATTTGGGTTATGTCATGTATCCATCTTACTAATTTTTTCCAAATGAATTACAGAATGCCAGCCCTCTTCAGATAAGTATAGTAAATGAATTTGAATTTATTAAAATCAACTTCACATCCTCTGCCTGACATAAAGTAAATAAAGTAACATTTCCTTTTTTCCCCTACTGTTTCAAGTCTCACCAATTTCAAAAAGGTAGGAGTTTAATTGACTTGAATTTCATATCCTTTTCCTCCTGCAGATTTTGCTAAAAGTTGAAATAGGTAATTGGCAGCCTGCATAATTTGCTAATTACTTAATCCAATATCTAATAGATTAAGTTAATTTCCTTTGGAAAACACTCATCAGGAAAAATCAGTCAATGAAATTACTCTGTACTAAAATATATTATTTAAATATTTAAAGGTTATTTACCTAAATCAGTGTCTTGGACTCAGATTCCTAAGATTAGTATTTGACCAAGGGTTTTAATATACAATTTAGGGCAAAAAGATTCTCCTAGTCTACATAATACCAAGAGAAATTGTATTATCCCAGTGGAGGCTTCATATGACATTTTTGTTATTCAGTGTATACTGATTCATGTATATTTCTCACAAGTCATGTAAAATTAGGACTCACATTGCTCTGTCTAATCATGAAAGAATCCAGCCTTAACCACCCTGGGTTTGAGCATTCAACAGGTAGTCTCTAAACCACTGACTGCTCACATGTAGCATGCTGCATACCATACAGAATCAAGAAGGTATGCCATTTCTGATGTGATTTTCTTAGAAAGTTAAGTCATAATGTCAAAGATTTTATCACATTAAATTGTTTACATCCTTCCTCTTTAGGCCACACTTTTAGTATCAGGATCCAAATCCTTGTAGATGCTTTTAACAATTAGCAAAGAACTGGTCAGGCAACCAATCTAACTCAACCGAAGACATCTTCTTGACAAGATGCTATTACACTAATATGCCCTTTGTCTATATACCATGTTATAGTTGTCAGGGCTAATGCACTTTTACTTTTATGTTTTTGGATTTTTGAAACGGCAAGAACCAATCAGGGAAGATAGAATCCCATGTAACATATGAGAAACCTGAGTCCTAAAGTTCTGGTGTCAAGCCTAAGACACTGAGTCCCAGGCCAAACAGCAAGTTACTGTGTTTTAGGTGCCACATGCAGGTATTATGGTACCTAGTCAGGGATTCTTTTTAGAAGCCAGTTGTCCAAATGGGCTGCACAGTTTTAGTGAAGCTATTTTCACAAGCTCCATTTGGGTAACAGATTATTTTAACATATCTACAAACATCATTTGCATTAGGTAAGTGACATAACCATTGGGATTCTGAGCTGACTATGATCACTGTGGAGAGAAACCCATGTAAAGATGCTGCCACAGAAATAGTAATTAGTGTATTGGGTAACAAGGATGACTTTTTTTGGGGGGAAGGGGTATTGTTTTACTGCTCTTTTATATGCAGGGAAGAAAAGAATTCATTCCAAATACGATTTTTTAAAAAAGTAAAACTGCAAATCTTGTATTTACATACCTGTTTTATAAATCTTGTATATATTTACTTACTGCAAAAATTTCTAAACTATCTTTAAGTAATAGCACTTTTCAACTGTGACATGATAATTATTTCAACTTTTCTCAAGTGCTTCTCCCATTATCCACACCCCAAAAATGAATACCTTATATTTTTCCATCACTTACAATGGGCAATGAAAACACTGCTCCTGGACTGGAGTAGTGAAGGATGTTGGCATGCTGTTTATTAAAATGGAGTTTATTCCACCTCTGGTTAGAATTTACAACTATCACTTTTCTTGGTTCAAATCAGTCATTTTAATAGTACTAGCCACTTGGGCTACCCTAGCTGTTGAGAGTTTATAGCGACTGTAAATCTATTAAGCCACAATTTGCACATAATAAAATGAAACAGCAAGTAGTTAAATGAAAGGCTCAATTCTGAGCTGGCGAATATTTTCCAGGAAAAGTCATTGAAACTACTTCAGCTACTGCTCTCTGCCTTTGAGAAATTCAATCAGGCTGATTGAGGAAACCTGGAGAGAGTTGACTGTTCCTTCCTCCAGTTCATAATTGCCCTGTAGACCATTTAATCATCTGTAGATGAAACAAAGCTGGTGCTGTAGAGGGCCGGAAGCAAAGGCATGTGCTTATCAATTGCTTCCTACCCACCCTGCGGAGCCAGCACCCATGTTTGAGCAGTCCTGCCGGCAGGCGGGGGGCTGCAGGCAGTGTGTGTCTCTGGGTTGTCAGTACGGTGGCCTTCCTGAATGCCTTTATTCAATTACAGTGAAGCATACACCAGCCAACTTCCTAAGAGCTGAGCTCAAGGCAGAGAATGAAGTCTTTCTCCTTACTGGAGAATGCAGATAGACACAGATACAACAGCAAGGCAAGAACTTGCTGGGTAGTGATTTGACAAGAAGAAAACAAAATGATTGTTCTCCTCTGAATGACTGTGTGCAAATAAATTTCAATATAAATATGATGAATCACTATGCTACAAATATTATCTGTAATAGAACCAGACAAGCAGGTGCTCATGTGTGCCTATTTTGGCATATCATCAAGAAAGCTGGTTTTTTTGTTGTTAGCAGTGGGTTCCATTGCCCCGTGTTGGTGGGTGACCCTGGCCTAGCACACAAAAGGTCTGGTCAGAAACCATATGCCCAGTTTTATTAAGTAAGAAAAGAAGACAGGATGGCAAGTGGAGACACTGAGAACCAGAAAACCTGATATGTCATACTAATTGACTTGGAATATTAGCCTTTTTTAGAGCCATGAAATGCATTTTCTCCTGAAAATAGACAATGTGCCCTGCAGCTGAGGCCCCATAGGTAACTCTGTAAAGTTGTCATAAACCAGTATTCCTAATTTTAAGAATTAATTTGAGTGAACATTATGTTTACAAAGAAGTCCATAAAAATTAGTTCCATTGTTTGGAGCTGTCCATTTGATTATTACAGAACAATCATTTGCATTTTTGTTTTTTAAGGGTTACTTGTCAGTGGGAAAATTTTAAGGAATTTTAATTCTAAAAATACCCACTCCTGGTTAATACTTGTGCCAATTAAGTTCTATTCATCACCAGTTTTCTGTTACCTGGTCCTTCAGGTAGAACAGAGTCTGATAGCCCTGCCCTTTCCCAGGCTTCTGTGCAGGGACCTTTGCTGCCTACAAACAGTGGGGACACCTGTTTTCTGAGCAGGGAAGGCCGGCATCTGAAATCTTAGGAATGGGGCTGCTATTGAAAAAGGGGTGCTTGATAAGGCAGCCACTGTGATAGGCAGCGGAAACTTGATAATGAAAAGAGATGCTTAATAGATTAATCTGGTGCGATTTGCCAAAACACAGGGTTTTCTGGAAGATTATCCACACTCGCAATAGGAAGCTCTTTGTTTAGTGAAAAGTCCCCACTTACCATTGTATTCTTTATCTCAATAAGTAACATAATGGTTTACTTGTTTACATGCATGGTAGATATATTCAGAGCTGGGCTGTGGGTCTGTGAACTCCCTTTCATTTGAAATATTTCCAGCATACGGGTTATTAGCTAAGGGGGAACAAGCAGTTGGACACATATAAAATTTAAATCTGCCTTGCTTAGATTGGCAGAAACGACTGTTATTTCATCCTCTGGGAAAAGGTTTTATTTCCTGCTCAAATACTTTCAGAGCAAAACTGCAAGCTCATTTGTAGCCATCATGTATGAAAGAGTATGTATATTTAGAGCTAAGTGGCTTGTCTACAGAAATGGACTTCATGCTGTCAACCAGGTATTTTCCACGAATTTTAATTATTTCATTAGTTTGTCTTACTCTTTCTGTTTGACTTACCATAAAGTGGGACTTAGGCCTTTACGTTATTTACATTGAATGTGTGGCTCAAATCGAGCCCTTGATGCATCTTGAGCAGGATTGCTTTGGTTTCTGGAATTGATTTTTACATCTCACACATCCGGCAGGACAGGACTACCAAAGCACAGGGCTCCTACTCTGAAAATAAACAAGACTATCCCCACGGTTGAACAGAACTTAACTGAAGCTGCTCTCCCCACTCATTTTTTTTTTTCTCTTTGCAAGTGATCCTCTCTATTGACAAAACCCTTTTTTTGTTCTCATACAAAATAAAGTTTTCCAGAAGAAATATATGTATCATTTTGTACAGATACGGGAGTTTATATGCCGTGCTTCCAGTGTCTCACTGCTGAGGTTCAGGAGATTGTATCTCTGACCTTGGGTTAAGAATAGCTCACATTTACTAGCTGATTATATAACATGCTGGCCATTGTGCAGGGACCTTCTAAGGTATTTCCTCCAGGTAATCGTCACAATGATGTGACTGTCACAACTAGTCTCTTCCTTACAGGTGGGAAAATGAATATGAGAACGTAATTGCCTAGGGTTGCACACAAGCAGTAACAAAATTAAGGCTTGGATCTATGTGCTTTACAATCCTGAGAGAGTATTTCTGAGTCTGCCATTTGTTACATGACCTGACTTTTCTCGGTATTTAGCATTTGAGGAAACTGAGAGTGAGGGAGGGGATGGTTATTTTTATGGAAGTAGGTAAGAAAGGAACATTTCCCAATAGGAAAGTTTGCGGAGCACACAGAACACACTACACACCACTCTTCTCCCCTGCCCTTTTAGCTGCTGTCAGGGACATTAGGCCATTGAATGACCTTTGCCATGGAGTGTCATTGCATCATGTGTGCATGCAAGAGAGACATAAGTGTGTAGAAAAGTGTAAAGGAAAAGTGGGGGTGGGAATCTGATAAACCTATCAAAAATGAATGGATCTCAAAAGAATTGTCTGTCTAGACCAACTGATGGCTACAGACAGACATTGCTGGTTCTTACAGCCGAAAACAGATCCAATGCTGGGGAGAAGTACCACCCACTGACACATGGCATCATATGAAAAATGGTACTGTGCCTTCTTCAGACAGGTTTTAGAAGGCAAAAGCCCTGGAAATCTAGTCTTTACATTTATAGTTTTTGTTTCATATTTTACAGTTGGTCGAGGCACATATGGTTTTTCTTTCTTTTCCAGTCCTTTAGTTAACCCAAATTGAGGCTATTCTTGTCAAAAATGAGGTTTTCACTGGGGGGATAAATTTGTATCACATATTTAATAATTACAGTCAAGTAGGCTAACTTGAACCTGTAATTTCAAGCTTTTCAAATGTTTTCTAAGATGTTTCCTGATTAAAATATTTGCTTCACAGTAGGGTCATTACATATTCTCATTTATTCAGCATTTATTTTCATTAGAGAGAGATGTATAAAAAATATATACATAAAGGTTCTTCTAATTTGAGGCATTTTCACCAACCCAAGACCAATAACTGTCAATCAGTCTGATATCTTGTGTGGAGAAGTACATATTTTCAATTGGTTTATTTATTTAAGGAATATGCCTCCTCCCAGTTGTGTTTCTGAATGGAGATGTAGGGCTGCGTGACCAGACCTGAAAACCATGGTATTTCCTTTTCATAGATGTTAAAACACCGTGAATAAGCAGGATTCCTCACCATCAAGCACCTTCATGGTTAATTAAATCTCTGCACAGAGACACATGGAAGACCCTTGTCTCTGCGGTGTAGTAATGGAGTCCCAGGGATAAACATAGGAACAAAATTACTTGTTGGGCTTGGAATGTTTTCACTAGAAGCTGACTACTTCAAATAACTTACTTCTCCTTGACTATAATTATTTACTTTGACTAGAATGATTTTAGTTTCAGAAATAGAAATCTTCATTTATCCTCCAAAATACCTTAGCAGTGAGAAGTCCCATATGAAAAGAAATTAACATGAGCAGTTACATTAAATTCTGGCTGGACATTTATAGAAAGCTTTGAATCACATTAAAGTCCATTTTATAAACCTTTTCTATCCAGTTCTGATATTAAATACAAGCCACTGTCTTTGTGCCATATGGATTTGGATAATTCTGTCTCATTCAATGTCTTATTTTGATTATTATGTTTATTTATTATTTTAATTATCATCATTTTAAACTTTTGTCCATTTTTGCATAAATAAGTACATTTTTTCCTCTGTACTAATAAATTTTCAGTTCTCAACATAAGGGTCAAAAGCTGATCCTACCACGCAAACATTTTCCATAGCTTTCCCTGTGGCAATACACATATTTTTACATACTAAATATTTCTCAAATCTCTCCCCTTGTATATGTCTCTTCCACTATCACCTTCACCCAATCCACCATCATTCTTCTCACCATCAGAAATTAGACACAGTAGCCTAATTTCTTGCATCAACTCTGGGCTCCTCCAATCCGTTTTCTACTTTGCAATCAGAGCAAGTGCTCTAAAAGTGGAAATCTGATCATGCCACTTTCTTCAAAACCCTTGAAGGCTTCCCATTGCTTCCAGAATCAAGCCAAACCCCAGTAATATGGTAGAATGTTTTGGTCCCTTCTTATGTACCCTCCTGCTCCTTCCCTGCACTCCAGGGACACCAGCCTTCTTTCAGCTCCTCGAAATGACTACCTTATATCCTGCTGCAGAGATTCTGCACACATTTTTCTATCAGCCTGGAATGTTCACTCTTCTTCTCACTTTCCTCAAGGAAGCTGCCCTTCACCTCCCTGACTTAGGCAAATCTTCTTACACTCTCTCATGAGCCTGGGAACTCTCTTCTGTAGTAACTGTTGCAGTAACATCTTTATGTAAATTAATTTCTGTATCTCTTTCCTACTGGAGATAAACCTCAAGACACTATCACAAGGATGTGTGTTCCCTGTTGTATTCATATAGTGGCATTCAATAAATACTTGTTGAATGGTGAATTAACAGATTAGAAAGTGGAAAGCTAGATTTTGCTAATGTGTTTGAGGTAAGTCCCAAGAGTGCTAAATAACCTAAGCAGATTATTCTTCCCAGTACCAAGAATGAAAGATTTCTTTCTTCTCACAGGGAGTGCTGTCTGAGGCATAGTCAAGTTAGTGAAGCAGAATAGAGTGAGGCGTGCCCAGGGATCCCCAGTGACATCTGGGTCAGGCGTCCTTCTTGGTATGCATCCTATTGCTCCCAGCCCACACACCCCGTACACCTTCCAAATATGTAAACATTGGCACCATGCTAACAGGTGAGCATAGGAAATTCCTCATGAAATTGTGCTATGCTGTCTTTTATTCATTCAGCAAATTGTTCTGTGCACACTGCATGCCGTGTGATAAAGTGGATGCCCAGGAATTGTAAACTTGTGCAGAAAAAAAATTGATTTCATTCATAGTTTCGGAGAAGGCAAGGGAGAAATAACAACTCATCACCACTGCTACTATCAGCTGGGATGGGGAGACCTTGATACCACAGGAGAACAGGAGCTCCTTCACCCCAGTGCAGCTGAGAGACATGATAAAGTCCAATCTAGCGGACTTATCCCCAGCCATCCCAACCGATGCCATGCTGTAGTGCCAACTCATCAAAGCTTGTGGCAGACTTCTATCCAACAATCCCATGGTGTTCCAGGCCCTGTGATAGACCATGAGAATTATCGAAAGCAGTAAGGTCAGAGTTCCTGCCTTCAAGATCCTTTCTATCAACTGAGGAGATCTGCAATGCTGAGAGATGAAAGGCAGTTTTTGCACCAAGGACTAGAGCATTGCAGGAATTCTTCTCAGAGCAAATTATACTTGATCCAAACTGTAAAGAAAAAGTGGAGTTCACCAGGCAAAGTCAGGAAGGATGAACATCTCAGGCGGAGGAAAGACCTTGAGCCAGAGCAGGACAGTGTGAGAGTGCAAGGCAAAGCCACAGAATGGGGGCTAAGCTGTGGCGGCTCAGGGTCCTGAGGAGGAAGGGCAAAGGAAGACGTTGGGACGATGATGTTAATTACCCACTAGCGGGTTCACGGATGGGAAAAAGAGCTATTGTCCTTCCTATGCAAAGTCCATGTGCTGATTTTCCTCTTCAAATAAAGTAACATTCTACATAATTTAATTTGCCTGCCTGCAACCTTTATTGCTGCTCACAGGGTTGCAGCATTTACCATTTGGTTGTACTTGAGCATTATGTGAAAATGGAGATGGACAATTAAGCTCATACATTAATATATTTGGTATTAATTATAAAAAACTTAATTGAAACAACAAAAATTTATTATCTCACAACTATTCTAGATCAGAAGTCTGGACATGGTGCGGCTGGATTCTCTGCACAGTGTCACCCGGGGATGAGAACCAAGGTGTCAGCCAGCGCCCCTGTGCTCCCTCAGGCCTCAAGCTTCTCTTCCAAGTTCAGGGTTATTGGCAGAACTCGTGTTGAATCAGTCGGACCGACATCCACATTTCCTTGCTGGCACTCAGTCAGGGGAATCTCCATTCCTAGAGGCCACACACAAACCTGGCCTCTTGGCCCCCTCTGCCTTCAAGCCAGCAGCAGTGCTTCCAATCCCCCTCGTGCTTTGAATCTCTTGACTTCTTTTTCCATCTGGAAAGCACTCCCTGCTTTTAAACGGCTCTTGTGATTAGGTGAGGCCCATCTAGATAATCTCCTCATCTTAAAGTCAATTGTGCCTATAATGTAACCTACATATGGGAGCAAAACCCATCCTATTCACAGGGATTCTGTAGAGTTTGCACAGTGGGGTGGGAAATCTTGGGAATCATAAAATCTGGAATCTCAGAATTCTGCCAACCACAGTGAGCCACTACAATGGCTGTGATCCAGTTTAGTGTAGACAGAGAAAGTGAAGACAATTAAAAAGCCTCTCTAAACTACCCAGCCCCCTAAATCCTACTCCATTGATTTACCATTCCTGACTCTAAAGTTCTTCCACAGGTTTACTCTTCTACGTTAACCAACAAACAAAGGGGCACTGCCTCTGGAGGTGGCCTTTCCCGCTGACCAAGAGGAAAAGGAAGACAATAGCTGGAGCATCCTTCCCCGTGTTCTTTCATATTCACATATGCTGATATTCACCTGTCCATATAATCTAATGGACTCACCAATTAGCAGCTAGGATACTCTAGGAGACACCTATTGTTTTTGACTGTCATGCATCCATTACCCTTCTTCTGCCAAGAACATTCTTATTTTCCTTCAGGTAACCACCTCTGCCCTAATTCTCACTCCATGGGATTTAGGTCGAAATAATCCCCTGTGTAGTGACAGGAGGGGCATTGGATCCTGACTTGCTTAGGAGAATACAACAACCCCCTGGACACAGAGATTTCCTCCAGGATGTGGCTATAATCCAGGGTGAGCCACCAGTGCCAACAAGTCCCAGACATTCACTCAGATTCTTCAGGGAAAGCAACTCTCTTTTATTGATGATAGAATGCCTCAAACAGGGTTTCTTAATCTCTACACTAATGACATTCTGGGCTAAATAGTTCTTTTGCAGGGGAAGGTTGCTCATTGTAGGATGTTTTGCAGCATCCCTGGCCTCTACTTACCAGATGCCAAAAGCACTCCCTACCCCAGCTGTGACAGTCAAAATTGTATGCATACATTTTCAAATATTCCTTACAGGGCAAATTTACCAACTATTAAGAGCTCTAGCCTAGGGTTACTTGTGTCCATGTTGCCACCAAGAGAGAAAGGCTGCTTGAGAATTAAACCAACATAGAGAATTGAGCTGAGAGATGGAGAGGAGCAAATCCTGATGACATCACTTGTGCACTTTTGAATCTTATTGGACACACCATAGGCTTTTTTAGTTATATTCATTTTCAAATTCTCTTCTTAAGCCCATTTGATTTACGTTTCTTTTACTGCATCAGGCACTTTGGATAACACACAGCATGAGAAAAAAGATTCCAGAAAATCAATTTTGATCAATTCTGGTAATGTGAGTGTAGGTCAAATGCTTAGGAAACTGAGCTTCTTAAAGGAAAGGAGGATGAAATTTAATGATAAACTTCATCAAATTCATAATGCTGTCTTTTTATTACCTAGAATGCTTTAATTCAAATTTGTCTTCAGTCAAATAAGTAGTTCTCACCTAGTAGTTGTCATATAGCCTCTAAAGGGGCAGTTTCCCCAAAGAGGTACTAAAAAGTATACTCAGTAGGACTTTTTCAGATGCAAGTTAGAGAAGCAAAACTCCAATCAGCTGATAGATATGTGTTTAATCACACACATACACACACACACATATAAACAAGAAAATGAACACCTGATCAGGGAAAGCTAGAGGTGGAGCTGCATCCAGGACAGCTGAAACCATTCTCACTTTTCTCTAATCTCTGCTGCTCCCTGAACATCGACTTATTCTTCTCTTATCAGAATAGCTTCTTAAATTGACATAAAAAAACAGCCACAATGGTTCCCCAGTATTCTATCTTCTAACCACAGAGGAGGGACCTCTCTGCATTTCTGAATGTCTGAAGTTCAGTCAATTAGCCCTGTGAACACACTTGGATCTGGTATCTTCTCTGATCCATCAACTGTGTCCAGTAGATGGGCTACCTCGATGGGCCCTGTGCCTCCTATCTCTAACCATCGGTGTGGGCTCATATAAAGGAATGGCAAACCCCCATAGTAACCATGTGGATTGGCTCAGATGCATTCTTAGAAAAATTGTGAAGGAGTATCAGATAGTCATTTTGGGGGGCAAGTACTTGATGGAAGCTTATTTGAAACTTTTTCCTTGAAGTCGAAGCAATTAATATTAGGTCCTGCTACACTTACACTGTTAACTCAAGGTTACTTTAGTTCAATCCTTTAGCAACTTGGATAGGGCAAAATGATCCTAAGATGCACAGCCCAATGAAACTAAATTGGAAAAAAAAATGCTTCCTTGAGCACACAGCAGAATCTCATTAATGGCAGCCTTGTTAAATAAACACATTAAAGATATAACTGATAGGACCCAGCCCAGACATTGAAAGTGGTATCTGTAGCAGGTCCAGGTATCAGAGCCTCACAGCCTTTTGGACAGCTCCATTGTTTGTAGACTTTTAGCTGGATCTGGAGCCTGGTGCCCTGCTGACGCCAGAATCTGTCTGCAGGTTCCCAAAGGGCTTGCTGGATTTCTGGATGCAGTACAAGTTCTCCATGTGTTAGTGCGGTTGAGAAACTTTTCCACATTCTTTTTTTTTCATAAACTCAATTACACAATTGTTGGGCTGGACTGCGGGAGGAAAGAGAGGCAAAAGGAAGCTGCTGGCCTAACACAACTCTCTCATTTTCCATGGAAAATAACCAATCGTCCTGGTAAACCCGCAAGCTGATTCACATCTTCTTGACCTAACAAAAGATAACCAGAAGCAAAATTTTTATTTTGATGAGTTCTGAGCCATGATCCTGATGATGCCTCAGTATCCTGCAGAAAGAAACAATGCTCAGCTATTCCACTCATTCTTACTACGTGCACATAGGTCAGCAAGTGTGGTTAGAAAAGTTGTAACCACAAAGCAGCAATTACTAAATGTTTTTCCTGCAAAAACAAATGTGCTTGATGAGGATTCTAACCTAAACCAGAGCTAAAAGAAATGTTTAAAATCCAGGCCAACATTCAAAGCCAGACAGAGAAAGAAATGTTATTCTTCCCTTCTACTGATGGAGATCAATGGTATGTAGATAAAGGGCACATACAATCTTTCTTCCCCTCAGCTCCCAGGTCCGTTTTTTACTTCTAAAGAAAATGTATCTGAGGTAAACTACAGTTAAAAGAAGAGGCACAAATCTAGTCTGTTTGCCTAGTTTTTAAAGTCTTATACCTATTCATCCCAACAGTGCTTTTCAAACGTCTTTTTCCCCAGCAGTCCCACATGTAGTCTCATTCAAAATCCCAAAATATAAAACAGAATAGTGTGGCACTGCTATGGCAGAAATGGAGGTGGAAAGCCTAGAGTTCCTCACGTTTGGTGTCCCTTCTCCCTCAGGATTCCTCTGACAACCATGACCTAAATCACTGCTGATTTGAGTACCTGGACAAAAGTCACAGCACAGTCACTCCTAGACATTTGACAGGAAAATCTGGGCAGATCCTCCAGATGCTGCTGCAGGTTAAGCCTGTCCTGGTGTGTTTGGCTTCGAGGCAGTCATTACACCTTCATGAAGATGGGATTCAAAGCTTGGGGAGGGGGGCACCTGCAAAAGTGGGCTGGCCAATTTCCCATGTGGTGGAATTAAGCTACATTTGAAAAGAAGCAGTAACTGGCAGTCCTACCCACCCCTAGAAAAATTCACAAAGACCATGCTACCACATGTGCTCAGTCACTCTCTGGGAAAACCCAGTCCTTGTCCCAAAGACAGAGGAAGATCAAGGGATTGAGAACCCCATCGTTATGGTGGCCTGGGCAGTTTGAGCCCCGGACGACTTGGCTTTCAGACTAGGCCTTCCCTGAGGCGTCAGCTGGCAGGCAGCAGTGACGTCATACGGACATGCTGGGGCTACAAACTAGCAGAACTTGTAGGATTTGTTGATCAACTTGCTACCTGATGGTTTGCTACCTATAAGCCCTAAAAACTTAAATCTGATCAATGTAAAACCTTATAAGGATAATTACCTGCTTGTTTGGGAACACAGATTCACTAGACTAAAATTACAAAACTTAAAATCCCAATCCAATTGCATTTTAAATTTAATTCAGTTTAAATTCAAGTAAGTATATAATTTGCAAACCACTTTCATTTTCCACTCGTAACATTCTTGGGAGGTAGACACCCAGGAGCTCTTACATATTTGCTCATATTTAACATACCTAAGACAGAATTCCTTACTCTTCCAGCCAAGCACTCCCCTTCCCTATCTCATTCCAACATACCCCCAGATATTTATGTTAAATCTTAAGAATCATCTTAATTCCTCTCTTTCCTTCATACTCTTCTGTGACTTTTCAAATCTTGTCAGTACTGCCTGTAATATATATTCTTAATCCACCCCAAAACCTAGTCTGAGCCATTGTCATCTTTTGCACCATGTTAGTGATTTCCTCGCTGCCTGCTCTCTGTTCTCCAGTTAGCAAAGTCATCATCTCAAAGCCTGTATAAGATATCATTACTACCCATCGTAAAACCCCAAAATGGCCCATTATACAAAGAAAAACTCCAAATTATTCCTCATGCTCTAAAGATCCTAAAAATCTAGCCAATTGTCATTTACAGCTCTTACCTTCCACCTCAAGCCCCACCTGCCTCTAGCCGGACTGGCCTTCCCTGGGTTCCTCAAATCCACACGAATTCCCATTCTGGCCATGGCGCTGCTATTTCTTCTGCCTGGAAAATTCTTCCCTCAGGTTTTTGCAGTCTGTCTCCCTTTTATCATTCATATCTCAGCCCAAATATCATCCCCTCAGAAAATTGTTTTTGACCTGTGAGCTAAAACAGCCTTCCCCATACCGCCCACAGAAGCTCCATGTCAATGTATTTTATTTCCTTTATGATATTAATCACCACTTAAATTTTTTTATTTACATATATATTTTTATTTACATACTTGCTACATTTTTCTCCATAATAGAATGTAAAAAGGTCAGGGATTTTTGTCATATTGCTCTACTGCCAGTGTCTAGAACTGTGCCTACCACATAGTAGATACAGAATAAATATTGGTCGAATGGATGAATCTGTTTTCCTCTAACTATGGACCAGGTACTGTGCTAAGTCCTTTGCATATATTATAATAATAATACTTAATAAATGAGGCAGTGGAACACAGTGGTAGAGTATGAACTTTAGCACCAGTGTCCTGAGACCAAACCTCAACTCATCACTTACTAGCTGTGAAACCTTGGTAATTAAATCTTATCTGAAAAAATAAAAGTAATACCTACCCCATAGATACCCATAACATGCTTAGAGCTGTATCTTGACCATAATAATCATTTAATAAATGCAAGCTATTATTGCCACATGATCTCATTTTATCCCCACAGAAACCCAATAATAGTTATCTACATATATATAAGAGCAAAGCCTTCAGCCAGGTAAAATAATTTCCACCTTGAAATAACTTCCATGGAGCTAGTAAAAACTAGTGCTGGAGAAGGAATCTCTGCAAATAACACACTTTTATTATGCCACCATGCTAAGTCATACTATGGGCTATTTCCAGTGTTCTCAAGATTCCAGGCAATCAGGTTTCCACTCAAGTTCTCATGTTCTGTAACCCTTAAATAGGTTTAGAATCTTCTTTGTTAAACTGCCCCTTCTGGAGGAATGTCCCTGCATCTTCATGGTTTCAGTGAGGCCTAACATTCTGTAGAAGTTTGGTTGGCCCCCTGGACACAGCCCCTTGGTCCAAAGTTTGTCGCCTCATCTCAGCTAGATCAGTGAGTCCATGCCCCAGGGCTTTTGGACTTGCAGGCAACAAGTAAAACTGTCAGATCAATTTCTGTCCAGTTGTTGAAGGCATAAAATGCAAAATGTAGGAGCATTTCCCAATTTATTGAAAAATAAATAAAGCCACTGGGAAGAGAATTCAGCAAAAAGTGAAACATAAGAGCTTTGAGGGACTTTAGTGTCCTAAATTACTGTTGTTCCTGAAGCCTAGTTCCTTCCTTATCATTCACAGTTTGAATACTCAACTTTTCCTCAGATCCCATTAGCCAGTTCCTATCAAGTTCAAGTTGAATTTCTATAATTGACAATCAAAATAGTCTCAAGTAAGGGACAAAGGAGTGTATGTGCACCTGTGTGTGTGTGTGTGTGTGTGTGTGTGTGTGTGTGTGTGTTGTGTATTTGTGTTGAATGCCTAACATATTGAATGTTTACTATATACAGAGTGTTGGGCACTGGAGATACAATGATGAGTAAGACCCAGTCACAGTTCAGTAGAATCCTCCACTCTAGTGGGAAAAGGCAGGTGCAAAAGAAAATATGTCAATATCATCAATACTATGCAGTAGATATAACAAAAGATATGTTTATGATGTTAATGAGCACAGAAGAAAAGTGTCTAAGGATGTGTTCAGAAAACTTCCCCATCGTTATCCTTCCATTATATTCCTTATGCTTCTCAGACTATTCTTTCTGTTCTTGGAGAGCTCCCTTCTCCTAATGTTCCCTAAGGTTCTTATAGCTATACCCATTGTCCCTGGATTGTATGACCCAAACACAATTTCACTGACTGCCAATGTAGGGGAACATTCTATTTACAACCTATACTCCTCCTCCATTCTAGGTGCTTCTATCTCTCACTAACTCAGGAACCCCAAATTCTATTTTTCCAAACTACACTTGTCACCTTCGTCCAAAACCTATTTCTTCTAAATTCTCCTGCCCAGATTAAAGCACAATATCTACTCAGTCATCGAAGACAGAAAAGAGGCAACCTTGCCTCTCCTTCCTTGCCCATACCTGATCCCTATGGGCACTGTCTGTGGCCAGCCTTCATCATCTCCCACAGCACTACTCAAAAGCCTTGCTAACCCCCTCCACACAGACACCACAGAGGACCCCAAATGGGTGATCATATCACATTTCTTAAACCCCTCAATGGTCTCCCACTGCCCTAAAAATTAAATAGTAAATTGCTTTGGAGGTTGTTTGGCTACAGCCAATTTCTTCAGCCTCATCTCCTTTCATTTTCTACTTCAGTGTTCTCAAAAGACTGAATTTCACATAGTTTTCTAAATATGTCTGCTTTGTCATGACTGTAATTTGGCATATGTCTGATTTCTATATGGGGTGCTCTTCTCTTCTGCCCTCCCCCCCTACTTTTTCTCTTCTCCTGTATATATAACTGACTGAGGCACATTCAACCTTCAGCACTTAACCCAGGCATCATTTCCTCCAGGAAGTCTTCTCAGGGTTATGGTAGATAGCTCCACTTTGTGGTTCCATAAAAACCTTTGTTAATTCCATTTCTTTGTCCTGGCACTTACCATAGTCTGTTGTCATTGCTTCCCTCACGCAACTCATTTATAAAGCCAGTGATAGCATCTTATTCATCTTTGTGTCCCTAGTCCCTAGAATAGTTACTAGAACACATAATAGGTCTTCAATAAATATTTCATGGATTAAAGAATGGATAAACAAATGAGAGAATTAGTGAATGCATGGCTACACTAGGATTCCTCTAAATTTCTACTGCCTTTCTGTGATAGCCCTGCCAACACCCAAGTGGTCCCTGCATTGTCATCTACAGGCCTCTAAATAGGACTGAATGGGAGCATGGGGCTTAGGCAAGTTCTCCAGGTTTTTCACACAGCACATCTCCATTCACATCTGTCTCAGGCTTTTCCTCAAGGTGTATATACACACCATCCCCTCCTGCAATACATTTACTTTAGTCTCCTAATACATTTTATCTGTGATCTAGCATTTCCTGCAATATTCACATCTATTCACTCTGCCATTCACTATACAATTACATAGTGACTAATGACAATGTGTTGGAGAGTAGTATAGCCTAGCAAATACAAATGTGGATATTTTGGCATTTGTGCTATTTTCTTATTTTGTATTATATTTTATCAAATATACAATACAGTGGTTCAACAACCCCCCTGCCCACCTCCTGCTCCTGTGCACTGCCCTCCCCCTTGCTAACTACTAGTCACTTCTCAGCATCCATGAGTCTAATGCTGTTTTTTTCCTTGTTTTGCTTTGTTTTTATATTCTACAAATAAATGAAATCATGTGGTATTTGTTGTTCTGCTTGGCTTATTTCATTGATCATAATACCCTCAAGATCCATCCATGTTGTTACAAATGGCAGAAGTTCTTTTCTTTTTCTGGCTGAATAATATTCCATTGTGTATGTGTATCACATCTTCTTTATCCATTCATCTATTGATAGACACTTAGGTTGCTTCCATATCCTGGCTATTGCAAACAGCCAGGATGCATATAGGGATGCATATATCTTTTTGAATCAGGGATCTTGTTTTCTTTGGATAAATTCCTAGGAGTGGAATTACTGGGTCAAATGGTATTTCTATTTTTAGTTTTTTGAGGAACCTCCATACTGCTTTCTACAACGGTGGCACCAGTTTGCAGTCCCACTGACAGTGTAGAAGGGTTCCTATTTCTTCTCACCCTCACCATCATTTGTTATTTCTTATGTTTTGGATAATGGCCATTCTAACTGTTATAAGGTGATATTTCATTGTGGTTTTACTTGGCATTTCCCTAATGATTAACAATATGGAGCATCTTTTCATGTGCCTGTTAGTCATTTGTATTTCTTCTTTGGAGAAATGTCTGTTCAGATCCTCTGCCCATTTTTTTTTATCAGGTTATTTGTTTTCCAGGTGATCAGGTGTATGAGTTCTTTATATATTCTGGATGTTAACCCCTTATCAGATGAATCATTTTTAAATATATTCTACCATACTATAGGATGCCTTTTTGTTCTGCTGATGGTATCCTTTGCTGTGTGGAAGCTTCTTAGTTTGATATAATCCCACTTGTTCATTTTTCATTTTGTTCTCCTTGCCCGAGAAGATGTGTTTAGGAAAAAGTTGCTCATGTTTGTATTCAAGAGATTTTTGCCTATGTTTTCTTCTAGGAGTTTTATGGTTTCATGACTTACATTCAGGTCTTTAATCCATTTCAAGTTTACTTTTGTGTATGGAGTTAGACAATAATTCAGTTTCATTCTCTTACATGTAGCTGTCCGGTTTTGCCAATACATTTGTTGAAGATGCTGTATTTTCCCCATTGTATATTCATGGCTACTTTATCATATATTAATTGACCATAGATGCATGGGTTTATATCTGGGCTCTCTATTCTGTTCCATTGATCTATAGGTCTTTTCTTGTGCCAGTACCAAATTGTTTTGATTACTGTAGCTTTGTAGTAGAGCTTGAAATCAGGGAGTGTAATCCCCCCAGCTTTGTTCTTCTTTCTCAGAATTGCTTTGGCTATTTGGGGTCTTTTGTGGTTTCATGTGAATTTTAGAACTATTTGTTCTAGTTCATTGAAGAACACTGTTGGTATTTTGATAGGGATTGCATTGAATCTGTATATTGCTTTGGGTGGAATGGTCATGTTGATGATACTAATTCTTCTATCCATGAGCATGGGATAGATTTCCAATTTTTGGAGTCTTCTTTAATTTCTCTCATGAGTGTCTTATAATTTTCAGAGTACAGGTCTTTCACCTCCTTTGCTAGGTTTATTCCTAGGTATTTTATTCTTTTTGATGTAATTGTAAAAGGAATTGTTTTCCTGATTTCTCTTTCTGCTAGTTCATTGTTAGTATATAAGAATGCAACATATTTCTGTGTATTAATTTTGTGTCCTGCACTTTACTGAATTCAGTTATTAGGTCTACTAGTTTTGGTATCTCTTTAGAGTTTTCTATGTATAATATCATATAATCTGTAAATAGTGAGAGGTGATCTTCTGTCTTACCAATTTGGATGCCTTTTATCTCTTTGTGTTGTCTGAATGCTATGGCTAGGACCTCCAGTACTATTTTGAATAAAAGTGGTGAGAATGGGCATCCTTGTCTTGTTCCCAATCTTAGAGGGAAATCTTTCAGCTTTTTGCTACTAAGTGTTGTGTTGGCTGTGGATTTGTCGTTTATAACCTTTATTATGTTGAGGTACATACCCTCTATACCCATTTTGTTGAGAGTTTTTAATAGTGAATGGATGTTGATTTTTGTCAGATGCTTTTTCAGCATCTATTGAGATGAGCATGTAGTTTTTCTCCTTTTTGTTAATGTGGTGTATAATATTAATGGATTTTTAATATTGTACCACTCTTGTGTCCCTGGAATAAATCCCACTTGGTCATGAAAGATGATCTTTTTTATGTATTTTTGGATTTGGTTTGCTAAAATTTTGTTGAGGATATTTCCATCTATATTCATCTGGGATATTGGTCTGTAATTTTCTTTTTTTGTGGTATCTTTGTCTGGTTTGGGTATTAGAGTGATGCTGGCCTCATAGAATTTAATTTGGAAGTATTCCTTCCTCTTCTACTTCTTGGAATGCTTCAAGAAGGCTGGGTACTATCTCTTCTTTAAATGTTTGCTAGAATTCTGCTGTGAAGCTCTCTGTACATGGAGTTTTGTTTTGGGAGAGTTTTTTTGATTACTGTTTCAAGTTCATTGCTGGTAATTGGTCTGTTCATATTTTCTGTTTCTTCCTCTGTCTGTCTTGAAAGGTTGCATTTTTCTGGGAAGTTGTCCATTTCTTATAAATTGTCTAACTTATTGGCATATAGGTTTTCATAGTATTCTCTAATAATTTGCATATCTGTGGTGTCCATTGTGATTATTCCTTCTTTGTTTCTGGTTCTATTTATGTGTGTACTCTCTTTTTTCCTTGATAAGTCTGGCTTTTAGGGGTTTGTCTATTTTGTTAATTTTCTCAAAGAATCAGATGCCAGTTTCATTTATTTTTTTCCATTGTTTTATTTTCTATTTTATTTCTTCTCTGATCTTTATTATGTTCCTCCTTCTACTGACTTTAGGTTTCATTTGCTCTTCTTTTTCCAGTTTCTTTAATTGTGATTTTAGAATGTTTATTTGGATTGTTCTTGTTTCTTGAGGTTAGCTTGTATTGCTCTCTACTTTCCTCTTAGAACTGCCTTTGCCTTGTCCCACAGATTTTGGGCTGTTGTGTTTTTGTGTTCATTAATCTCCATGCATTGCTTGATTTCTGTTTAATTTGTTCATTGATCCATTGATTATTTAAAGGCATGTTGTTTAGCCTTCCTGTGTTCATAAGTCCTTTTGTTTGTTTTTATGTAATTTCTTTGTAGTTTCATACCATTGTGATTTGAGAAGATGCTTGATGCAATTCAATCTTTTTTTATTTATTGAGGCTCTTCTTGTGGCCTACTATGTGATCTGTTCTGGAGAAAGTTCCATTACACTTGAGAAAAATGTATATTCTGTTGCTTTTGGATGGGGTGTTCTATAGATGTCTGCTATGTCCATTTAATTGAATATATTGTTCAGTGCCTCTGTTTCCTTGTTTTCTGTCTGGTTGATCTATTTTATGTGAGTGGTGTGTTAAAGTCTCCTAAAATGTGTTGCAATCTACTTCCTCCTTTAATTCTGATAGTATTTGTTTTGCACATTTAGGTGCTCCTATATTGGGTGCATAGATACTTATAATGGCTATATCCTCTTGTTGGACTGATTCCTTTATCATTATGTAATGTCCTTCTTTGTCTCTTATTACTTTCTTTGTTTTGAAATCAATTTTGTCTGATATAAGTACTGCTACTCCTGTTTTTCTCTCCTGGTTATGAGCATGTAATATTTTTTTTCATTCCTTCACTTTTAGTCTGTGTATGTCTTTGGGTGTGAAATGAGTCTCTGTAGGCAGCATACAGGTGGGTCTTATTACCTTATCCATTCTGCCACTCTGTGTCTTTTGATTGGTGCATTTAGTCCATTTACATTTAAGGTGATTATTGATAGATATGTACTTACTGCCATTTTGTTAATTGTTTTCTGCTGTTTTGTATACCTCCTCTCTGTTCCTTTCTTCCTCCCTTATGTTCTTCTCTTATTATTGATGGTTTCCTTTAATGTTATAATTGGATATCTCTCTTTTTAAAATTTATTTATTTTTGTATGTGTGTATTTATTGTAGGCTTTAATTTTGTGGTTACCAAAGGATAGCTTCTTTACTATGTAATAGCCTATCTTAAATTGCTGATTATTTCAAACACAATCTAAAGATAATTTTTTCCTTTCTTCCTCCTCCAAATTTTACATATTAAGTGTTAGTAATCTGCACTTTTTGTGTATCCTTTGACAGATTTTGTGCATAGTTGATTTTGTTTCTTTTGTTCTGTTTTAATTTCCATACATGTTTCATAACTAATTGGTCTACTACACTTACTGTAGGTTTGTTTTCACTGGAGAAAGCTATTTAGTCTTAGGGTCATTTCCATATGCAGCAATCCCTTTAACATATTATGCATGACTGGCTTAGTGGTGGCAAACTCCTTCAAGTTTTGTTTATCTGGAAATTGTTTAATACCTGCTTCAAATTTAAATGATAATCTAGCCAGGTAGAAGATTCTTGGTTGGAGGTCCCTCTGTTTCACTACATTAAATATATCATGCCACTCCCTTCTGTCCTGAAGAGTTTCTGTTGAGAGGTCTGCTGATAACCTGATGTGATTTACTTTATAAGTAATCTAATCTTTTTTTTCTCTCTGGCTGCTTTCAACACTCTTTCCTTATTCTTGATCTTTGCCATTTATTATATGTCTCTGTGTTGTCTTGCTGGGGTTCCTTTTGTTAGGGGATCTCTGTACTTCCATGACCTGAGTATCTATTTCCTTCCTCAGACTGGGGAAGTTTTCAACAATTACTTCATTAAAGAAACTTTCTGTCCCTTTGCCTTTCTCTTGTCCTTCTGGTACTCCTGTTATGCAAATACTGTTTCATTTAGATTGGTCACATAGTTCTCTTTTCATTCTTTCATTCCAGAGATCCTTTTTCTCTCTGTTCCTCAGCTTCTTTGTTTTCCTGTTCTCAGGTTCTATTTCACTTACCATCTCCTCTACATGTTCTCACATACTTTTAAATCCCTCCATTGTATTTTTCATTTCAGATGCTGTATTCTTCAGCTCTGAGTGGCTCTTTTTCAGTTTTCTCTTTGTTGAAGTCTTCCCTGAGTTCTTGAATACTTTTCTGTAAATCTATGAGCATGTTTATGACTTTAATTTTGAAATCTTTATTAAGAAGATTGGTAATCTCTGTTTCATTTAGCCCTCATTCTGGGGTGCTATCTTGTAATGAGGTCCTCTCCTGCAGTTTTGATTGGATCAAATTCTTCTGCCTGCTCATTTTGTCAGAGATTCTGTGTTTCTGCCTTTGTATTAGATGTGTCTGCTTTCTGGTTCTTTTCTTTTCTTTTTTTTTTTTCAGGAGAGCAAGGCACAGGCTTTTATTTAGAAATAAAGTGATAGAATAGAGCTCCCGGATCATGCCAGGAGGGGACAAGGGAGTCCCATGGTCCTTTTCTGTGTGGTCCTTTCTTCTTCCTCAGGTGTAAGTGGTCTGTTCTGCAGTCTTCTGGTCTTTTCAGGTCTAGTTGCATTTGTTGTGTTTTCCTTTTATGTGTTTTTGAGAGGAGATTTCTGTCTTGCCTTCCTATTCCACCATCTTCAATCTGATAATCCTTGGCATTTGTTCTTTTTAGATTACATTTTTAAGAGGATAAGACAAAAATGGTAAATAACTCTTGTAGTTACCCACAGTGAGAAAATAGGAGAGACTGCTTACTGCCTTCCATCAAAAGAAGTTTCCTCCCCTCTTCTTGATACATGCACACATGACCTTATAGGCCACCACCATCTTGGATTTCTCTCAGTCCCTTCAATCACTCAAAAAAGTCCTTGGTTGAAGACACACCCATAGCCTCCTCCACACTATTTCCTTATACAGGAACAGGTATGAACTTTTGCTCTACCTGGTCAGCCAGGCTGCTCATGTGGAATAATAACCTCTAACTGGAGCATGAAGGTGGCTCCACAATTGACCAAAGGCTGCACTGAGGTAAATAGATGGAAAGCTTGAAGGATCAGTGCTGATGGTAGGAAGGATTCTGGGAAGCTGAAGAGAGGGCATTGAATCATAATTATTCAAAGAGAAAATAACTTCCTCTGTCATCTTTTCCTTGGGGCAACTACCAACAAGAGGAAGAAAAGTTCAATGAAACTATGTAGCGATTAGGGATTGAAATCTATCCACAAACAGGGATTTGCAGCTATTATACAACCATGGCACAACATACTAAAAACTATAATTTTCACAAATATTCTTACATGAAAATAAAATGGATCAATGAGTGGATGGATGAACAAATGGATGGGTGGACAGATAACTTGATAGATAATGGGTTTGTTAATTTCTCCTTTTCAGAAAACATTTTGGGTCACCTTGTTGCTATATTATGAATTACCATAATATTATATGCTTATATATCTCAAATGTCTTCATATTGTGACAAATGGTGAAAATGGGCAATTAATCTCTCAATTCAATTGTTTATTTGTTCTTAATCTTACTGATCTTTTTACAATAATCTCTTCTTTCAGATATATTTTAACACAATTTAGTGTAAGAAATTTGAATATAAAATAGAAGTATCTTTATCTTGGCAAAATAGTAAATAAAACAGCATTTTTAGAATTTTCTTGCTAATCATATGAAATGATTAGCAACTCTTATGTCTGGCACAGTGCCCATCACATGGCGAGTAAGTTTAGTATCATTCTTTTCAATCCCTTAAAATAATGAAGACATTCTCTTGGGGTTGTCAATGAGATATAAATGGTAAGTAGCAACTAAATATGAAAATGTTCTTATA
Organism: Manis javanica; assembly: GCF_040802235.1. Lineage (NCBI taxonomy): Eukaryota > Metazoa > Chordata > Mammalia > Pholidota > Manidae > Manis > Manis javanica. Next base: position 159,488,830 of record NC_133157.1, on the reverse strand, counting down.
ATTCCCTGTGATGTAAATCCAGATGTACATTTCTCCTCATTGTGATGGGTTCTGTGAGGTCAGACTTTTTGGGCAGCCAAAATTAGTTCTGCCATTTTCTAGCTGTGAGACTCTGGGCAAGTTATTTCATGTCTCCAGAGCTCAGTTTCTTTGTCTGCAATGTGGGGACAAAAGAGAGTTATTATGATTATTAAAGAAGACAAGACATTTAAGGGCTTAAGAGTAGTTTCCTACACAGAGTTATAACTTTGAATACAATGGTATGGCTTTTCATGTTATAAGATGGAGAAGAACTGGTTTCATCAGAAAAGAACCTGGAATTTTGTAATGTACCAACCACAGCTCATAGACTAGAAACACTAATAGATGCAGTAATAAGGCAATTTTTGAGCTACATATACTTCTTTTAAATACTTCATGGGATTAATTGACTTCATGTCCTCAAAGTGAGCAATTAGCATTTTAGGAAGAGTATCTGCCAAGATGCCTAGTACAGGTATAAAATAACATTTCCCATGTTCTGAAAGATGATTTATGGTTGTAGAATTGAATTTCAGAAAATAGCATCAATCTAAAAGTAATTTAAGAGCAACTCAGAATAGGTAATACAGAAATATTACATGCAACTACAAAGTAATTTATGTTTTCAGAGAGTGAGAGAGAATTCCAATCTGGATTTTTGAAATTACAAGGAGCTTGCTAGGTTATTTGTGTAATGAATAAAATAGACTGCAGTTAATCCCTCCTTGGAATTACCATGCAACTATACTAGAATATTTTATAATGAAAGCAAAGATAAAGCAAAGATATAGCAAAGAAAATATAAGCATGAAAGTGATTGCAAGAAAAAGAAATATCACTTCTGCACTTGCAACATGCACATCTGTGGTTTACATTTGCAATTCTAACAGGCATGAGACCTCATTGGTTTTCTAAACATGAAGATGCCACAGCACAGGATGCTGTCTCTTAGAAAGGGCAGAAGAGGCATTCTGTATACTTGCTGTCCTGTGGTCAGCATGTTCCATGGAACGATTTCAGCCAAGAGTCTGGTCTTTTGGATTATAGTTTCAGACACATAGAGCATGCAGTTCAGAGCTCATTATTATGAAAGGTAAATAGGATAAGGAACCATTTCATTTTTGTTTTTTATTCCTAGTTTTTCACAAAGCAAGCCCTAATAGCACAAGTACGAAAGAGGCAGGAGAGAATTGGTCAAAACTGCACAAAGGAGGGAGGAAGAAAACAACCTGGAAACAACAGCAACAAAGGGCTCCTTTCTTTTGGCCTTGTTACCTCGGATCCCCATTTCTTTATATTTTAACTTTTATTCTCTTTATCAGTTTCCATCTGAAAAATAATGTCTGAGCCAAATTTTCATCCTATGTAACTCTATGAGGATTCTCTTTGCTTTCTTGAAGTCTAATTCTCCCATGGCATGGTTTGAGATGTAAATCTGACCCTCAGGGAATATTATTTCAAAGGAGAAGCTGCCTTTTATGGAAGCATGTATCACTTAAGTGTTTTTTAAAAATGTAATCTTTAACGGAGATATAAAATTTATATGTGGGGATGATATTATTTTAGTCATTTGGGGATAAAAGACCAACCAAAAATAAGGGTGTTTTCTTCTTAAGTACACTTAATCAAATGCAGTTTGAGAGTCTTCAGTTTACAGATACTTCTTCAAATAAGCACTTTCCTGCTGAGTCACTGTGGTTTTCATGGAATTGGTTTCTGAAGGCAGGAATTTACATGAGTTAACATTTTGCCTGTCTCAAAAAGCCTTTCACCCATGTTCCAGCCCATTTTCTGGTTCAGTTGCTCTCCAGAGTCACGAGCCTAAAGATGCCCAACATGAACAAGTTATTGACTATATTCTTTGTGTTGATAGAGATTTGAAGTAATACTTTAAAATATCTTTAATTGCACTTGAAAATAATGTCAGTATTAACAATATATAATTACTCTATTGTTGCCATACCAAAAATTTAAGTTTGATGAAGTAATAAAATAATAAGAAATAAATAATAAATATCTATTTCCTAAAATAAAATTATGTAGTTACAAAAAAGGTTTAACCTTCTTTCAGCCATAACCAAAATACAGTAAGAATTATAACTAGGGAAACATAGGTGATATTAAACAATGAAAATCTGAACAGTCCATAAGTCACAAAGGATGGAAAAAGATGATGCCCATGTGTATAAATCCTTTTGCTACATTACTAGGATTCAGTTTTAAGAAGCTAGCATTGACATTAACTCAATGTTTAGATGTTTGTGAAGAGATAAAACATGAGATCAGGAGTCACTGTCAGACACCAGACACAGAGCCATGAAAGTCTTTTGACTAGAGCTGGGTTGCAGGTGTAGGGGAGGAAAATTTTTCATCTTTTCTAGGTTCTTTGGTGGGCCTAATAATTAAGTAGAAATACAGATCAACAGGAGAAAAAATTTAATTTTGTACATACAGGAGTCTATAGGAATATGAGATTCAAAGAAGCAACCAAAGCAAGCTGTTTTCATATCTTTTAGATAAAGAAACAATTATTTGTGCAGATTTGACAAAACAGAGCGGTTTGGGCTTGGTATAGTAAATAATAAAGAGGTGAAGTTTGTTTATATAGCTTTCTTAGACCTTGAATTTCCTATCTCTGATGCTAAGGATGTTTTCCACTGTCCTGGTACAGGAAGGTTACCTTCATATAGGAGATTTATTTCCTACTTTTAGGGGGACAAAGAAGGATTAGAGTGTCCTCTTGTACCTGTTGTTTGTTAAATAACTTTAATTCAAAATAATCAATATTCTGAATGGTATATTTTGGGATGGCCTGTTCTGTTATCCTTCAATCCAACCTTTGAAACTTTCAAGACATTTCACAATCCAGAAGCTGAGAATGTATATTGTTCTATGATTGCATTGAGTTAGTCTCTTAGTCTTGAAAATAGGTCAGGTCAGTTAAACTTATTTTAGGAGGCAGTGATGCAGGTGGGCTCCCAAAGTTAGGTTTCTATTACACAAGCAATCAGGCATTTAATAAGAGACATTTCTGTGGAAACAAAAGAAAAACAAATGGTTGGACTAAATTAGAAACCCAGTCCGAGTTCTGTGTGTAGTCAGTCAAGATTTCTAGATGTTGGGTTTAAAGCATCGCCAGATGAAGTGAGGGCAGGCAGTGACAATCTGAAATTTCCTACTTTGTAGTTTGAATATCTGTGGTGATCTTGCTGAGTGGCCATACAGCAATAGATACAAAGATTGACTATACATGAGCAGTTGTGATTTCTCTGAGTTTTATATCAAGTTGTCCAACTTCAGTGTGCATAGCTTTGGAAGTGGGCAGTTTTAGTCCATAATGATTCCAAGTCAGAAAGGTAGGAAAAAAATTAGAAACATTAGTTTGAAGAGCTGTAGCCAGACATTGGAGGAAATTAGAATAATTCAATATCCAGTCTAGTTTATAGGCAGAAAGAAAAACCTTGAAGACAATTGATAGCAATAGAATCTGATATCTACAAATATGTATTACTTAAACATAATTCTGTCTACACTCACCCCCATTTTTATCGAAGATAATCACAAAAACACTAACTTGTTTGCAAATTAAGTCTAGTTTCAATAAACTTGACCTGGTCAGTTTATATAAATGCAACAAGAATCGTGAATAACCATTTTGGCTCTTTAAATCCACTTTGCTGGAACTTTTCATAATGAATCTCAGCTTCATAGGAAACTCTAAAAAGCCTCTCAATGCTAGGAAGCCAAGCCAAGGACTCATCATCAGGCTTTGCCTGCAATAGCTATAGATTTGGGTAAATTCTCATCTCAAAGTTACCAGGTCATTATAAAACAATACTTACTATTCATTTAACCAAGTGACAATAAAAGATTTCAAAGGAAAATATAGAAGGTTACATAGTTCTGCACAAAACTTAGCTCTTTTAATATCAAGATTTGGCTTGCTTAAGTAATCAATGAACCTAATGATAAAGATAACAAAGTACAGTTCTCAAATAAACAAAATCAGAAATGAAAGAAGTTACAACTGATATCAAAGAAACACAAAGCCTCATGAGAGGCTACTATGCAAAATTATACACCAACAAATTGAACAACCTAGAAGAAATGGATAAATTACTAGAAACATACAATCTTCCAAGACTGAAGTATGATGAAATAGAAAATCTTAAGATCAATTACTAGTAAGAAGATTGAATCAGTAATCAAATTACCAAAAATTGAAACTTATTTCATAAGGCCAGCATTACTCTAATGCAAAAAAAAAGGAGAGGACATGACAAAAATAGAAAATTTCAGGCCAATATTCCTGAAGAACATAGATATATAAAAATCCTCCACCAGTATTAGCAAACCAAATTCAACAGTACATTAAAGGATTGTATGCCACAACCAAGTAGGATTTATTCCAGGGGTGCAAAGATGGTTCAATATCTGCAAACCAATCAAGGTGATACACTAATACACCACATTAATAAAATAAAGGATAAAAACCATGTGATCAGCTCAACAGATGCAGAAAAATCATTTGACAAAATTCAATGTTAATAACAACTTTCAACAAAGTGATTATAGAGGGAACATACCGCAACATAATAAAAGCTATATATGATAAGTGCACAGGTAATATCATACTCAATGGAAGAAGCTGAAAGCTTTTTCTCTATGATCAGGAACAAGACAAGGATGCCCACTCTCACTAGTTTTATTAAGCATAGTATTGGAAATCCTACCCAGAGCAATTAAGCAAGGAAAGAAAATAAAAGTCACTCAAACTGGAAAGGAAGAAGTAAAACTATCACTATTTGCAGATAACATAACTTTGTATATAGAAAACCCTAATGAATCCACCAAAAATGATTAGAATAAACAAATTCTGAAAGTTGCAGGTTATAAACAATCAGTATAAAAAATTGGTTGTGTTTCTATACACTAACAACAAACTATTGGAAAGAACAATTAAGAAAATAATTTCATTTACAATTGTTTCAGAAACAATAAAATATATAGGAATAAATTTAACCAAGAAGGTGAAAGACCTATACACTGAAAACTGTAAGACATTGATGAAATAATTGAAGAAACAAATAAATGGACAACTATCCTATGCTTAGGGATTTGAAGTATTAACATGTTTAAAATATATATTTTACCCGAAGCAATTTACAGATTTGATGCAATCCCTAACAAAATTCCAGTGGCATTTTTCACAAAAATAAAACAAACCAAAGTTTTGTATGGAACCACAAAAGACCTTGAATAGTCAAAGCGATCTTCAGAAAGAACAAATCTGGAGACATCATACTCCCTGATTTCAAACTATAGCACAAACTGTAGTACTCAAACCAGTACTGGTATTGGCATAAAAACAGACACATAGATCAATGGAATAGAATAGAGAGCCAAGAAATAAACCCACACACAGAGAGCCAATTAATTTATGACAAGGGAGGCAAAAATAATAGAGTGCAGAAAGGACCATCTCCTTAATAAATGGTGTTAGGAAAACTGGACAGTCACATGCAAAAGAATGAAAATAGACCACTGTCTTTTACTATACAGAAAAATTAACTAAAAATGGACTGAAGACTTGAATGTAAGACCTGAAACCATAAAACTCCTAGAAGAAACATTGGTTGTAAGGAGCTTAAATCAGTCTTGGATTTGAACTTGTGGAATTGACTCCAAAAGCAAAGGCAATGAAAGCAAAAATAAGCAAGTAGGGCAACACTAACCTAAGAACCTGTACAGCAAAGAAAACCATCAACAAAATGAAAAGACAACTTCCTGAATGGAAGAAAATATTTGCAAACCATGTATCTGGTAGGCAGTTAATATCTAAAATATGTGAAGCAAAAAAGAAATAATTCCATTAAAAAATGAATAGAGGAATCTAAATAGACATTTTTCCAAAGAAGATATACAGATGGCCAATAGGCACATGAATATATTTTCAACATCCCTAGTTATCAGGGAAGTGCAAATTAAAACCACCAGTCTTATCACCTCATACATGTTAGAAAGGCTATTATCAAAAATATAAGAAACAATAAATGTTGGAGAGGATGTGGAGAAAAAAGAACCCATGTGGGTTCTTGATGGGTATGTAAATTGGTGCCACCATTAGAAAAACAATGTTGAGGCTCCTTAAAAAATTAAAAATAGGACTACTATAAGATCCTGTATATATACTTCTGGATATCAATCCAAAGAAAATGAAAACACTAATTCAAAAAGCTATCTGCACTCCTATGTTCATTGCACATTATTTATAATAGCCAACAGATGGAAACAACCTGAGTCCCTTGAGATTAATGAATAAAGAAGATGTGAGATATACATATATGTACACATACATATGCAATAGAGTACTACTCATCCATAAAAAAGAAGGAAATATTGACATTTGTGATAAAATGGATGGATTTTATATTAGGGTATTATATTAAGTGATATAAGTCAAATAGACAAAAACAAATATTATGATTTCAGTTATATGATGGAATCTAAAACACAAAACAACACAAAAACTCATAGATACAGAGAACAGGTTGGTGGTTGCCAGAGGTTGGGGGGCTGGAGATTGGTTGAAATGGGTAAAGGGGGTCAGAAGGTACAATCTTCCAGATATAAAATAAGTAAATCAGTGGGAATGTAATGTACAGTGTGGCAAGTATAGTCAATAATATTTTCTTACATATTGAAAAGTTGCCAAGAGAGTAAATCTTATAATTTTCATCAAAAGGAAAAAGAATTTGTAACTTGATAAAAAAATTAAAACATAAATGAAGTTATTAACTTAAAAAAAAGAACTAACAAAGTTTGTTTATATAGTCTTCTTGGCCTTGAATTCCAAATCTCTGGTCATGAGGATGTTTTCTACCCTCCTGGTATGGGGAGGACACCTTCACATGGGAGACTTGTTTCCTCCTTTAAGTGGAACAAGGAGGGACAGAGTGTACTTCTTCCACCTGCTATCTCTTAGGTAACTTCAATTCAAAATAATTAATACTCCAAAGTAGCTTATTTTGGGGTGGCCTATTCTGCTGTCTTTCACAGGGCTTGACTTTGTGACTCACCCTCTCTCCCTACTGAGCTAAAAAAATTTCTGCTTGAAAGGAACCATCGATGAATAAGGGAAAAATAGAGGAATTCACAAATTATCTATCAAAATGACAGAACCACTAAGATGCTTTTATGGAACTGATATATAGCCTAATTAAAAAGAAATATAGATTAAATATGGCGGCGTGAGAGGTGAGACAGAGGCTTTCACCTAAAACCACATATAATACAAAAATATAACTAATACAACTAATTCTGAAAGAGCAACAGGAAAGAGGACTGTGTCAAACTGCATATACCTGGAGAAAAGAGTGTACCTCATGGAACAGGATAACATACCAAAGCTGTGGCCTGGCAGGACCCTAGCCCTTCCCCCACCCCAGCTCACTGGCAGGAGGAAGATAAATGGAGGAGGGAGGGAGGGGAAGCCTGCAACTGCTGAATACGTAACTCTGGAGATCTGCTCTGGGAGCACAAAGCTACATTTTCATAGTGCTTTCATGGTACTCTCATGATAAGGGGGTTGGAAAACAAAGACAGGCAGAATACATGGAGAGACTGAGATTCCAGCCACTTGTGGAAAGCAGGGATCCATATCCGGCTGCTCTGGAACAAAAGAAAGGCAGGCAGTCTGAGAGACTTCCTAACAGCAAGAGGGCTGCTAAAGGGGTAAGGATTGCACAGAGCTTACTGCTCAGGAGAAAGGACAGGTAGACAAAATTGTCTGAGTGCACTCTGACCAGCAGGTTGGGAACTATCATGATCTTCAGGTGCTCCAGCACCCTGGCTGACTATACAGCTCCAAGGACCCCCTCCATGATATGCAGCCTACTGCATCTTTCTCCCAGCCAGCCTCACATGGCTCATAAATGGGCAAACCCTACCCTGGTGTTAGGCCAGCCAGAGGGAAATCCTGTCTACAGCAACAACAAATGCAAAGCATAGAGGCTTGTACCTGTGTGATCAGCCCACTGGTTCTGGCAGTGGAGACAGGCATAGCAGCCGGGAAGCAGAAAACAGCTCTTTCCTCCCACCAGACACCTATACCACTCCCCTGCGACCCCCAACATTACATCAGGGGCTGAGCAGCTCCAGAGAGTAGAGCTTCTGGGCACTAGAGGGTGCCATATACAAATACAAAATGCCAAAGGAACCTGGTTCAAAGTAAAATTATGAATACAAAACATGAGAAAGATTCAAATAAAATCAACCTCATGAATCTTCCTGAAAAGGATTTCAAAATAAAAATCATTAACATGCTCATGGAGGTACAGAAAAATATTCAAGAACTCAGGAATGAATTCCAGTTGGAGATCCAATCATTACAGAACACAGGATCAGAAATGAAACATACAACGTAAAGTTTTAAAAGCAGATTATAGAAGGATCACAGGAAGATGGCAGCATGAGTAGTTCAGAGGAAATCTTCTCCCCAAAACATATATATTTATGAAAATACAGTAAGTACAACTATTCCTAAAAGAGACACCAGTGGATGCAGTACAACAGCCTGCAAGAACTCAACATCACACGAAGGGGGTAAGATACAAGCTTTGGCCAGGCAGGACCCAAATGCTCCCCACCCCAGAACCTGGTGGGAAGAAAGGAGTTGGAACAGGGAGGGAGTGAAAGCCCAGGGCTGCTAAACAACCAGCTCTAGAAATCCACACCTGGAGCGCAGACACAAGGTGCATGGGGTGCTGGATATTAGAGAAACAGAAAAGCAAAACCTGTGGACAGGGCCCTGCAACCAGCGCCCCTGAGATGAAAGAAAAGCAAGTGATTTCTGCAAGTCTTCAAGAGACAGGGACCCCATAGCTGGACAAAGTCATCCCGGCACACTTAGCCAGCAGCTGGGAATCCCGGGAAACCTTAGGTGCCCTAAACCCTGGGGAGGCAGTGCAGCTCTGAAGCCCCTCACAGCACTAAGCAGCCTGCCAGTTGTTCCTCCAACTGGCGCCAACACCGACACACCGGACCAGTAGCGGGAGAGTGGCAGCACGTGCCCGGGACAATGGTGCCAGAAGGGTCCAGGAGCAGATCGCGTGCACCAACAGCACCAGAGGGGACCAGGAGAGGCTTGTGCGAGCCCACAGCAGCAGCAACCAAACAGCCCAGGTGCGGATCACATACACCAGTGGCAGTGGAGCCAGAGGAGCCCAGTAGAGGCCTGCATGGGAGAGCCCCACGTGTACCTGCAGCGGAGCCAGAAGGAGCAGGCGCACTCCCAGCAGTCGACCAGAATCCCAGCCCAATGCACAAGAAGCAGAGCCAGACCTAAAGGCCGCTGCTGGTACACAGCTGCCTGGCAGGATGTCGCTATCATAGAGGAGTGTACCTGGTGTGCTTCCCACTCCCTGCAGGGCTCCACACTGCTCTGATAGAGACCCTGCACACAGCAGCTTAGGGGACTAACCCGGTAGCTGCTCCAGGAGTGCGGGTAGCCGACACAGGCAGTGGAGAAGGGCAAAGCATCCAGCAAGCAGGAAAGGACTTTCTTCTCCCAGATGACACACCCACAACCTGCCTATAGCCACTGCCATCACCATGAAAAGGCAAAAAAATTTAGTCTAGTCCAAGATAGTTCAGACAACACCTGAGAGAGAATCTGCAGAGACACACCTAACCAGTCTCCCTGAAAAATAATTCAAAATAAAAATCATAAACATGCTGACAGAGCTGAAGAGAAATATGCAAGAGCTAAGGGATGAAGTCCAGAGGGAGATAACAGATGTCCGGAGGGAGATTACAGAAGTGAAACAAACTCTGGAAGGATTTATAAGCAGAACGGATAAGATGCAAGAAGCCATTGATGGAATAGAAACCAGAGAACAGGAACGCATAGAAGCTGACACAGAGAGAGATAAAAGGATCTCCAGGAATGAAACAATATTAAGAGAACTGTGTGACCAATCCAAAAGGAACAATATCCGCATTATAGGGGTGCCAGAAGAATAAGAGAGAGAAAAAGAGATAGAAAGTGTCTTTGAAGAAACAATTGCTGAGAACTTCCCCAAATTGGGGGAGGAAATAGTTGCTCAGACTATGGAGGCACACAGAACTCCTGAGAGATGGAACCCAAAGAGGACAACACCAAGACACATAATAATTAAAATGGCAAAGATAAAGGACAAGGACAGAGTATTAAAGGCAGCCAGAGAGAGAAAAAAGGTCACCTACAAAGGAAAATCCATCAGGCTATCATCAGACTTCTCAACAGAAACCTTACAGGCCAGAAGAGAATGGCATGATATATTTAATGCAATGAAACAGAAGGGCCTTGAACCAAGGATACTGTATCCAGCACGATTATCATTTAAATATGAAGGAAGAATTAAACAATTCCCAGACAAGCTAAAGTTGAGTGAATTTGCCTCCCACAAACCACCCGTACAGGGTATCTTAGAGGGACTGCTCTAGATGGGAGCACTCCTACAAAGAGCACAGAAAAAAAACACCCAACATATGAAGAATGGAGGAGGAGGAATAAGAAGGGAGAGAAATAACTATCAGACTGTGTATATAATAGCTCAATAAGTGAGTTAAGTTAGACAGGAAGGTAGTAAAGAAGCTAACCTTGAACCTTTGTTAACCATGAATCTAAAGCCTGCAATGGCAATAAGTACATATCTTTCAATAATCACTAAATGTAAATGGACTGAATGCACCCATCAAAAGACACAGAATAGAATGGATAAAAAAGCAAGACCCATCTATATGCTGCTTACAAGAGACTTACCTCAAACCCAAAGACATGCACAGATTAAAAGTCAAGGGATGGAGAAAGATATGACATGCAAACAACAGAGAGAAAAAAGCAGGTATTACAATACTAGTATCACACAAAATAGACTTCACAATAAAGAAAGTAACATGAGATAAAGAAAGATATTACATAATGATAAAGGGCTCAGTCCAACAAGAGGATATAACCATTATAAACATATATGCACCCAACACATGAGCACCAACATATGTGAAACAAATACAGACAGAATTAAAGGAGGAAATAGAATGCAATGCATTCATTTTGGGGGACTTCAACACACCACTCACTCTAAAGAACAGATCCACCAGACAGAAAATAAGTAAGGACACAGAGGCACTGAACAACACACTAGAACAGATGGACCTAATAGATATCTATAGAACTCTACACCCAAAAGCAACAGGATACACATTCTTCTCAAGTGCACATGGAACATTCTCCAGAATAGACCATATACCAGGCCACAAAAATAGCCTCAGTAAATTAAAAATGATTGAAATCCTACCAACCAACTTTTTAGACCACAAAGGTATAAAACTAGAAATAAACTGTACCAAGAAAGCAAAAAGGCTCACAAACACATGGAGGCTTAATAACACGCTTCTAAATAGTCAATGGATCAATGACCAAATTAAAATGGAGATCCAGCAATATATGGAAATAAATGACAACAACAACACAAAGCCCCAACTTCTGTGGGATGCAGCAAAAGCAGTCTTAAGAGGAAAGTATATAGCAATCCAGGCACATTTAAGAAGGAAGAACAAATCCAAATGAATAGTCTAACATCACAGTTGTCAAAATTGGAAAAAGAAGAACAAATGAGGCCTAAAGTCAGCAGAAGAAGGAACATAATAAAGAACAGAGAATAAATAAACAAAACTGAGAAGAATAAAACAATAGAAAAAATCAATGAAACCAAGAGCTGGTTCTTCGAGAAAATAAACAAAATAGATCAGCCTCTAGCCAGACTTATTAAGAGAAAAAGAGAATCAACACACATCAACAGAATCAGAAATGAGAAAGGAAACATCACAACAGACCCAACAGAAATACAAAGAATTATTAGAGACTACTATGAAAACCTATATGCTAAGAAGCTGGAAAACCTAGAAGAAATGGACAACTTCCTAGGAAAATAAAACCTTCCAAGACTGACCAAGGAAGAAACAAACCAATTACCAGCAAAGAAATTGAAGTGGTAATAAAAAAACTACCCAAGAAAAAACCCCTGGGCCAGATGGATTTACCTCGGAATTTTATCAGACATACAGAGAAGATGTAATACCCATTCTCCTTAAAGTTTTCCAAAAAATAGAAGAGGAGGGAATACTCCCAAACTCATTCTATGAAGCCAACATCACCCTAATACCAAAACCAGGCAAAGACCCCACCAAAAAAGAAAACTACAGACCAGTATCCCTGATGAACGTAGATGCAAAAATACTCAACAAAATACTAGTAAAATGAATTCAAAAATACATCAGGAGGATCATACACCATGACCAAGTGGGGTTCATCCCAGGGATGCAAGGATGGTACAACATTCGAAAATCCATCAACATCATCCACCACATCAACAAAAAGAAAGACAAAAACCACATGATCATCTCCATAGATGCTGAGAAAGCATTCGACAAAATTCAACATCCGTTCATGATAAAAACTCCAACAAAATGGGCATAGAGGGCAAGTACCTCAACATAATAAAGGCCTTATATAATAACCCACAGCTAACATCATACTGAACAGCAAGAGTCTGAAAGCTTTTCCTCTAAGATCGGGAACAAGACAGGGATGACCACTCTCCTCACTGTTATTCAACATAGTGCAGGAAGTCCTAGCCATGACAATTAGACAAGACAAAGAAATACAAGGAATCCAGATAGCTAAAGAAGAAGTCAAACTGTCACTATTTGCAGATGACATGATATTGTACATAAAAAAACCCTAAAGACTCCACTGCAAAACTACTAGAATTAATATCAGAATTCAGCAAAGTTGCAGGATACAAAATTAATACACAGAAATCTTTAGCATTCCTATACACAAACAATGAACTAATAGAAAGAGAAATCAGGAAAGCAATTCCATCCACAATTGCATCAAAAAGAATAAAATACCTAGGAATAAACCTAACCAAGGAAGTGAAAGACTTATCCCCTGAAAACTACAAGACACTCTTAAGAAAAATTAAAAGAGGTCACTAACAAATGGAAACTCCTCCCATGCTTCTGGCTAGGAAGAATTAATATCATCAAAATGGCCATCCTGCCCAAAGCAATATACAGATTGCATGCAATCCCTATCAAACTACCAACAGCATTCTTCAATGAACTGAAACAAATAGTTCAAACATTCATGTGGATCCAGCAAAGACCCCCAAATAGCCAAAGCAATCCTGAAAGGGGGAATCTCGCTCCACAACTTCAAGCTCTACTACAAAACCACAGTAATCAAGACAATTTGGTACTGGCACAAGAACAGAGTCACAGACCAGTGGGACAGAATAGAGACTCCAGACATTAACCCAAACATATATGGCCAATTAATATATGGTAAAGGAGCCATGGACATACAATGAGGAAATGACAGTGTCTTCAACAGATGGTGCTGGCAAAACTGGACAGCTACATGTAAGAGAATGAAACTGGATCACTGTCTAACCCCATACACAAAAGTAAATTCGAAATGAATCAAAGACCTGAATGTAAGTCATGAAACCATAAAACTCTTAGAAAAAAACATAGGCAAAAATCTCATGGACATAAACATAAGTGACTTTTTCATGAACATATCTCCCCGGGAAAGGGAAACAAAGGCAGAAATGAACAAGTGGGACTATATCAAGCTGAAAAGCTTCTGTACAGCAAAGGACACCATCAATAGAACAAAAAGGTATCCTACAGTATGGGAGAATATATTCATAAATGACAGATCCGACTAAGGGTTGACATCCAAAATATATAAAGAGCTCACACACCTCAACAAACAAAAAGCAAATAATCCAATTAAAAAATGGGCAGAGGAGCTGAATAGACAGTTCTCTAAAGAAGAAATCCAGATGGCGAACAGACACATGAAAAGATGCTCCACATCGCTAATTATCAGAGAAATGCAAATTAAAACCACAATGAGATATCACCTCACACCAGTAAGGATTGCCATCATCAAAAAGACAAACAACAGCGAATGTTGGCGAGGTTGTGGAGAAAGGGGAACCCTCCTACACTGCTGGTGGGAATGTAAACTAGTTCAACCATTGTGGAAAGCAGTATGGAGGTTCCTTAAAATGCTCAAAATAGAAATACCATTCGATGCAGGAATTCCACTTCTAGGAATTTACCCTAAGAATGCAACACTCTAGTTTGAAAAAGACAGATGCACCCCTATGTTTATTGCTGCACTATTTACAATAGCCAAGATATGGAAGCAACCTAAATGTCCATCAGTAGATGAATGGATAAAGAAGATGTGGTACATATACACAATAGAATATTACGCAGCCACAAAAAAAAAACAGATCCTGCCAATCGCAAGAACATGGATGGAGCTACAGGGTATTATGCACAAAGAAATAAGCCAGGTGGAGAAAGACAGGTACAAATTATTTCACTCATATGTAGAGTATAAGAACAAAGGAAAACTGAAGGAACAAAACAGCAGCAGAAGCACAGAACCGAAGAATGGACTAACAGTTACCAAAGGGAAAGGGACTGGGGAGGAATGGTGGGAAGGGAGGGATAAGGGCAAGGGAAAAGAAAGAGGGCATTACGATAAGCATGTAGAGTATGTGGGGGCACGGGGAGGGCTGTGCAACACAGAGAAGACAAGTAGTGATTTTACAGCATCTTACTACGCAGATGGATAGTGACTGTGAAGGGTTATGTTGGGGGGACTTGGTGAAGGGTGGAGCTGAGTACACATAACGTTCTTCATGTAATTGTAGATTAATGATACAAAAAAAGCAGATTAGATACAGTGGAGGATATGATAAATAAAACAGAAATTAGAGAAAAGGAATACAAAGAAGCTGTGGCACAGAGTGAAAATGGATCTGTACAAATGAAAGGATATTGAGAGAACTGTGTGACCAATCCAAACAGAACAATATTCACATCATAGGTATACCAGAAGATGAAGAAGAGAGAGAGAAAGGGATAGAAAGTGTCTTTGAGGAGGTAATTGCTGAAAATTCCACCAATCTGGGGAAGGAGATAGTCTCTCAGGCCGTGGAGGTGCACAGATCTCCCAACACAAGGGACCCAAGGAGGACAACACCAAGACATATAGTAATTAAATGGCAAAGATCAAGGATAAGGACAGACTATTAAAAGCAGCCAGAGAGAGAAATAAGATAACATACAAAGGAAAGCCCATCAGGCTATCATCAGACTTCTCAGCAGAAACCTTACTGGCCAGAAGGGAGTGGCAAGATGTATTTAATGCAATGAAGAGAAGTGCCTGGAACCAAGAATACTTTATCTGACAAGATTACTATTGAAGGAGGGATTAAACAATGTCCAGATAAGCAAAAGCTGAGAGAATTTACCTTCCACAAACCATCTCTACAGTGTATTTTGGAGGGACTGCTGCAGATGGAAGTGGTCCTAAGGTTTGAAGCTGTCCCCAGAGGTACTAAAACCACGGTAAAGAAAGTAGAAGAGTTAATTACTAAACAAATACTAAATTAAATCAACTATCTCCAAAGTCAATTAAATCTAGATCCTAAAATGGCAATAAGTACATTACTATTGATAATCACCCAAAATGTAAATGGCCAGAATTCACCAATCAAAAGACATAGAGTCACTGAATATATAAAAAAAACAAGACCCATCTATATGCTCCCTACAAGAGACTCACTTTAAACCCAAAGATATACACAGACAAAAAGTGAAGAAATGGAAAAAGATATTTCATGCAACTAATAGAGAGAAAAAGCAAGAGTTGCAGTACTTGTATCAGACAAAACAGACTTCAAAACAAAGAAAGTCACAAGAGACAAAGAAGGGCAATATATAATGATAAAAGGGTCAATCCAACAAGAAGATATAACCATTATAAATATCTATGCACCCAGCGCAGGAGCACAAATAATACTAAAATAATTAAAAGGGGAAATAGAATGCAATGCATTCATTCTAGGAGACTTCAACACTCCACTCATTCCAAAGGACAGATCACCCAGACAGAAAATAAGTATGAAAACAGAGCCACATTAAAACAGATGGACCTAACAGACATCTACAGAACTCTACACCCAAAAGCAGCAGAATACCCATTCTTCTCAAGTGCACATGGAACATTTTCAAGAATAGATCATATACTAGGGCACAAAAAGAGCTTTGGTAAATTCAAAAAGATTGAAATTGTACCAACCAGTTTCTCAGACCACAAAGGTATGAAACTGGAGAGAAATTATGCAAATAAAATGAAAAATCCCACAAATACATGGAGGCTTCACAACATGCTCCTAAATAACCAATGGATCAATGACCAAATAAAAACGGAGATAAAGCAATATATGGAGACAAATAACAACAATAATTCAACACCACAAAATCTGTGGGGTGCAGCAAAGGCCGTGCTTAAAGGGAAGCATATTGCATTACAGGCCAACCTCAGGAAAGAAGAACAATCCCATATGGGCAGTCTAAACTCACAATTAATGAAACTAGAAAAGGAATAACAAATGGGGCCCAAAGTCACTAAAAGGAGGGACATAATAAAGATCAGAGAAGAAGTAAATAAAATCAAGAAGGATAAAACAATAGAAAGAATCAATGAATCAATGAAAGCAAGAGCTCGTTCTTTGAGAAAATAAACAAAATAGATAACCCCTCACCAGACTTATCAAGAAAAAAAGGGAGTCTACACATAAACAGAATCAGAAAGGAGAAAGGATAAATCACTACAGACACCACAGAAATACAAAGAATTATTAGAGAATACTACAAAAAATTATATGGTAACAAATTGGATAACCTAGAAGAAATGGACAACTTTCTAGAAAAATACAACCTTCCAAGGCTGACCCAGAAAGAAACAGAAAATCTTAACAGAACAATTACCAGCAACAAAATTGAATTGGTAATCAAAAAACTACCTAAGAATAAAACTCTTGGAACAGATGGCTTCACCACTGAATTTCATCAAACATTTAGTGAAGACCTAATACCCATCCTCCTTAAAGTTTTCCAGAGAGTAGAAGAAGAGGGAATACTTCCAAACTCATTCTATGAGGCCAGCATCACTCTAATACCAAAACCAGGCAGATGCACCAAAAAAAAAAAGAAAATTACAGACCAGTAATCATGATGAACATAGATGAAAAATACCCAACAAAATATTAGCAAAATGAATTAAAAAATACATCAAAAAGATCATCATGATCAGGTAGGATTTTTTCCAGGGATGCAAGGATGGTACAACATTTGAAAATCCATCAACATCATCTACCACATCAACAAAAAGAAGAACAAAAATCACATGATCATCTCCACAGACGCTGAAAAAGCATTTGACAAAATTCAACATCAATTCATGATAAAAACTCTCAACAAAATGGGTATAGAGGGCAAGTACCTCAACATAATAAAGGCCATATATGACAAAACCACAGCCAACACTATACATAACAGCGGGTAACTGAAAGCTTTTCCTGTAAGATAGGGAAAAAGACAAGGATGCCCACTTTCCCCACTTCTATTCAACACAGTACTGGAGGTCCTACCCACAGTAATCAGACCACACAAAGAAATAAAAGGCATCCAGATTGACAAGGAAGAAGTTAAGCTGTCCTTATTTGCAGGTGACATGATATTGTACATAAAAAACCCTCAAGATTCCACTCCAAAACAACTAAATCTAATATCTGAATTCAGGAAAGTTGCAGGATACAAAATTAACACACGGAAATCTGTGGCATTCCTATATACTAACAATGAACTAGTAGAAAGAGAAATCAGGAAAACAATTCCATTCAGATTGCATTAAAAAGAATAAAATACTTAGGAATAAACCTAACCAAGGAAGTGAAAGACCTATACTCTGAAAACTACAAGACACTCTTAAGAGAAATTAAAGAAGTACCAATAAATGGAAACACATCCCATGCTCATGTATAGGAATAATTAATATTGTCAAAATGGCCATCCCACCTAAAGCAATCTATGGATTCAGTGCAATTCCTATCAAAATACCAACAGCATTCTTCCACAAACTAGAGAAAATCATTCTAAAATTCATATGGAACCATAAAAGAACCTGAATAACCAAAGCAATCCTGAGAAGGAAGAATAAAGCTGGAGGGATTATGTTCCCCAACTTCAAGCTCTACTACAAAGCCACAGTAATCAAGACAATTTGGTACTTGCACAAGAACAGACCCATAGACCAATGGAACAGACTAGAGAGCCTGATACAAACCAACCATATATGGTCAATTAATATATGATAAAGGAGCCATGGACATACAATGGGAAAATGACAGCCTCTTCAACAACTGGTGTTAGCAAAACTGGACAGCTACATGTGAGAGAGAGAATGAAATGGGATTACTGTGTAACTCCATACACAAAAGTAAACTCAAAATGGATTAAAGACCTGAATGTAAGTCATGAAACCATAAAACTCTTAGAAGACAACATAGGCAAAAATCTCCTGAATATAAGCATGAGCAACTTCTTCCTGAACGCATCTCCTCGAGCAAGTGAAACAGAAGCAAAAATGAACACACAGGACTTCATCAAACTAAAAAGTTTCTGAACAGCAAAAGACACCATCAACAGAACAAAAAGGCATCCTACAGTATGGGAGAATATATTTGTAAATGACATATTTGACAAGGGTTAACATCCAAAATACATAAAGAACTCACATGCCTCAACACCCAAAAGCAAATAACCTAATTAAAAAATGGGCAGAGGAGCTGAATAGACATTTCTCCAAAGAAAAAATTCAGATGGCCAACAGAGACATGAAAAGATGCTCCACATCACTAATTATCAGGGAAATGCAAATTAAAACCACAATGAGATATCACCTCACACCAGTAAGGATGGCCAGCATCGAAAAGACAAAGAACTACAAATGTTGGTGAGGATGCAGAGAAAGGGGAACCCTCCTACACTGCTGGTGGGAATGTAAGCTATTTTAACCATTGTGGAAAGCAATATGGAGGTTCCTCAAAAAACTAAAAATAGAAATACCATTTGACCCGGGAATCCCACTCCTTGAAATTTACCCAAAGAATACAAGTTCTCACATTTAAGAAGACATATGCATCCCTATGATTATTGCAGCCGTATTTACAATAGCCAAGATATGGAAGCAATCTGAGTGTCCGTCAGTAGATGAATGGATATGGAAGATGTGGTACATATACACAATGGAATACAATTCAGCCATAAGAAAAAACAAATCCTACCATTTGCAACAACATGGATGAAGCCGGAGGATATTATGCTCAGTGAAGTAAGCCAGGTGGAGAAAGACAAGTGCCAAATGATTTTCCTCATTTGTGGAGTGTAACAATGAAGCAAAACTAAAGGAAAGAGGCAGCAGGAGACTCACAGACTCCAAGAAGGGACTAGTAGTTACTAAAGGAGAGGGTTGTGGGAGGGATGGTGGGTAGGGAGGGAGAAGGGGATTGAGGGGTATTACATTTAGTACACATGGTATAGGGGATCACGGAGAAAACAGTGTAGCAGAGAAGACAAACAGTGAATCTGTGGCATCTTACAGTGACTGCATTGGGGTATGGGTGGGGACTTGATAATATGGGTAAATGTAGTAACCATATTGTTTTTTCATGTATATATCTTCATAGAGTGTATATCAATAATACCTTAATAAAAATTTTTAACAAAAGAAATATAAAGGATTCATATATCCATGAATCTATAGAAATGAGATACAATTTTAAAGGAACAAAACTTAAGTAAGAGATAGAAAATACTTAGACAAATTAGTTAGCTGTGTACATCAACTAGGTGATTATTCTCAAGAAATTTTTTTAAATGCTACTTATTTGCTGCTATTTAACTTAAAATCTGTTAAAGTGGGGCAAAATGAAAGTCAGTTCAGAAATAAAGCCAGTCTCAAGAGAATAAACATAATATGTAAACTGAATATAATGGATGAGAAAAGTTCAAGAAGTCATAAAGCAAATCCAGGGATGTTGAGAAATCAGTTCAACTTCCTCAAGCTCTTCAATCATTAAATACCCTGTCCAGAAGTAGAAGATAAGTGATGGACTTTTTTTTTTTTTTTTAGGAGAGCAAGGTACAGGCTTTTATTTAGAGATAAAGTGAGAGGACAGAGCTCCCGGCTCACACCAGGAGGGGACAAAGGAGTCCCTAAGTGATGGACTTTTAAGTACTGTATGCAACAACTGACTTGGACTTTTATTAAAATGACTTTAGAGTTCATCATTAACAAGATAAGCAAGATATCCTTTTGGAGGGCAAGTTTTATCAGTGATTTCTAACTAAATTCAGAAAAAAGCTCCAAAGCAATCAACACTTGGTACTACTCCAATATGGCTGCTGTGTTCGATGCTGTAAGCATCAGGGCCTTAAACATCATAAACTTAGAAGGGCTTTTTTGTAAAAAGCATTAAAATTCTGATCTGTGGTTACTGAATTATAGAATCTTAGGGCTAGAAGTTATTTCTGATGTTGCTAATTCATCCCGATCCTTTCTGCAATATCCCTTGAAAGCTCATCTAGCTTCTTAATAAACACTAACAACATCAGAGAAGTTAGCAGATGTTTCTCATTTTCAGAGAGTTTTACTTGTCAAAAAGTTCTTCCTTGTTACTCTTCTCTACTACTAGGTATACATCCCCCTAGACTCTTGAAGTCAGTTTAGACCTCCTTCCCAGGAAACACTGACCACTTATTAAGTCTCTTATCCTTGATTGTTTTCATCATTGCTTACATACCATGATTTATTGTATTCACTATCTTTTTCTGGGCCTTTCCAATTTGTCAATGTCCCTTTCAGAATTGTCCCTAGAAAAGCAGCACAAGGTCCTAGGAGTCATCTGACCTAAGTGGGTACACCAAGACTTTGCCTTCCTTGAGCAGGAGTACTGTGTTTCCTGTTAATATTGGGCTAAGTGGTTTGGCAGCTACATCACACTGCCAAGTTGTACTGATCACGTGGTCCAGAGTGTGAATTAGCTGTAGGTGTTTTGTAGATAAGTAGGTTCCCTTATATTCCTAGTTTGGTAAGAACATTTATCATAAATGAATTTGCTCTATTTAACTTAAAATCTGTTAAAGTGGGGCATTTAATTAATGATTAATTATATATATGATTAAACTTTGTTCTTATCAAATATAGAAAAACAACATGTAGTTAGTTTTTGTTTAATCCAGTTTAACCTTTGCCCTTTGATTGCATAATTTAGTATATTTAAATAAAGCATTTACTAATGCTTTTTCTGCATCTATTTAAATAATTCTATATGTTCTCCTTTATTCTATTAAAAGAATGAGACAAACCTCACTGATGCATTTTACAAATGTTGAACCAACATTGTATTCCTGGAACCAATCCAATTTGGTCATAATATATTGCCTAATTTATGTATTGTTGGATTCTGCTTGCACTTATTTTGTATAGAATTTTTGAATTTATCCTCATGAGTAATATCAGCCTAAATTATTCTTCTCATATCTTTGTCAGGTTTAAATATTAAGGTTATACCGGCCTCATAAAAGTGAAGTAGTATGTATTTCCTCTTTTCTGTTTTCTTTAAAAGTTTTGTACTAATTTTTCCTTAAATGTTTGGTAGAGCTCACCAATGATCCATCTAGTTCCACAGGGTTGTTTTGTGTGTGTTGTTTTCTTTGGATTTTTTTTTTTTGGTTATCACTTAGGTTTCAAAATTATAAAATCCACTTTTTCAATAGCTATGGGTCTGTTACATATTTTTTTCATTGTAGCTATTTCATTAATGTGTGGTCTTATTTTTATTATTTCCTCTTTTTTTAGATTGAATTAAAGTTCTTTTTCTTAGTACCTAAGTAAAAGTTAGCTCATTTATTCTTAAACTTTGTTCTTATCATATACAGAAAAACAGCATGTAGTTAGTTTTTATTTAATCCAGTATAACCTTTGCCCTTTGATTGCATAATTTAGTATATTTAATTTTTCATGTAATTACTAATATGTTTAGGGTTAAATATACCATTTTACTATGTCTTTATTTTTGCTTGCTCTTTATTATTTTTTCATTCCATTCTTACCTTATTTTAGATAATTATTTTTCCCATTTATTTCTTTATTGGTTTGGAAATTATGTGTTTTTGTTTTTGGATATTAGTTCTTATCTTGGAAATCATAGTATGTATCCTTGAGTCATCAAAATCTAATGTTAGATTTCTGATTCCAGCCCAAATTGAGTAACCTGAAACAACTGAAAAACCAGGTAAAATATACAAAGAAAATCTTTAAAGATATGAGACTTAAGTAAACTAAGGGCTGCAATCCCTGAGATGCAGGAAATCAGTGAGATAGCCCTCACAATTACCTGTGCTTACTGCCTAAAGACAGCCTTAACAGGCTGTGATGCAAAGAGGGGCATCACAAAGAAAGTTGGGGGGTATTTCTGAGTTTTGCAGATGAATTTGGAACTCAAGGGAAGCAAAGTTGCTAGAGTCTGTAAGGAAGAGTACTGAAGAGAAGAGAACTGTACAGAGGAGGAACTCTGGAATTCTATAAAAATTTTTTCTCAAGTATTCAGTTGATACTGATTAACCCATGCATATGAGGAAATTAACCAATGACAGGGAAAGGACCACACAAAATATTACAGTAGCCAAACCACCAAGAATAGGAACAGTGCCTGCTCCTATATGAACTCTATTTTTCTTATTTTCTGTACTCTTGATGAACTGGCATCTGGGGTTTCCCTGATTGAGGGGAGACTACTACCCTTACCAGAACTGGCTAACACCTAGAGATAAAGTAAATGATTCTCCTGCAAGCATACCTTTCATATGCAAACAAAGCAATCCAAAACAAACCCCCAACTATCTTCTTTGTTGAACTCTCACACTCCAGGAGGCAATATTCTTTGTCCTAATCACCCCAGGATCAAGTACCAGACTAGAGAATGCCTGTAGCCCAGAGCCCACAATCATTATCCAGTCCTAAACCTATTAAGCTGTTTATCTTGCCTCACCTATTCCTCCTCATGACAACCATAATAAAGACTTTTGTCCGTGCTTTTCCCGCACTCCTCCTGCCTCCTGACTTACCCTGGTGCTTTTCCGTGTGGCAGTGCATAAAATGCCATGCCTGTTGTTCCTAGGGAACTAATAAACACATCTTTCATAGTAGTTATTTCTATGTCTGAGTGTCTACCGTGACTGATTAAAACTGATCCTAACTATCAGAGTGGAAAACCTCAAATTAATGAATCATTGATTACTAAGAAAGTTTCACATTAGTAGTGAGGAAAAATTAACCATAAGCTAGATGCTGCCCCTGTCCCATGTAACAAAGGATAAAATAAAACCCTCTAAATCCAACTGATTCTACACCCCAAATAAATTTCAAGAATATTTATAAGAATTACAAAATACCTAGCACCCAAAAGGTAAAATACTCTGTGGTTAGCATCCAATAAAAAGTCACCAGGCATTAAAAGAAACAAAAAAATATATAACCCATAATGAGGAGGAAAACCAATCAATTGAACCTGATTCTGATATGACACAAGTAAAAGAATTAATAGAAAAGTACTTTAAAATAGTTATTATGTTAGAAGAAAGACTAACAATATTAAGACAGGAAAGATCTAAAAATGACACAAATTAAACTTCTTGAAATGAAAATCACGATGATTGAGAAGAAAAAGACATTGGATTAGATTAATGGCAGATTAGACACTGATGAAGAAAACATACATACACCTGAAGACATAACAATAAAAACTCTCCAAAATGAAACACAAAAAATACTTGAAAAACAATGGCCAAATTTTTTTTTTCAAATTTGATGAAAACTGTTAATCCACAGATTCTTGAAGCTTAATACCAAACACAAGAAACAAAAGAAAGGTACAATAAGACTCATCACAAAAAAGAAGGCTCATCACAATCATATTGTAATGATAAAGGGAAAATCTTAAAAGTGAGCAGAAGAAATAAAGAGAGGCAAAGTTAAAGGTGACAGCAGACCTGCAAGATAAAAATATTAAGGTCCTTAAACCAGAAAGAAAATGATATAGGAAAACCTGTATCTATACAAATGGATGAAAAGAATCAGGAATGATAACTACATGGGTAAACATCAACACTTTTCCTTGTTAGTTAAACATCCTTAAAAGATAATCAGCTTTTTAATATGAACAAAGACTCCTTATTTTTACATTGCATTGTTTAAAGCAAAATAATATTATTGATTATAACATACATAAAGTAAAATATCTGGAAGCAATAGCAGAAGGGCTGAAATAGGAGAAATGGAAGTATATTATTATAAAGTTTTTGTAATACACATGATATAGTATATCATATATATTAAAATATATATATTATATAGGTAATGCATATGATATATATACTTAGATAAACAACCACTAGAATAACAATGCAAAGAGTTAATAGATCAACAAAAGAGCTAAAATGGAATCATAAAAAAGAGAATCACTCAATCCAAAAAATGGTAGAAAAAGAGAACAAAGAGGAAAAAGAACAGGTGGGACCAGAGCCAGGTTCATAGGCACCTGACCTGTGCAAGCATATGAGGCCTTGCACTTTGAAGAGCCCTGGGTTTGGATTAATGATCTGCTGTTACTGTTTTGAAATTATTAGTAATATGAGCAAAGACTCCTTATTTTTACATTGCACTAGGCCCCACAAATTATGTAGTCAGTCCTACATAGTACAAATAGAAAATAAATAATAAGATGGTAGATTCAAACCCAACCAAATCAATAATCACATTAAATGTAAATGATCTGAAAGTTCAATTTAAATTTGCATATTTTCATATTGGATTTTAAAAAACCACTTAAATATGTACTTCTTACAAAAACAAAGTCTCTAAGATTTCTTAGATACAATACCAAAGCATTATGCATAAAAGAATATATTGATAAGTTGAGCTTCAGCAAAATGAAGAGCTATGCTATTTGAAAGACACCATTAAGAGATTAAGAAACTAATGACTAAAATAAAATATTTACAAACATCTAATTTTTAAAAAGTTTATTTCAAAAAATAGAGAAAACTCTCAAACTCAATAACAAGAAAACAATTAAATTAAAATAATAGACAAAAGATTTTAATCAACTCTTAGCCAAAGAAGATATACAGGTAGTAAATAAGCACATGAAAAGCTGGTCAACATACTAGGGAAATATAAGTTAAAGTCATGAGATATCACCAGACACCTATTAGAATGTTTAGAATTAAAGACTGACCTTACTATGTGTTAGTAAGTGGAACAATCTCTGGTGGGAATATAAAATGCTACAATTTTAGAAATTAATTTGTCAGTTTTCTTTTTGGAGTTATATATTTACCTTATATTCCCAATATTCTACTTCCCAATATTTATCAAAGATAAATGAAAGCATAATTAATACTAAGACTAGCATGCAAATGTTCATAACAACTTTATATGAAACAGCCAAAAACTGGAAAGTCATCATATATTCATCAATAGATGAATGAATAAAGAAATTATACTATATCTATACAATGGAATACAAACTCAGCAATAAAAAGAATGAACTATGACATGCAGCCACTTGGGTAAATCTTAAAATAGTTCTGCTGACTGAAAAAAGCCAGAGAAAAAGGGGATATACTGTATGGTTCCATTTATATAAATGTCTAGAAAATGCAAAATATAGTGATAGAAAGTAGAGAATAGTTGCCTGATAATGGTGTTTGTTCAGAGGGGGAGATTACAAAGGGGCACAAGAAAACTGTTGGGGAACATGTGTATATTCATTATGTTTGATTGTGGTGACTGTTTCATGAGTTTTATATACATTTCAAATCTTACAAAATTTTGTCAGTTTGCTTTTTTGTCAATTACATCTCAAAAAAGGTGTTTTTAAAAAGTTTTTAAAGATACTACATGTAGAGAAAAGACATAAAGAAAAATTTTACATTAAAAATATCGTATTAGTTGGTACTCTTACCTTTATCCTGGACAAAGGAAGAATTTAATTACCCCCCCCCATTTAGGTTAATATTGCATGTTATAATTATCTCTATACTTTTAACCTCACAGGACATTATTATAATTTTTGTTTTATACCGTCAGTATTCATTTATATTTACTGTTATTTTATAATTGTTCTTCCTCTCCAACTCTTCTTACATCACTTATCTTCCAACTGAAATGATTTTTTTTCTTTGGTGAAAAAAGAAATCCTTAATTATTTACTTTAATGCAGGTCTTCTGATAGCAATTGCTTTATTTTTTTGGTTGAAAATGTTTTGTATCACCTTCATTCCCAAAGGATTTTTCACTGGATGATGAATTCTAGGTTAGCAGGGTTTGTTTTTTTTCCCCCATACATGATCGATATTATTCCCCTGTTGTTCAGCTTTTTTGCTATTGCAAATTAGCTATCATTCTAATGTTGCTCTTGAGAGTAATCTGCTTCCTACCACCACCTCCCCTGCTACTTCTAAGATTTTCTCTTTGTCTTTGATTTTTCAGCAGTTTCTCTATGAAGTATCAAGGCATAGGTTTCTTTTTCATTTCTATGAGTTTAGATTTGTTAAGCTTATTCAATCGTGGATTGATTGTTTTCACCACCTTTGGAAAACTTTAATCCACAATCACCTTAAATATTTTGTTTTCTACATTCTTCACCTCCTGTACTTCTAAGTCCCTAATTGAGTGTGTGTTGGACCAACTCACTGAACTCTCCTTCACTATCTTTCACGTATCTCTCATCTTTGTTATTATTCCATGCTTTATTATGGACAGTTTATTCTTACCTATCATAAGTTTACTGTTTTTCTCTTTTGCGAGTTAATTTTGCTCTTAAATTCAGCCATCATGTTCTCAGGCGTAGTTATTATAGTTTTTGGTCTGAAACTTCTTTTTGGTTCATTTCATATATGCAACATCACACTTTAGAACTTCTTGCTGAATTTGAGTGTTTATTTCTCTAAATGTGGCAATCATAGTTTTATAGTCTGTGTCTGGTACCTCCACTATGTGGACTATCTGTAGGTATCTATCTGTTGTCTGTGCCTGTTCTCATTCATGTTGTCTTTACTCCTCAGATGCCCAGTTATATCTGATTGTATGGTGGACATTGTATATGAAAAATCATTTTTGAACATGATTTGAGACTTAGATGATACTACTTTCTGCCAGAGACAGCTGTTTTCTTTTTTGTCAACATTTTATTTTATAACTGTTCAAAAATACTGAAAATTTGAAAGACTTTTACAGTGAGCATTTGTATTCACTACCTAGATTCTATCTTTAACATTTATTATACTTTATCACATGTCTACTCATATATCCATGTGAGGTAATTTTTTCTTCTTTTTACTTCTGCCAAACATGAGAAAAATAACAATCCAGGGAAATTTCAATCTAATTCCAAGGCTTAAGATTTTCTGGACTAACAAGATAAATTGAGGCTGCTGTCAGTGTAGGAACTGTTAACTTCTTCCTTTTTCCATTTTAGTGTGAATCCCTTCAGGGCATTAACCCAAAATATATGGTGCAATACTCTTTCCCTTGGAAGACTCTAGACTAAAATTTTGGTTCCCCAATTTTTTGAAAGTACTAGATTATTGTTTACTCTCTCAGCCACATTTTCATATTAATTAATATGCAATATGAAATTAATGAATATTAATATGAAACATCCCCATATTGCAGATTCCCTTCCCTGGTTTTACATCTCTTTCTGCATCTTTTTTTTTTTTGGTATCCTTAATCTACAATTACATGAGGAACATTATGTTTACTAGACTCCCCCCATCACCAAGTCCCTCCCACATACCCATTACAGTCACTGTCCATCAGCGTAGTAAGATGCTGTGGAATCACTACTTGTCTTCTCTATGTTGTGCAGTCCTCCCCATGCCTCCCCACAGATTATACATGCTAATCGTAATGCCTCCTTTCTTCTTCCCCCACCTTAATCCTCCCTTCCAGCCCATCCTCCCCAGTCCTTTTCCCTTTGGTAACTGTTAGCACATTCTTGGATTCTGTAATTCTGCTAATGTTTTGTTTCTTCAGTTTTTTCTTTATCTTTTACTCCACATATGAGTGAAATCATTGGGTACTTGTCTTTCTCCACCTGGCTTATTTCACTGAGCATAATATCCTTCTAGCTCCATCCATGTTGTTGCAAATGGTAGGATTTGTTTTCTTCTTATGGCTGAATAATATTCCATTGTGTATATGTACCACCTCTTCTTTATCCATTTATCTACTGATGGACACTTAGTTGCTTCCATTTCTTGACTATTGTAAATAGTGCTGCAGTGAACATAGGGGTGCATCTGTCTTTTTCAAACTGGGCTGCTGCATTCTTAGGGTAAATTCCTAGAAGTGGAATTCCTGGGTCAAATGGTATTTCTATTTTGAGTTTTTTGAGGAACCTCCGTACTGCTTTCCACA
The DNA here is from genome assembly GCF_040802235.1 of Manis javanica. NCBI lineage: Eukaryota > Metazoa > Chordata > Mammalia > Pholidota > Manidae > Manis > Manis javanica. The sequence continues at coordinate 159,460,341 of NC_133157.1, read as the reverse complement.
ATGGTTGAACTAATTTACATTCCCACCAACAGTGTAGGAGGGTTCCCTTTTCTCCACAACCTTGCCAGCATTTGTTGTTGTTTGTCTTTCCGATGGTGGCAATCCTTACCGGTGTGAGGTGATATCTCATTGTGGTTTTAATTTGCATTTCTCTGATAAGCAGTGATGTGGAGCATCTTTTCATGTGTCTGTTGGCCATCTGAATTTCTTCTTTGGAGAACTATTTGTTCAACTCCTCTGCCCATTTTTTAATTGGATTATTTGCTTTTTACTTTTTGTTTGTTGAGGTGCATGAGCTCTTCATATATTTTGGATGTCAACCCTTAGTCGGATCTGTCATTTATGAATATAGTTTCTCCTACTATAGGATGCCTTTTTGTTCTGTTGGTGTCCTTTGCTATATAGAAGCTTTTCAGCTTGATATAGCCTCACTTGTTCATTTTTACTTTTGTTTCCCTTGCCCGGGGAGATATGTTTATGAAGAAGTCACTCATGTTTATGTCCAAGACACTTTTGCCTATATTTTTTTCTAAGAGTGTTATGGTTTCATGACTTACATTCAGGTCTTTGATCCATTTCGAATTTACTTCTGTGTATGGGGTTAGACAATGATCCAGTTTCATTCTTTTACATGTAGCTGTTCAATTTTGCCAACAGCAGGTGTTGAAGAGGCTGTCATTTCTCCATTGTATGTCCATAGCTCCTTTATCGTATATTAATTGACCATATATGTTTGGGTTAATGTTTGGAGTCTCTATTCTGTTCCACTGGTCTGTGGCTCTTTTCTTGTGCCAGTACCAAATTGTCTTGATTACTGTGGCTTTGTAGTAGAGCTTGAAGTTGGGGAACATAATCTCCCTGCTTTATTCTTCCTTCTCAGGATTGCTTTGTCTATTCGGGGTCTTTTGTGGTTCTATATGAATTTTAGAACTATTTGCTCTAGTTCACTGAAGAATGCTGTTGGTATTTTGATAGGGATTGCATTGAATCTGTAGACTGCTTTAGGCAGGCTGGCCATTTTGACAATATTAATTCTTCCTATCCATGAGAATGGTATGTGTTTCCATTTGTTGGTATCTTATTTAATTTCTCTTAAGAGTGTCTTGTAGCTTTCAAGGTATAGGTCTTTCACTTCCTTGGTTAGGTTTATTCCTAGGTATTTTACTCTTTTTGAAGCAATTGTGAAGGAATTGTTTTCCTGATTTCTCTTTCTGTTAGTGTATAGGAAAGCCAGATTTCTGTGTGTTAATTTTGTATCCTGCAACTTTGCTGAATTCCAATATTAGTTCTAGTAGTATTGGAGTGGAGTCTTTATGGTTTTTATGTACAATATCATGTCATCTGCAAATAGTGACAGTTTGACTTCTTTACAAATATAAATTCCTTCTATTTCTTTGTTTTGTCTAATTACCATGGCTAGGACCTCCAGTACTATGTTGAATAACAGTGGGGAGAGTGGGCAACCCTGTCTTGTTCCCTATCTTAGAGGAAAAGCTTTCAGCTTCTCGCTGTTAAGTATGATGTTGGCTGTGGGTTTATCATATATGGCCTTTATTATGTTGAGGTATTTGCCCTCTATACCCATTTTTTTGAGAGTTTTAATCATGAATGAATGTTGAATTTTGTTGAATGCTTTTTCAGCATCTATGGAGATGATCATGTGGTTTTTGTCCTTCTTTTTGTTTGTGTGGTGGTTGATGTTGAAGGATTTTCGAATGTTCTACCATCCTTGCATCCCTGAGATGAATCCCACTTGGTCATGGTGTATGATCCTTTTGATGTATTTTTGAATTTTGTTTGCTAATATTTTGTTGAGTATTTTTGCGTCTATGTTCATCAGGGTTATTGTTCTGTAAATTTTCTTTTTTGGTGGAGTCTTTGCCTGGTTTTGGTATTAGGGTAATGCTGGCTTCATAGGATGAGTTTTGGAGTATTCCCTCCTCTTCTATTTTTTGGAAAACTTTAAGGATAATGAGTATTATGTCTTCTCTGTGTGGCTGGTAAAATTCTGCAGTAAATCCATCTGGACCAGGGGTTTTGCTCTTGGGTAGTTTTTTTATTACCACTTCAATTTCTTTGCTTGTAATTGGTTTGTTTAACTTTTGTGTTTCTTCCTTGGTCAGTCTTGGAAGGTTGCATTTTTCTAGGAAGTTGTCCATTTCTTCTAGGTTTTCCAGCTTGTTAGCATATAGATTTTCATAGTATTCTCTGACAATTCTTTGTATTTCTGTGGGGTCCGTTGTGATTTTTCCTTTCTCATTTCTGATTCTGTTGATGTGTGTTGATTCTCTTTTTCTCTTAATAAGTCTGGCTAGGGGCTTATCTATTTTGTTTATTTTCTCAAAGAACCAGCTCTTGGTTTCATTGATTTTTTCTATTGTTTTATTCTTCTCAATTTTATTTATTTCTTCTCTGATCTTTATTACATCCCTCCTTCTGCTGACTTTAGGCCTTATTTGTTCTTCTATTTCCAATTTCAATAATCGTGACTTTAGATTATTCATTTGGGATTGTTCTTCCTTCTTTAGATATGCCTGGATTGCTATATACTTTCCTCTTAGAACTGCTTTTGCTGTGTCCCGTAGAATTTGGGGCTTTGTGTTTTTGTTGTCATTTGTTTCCATATATTGCTTGATCTCTACTTTAATATGGTCATTGATACATTGATTATTTAGGAGCATGTTGTTAAGCCTTCATGTGTTTGTGAGCCTTTTTGATTTCTTTGTACAATATATTTCTAGTTTTATACCTTTGTGGTACGAGAATTTAGTTAATAGAATTTCAATCTTTTTTAATTTATTGAGGCTCTTTTTGTGGCCTCGTATGTGGTCTATTCTGGAAAATGTTCCATGTGCACTTGAGAAGAATGTGTATCATGTTGCTTTTGGGTGTAGAGTTCTGTAGATGTCTATTAGGTCCATCTGTTCTATTGTGTTGTTCAGTGCCTCTGTGTCCTTACTTATTTTCTGTCTGGTGGATCTGTTCTTTAGAGTGAGTGGTGTGTTGAAGTCCCCCAAAATGAATGCATTGCATTCTATTTCCTCCTTTAATTCTGTCTGTATTTGTTTCACATATGTTGGTGCTCATGTGTTGGGTGCATATATATTTATAATGGCTATATCCTCTTGTTGGACTGAGCCCTTTATCATTATGTAATGTCCTTCTTTATCTCTTGTTACTTTCCTTGTTTTGAAGTCTATTTTGCCTGATACTAGTACTGCAATACTTGCTTTTTTTTCCCTGTTGTTTGCATGAAATATATTTTTCCATCCCTTGACTTTTAGTCTGTGCATGTCTTTGGGTTTGAGGTGAGTCTCTTGTAAGCAGCATATAGATGGGTCTTGCTTTTTTATTCAATCTATTACTCTATGTCTTTTGATGGGTGCATTCAGTCCATTTACATTTAGGATGATTATTGAAAGATATGTACTTATTGCCATTGCAGGCTTTAGATTGGTGGTTAACAAACGTTCAAGGTAAGCTTCTTTACTATCTGTCTAACTTAACTCACTTATTGAGCTATTATAAACACAGTCTGATGATTCTTTATGTCTCTCCCTTCTTATTCCTTCTCCTCCATTCTTTATATGTTAGGTGTTTTATTCTTTGCTCTTTTGTGTTTCCTTTGACTGATTTTGTGAGTAGTTGATTTTATTTTTTTCCTTTAGTTAGTATTTGGTTGGTCTGCTTTCTTTGCTATGATTTTATTTTCTCTGGTGACATCTGTTTAGCCTTAGGAGTGCTTCCATGTAGAGCAGTCCCTCTAAAATACACTATAGAGCTGGTTTGTGGGAGGCAAATTCCTTCAACTTTGCTTGTCTGGGAATTTTTTAATCTCTCCTTAGTATTTAAATGATAATTGTGCTGGATACAGTATCCTTGTTTCAGGGTCCTTCTGTTTAATTGCATTAAATATATCATGCCATTCTCTTCTGGCCTGTAAGGTTTCTGTTGAGAAGTCTGATGATAGCTTGATAGGTTTCCTTTATAGATGACCTTTTCTCCCTCTCTGGCTGCCTTTAGTCCTCTGTCCTTGTCTTTGATCTTTGCCATTTTAATTATTATGTGTCTTGGTGTTGTCCTCCTTAGTTCCCTTGTGTTAGGAGTTCTTTGTGCTTCTGTGGTCTGAGAGAATATTTCCTCCCCCAGTTTGGGGAAGTTTTCAGCAATCATTTCTTCAAAGACACTTTCTATCCCTTTTTCGCTCTCTTCTTCTTCTGGTTACCCCTATAATGTGGATATTGTTCCATTTCGATTTGGTCACATAGTTCTCTTAATATTGTTTCACTCCTGGAGATCCTTTTATCTCTCTCTGTGTCGGTTTCTTTGCATTCCTGTTCTCTGATTTCTATTCCTTTAATGGCCTCTTGCATCTCATCTATTCTGCTTTTAAGTCCTTCCAGAGATTGTTTTATTTCTGTATTCTCCCTCCTAACTTTATCCATTAGCTCTTGCATTTTTCTCTGCAGCTCAATCAGCATGGTTATGACCTTTATTTTGAATTCTTTTTCAGGAAGATTGGTTAAATCTATCCCCCCAGGTTCCTTCTCTGGTGTTGTCTGGACTATTTTGGACTGTATCAAATTCTTCTGCCTTTTCCTGGTGATAGAGGTAGTTGTTGGGCAGTTGGCATGTGTGTCAGGTAGGAGAATAAAGTCCCTTCTTGCTTGTTGGTCCCCTTCCTTTCCTGTGAGAATAGCGACCCCTAGAGGCTTGTCCTGGGCAGCTGCGCTCCAATGGGGGCCTCTGGGTCTGGCCCAGGCAGCTGTGGAGGCGGCTCTGCACTATTACTGTGGGCGTGGCTGCTCTCAGGCTGCTGCTCTGCTATGGCGGGGCCACAGTGGAGGGGGAATGGGCGGGAGGCTGTTTATCGCCATGAGGTGCCTCAGAGCTGCACTGCCTCCCAGGGGGTTGGAGCACCTGAATTTCCCCAGGACTCCCAGCTGCTTGGCTGAGTGTGCCCGGACACTTCCATCCAGCTGTGGGGTCCCTGTCCCTTCAAGACTTTCAAAAAGTGCTCACTTTTCTTTTGTCCTGGGGGCACTGGCTGGGGGACCCACTCACAGGTCTTACTGTTCCATTTCCCTAATATCCAGCACACATGCTCTGTGTGTCTGCACTCCCCATGCAGATGGCTTGGGCTGGTTATTTAGCAGTCCTGGACTCCCTCTCCCTCCTTGTACCAACTCCTCTCCTCCTGCCGGGAAGCTAGGGTAGGGGTGGTGCTCGGGTCCCACCAGGCCGTGGCTTGTATCTTACCCCCTTTGTGAGGTGCTGGGTTCTCACAGATGTGGATGTAACCTGGGTGTTGTCCTGTGTCTTCTGGTCTCTCTTTTAGGACTAGTTGTATTTTCAAAAATATATATGGTTTTGGGAGGAGATTTCTGCTGAAATACTCATGCTGCCATCTTGGCTCCTCCCCTCTTTCTGCATCTTATCCCCACAGTTGTTCAATATTTTGTTCGTTCTTTAATGATTTTAGGAATTTTTATAAATATTTCATCCATATTTTTTAGTTTTCTTAGTGGAAGGAAATGAATGACCTAGAATATCTTTACTAGAAGCACCAATCTCCCATTTTCAAGTGTACCCATTCAAATAACAATTTCAACCCTATAAATCCATTTAAACACCTCTTCTCAAGATCATTTGATTCCCATATTTGCAATTCCATTTTCTTCTTGACATTTCAGGAGCATCCAGTAGTAATGATCAAACCTTTCTTTATTCATTTAGTTTCTCAGCCTTCTCACTTTCCTGGAATTTCTCCTATCTCAATTAGCCACTCCTTCCTGGGCTCCTTTGCTGAAATCTCTTCCTTGAACTGGATCCTAAGTATCAGTGTAGCCAAAACTAAATCCCTGCAAAATTTCACTTCTCTGTGACTGCTTCCTAGGTGAACTCCTCCTGGCTTAAATAACATTTACAACCACCTTGACTTTCAAGTACTATTAATCAAATCTTAATCTAAATATCATAGAGACATTTACATTTCAAAGATTTTTGAAGTCTGTAAGCATTATAATTTGGCTTAATTTTACAGAGTATCATATATTCAAAATAACATTAAGTACTCAAATGGTCTTATAGTTTAATGAAGTTTTTATCCTAAATAAAAAATGAGTTCTTATCCTTAAAAAAGTAGTCTGCCTACTGTCACACCTGCCTACTTCTACCCAGGTAGAAACAGAATTAAAAACCTTTGGTTCTGATTTTTTCATGTATCTGTTCTACATCAAATTGCCTATGCATATTTTCACTAGAATATCTAAGAGGCATCTTTTTTTTATTAAGGTACGATTGATATACACTCTTATGAAGGTTTCACATGAAAAAACAATGTGGTTACTACATTTACCCATATTATCAAGTCCCCACCCACACCCCAATGCAGTCACTGTCCATCAGTGTAGCAAGATGCCACAGATCCACTGTGTGTCTTCTCTGTGCTACACTGTTCTCCCCATGATCCCCCACACCACGTGTACTAAACATAATATCCCTCAAACCCTTCTCCCTCCCTCCCTCCCCACCTGCCCTCCCACACCCCTCCCCTTTGGTAACCACTAGTTCATTCTTGGAGTCTCTGAGTCTGCTGCTATTTTGTTGCTTCAGTTTTGCTTCATTGTTATACTCCACAAATGAGGGAAATCATATGGCATTTGTCTTTCTGTACCTGGCTTATTTCACTGAGCATAATGACCTCTGGCTCCATCCATGTTGTTGCAAATGGTAGGGTTTATTTCTTTCTTATGGCTGAATAGTATTCCATTGTGTATATATACCACATCTTCTTTATCCATTCATCTACTGACTGACACTTAGGTTGCTTCTATATCTTGGCTATTGTAAAAAGTGCTGCGATGAACATAGTGGTGCATATGTCTTTTTTAATCTGAGAAGTTGTATTCTTTGGGTAAAATCCAAGGAGTGGGATTCCTGGGTCAAATGGTATTTCTATTTTAGTTTTTTGAGGAACCTCCATATTGCTTTCCACAATGCTTGAACTAGCTTACATTTCCACCAGCAGTGTAGGAGGGTCCCCCTTTCTCCGCATCCTCGCCAGCATTTGTTGTTCTTAGTCTTTTCTATGCTGGCCATCCTTACTGGTGTAAGGTGATATCTCATTGTAGTTTTAATTTGCATTTCCCTGATGATTAGTGATGATGAGCATCTTTTCATGTGTCTGTTGGCCATCTGAATTTCTTCTTTGGAGAACTGTCTCTTCATATCCTCTGACCATTTTTTAATCAGGTTATTTGCTTTTTGGGTGTTGAGGCATGTAACTTCTTTATGTATTTTGGATTTTAACCCCTTATCTGATATATCATTTACAAGTATATTCTCCCATACTGTAGGATACCTTTTTGTTCTGTTGATGGTGTTCTTTGCTGTACAGAAACTTTTTAGTTTGATGTAGACCCATGAGTTCATTTTTGCTTTTGTTTCCCTTGCTCAAGGAGATGTGTTCAGGAAGAAGTTGCTCATGTTTATATTCAGGAGATGTTTGTCTATGTTGTCTCCTAAGAGTTTTATGGTTTCATGACTTACATTCAAGTCTTTAATCCATTTTGAGTTTATTTTTGTGTATGGGATTAAACAATAATCCAGTTTCATTCTCTTGCATGTAGCTGTCCAGCTTTGCCAACACCAGGTGTTGAAGAGGCTCTCATTTCCCCATTGTATATCCATGGCTCCTTTATCGTATATTCATTGACCATATATGGTTGGGTTTATATCAGGGCTCTCTAGTCTGTTCCATTGGTCTATGGGTCTGTTCTTGTACCAGTACCAAATTGTCTTGATTACTGTGGCTTTGTAGTAGAGCTTGAAGTTTGGGAGCATAATGCCTGCAGCTTTATCCTTCCTTCTCAGAATTGCTTTGGCTATTTGATGTCTTTTGTGGTTCCACATGAATTTTAGAACTATTTTCTCTAGTTTGTTGAAGAATGCTGTTGGTATTTTGATAGGAATTGAATTGAATCTATAGATTGCTTTAGGCAGGATGGCCATTTTGACAATATTAATTCTTCCCATCCTTGAGGATGGGATGTGTTTCCATTTATTGATATCTTCTTTATTTTCTCTTAAGAGTCTCTTGCAGTTGTCAGGGTATATGTCTTTCATGTCCTTGGTTAGGTTTATTCCTAGGTATTTTATTCTTTTTGATACAATTGTGAATGGAATTGTTTCCTGATTTCTCTCTCTGTTAGTTAATTGTTAGTGTATAGAAATACCACAGATTTCTGTGTATTAATTTTGTATCCTGCAACTTTGCTGAATTCAGGTATTAGATCTAGTAGTTTTGGAGTGGATATTTTATGTACAATATCATGTCATCTGCAAACAGGGACAGTTTAACTTCTACCTTGCGAGTTTGGATGCCTTTTATTTCTTTGTGTTGTCTAATTGCCATGGTTATGACTTCTATGTTGAATAGAAGTGGGGAAAGTGGGCATCATTATCTTGTTCCTGAACTTAAAGGAAAAGCTTTCAGCTTCTCTCTGTTAAGCAAGATGTTTGCTGTGTGTTTGTCATGTATGACCTTTATTATGTTGAGGTACTTGCCCTCTATACGCATTTTGTGATAGTTTTTATCATGAATGGATGTTCAATTTTGTCAAATGCTTTTTCAGCATATGTAGAGATGATCATGTGTTTTCTGTCTTTCTTTTTGTTGATGTGGTGGATGATGTTGATAGATTTTCTAATTTTGTACCATCCTTGCATCCCTGGAATAAATCCTACTTGATCATGATGGATGATCTTTTTGACGTATTTTTGAATTCAGTTTGCTAATATTTTATTGAGTATTTTTCATCTATGTTCATCAGGGATATTGGTCTGTAATTTTCTTTTTTTGTGGTGTGTTTGCCTGGTTTTGATATTGGAGTGATATTGGCCTCATAGAATGAGTTTGGAAGTATTTCCTCTTCTTCTACTCTTTGGAAAACTTTAAGGAGGATGGGTATTAGGTCTTCACTAAATGTTTGATAAAATTCAGCAGTGAAGCCATCTGGTCCAGGGGTTTTGTTCTTAGGTAGTTTTATGATTACCAGCTCCATTTCATTGCTGGTATTTGGTCTGTTCAGATTTTCTGTTTCTTCCTTGGTCAGCCTTGGAAGGTTGTATTTTTCTAGAAAGTTGTCCATTTCTTCTAGGTTACCCAGTTTGTTACCATATAATTTTTCATAGTATTCTCTAATAATTCTTTATATTTCTGTGTTGCCCGTGGTGATTTTTCCTTTCTCATTTCTGATTCTGTTTATGTGTGTAGACTCTCTTTTTTTCTTGATAAATCTGGCTAGGGGTTTATCTATTTTCTTGAAGAAGCAGCTCTTGCTTTCATTGATTCTTTTTATTGTTTTATTCTTCTTGATTTGATTTATTTAGCTCTAATCTTTATTATGTCTCTCCTTCTACTGGCTTTGGGCCTCATTCGTTCTTCTTTTTCTAGTTTCATTAATTGTGAATTGAGACTGCTCATATGGGATTATTATTCTTTCCTGAGGTTGGCCTGTATTGCAATATTCTTTCCTCTTAGTACAGCCTTGGCTGCATCCCACAGATTTTGTGGTGTTCAATTATTGTTGTCATTCTAAGAGGCATCTTAACATTGACATCAAAAACTGAATTCTTGATTCCCCTAATCCTACCCTCATTCAAGCCTCTCCTTCTCTATGTTATACATATTTAGCAAATGGAATTAGCATTCACTCAGGTTTTTAGATGAAAATCCCATATGTCATTATAGAATTTATAACTTTATGGCTTTATCAGTTTTGGAAAAATTTTTATTTCCTTATTTTCAAATATTGCTTCAACCCCATTTTCTTTTCTTTCCTTCTGGGACTCAAAATCCAACATGCTAAACCTTTCCACTCAGTTTCACGTTTCTCTTACACATTTTCCATACTTTTACTCTTTGTGTTTCATTTCTGTTGACTTATCTTCCACTTCATTAATTTTCTTTTTGGCTGTGTCTTAGGTACTGTTAAACCCAACTATGAAGTCCTTCCTTTTAGTTATTTTATTTTTCAGCCTCAGAATTTCTATTTAATACTTCTTTATCAGGTTATCTGCTAAACTTTACCATCTTGTCCTGTACTATTTGAACAAATTAAACAGTGTTGCTGTTGCTTTCTAATTTTATGTGAGATACCCAGAAAACTGCCTCCAAAGGGTATGTTTGTGTTCTGTTATTCTCTTGGTTTTCCATATACAGGCATACCTCAAAGACATTGTAGGTTTATTTCCAGACCACAAGAATATTGTGAATCAAATGACCTTTTGGTTTTCCTGTATATATAAAAAGTTATGTTTATACTGTACAGTAATCTAAGGGTGCAGTAACATTATGTCTAAAAAATGTACATGCCTTAATTAAAAATTATTGCTAAAAAATGCTAACCATCATCTGAGATTTCAGTGAGTCATAATTACTGATCACAGATCACCATAACAAATAAGTGATATATTGCAATAATTACCAAAATGTGACACAGAAACATGAAGTGAACAAATGCTGTTGGAAAAATGGTGCTAATATATTTGCTTGAAGCAGAGTTTCCTCAAACCGTCAATTTCTGAAAAACAGTATCTGCAAAGCACAAGAAAGAGAAGTGCAATAAAATGAGGTATGCCTGTGTATTTGTTTATTTTGGGTTGAATGTCAGAGATTTCAGGCTCTAGATGATGTTATTTCCTCCAGTGTATTTACTTTTGCAGTTAGTAGGAAGTAGAAGAAAATCTTAAGGAAATCAGGGTTTGAACTGATTCTGGTTTGATTTTCAGTCTTTTGGAAACCTGGTCCATTTATAGTTCACTTTTACTCATAGAGTATATCCTGTCAGTGGTCTCAACAGAACATCTGAGATGTGTTCCAGGGCCCCTGTGTTGGGATGAGTCCTAAATTTCTATTTTTGTTTCCCTATCCCCATGAGAGTGCTGAAAGTTCTGTTCGGTTTTTCAGCTTCTGTGCCACCACATGTGGATCTATAAATATCTCAAGTTGAAAAGCATCACTGAATGTTGGGCTCACTCTCTTCACTCACTCTTTTTCTGGGGAAAGAGTAGTTCTTGGAACTTCCCATTTTGGCTCTCTTGGTATTTTATGATGCCTGTATACCCATGCTTTTAATATTTTATTCACCTTCTCTAGTTCTCACTGCATGGTCTGATAAATTCCAGTCCAGTATAGCCAGAACATAACCCACAGGAATCAATCCTTATTTATTTCTTTCTCTTATATCACATCCATATTTGATCTACCAGAAAGTGTTCTGGGTATCTTCAAATGTATCTTGAATGTAACCAATTATCCCCATCTATTCTAAGCGGCCAACTCCACTTACATAACTGCAGTAGCCTCCTGATGGCAGAGGAGTTAGCTTTAGGTGAAAAATCAGATTTTATTTTTAAATAAAGAAGGAATACAGAATAGATATGGATAAAGGTACTTTTGTATATTTGGCATTGATTGAAAAACATGAGAAGGCTCCTCTCTGATCCCTTCTATTCACACTGTAGCTTAGCAAGTGAGGCAGTCTGCTTGGGAAGGAGCAGAGGTATAAGGTGAAAGGTTTAAGGAGAATGGGACTGGTTTGATCTAGTTTAATGATTTAATGATTGAACTGACTTAATGCAGCATTACTGAGGCCCTATTTGAGGCTGGTCATGAATGTGGTAGAACCAAGGTGCAATGTTATATGACAAAAAAGTAAATAATTGAGCTCTCCAAACTTAATGATTTGTAATAAATAGAGTCAAAAAACAAGGGGGAGATGTACTTTAGGTTATTGGAAAGATTGTTTTTATTACTGGAATGAGTGCCTGCAGCTTTAATTTAGATAGGAATGAAAAAAAAACAAACAAACCTACAAAGGCTAGTATATTTGTATAAGGTGAAATGGCCAGTGACCCAGTTTCCAAATGAAGCGAAAGATGCACTATAGAGGGGCAGTCGAACAGACATGCTGAAAGCAGAAAGGTTGTGGTCAAATGTGGGCTCCAAAATTAGTGATATTGGAGGTGGGGAAATTGCAGATGTCTGAGGTGAGTCCATCCCCTGAGTGAGTGAAGTGGAGTGGAGAGTGAGGTCAGGATGAGGGCAGGAACTGAAGGACCTTGGTGATAGGGTTGAATCTGTGAGCCCTAAAGGTACTTAAATAATGGCAGAGCTTCAGGTGGAGAAAAGGATCATATGCCATGTCTTTCATTGGCATGGGCCTTAGAAGAATGGTGTAGTGGAATGGCACGGGCTTCAAACAGTAGATCACTCATAATTTGAGAACAGCCAAGGGGAGAAAGACCACTCTTAGGGCCTGAGTAGTGTGAGGTGTTAGAAAATAGACAACTCCTTGCCAATGCTTCATAAACACAGCTTCTTTGTTCCCCAAATCTTAGAGCTGGGCCAAGGACAAAATACAGGATTTGGGGGAAGAACTGTAAAGCAAAGGACTGATGGTCAAATGTTTATAACAGTAACTTCCAAGTTGCCTTCTAACCTTGAGAGCCTAGGATAATAAGATGTCATGAAGTATGTGTATTGTTTGGACATGGTGCTTCTTAAATAAGACACAGTAAAATTCTTATTATTTTCTGAAAGATTAAATACTTTTTGGAATCAAATAGTGTCTAACTATGAAAAAAAATCTGCTGCTAAATAACTGTCTTATTGTGAAGGAAGAAAGGACATTATTAGATATTTATTATTTCTCAAGAATTTGAAGGAACATTCTAGTCATAAAATAGCTCCCTTAGGATAAAACAGTAAAGCTGTTCATTATTTTGAAGTGGCATTTCTGTGTCTATGAATGATCTGTGTGATTTCTCTCAGTAATGTGATCATAATGGCTTGATTTTTTACTAAGTAATGTGGTCGTATTTATACAAGTGTGCCTTCCAAAAAAAGACAGATTGCAGCTTTCTTTTTACATAGCAATTTGGAATAAGGAAATTTTTTCATTTGTTGATTAGGTCTAAGTTATCCAGAGAGCCTCAGAGTAAGCAGAAATATCTTGATTCACGTTTTCATTCATTCAACAGGTATTTACTGAATATCTTATATGTACAACTTACTGTTTTAAAAGCCAGAGATACGCAAAAAGAAAAAGAAAAACTTGATTTATTTTGCGTAACATTTATTTTGTTTTTGATCGTGTAGGCATGTTTTCCAAACTAAGACTACTTAATGAAAAAACAAAAATGGTCATGTAATCTGATCCAACAAACAGCAAATAGTCTAGAGTAATGATTTCTGGCAACTCACTAGCTAATTTGAAAAATTATTAAATTTTGAAGATCCTTGCACATTTTTTTCAATATTCTGTGGTATCTATATGGGTATTAATTGATAAAAGTTGTGGCTTTTTTTTTTTCATGAAATCACTAACTTATTCCACAATCAACCAAACTGAATCCTTAGGTTGATTAAATCTATGCATAGAGTTAGGGTAACTTTCTCTCCCTTTATCCCCAAGACAATCCCTGTAGTTCTGGGCAACACTCTCAAAAATTCCTGGCTTGGAAAATAAAATATATGGTCAGGTTACTTATAGATAAATGAGCTACAGGACAGTCCTTAGGACTACATTTCAAAAGAAACAAAGAAAATGTATGGGAGCCAAATGTGAATTTATAAAATTGCTTTATAATATCAACTTAAATTTTTCCATCCATAACTGACTGTGGATTTTCTATAAGTTTTCTTTTAGTGTGATTTTTTTCTGCATTAATTATTTGAAGACAAAGACAATGTTGATTAATGGGAACTTGAGTTTTAGAGCAAATTTTTAATGAGTGGTGACATATGATATTTATCTGCAGAATCAGTAAAAGCTATTAGCTTTTGGTTCCACCACAGAAAGACAGCAGCATGTTATGCATGATATCCAGAAAAAACACTAAAATAGTTTAACGAGTAAATTTCATTGTACCCTCAGGGGTGATTTTTAGTCAAGATCACTCTAAGTTTGCTCCAACAAAGGTCAGGATGTAAAGAACACAGAGATACTGTCCAAAGTGCCTTGATCTTTGCTTGGTGACTTACAGTGTAACTGTCACCCATAACATTCTCAACTGACAGTCTTTCCTCTAAGCCTAGAAATATTATATTTTATTTCCTGTATTTTCCCCACTGCCATTTGTAATTTGTTGTGTGAAAATTATACATATATACAGCTAGTTTTAAAATAAATATTAGTTCTGAAATTATGTTTTAGAATTAAATCTGTTTGGATAAATTATCCTATTCAAGCCAATAAAGCAAAATTACCCCCTGGGTTCCTGGGGTTAAGAATTTGGCCTAACCAAATGATAACTCAGGTCTCACTAAATGTCAGTTCATTAATAATTTTTATGTGACTTACCATAGAGATGCAGTTTTGAGAAATTCAATTCCATGTAAAGATGTCCTAGTTATATCTTAAAAATTTACCACTACAGAGTTGAGAGTGGATATATACCCACTTTATGGATGAATAAAACTGAAGTTCAAATATAAACATTACAGGGGAGGAAAAATAAAATGTAGAATCCAGGCTTCTGCTATATAGAAAACAGAAACCTATTGTTTTTTTGTTGTTGTTTGAGATTGGAAAGGGCATGAGGGTTCAAATATTATTGATCTTGTTTTTCTCTTTCTCAGACAATGTCAATAATCATATTGGCACTCATCAAGCACTTACTCTATGCTAAGAATTCTGCGAGGTGTTTAATCTACATAATCGAATTTGATTCTCAATACATTGTTGTAAGGTTATTCTCTTTACAACCACTTTAGAACTGAGAAGAGGAAATGCAAGATGAAAGATTAAGTTATTTACTTGGTCTCACACAGTCAGGATTCAGACCCAGCTGTCTAATTCCTGAGTAATTGCCTTAAAACATTTCTGAAGGTGAGAGAGTCACTCATGTTCAAAAACCCATGAGTTTGTACTACTTCCATTTTGCAGATGAGGAACTGAGGCTCTAACCCTGTGCAAGATAATGGCTTTGTTTGACTTCAACTCAAAGCTCTTTCTCCTGTACCAGGTTGCCTCCTTAATCCCTTCCCCAACCCTTAAAATTATTTTACTTAAAAAAAAAGTAAATAATCAGTGCTTTT
Source organism: Manis javanica (assembly GCF_040802235.1). Taxonomy (NCBI): domain Eukaryota; kingdom Metazoa; phylum Chordata; class Mammalia; order Pholidota; family Manidae; genus Manis; species Manis javanica. The sequence goes on along the minus strand of NC_133157.1, from coordinate 159,445,235 downwards.
CCATTCTTCCTTTGTACAGTCTAGTACTTTTTCCCACTGAAGAGAATTTCTCCACATAAATAAAAAGAAAAGTTTTTTTGAGGTGCTTGGCTCATTCAGTTATAGGCAGCCTGGCTTTCCTTGTCTCAATGAGACCCCTTCCTGGGTGTCAACTGGCATGATATTTACAAACTGATGCATATTCGTGGAAGACAATGTGATTGTAGGGGGAAATGCCACCATCTCAAAGTGGTATAATAACATATTTCCACAGTAGTTATTTATTCTTGATTTGCCCACTTTTCACCTGATATTTCACATATTACTTCCAATGCTGGGAAATTTTAAATTGAGGATGGGGATTTGTAGACACTTAAATCATCTTCAAAGGTATTTTTTTTTAATTCTCTTCACACTTTCTGGATTCATATAGGAGTCCAGTGGTCTCAGTGTTTTATCATTTGCCAACAAAATACTTATGTTCTGGTTTCTAGCTGTGTGACTTCAGACACATTACTTCTCTGACTCAGTTTCTTCATAAAATGAGAATAATAAGTACATCTCTTCCAGAGGATTGTTATGAGAATTAAATATATCAGTTTGTATAAAGATCTAGAATTAGATCTCGGAATTCATATAAAAAACCTGGCAATCAGATGATCAGATTTCAATTTTCATGATACTAGGATTTTAAAGGTATTTAAACACACACACACACACGCGCGCGCGCGCGCGCGCGCGCGCGCGCACACACACACAAATCAAAGCCTCCCAATAATTTGTTGCTTGCCCAGATTTCCCTTTCCTTTGACAGTATCTTCATGGTAAATCTAAGTTTCATGAACACAAATTACATACCCTTCTTAATTGCAATCATTTTGTTTTTGATATTGGAGAGATGCTGAATTACATTCGAAGTGACCTATGACAAAGACGTTTTGAGATTAACAAAATGAAGAAATTTACTACTAAGTAATGACAGAAAACGCTGGACTAAAAAAGTTGGTGGGAGATCCTCTTGTCATTTTTATTATCAATTATCTTCTGAAATAGATAGTAGCTATGGTTATTATCACCCTTCATATAAAAGAAATCTTGAATCAAATCACTACAAAATGGATGCCTCACAAAGATTTTAGGTGGATGAAATAAATATAGAATGTTTCTCATAATGGGAAATCATATTTTTTAAAAAGTAAGTCAAATACAGATTTTAGACCCAAGAATATTAGCAACAGTTAAACTTATCTATAAAACAAGTGTGACTGACAACCATAATATTGAGACAGTTGTCTGAACTAAGCACATATGTTCCACTGTACATACTTGAAGTAATAATATGATGGTCTGCCACAAGAACAAAGGGAGGATAAACTTCCAATATATGCCACATTTGGGTAATTTTTAAAGATATTTTCAATGGGAATGCTGAAGTATACTCTTTCCCAGAGATTTGTTGGCAAAGTTAGGTTTGTGTGTGTGTATGGATACTTACAGTGTATGTGTTTTCATCCAATATACTGAGTGAAAAAACTCCCCAGAAGTTCTATTATTCAAAACTAGGTTTTTTTCTTTCTGAAACTTTGCTTGTTATGGCAAGTACTGTGAACTTTGTTGTTTATCATTTTAAATTGGCAGTGCTTGGATTTTCTCTGCTTATGAAGGAGTGCCAGAACATACGCAGTGAAATCTCCCCTTTCTAAAAAGATTGTAGATTAAAAGCAAACATATAAATTGAAGGAAGACAAACATGCTCCTGAATGTTAATTAATACAGTACATCACTGAATAAAGCATCAATCTTTCATGTCCATATTTGTATCATGCCTGTATTTGTAGCCTTGAATCAACAAGGTGACTGTTATCTTTTTCTATGTACATTGCATGTTCTGATTTTAAATTTCAAAATGCTTTCCCATGTCAATGACAATCTTAATAGAGTCCAATTAGTTCCACAAGGCACTTTCTGATGCACGAGCCTCTGGCTTGATTGCGGTGAATGGTGGGTATTTCCTGTGTTTAAGCCCACATATGGATCGAGTAAGGTAGTGGCAGAGGGACTACTGTTTTCCTTCACTACATCTTCATTTCTTTTTCACAGGCTAAGCCTTTTTTGTTTTTCCTGGCTCTGTTGTCAAAATACTGACCAAAGTTTTGGCTCATGGTTTTGAACACCAGGCCAAAACACTTCTCTGAAAACTAGTGTGGCAAAATGTATTTTAATCTATACATTCACCATTCAACCATGTGTATAACCACACCCATTGACCCACTCTGTGGTTTAAAAACAACATGGGTTTGCCCCCAGAACAGTTTGATTTATATGACAAGTTTTTTCAAGCCTGCTCTATCAACATTAAAAAATGTTCTGAGGCTTGGTTTCATCACATCTCTGTGGAAAAAAAAGCATTAACTACACTAGGATCATTTTAGATTCTGTCTTTAAAAACAAGGTGAATTCCTTGTGTATTCTGCAGCCTTTCTTTAAAAATGCATTCAAATAACATGAGATCATTTTGAAAATGCGTGAAATGCATGTCTAAATCAGAGAGCAATTAATGCAATTATTAAAAGCATTTCCTAGCAGGTTACAAATAAGAACTGCCCTTGAATGAGTCATCATACTTTTCCTTTTAGGCTAGTTCTAAGTGATTAATTCCCTTAAGTGTCAGAATCCACATTTTTTCTTGTCTTTCCAGAAGTGCTGGATTAGTTCTTTGTTAACTGTTTCACAATACAAAACCATCAACAGTGATCACTGAGCCAGCTTTGAATTGCTCCAGTAAGATTGTCCTAAGGTTTCCTGAAGAACTTCACTAACAATGAATCTTGCTCTTACTCATCCACTTCATTTCCCCCTCTGAATAGCCACTGAGTCCACTTCTTAAATTTCTGAGCTAATGAATATTTTAATAAATGTTAACTGCTATTTATGTCAACAAAAACAAATTTTGATTTGTGTCTAGAAGTACCTGCTCCATTCAAGATGTTTACCTTGAAAAAGGCTATGCTGGAAAATTTTACTGAATTACATTAAATTTGCCACCTGGATTTTCTCCCAGATGAACAGCAAGAGCTAAAGTGGTCAAAAAAATGTTCTTTGACTTTAAATTAAGTATTAAAACTTTCAGCAAAACACAATTTATAGCATGTGCTGCCGAGAATTTTATGGCTTTCCCTCCTACAAGAGAGTGAGAGAAAGCGAGAGAGAGAGAGAAAGGAGGGGCAAACTCCTTTAAAATGTTGTCTGTCCTTCCCTTTCTCTCTCCCTTACATGTGACTACCCAAGTCTTAACTTTTATCTCTAGTAGGTCTGGAAGGATAAAGTTTTCAAAGGTCCAAAATCCAGATCCTCTTTTTTGAAAATAAAAAACAATGTTGGGAACATGGCAAAAGAGAGAAGGTGGAAAAAAAATCTGGGGGTGGTGGGGTGTGGGGAGGCATGACTTTCTGATTGCTGGTGATACACTTTAGGCAGCTGATAACACAATGTTTGTAAGATATTTTAGTTCAAATCTTTAGACTTAACTGTTTTGTTCCCTATTCTCAACTCAATTACCATTTTCTAAACTGTAATTTTCCATAAACCAGAGACGCTCTCAGTTCGAAATACATTAGTACTTTTAGATTCCTGGACTACTGATACCACCTAAAGGTTTTCATGCCTATTTAGGAAAAGGGTTTAAGATCTTGAATCAAAGGCAGGTTTCAGCGCAGTCACTGTCCGTGGGTTCCTGCGCCTACTGTTCCCAGGGTACACGCATTTCTCTGTGCATCTCACTGTCCCTGACTGCCAGCTGTCTGCACCTGGAATCCATGGAGGCTGCACGACCCATAGTAACCGCGCCAGAGATCCCCGCTCGAACACACGCACCCAGGGATGGAGGGGGGAGTGCAGACGACGTCACATCGTTGCGTGAATTTCTGAATTGAAGATGCGGCGCCTAACCCTGGCTGAACATCCTATTTGTCCGTCAAGGAAAATCCACAAATGCATTCACCAACGTTGTACCTGGATCTCCTACAACCAAACGAGCTGTGACATTAATAAGCTGGATCTTATCTTGCAGTGCCCCTTTAAGACAATTTAAAACGTTTAGGAAACAAGGAAAGGCTGAAAACACCTGGAGCAAAGAAAACAAAACTGTTGTTTATGGAGGAAAGGACTTTTAATTATGATCTGTGATCTGTTTAAATATTGGTCCTGGAAACACTGGATTTTGAATTACCCAAAATTTGTATTAACTATAAAGCTAATGAAATAATCTTTGAGAGCCTATAAGGAATCAATAAATGATTATACTGAATTTATTTTTATTAGGTTTGTGCAGTTTATCACCTATTAATAATACATCCTTACTCTGAGCACAATAGGAATACATCTGTTTTTAATACTTTCTGTAAAGATCATTAGCCTTCTGGTCTTCCTGATTTGCGTCTGCAGTGGCAAAATAAATATAATAATTAATGCTATTTTTGTTTCTATATGTGCCCTTTTTGTACAAGATCAGAGATGTTACTGGATCTGCTAATGTGACCCTGGTTTCCAACTCAGGTGATTAGGGCATTAAGTGTGTCTACTCATTATTCACTGGAGATTGCAAAGATACAGCAGACAATCAGAATCATAATTCCAAATGAAAAGAAAACATGATTCTTTAAAAGTGTTTAGAATGGTGCACAGCAGGGCATATTTTCTTTCTTACTGGCAAGAGTTTGTAACTAGATACGTTAACATTACTGAGAACATGAAAACATGGAACAAAAGTATTGATTCAAGAATTCAGTGAAGAATCCAAGTGCACACTGGCTGGTTTTATTTTATTCTTTTAAAGTACGAGTTACATTGCTTGTTTATGGCAGCCAGGTACAACTTCATGCATTTTTCAGCGTACATGAAAGGAAGTGCTATTTGTATTGTTAAATTTACATTATCTTCTCTTTAATTGCATCAGCTGCTAACTAAATCTAGAAGTAATCACATTTAAAGGGAAAATGGCAAGCATCTCCAGAAGCCTGCAGAATAATGGAGGAACCTAATTAATTTAACCTCATAATCTTCCATATAATGGCTGAGTTTCATCATTCCCACAGATGGAGCTCAAGGAATTAGTAGCACTGTGCATCCCTGCAGACTACACAGATGGGCTGGTCAAAGGGAGGTTGTTCTTTGTATTGCTTCAACTCACATATTGGCAGTGTCTGCCTGACTACACTAGAAGGCATACTAGGAGGACAGTGCGTGGCATTGGAAGGTGAAAGTGAAAAGTCCATTACTATAAAATGTCTTGCTTCTAGTTTTGTACGGTAGAGGCAAAACAAAACAAAATCTCTTTGTGGAGAGATGTGGGACCAAGAATTTAAGATTGCCAATAAATATTCTTTCAGGTTTAAATTGCAACAGAAAGGGAAAACAGGCTTAACCACAGGAAAATAAGAGATTTGCACGTGTCTACAGCTAGTCCTCAAAACTGCCATTACATATATATTTTTTCTTTCTTAAATGATTTGTAATATTTTCTGGAACTTTTGCTAATGTGAGAAAATGGAAAGATGTGGAGCTCCTGTATGAACACAGGTACAACAGAATAGGGGATGTTTTTAAAGGATAGCTGTATCGGAATAGTTTTATTGTTATGATTTCTCTGTGACCATGACTACTTCCCTAGACACTATTTTCATAAATTCACTGTAGGTGAAGAGATTTGGGAGCATCTCTCCCGGTCATTTTCCTCCCAAAGAAGCCAATTGCTATTACTTGTCAAAAAAACTATTCCACTTTACATACCTTAATTATGAATATAAACATGTTTTGGAGGTTCTCTGATCATGATGAATAGAGTTAACCTCAGACAATATTGACAACAGTGTCTGAGAGAAGCCTCGTGTCAGACCCTACCCCATCTTACATATATTAGATAGGCTGATAATCAATAAATTGGAATTATTTGCTTGGGTCCTACAGCCATCTTAGAAACAGGGAAGATGGTAGCTGCCCAGGGCTCACCAGAGGAAAGAACATTACAGGCGTTATTTCATATGTTCATCCTTATGCACTCAACCATCATTGCCCCACTAAGTGTCAAGCCCTGTGCTAGAGGCGAGAATCAGCCTTTCCTGCATTTGCCTCCACGAATGTCGAGTTTTACATTTTTCTGTCAGAGCATGTTTTTTAACCTGCTGATCTAAATACTGAAAATATCCCAGATTTTTCTCCATGTCCCAGAAACTTCCGAATCCGCCCCTAGCGGAGGGCGCCTTTACCTGGAAAAGCCTTATTGGCCTTTAAGTGGCACTTGGTTTATTGTTAACAACCCTCCTAAATGCATTGGCAAAGGTGTTTCTCCTGTGAACTGTAGCTGGGCATCATTTGACTGCATCCAGCACTGCTGGTTTCCTGCCGGTTGGAAAGAACCTGGGACGGCCGCCGCCAAGCTGACCAGTCTAAGCAACGCCGCATTTCCCCGTGCCTTGCCTCGTTCCTTCCCAGGACTACGTCCTACGGTTTCCGCAGGGTAGTGGCGGCCCTAGAAATTCTACAAAGCGTTAGTTAAGGGCAACAGTTGGCTCTGGTCTTCAAGGTGTATTGCACTGCACGCACGCTTTTTTCCACTTAAGTGTTTGTCCACGGGGAAGAGGTGCTAAAACGTCCCCAAGCAACCTTTAAAAGCTGCCGTGAAACGAAAGATTTGTACCCGACCACAGTTAAGGCCGCCAAAAACAGGGGGTGTCTATAAAAGAGAGAGGAGTCTGAGGAGAGAGGTTTTACTCGTTGTAATTTTGCGCCTGCGGCAGTTTTGGGTATTAAGGAAGTGGTACTGACCACAGGATAGTCCCCAGGATTGCGAAATGAAAACCGAGGTTGGGCGCGGAAACTGGGGACCGCGGATTCTTAGAAATCAGTAAAGAAGGGCGAAGGGCGAAGGGCGAGGAACGTTTGATTCGCTGAAATCTTGTCATCAAAAGGGCACCCGGGTTTGGGAACGCCGTGCACTGGCTTTGGAGCGCGCATCCTGTTTAGGTGAAAACGCCCAGGCACGTGGTTCCGCTTGATTAAACTGGGTGCACTGGAAGTCCGACCTGGGTTCCAGTCCGAGTCTACGACCACCTAGCTAGGTATGCATTGAACACATATTGACTGATGGCTCGCCACGCGTCAGTCACTATTCTAGACGGCGGACTCAGAGCCGTGTCTTCTTGGGCAGGTCACTTAACCCCTCGGAATGGCAGTTTCTTCGTACGCAGAACTGCAGGGTTGGACGGCTACAAGGCCGCTGAGATCCCCTCCAGCTATTAAATAAGACCCCGGCGGCGCGAATGGGTGTGCCCTCCGCGGGCGGAGGAGCCCCCTACCCTCCGCAGTGGGCGGGGAGAAGGACCCGATAGGCCTTTCTGCCTCGGTCACTTCTAGGCTGAAGTGATACTATTGTTCCTCGTTGCTAAGTCTGCAAAACAAAACCGTGCGGCGAGGGTGCGGGAACCTAACTCATATCAGCCACCAAAAGCTATTTCCAAAATACAGCCGCAGACCGAAACGTCTTCTCATTAGAGTACCCTTTCGTATCTGACCATCCTGGGGGTCGGAACAGGCCTCGGCACTGCGGGCGAGCAGTAGGCCCCTTTACAGCCCGGGGCCCGCCCACTCCCTGCCGGCACTCGAAGGGAAACCGACTCCAACCCTCAGGAGCCAGGGCCATCTCGGTCTTCAAACTGGCCGCGGCCTGTGCCTCTGGCACTGAAGAGCCGAGCCCTGTGTCTCGCGCCCATCGCGGCGCCCCGCGAGCAGCGTCGGCTCTCCTATCCCAATTCCCATCGAAACCTTTGTGAGCGCCTGCGATCTTTTCTTGGGTGTCTGAAAGTGACGACGAGGGAGGGGACTGCACAGCCAGCCGTGCCTTTGGTCACCGCGCGCACACTCCCCAGCCACGGAGAGGGCAGAGATTTTTCCGAGCCTCCGGGGGCCCCGCGCCAGGGTGGTCGCCCTCCCACAGCCTCTCCGCGGGGTCAATCTCCCGACCCTATAAGTGGCGAGTTGGGCACCGAGCCCCTCTCTCCTGCCCGGCCCTCGGGCGCCTTCTTCGGCGCCCCCAGGCCGCTGAAGGGGCAGCTGTCTGCAGCGAGCTTAGCTAGGCGCCCTTCCCGCCGACGGCCTCCTAATTCCGCCGCCACAGAGCCTCCCTCTAACCTCCCTCGGTGGGCTTAACGCCTCGTAGTCCTTCTGGCTCATTCCTCGCGCTCCCTCCCCCAGCGCCCCTTCTGGAGCTTGCAACTTGCGAGCGTGACTGCGCTGCAGCAGTGCCGGCCTGGGCTGCGGCGGAGCTGTGGAGAGGCGGGGAAGGGAAGGGAGGGGCGGAGGAGATCTAACCCCGGGAGAGGCCGTGGGTTGGGGCAAACTGATCTTCGAAGGGCTAAGCAGAAGCAGCTGCTGGTAATCGGCGCCGCCAGGGAGGGAGCGGGTTTCTCAGCCCCGGTCGCTCGCGGCTGCGGCGGGCTCACGGGCCACCAGAGCCACTGCCTGTAGGAGAGGGAGAGTCGACCCCCTTCTAGACAGCCGCAGTTCAGAGCCACTTAACCTTCCGGGGGACCCAGCAGCCCCAGAGGGCTTTCCTGGTCCATCTCCTCCCCAAGACATGGTAAATTGCCCTTCACACCCCCTGTCTCCCATCCGAACGAGCTCTTTTTCCCTCCTTGAACCCCAAGATTGGTGCTAGGTGGGCGTTATTCGAAGCTCCCTGAGGAGGCGGGACGGTGATCCGCGGTCGGGGTCCCTCGCCTCCTCCCCTCACACCCAGCATCCTTGCAGAGCCGGCCAAACACTTATCCTGTTTCCGGAGGTCAAGCAGCAAGGACGCGCTTCATTTAGAAGTATCTCTTTGGTTATCTTTTCCCATGTACTTTTGAGAAACAAAAAAAAAGGGAATGTTGCCTGTTGCAGTTTCAGAAGCTTAAAATATTAGACAAGTGTTTGTAAATTAAAAATTTTGGAAACTTGGGAAAATTAAGAAGCACATGGAAATCCACGACAAGCCATAACAACTTATTTTTATCTATCATTTCATATCTGTCATTATCCACCTAATTATAAAAACCCCGTGATTTTATATAGTTTACATAAACCACAGACATTTGGCATTTGCTCTTGTGTTTTATTTCAATATATTTATGTATTGGCAATGGTCCTTAAAAACCTACTAAATACATATTTTAATCCTGGAAAAATAAGACTCAGCTCAATTTATTGCATTTCATTTTATGAAGTATTTTTTTTAATTGGGGAAAGTTCTTTGAAGTCTCCCCACCCCCACCCCACTAAGTGTCCAATGGCGTTCACAGCCTCTGGTTCCAATACTTAAGTGATATCTAGTAATAAAATCTTTGTGGTCCCAGAATGTAATCAACCTAGAATTTCTTTCTTTGGATGTTTACATCATGCAGTTTTCGTTACAAACTTGTTAGCATGTTCTGTTTAATTCAAGACATATTAGAAAAGAAAACAAACCTGAACGTTCTTATGGAGGGAATAGTTTTTCTTTACTCTTGACTTGATTGGGTAGTGGTAGCACTTTATCTTTCCAAAGAAAATTTGTGTTCGATTTTACTTATCAAATAATGCATCTACACTGACAGTTTGCCTTTTGACTTAAAAACGTCTTGCTAGTAGAAGGTACATTCTGAAGCAAAACAGCTTCCAGAAGTAAACCACTCCCTTACGTGTATCTGCCTACCTGTTTAGCTACCCAAAACATTTTATAAAATGAAGTTTTTTCATCTCTATTTCTCTAGTTCTTGAAGGCTTCAGATCGCTCTAAATAAATGCAATTTCAGTGTCCTGTTTGTGGTAGCTTATTCATTTCTGTATCTTGGATTTGGCTAAAGGAACTGTGCAGAATCTCTGGGGAAATAATCTACGGCTACTTAGAAACAGCCCCGGGAACGGTATCTCTCTTTCGAGATTTTTTCGCAAAATTCTCCACCGCTACGCTGCTCTTCATTTATGTCAGTAGACACGTCACTGTTCGGGCCATTTTCTTCCTTCTTCCACCTTTATTAGAAAAGTGCAACTGTGAAGAACCAAAAACAATATATATTGGGAAAGAACAAGGAAGATTCTCGAGTTCTAAAGCTTGCCATAATTTCTAGTTTCACTTCTCTCTTCCCCACCTCCCCCACCCTCCTATCCAATTTGCAGGACCACGTGTGCGTTTCTGCATCCCACAGTCTCTTCTCGAGTTTCTTATATAGTTTTTGGTTTTTTCTCTCAAGTAGTCAGAAAAATAATGCCGAAGGGGAAAAACCCTGAATTCGAATTGCAGAGCCACCAGACAGAGCGACCAGACGTGCCTGCGCAAAGTCCCGGCAACCCGGAGCCTCCCGGGGCTCTTCCGAGACGGCATCCAAGGTGCCAGCGTCCTCGGCTTGAGGAAAAAGACGAGTCTTCACGAAAGAAGCTAGTTTTCCGTACAGTGAAGGCGAAATCGACAAAGAAAAACCTCCTACCTGAGGTGAATTTCGCTTTACTATCTGAACCGGGCTCAAGTCGTTTCACGGTCTTTGGTCTTGCGATTCCTCCCAGAGACCCGCGTCGACCCCAGATTCCCTGTCTCTTGGTCTGTTTCTCCATTACTCTGTTCTCAAGCTCCCTAAGCTCAATTTTCACATCAACTGAGTCACCCACATTCAATCCTTGCAGCCACATTGTCTATACTTCTTGCACAGTGAGCACTTCTTTCCGGGGCAAAGGGTTTGATCTGCATTTCTAGCTCACGTTTAATCTTCAACATATATTCGTATGTCTCCTGTGCCTGGCCTCATTGGAAATCTCTTCCAAGGCACAGAGTGCAGGTAGATGTCTGGTGCATTTTGCCTTGGTGGAGGTCACTGCATCTGATTGCATCTAAGAATTTCTCCTGCTGCTGGAAGGACACCCAAACCTATTGAATTAGTGACTTGAGACTGCTAACAAAATTTTACATAACTTCAAAGATTAAAAAATGATATTGTGGTCATACTGAAGTGATCACAAGAATCTTGTTACATATACACACACATATATGGAACAATAACTCCTTTATCACCGCAACAAACATTTTGCCCCAGCTGACCATCAGTGGTTTTCTTAGCTAATTATGAAGAGATACAAATTTTCTTATACAAATATAAATAAATTCTATGATTTGAAGGGAAATACCTAAATCATGTTAGGTAAATTATTGGGCTAGCCATTTGCAGCAGCATCTATAGCAAACTCAAAATTTTTAATCCTGGGACAAAGATTTGAGTAAAACTGGCCATTAGCTGTCAGCATGTTGTGTGTTCTGAAAAGTGAATGATAAAATTTATCTGTTGAATTCCTTCCTTTCATACTCATCATAAACCTCATTGCTTTTGGCTATGATTCAGTAAATATATAGATTTACTATCATGTAAAAGCACTGGTTTAAATGATGCATAAAATAATTTAAAGTTTTATTCCTTAAAGGATAGCTTAAGCTATCAAACATTTGTTTGATAAAGTAGAATACCCTACCAAACAAAACAAGTAAACAAAATGTCTCGTTTAGGAGAGAAACCGCATGGAGGAAAGAATAAAACAAAGAAAAAAAAGAAACACAAAACCAAAAACATAAACAAAAGAAGTCAACCTCAATCAGTAATTCAGCTCTCTGAATATCTGACTAATACTCAAGGACACATTAGGTTTTCATTACCAAGAACAGCTCTTCGATGCCTCTTGTTACATGTTCAGAAATAAAGACAATTATGTTGCTGGAAACATAATTTTCCTCACTCTAAATATTTTATGCTTATCGAACAAACAATGGATTGTTTGCTTTCTCCTTTCCACTAGTGCTTTGGCACTAATTTTGGCACTTAGATGGTGCTTGGTTTGGCATGCAAGGCAAGGCAGTTTGAAAATTATCTTTACTGCTACCTCTGGTACTATTCTTCAGGCTTACTGTTGGCCAATAGAGAGCTGATTGTCTAATGGGGCCTCAGTCCACAGTCTATGCTTTTATGGAATAAATCCTTTATGTTACATCTTTTCAATGAATCCAAGCTTTTTTTATCCTGGGCTTTCTAAAATAAGGGCATTCTTGTTTCGTTTTATTTTGCCTGATGACAGAACTCACAAAATGCAATAAGTTTTTAGAAAGAGTTTAATAGTAATTTACAACTATAAACTAAAGTCAACGAAAGTACTATCAACTGTCTGCCAAAACCTTGGTCAGGAAATAGCAAATGAGATTTAACCTAGATAAGTACAAGTAGTATGTCTGGGGAAATATAAAAGTCATAAACTTGAGGTCCAACTCCATACTCTTCATGAGTCAAACTTCCAAATATTTCCGTTCTGCTGGCCATAGAGTTTACCTATGGAAAATTAAGTTCTGTTCTAAACTATACTGGAAGGGCAATTGTGTTGGATACTTAAAAAATGCACCTGCAACTTTATTCTTGGAGGAAAAGTTGCTATTTTAAAAATGTCCTAGTTGTGAGACAGAAGAATAAATCTGATGCTTGTTTGTCATATGATATTATAGAAATGTAAAAAGAACAATCTAGCCATTGCCTTTGGCATGTCGGGGAGGAAGAAGTGGCTGCCACATTGAGGAATCATGTTCCCCCAAAGCACTTGTTCGGTATCATCTCTTTATAAAGGTAAAGGCAGCTCACAAATGGATATGTTAGTAAGTACAATGATCTGAGTTAAAGCAAATCTGGATAAAAGCTCCACCTATAACAGTAGTTGACAATGAAAAGTATTTATATGCCCAGAGAGAAAAATGATAGAAGAAAAGAAAAATTAGGCAAGTTAGATTAAGTATGCAGAAAGATTATCACATCTCAGTAACATTGGAAGATTCACCAAAAGAGAAAGATCGACAGAACAGGTGTTTCTTTTTTAAGTGTACAATAAAGTTTACCATAGTAATTATCTGTAAGACATAGAATATGGCTAAAACAGCACCTGAAAATTAACCATAAGTCTTTGCTTTAGTAGAAATCTTACCCAAAATCCTGGTGCTGCATCCCTTATTTGGTCTACTAAGCTATAAGTGTATAATGGTAGAAGTCAACTTGTTCCTTTCATCCCAGATCTTCTCATTGCATACCCCCAAAATCTCTGGTATAATTAAAGAATTTGATGATGTTCTTTAGAAGTCTTGTTGAGGGGAAATGTATTTCCTATCATTAGTCAACAATAAATGGTTTAGAAAACTAGTCCTAATGTAACAAGTTGGATGTAAAAGTCAAAATTTATGGCTCATGTAATAAGTTCCTGTCTTGTGAGTAAATTTCTCCCTGGTTTATCTCATACATTTTTTAGCTAAGCAATAGGCATAGAAATTAAGAATATAGGATATTCCAGTAGACTAAAAAACACATGTACTTTTTATAATACAAAGATCCTAGAGCATAAGAACTGTGCCTCTAGCTTTGTACGTGATTTTTCTTGTTACTATTTTTCTAGTGCCTTCAATTAATGCTCTCTAGCCAGATGCACTCCACACTGAAGAAATTAACAGGATTCCTAAGAGTACTTATCTAAGTGAAAGAAGAAACGCCAGTAGTGGAAAAAGTGATTGGTCTATTAAAAGTTTCTTCAAATGTGGTTCCCCTATATACGAAAATTTCTAACTCACCTGGGGATCTGGCTTCACTCTTGGCTGTTCCCATATGGTCTTCTCCCACTGATGCTCAGGAGTCAATCCTGATCTAGACTAGTGGGCTGGATCTTTGTCCTCCTTCTTAAGGAAAACTCCCATTAGGTGTATTTGGCAATGTTGGCAAACTAAATAATAAAGGGATTCTTAAAAAATGTGTGTGAGACACACACACACACACACACACACACACAGAGAGAGAGAGAGAGAGAGAAATAGAGAGAGAGAGGAAAGGAGAGAGAGAAAGAGAGAAGCAAAGATTTCTTTTGAATTAGGATTGGTCATAACAAACCTAATCTGCCAGTATAAGCAGAATACAAATGCTCAAAGAACTACAAAATTCCTGTTAATTTTTTCCCTCTGCATTTTATGATGTGTGTTTACGAGTTTGAATAAGACCCATATTTAAAAATATATTTCTGCAACATGTACTCTGCACTTATGCCACGAGTCAGAGTATAACTAATTCTACATGTAAGCAGTTTTTGTGCCTTTAAGTGCAAAAAACTTTTGTCGTTTATTTATTGTACATAATGTAGGTTAGGATAGCAGTTAGGATTAGCATTTTATGACATGTAAAGAGATGAATGTTCTAAGTTCAATATAAACTAACAGATAAGTAATTGAGTCCTTATGGCATTTACTAGTCACATGGAAATTCTACAGATAAATATATATATCAATAGGTGAACATAAACTCATATATATATTCTCAAATGGATAATTATATGTTTTATTGGTTTCTGGCTTGGTGTTGAAAAGGACATTTCAATTTTTATTCAAAATTTATTCCTACTTGCATTCATGTCAAACAAAAAAATTAGTATATTTTATGTCAAAAATAAACCTATCTTGGGTGGTATAATGTATTTGCAGATTGTGACCCTATGCCCAGGCAGGATTGTAAATCCACACCGTGTGCCTGTGACTGATTTGGGATTTGGATTTCTGATTTGGCTGAGAGATGTGTAAAAACCTCAAGTAGTCAACAGCTCCCTATTGGCTGTGCATCTAAGGGGCTCAAGAGCAGTGTTTACTCCAGCAAGGGTCTGGAATATATTATACTCGATAAATTGGCTCCTGCTCCTCCTGTTTTGGAGAATATGAAGAATTTGTATACTGTGCTAAAAGAAATGTACTTTGCCCAAATAACAATTTTCCTTAATAGAAAATTCTGATTATGACCCTATCTTCTGAATCTAGTACTGCCAATATTTTAAACACATGGCATTTCTGAGAAAACAATAATGAAATAATTCTCCATGCCTTCAAATTCAGAAACTGGCTCAAAATTTATGTTTTTATCCAAAGACCATATGGATCTAGGTTTTGAGAAGTTAAAAAAATAAAATGATAGGATATTTGGGTTGCAAGTTTTTCTATTATATTTTTAAGGAAATACCAGGAACAAGGATCAACAGAACTCCCTGTATTAATACATAAAAATATTTAGATTATGTGTTACTTCTGAATTGTAAACACTAATTTTTAAAATATGATTTTTGAATAAATGTCATGCCTATAGTCTTTAACAAGGGAAACTTTCATTGCCTTAAATTAGTAGTTTTGGGTTATTGTTGCTCCCTCCTTAAATAAAACTTCTGAGTACCTAAACTCTAAAAGACCCAGGATTTGCAATTTTTTTTATTTTATGGAAATTCTTTATACTTACAAATGGGTAGAAAGAATAAGCAATGGATTCAAAAAGGCAAAGCCATCATCATCAGCTGGCTAATTTGCTTAATACTTCTGTTTGGATAAGGTATTGGGGTGTTATTGGGTTAATATAATTTATTGATGCATTGACTTCTATAAGAAGTCCTCTTTACCCAATATACATGGTCTATTTTGGAAAGTTTCTGAGCCTGCATACATATACACCTCCAGCAGTTTAGGGCCAAAAATCAGTCTTTGTGTAAATTTCTAATTATTTCCTCTGTGTTGGTCTTCTCTCAGAATCTATAATCTGTGGTCTTTGAAGGTGAAGGATTAGGTGTCATTGTTCTGACTCAAACTTCATAGTATCTAGTACAAGTCAACAGGTACGCGATGACTGATACAAATGATAGCCAAGTGTGTGAATCTAGACAATTTTGAAAGTGTGCAATAATGCAATTAATTCATGCATGCTTTGTACTTTTGGAGGCCCTTTTGCTTACTTTATCTTATTTGATGTGAATAACTGAGTGGGAATGGGGATGGGGTTTTACTTGAAAGGGAGAGAGAACTGCAAACCTTGTAATGCTCACCGAGAAGCAAAGAGTCCTCATAAGAGCAAATCATCAAGTATTTGCATATCTTTCACTGCTTGTGATTGGATTCCCTAATCAAGTAAGAGGAAGTTCCCAAAGAGGAGTATCTCAGATTACTGGCCTGTAGTGGATGCTTCATCCAAAACTCAAATTCCTTACAGGTTGAATCAAGAGTCTCTAGCCTCCGTAAGTCACAGAATGCAGAGGGACTTTGGGGTTACAGAAACTTGTCCCTGCCCTCCTAAGGGTTCAGTCATGCAAAGAAAGGAAGGCAAAGAACTTAGTAGAAGGGATACCAGGCTAGACGGGGACATTTATTTCAGGCTCCCCTGCATTATTTTGGATAATCACTTACCGCCCCTTGCCTCAGTTTCCCTATCTATAATAAGTTAGAATACAAACCTTTAAGAACACTCACAGAATTATCTGAATCCCCCAAGGTTTAATACATTTCAGTCTGCTTGTTCCTTTAAATCCTCCCTACCCGACCAGAAAAAAAATCACCGTGTCACTCTATCCACCCTTCCCTTCAGGTCCACCTCTTGCACACCTAGCCCCTCCAATCCACCCCATGTTGACAGAGCAAACCCCACCATCCTCTCCTTCAGTTTTCACACTGCAGGGGGGAGGAGTCCTAGACACCCCGCGGGGCGTGGGCATCGGGCGCTGGGGGAATCGGGGCCTGGGTCAGGAACCGGGGGTCGGGCCGGGGGTACTGGGAAGACGCGGGTGCTGCGCAGAGGACTCGCCTCGCCAGTGCCGGCCCTGGTGTCGCTGCGCACTCAGAGCCGCGCGACAGGCGCCCTTCAGCCCGGAGGCACAGGCGCATTTAGAAAGAAAGAAAGAAAAAGCCACCATTGGCTCGAATTACTGGAAGCCAGAACAGTTTTTGCCCTAAACACAGAGACAAGCCCTCTTAGCGCTGCCCTGGCCTCTCCGTTACCCATTTTCGGTCTGTTTTTGGAAGAACCGGTTCCTCAGCCCCGCGTCGCCGAAGCTGTGACACGAGTAAGTCCAGCCGCCGGGACCCTGTCGCCGGCCACCCTCCCCTCGCGCACTCTCTTCCACCTTCGCCCGCGGCGGCCGCGCTCCCGCCCCTGCGGGGGCCGCCCGGCCGGCCTTGGCCTCCAGTTGGGTTGCGGTGACGAAGTGACTTCCTTGTGAAACTTAATCTGACCCTTCGGCTCCTAGGCAGAGGCCTCGGAGGGGAGAGGCCGGAGCTCCTGACGCCCGCGGCCCCACCCGGGCCGGAGCGCGGCGATTGGTGCCCAGGGAGCGGCAGAGGGGGCGCAGACGCCGTGGGGCGCCGACCCCGGGGCGCGCGCCGCCGCCGCCCAGCGCGCCCGTCGCCCGCAGGCCGCCTTCTCGGCGTGGGCCCCGCCGCCAGGTACGCAGAGCCACCTGGAGGAGCGCGGCGGCGCGCGCGACCCTGGGGGCCGCGCGTCCGCGCCGGCCGCGGGGAGACTGGCGTCGCCCTTTGCCTGGCAGCGTTAGGGCGCTGCACGTGGAGGGATGTGTCTGAGGGAGGCTTGTTTTTCTTCCGGGAGGTGGTGACTGATTGAGACGTCGGGGAATGGAGCGAGGGTCATCTTGGCCTTATTTGATGTTGTGATTGCTGTCTTGGACGTGTGCTTACCCTCCGAGCTCCAGTAATGGGAAACATTTGGGGAACAGTTGGGGCAAGCAGATATTTATATTTAGTTTTCTATCCCCGGAGTTCCTTCCTTTGGCAATCGTTAGTTGGTTGGAGCAAATCAAAAGGCCAGTTAAAAGAGTAGCAGATAAATTGGAGGGGTCAACAAGAGGGAAGCATAATTTTTTTCTATGAATAATTAAAAAGGCAAGGAAAAATAAATAGGATCTCTGCTTTACCTTTGGTGAGGAGGCAGGAATGCATAGTATAAACAATTTTCGTTGTTTTCTTTAGGTTAAGTAAGACCCAGCTAACATTGTTGTTCCGGTAACCAGACTGACTAATGCTACCAGGGAAGTCAACTCATAAAACTCAACAGTTTAGGTGGGAGAAGGATTCAAACCTGTTAAGAAATGTTAATTGATTATATATTCAAAAGAATCAGTAGTAAGGTGTCTACACAGTGCAGAGGATTGGAGCAGGAATAATGTAGGCGCAGGAGGCCCTTGTAGACCAAGGAAGGCATTCTTCTAACTCTGTCCAGAGACTCCAAGTGTCCTGTGTCTCAAGCTCTGTGTTCATTCAGCCAACACTGGGGAAATGTGCCATGAACCAAGCATCTTGTTACATGAATAAAAATGATTTCTGCCCTGAAGGAGCAGGCTGGTGGATGACTGTCACATAATGTGACTCTGATGGGGAAAAACACAGGTGTGCAAGGCTTCCTGGAGGAGAGGACTGGATAAGCCTTGAAGTCTATGTAGGAGTCTGCGTGGAAATGTGTCCTCCAGGCAGAGTTGTTGGTACTGGCACAGCTGGAAGGTGAGCAGGAGAGACTTGAGATGTGCAGGTCTGATAGCTGGGGCCAGATTGGAGAGGGCTTGGATTTCATATCAAATCAGACTAAGTCAGACTTTTTCCCTGCTGGGGAGAGAGAGCACAGTCTAACAAGTTGCACCATTTGGAACATGTGAACATCTTGGAGAACAGGCAGAGGAAAGTGCTAATTGAGTTACAAAATAGGAACTATGAAAAAATCTGTTAGTGGGATTATTGAGCCTATTAAAAAAGTCAAAATGGTCAAGGAAGGTAATTAAAGAGAGGGCACACTGCAATAGCAGTATCATTTTACTAATTGTTATCTTTGTAACCTGAAATGCAGCTTCTAAAAGTGTCCAATTATCCTTAAGCAATTTACTTACATAATTTTTGGATGTAAAAACTAGAGACAATTATAAGCGTATTGCATTATAATTATATGGCCTTCCATCCTTTACAAAATACTTATCATCTGCTCAACACACATTTTTTGTACTATGTGCAGAATACATTTGTAATCATATCTATCCTATTAGATGGTATTAATGTCACTGTACAGATGAAGAAACGGGCTCAGAGAGGTTAATTAATTTTTGAGATTACAGAAAGTACCAAAGTTACCTACTCTAAATCAGAGTTACCTACTCTAATCCCTATGCTCTAAGTTTTTAGTTGTCTTTTCCCTACCCTTTGACTGATCAGGACTAGCTCTGTTTTTGGCTTTCTCCCCTTTATCATTTCTATTAGTGACTTGAAAGAAGAAAGCTAAAGGAATGGTTTTTAGGTTGACATTATATATATAAAGCTGGAGTGGATATCTCAGTCATTGGCTGACAGAATCATGAGTCAAAAAGAAAATCTGAGTGAGCTTGACTGACAGGCAGAAACTAACAAAAAGAGAATTTCCTAGAGATGGATCAGTTCTTCAAATAGAGAACAGAGGGATTATGACTCAAAAACAGGTCATCTGCAAAAGAGTTTGGGTATCCCTAAACTCAGTAAGTGCCAGTGGTGTTCATTCAGATCCTGAAGCTGCTGATCAACAGGCATATCCTCTCCAGGGGGATGAGAAAGTTAAATAGCTCATTCCTAAAAAGGCATTTGGGGCCTAGAAAGGAGAGTCCTTAGGGGATGTCATCATAATCTTAAATGTTTCAAGGACTCTTTCATATAGAGTATTGAAATATATTTATATTGGTGCAGAAGAAACTTTGGCTCTATAGATGAGGGCTCTGGTAGGTCTATTTCAGGTCAGTGTAAGGGAAACCTCTTAAAGCTTAAACTTCCTAGCTATGGACCAGGTGGCTTGCCAAGGTGGTGAATTTCTGTCCCCAAATTGGTTATGCAGAACCATGGCAACTGACCGGAAGCAGATTGGCTATCTGTAAAGGCTGTTTTGGGTGATTTCTGCCCTATATGGAAATTGGATTCCCCACCTTCCTTTTTGTGGCCCTATTACAACATCACGTACCAGGCATATTCTTATCAGGTTATCTCACCCATTAACTGTTTTCTTATGGAAGTGAGGGAAAATGGATTTCTGAAATGTTTCTCATTTTGCCCTATGTAAGTTGTCCTTTGATTTTAAGAAAACAGTAAAATTCAAAGAAATCTGAGTCAGTGTCTCTTTCCTGACAGCTAAATACTTTCTCCAGTACTGTCTTTATTTTTGGTGTTCTGGCCTCTGAGACTGCAGTCCTGATGTCTTGTTCCATCAAGCAATCTTTACTCTGGTTGGGAGCAAGTAAAAGAGTCAGCATCCAGGAAATGAGGAAATGGCTTTGCTAAACTTTAGCTGGTAAGGGGTAAGGTGTTGAGGCAGAGCAGGGAGGCATTTCTTCTCTAGTTTCTCCTAAACTGCACATTTATTTATTAATTCAAAGGTTTAATGATGAACTTGGGTCCCATGTACTAAATATGATACCTAAGCTGGACATTGAAGGACATTGAGCTCTATATCTATATCATTAGTTAAAATTGTCTTTGAATTTTAGCAGAAATGGTGTGTCTGAGAAATAATACATTTCCATCTAATTTTTAGAAATAAAACTGCTTCTTTATTCTTGACAACTGAACTTATTGTGGGCCAAGCATAGCTTATGAATTTGACCCAGTGTATTATGAAAACCAGATTACCATTTACCATTCTGATTCAAGTCTACAAATTAAAACCACCAGGATCATATCGATTATTGGCATACCAATTAAACCTTAATATTAAAGAACATTATATACCTTCTAATTTATTTATTTATTTATTAATTCAAAGGTTTAATGATGAACTTGGGTCCCATGTACTAAATATGATACCTAAGCTGGACATTGAAGGACATTGAGCTCTATATCTATATCCATAGTTAAAATTGTCTTTGAATTTTAGCAGAAATGGTGTGTCTGAGAAATAATACATTTCCATCTAATTTTTAGAAATAAAACTGCTTCTTTATTCTTGACAACTGAACTTATTGTGGGCCAAGCATAGCTTATGAATTTGACCCAGTGTATTATGAAAACCAGATTACCATTTACCATTCTGATTCAAGTCTACAAATTAAAACCACCAGGATCATATCGATTATTGGCATACCAATTAAACCTTAATATTAAAGAACATTATATACCTTCTAATCCTTACCTCTTAAACTAAGGGTATGTTTTTAAGACCATTCTTCACTTTTACATCTAAAAATGAACATTATTGGTTATTGAGCCCACATGATTTTCTCAAGTAGGAATAAATGTCACCTGTGTTAAAGAGGAGTATTGGTGGATAAAGATTTAAGCAAAGCTCAGTACTAACATGCTTGATTTAGAGGGGCAAAGACTATTATTTCCAATGAAGAAAACACTCACTGTCAAAACCATTTGTTACTTCCTCGATGGTACTGAAAAGAAAAGAAGTTGACAATTGGTGGGAAATGTGAATTGTGGCACATTAAAAATAAATCAACTTTATTAAGTGTAAAATTCAATGGGTTGATAATTATGTATGCCTGTGTAACTACTACCATTAAGATATAGAACATTTCTAACACCCCCAAAAGTTCCCACATATCCCTCTGTGACCCATCAACCATCCTCCCCGACACCCCAACCATCCCTGGCTCCAGGAAACCACCATCCTCCTTTCCATCCCTATGGATGAGTTGTTCTGGTATATTTTTAACGTCTAAGAAGACGTTTCATGGTAGGTCTTTCTATGTAAAAAGAGCTGATATTTTGTATCTCCTCTTTGTCTTTTGAATGAAGTAAAAAAATTCATCACTTAGTTATATTTGCTTAGTTTAGGCACCAGAAAATATAATCACTGAATGGAACCAGTTTAAGTTTGCTACCAGTTGTTCTCTAGCATAAGTGATTTTAAAGCTGAAACTATACTCTCAGCAGGCTGAGAAACTGTTTCTATGATACACTGTACTACCAACAGCATCTGTGGAGGCCTGGCAATGTCCTAAACTCAGTAGACCCAACAGAATGGACACCCAAGTCTGGTGAAACTTCAGATAAATTTATCATATATGATTATGTTTTAGTGTGTTTTCTCTCAGGTGCCTGAATGTCCTTTTCACATGTAAGATTTATAGGCCTGTGGTTCTCAGGCAACGTGCTACAGCACACCCTTGTTCCCAAATCCCTCATGGGTGTGCCGCCAATCATTATCAATGGGTAAGACTTAATTTTACGTGATACTTACTTTTACTAAGTAGAAATTGCAGACTCAAGCACTGTGTCCTGTGGCGTGGTGATTCACCTTGCTGAAAGTGAAGGGGAGAAAGTGAGGAAGGTGATGGTTAAAAATCCCGTGGTTACTGGAATGAGGCCGGACTTTTCATCTTGAGTCCATGAGAGCAGATTCCATTCAAAGAACAGAGTTAAGTGGAAGAAAGAGCAAGTGAGGAGTGTGTGATAACTGTTCATACTTTTAGTGTGATAATGACCGTTTACGCCAGTGATTTAGTAAAGGTTTCAAATGTCTAGCCGTGATCTCTAACGAGACCATTGATACTAATATGAATGTTAATATTCAGAAGTTTGCCATGTACACAAAGGTTTGGTAACCTCTGATATAGGGAGGTTCATGAGAGCTGTCAAGAGTACAGGTTCCTCTATAGCAATTTCATTTGAATACTTTTAAAACATGCCTTCTGTGTTTCATCCTTTTACTAGAGCTGGTGTTTTTGCAAGAAAAATCTGAGTAAGTGAAGAGACCTCACTTTCCAAGAATTACTGTTTTCAGCTATGATATCTTTTGATCCTCTAGTTATACTGTTTGGAATTTATCCTTTCAGAAATAATTAAAAAAAAGGAAAACTTGATGAATGAAAATATTGAGGTGTTATATGCTACAGTGCAAGAGTGAAAAACCCTCAAATGTCCTGCTTATAGGAATATCTCCCTGATGAAATATTAATTGCATGGGCATTAACAAATGATAAGGATGCACTGACATGAAATGCTGATGGAAGAATATTCAGAGAAACCAGAAAAACAGAAGCATCAAAATTCACTGTGATTACAGCTATGTAAAATTATGTATGCAAACAGAGAGGTTGGCTTAATGGGATTATTGGTGTGTTTCTTTGGTGTTTCCTTAATATTACTAAGGTAGTAAGTGCTACATTAAAATAATATGTAGGTCTAATGCTCTTAAAAGTGTAGTTTGAGTTAGACGTTAGTTACTGAATAAACATGTCATCAATTTCCTAATTAGTCTCAGCTCCTTTGTCCTCTTTCATTCTTCATGAAGTTAGAAGGAAATCACATATGGTAGAAGAAATCTGGTCATATGTATTTAGAAATTCTATGGAGAATAGACAGGCTTCATACTTAAAAGTTAAAAACAGAAATAGTAAATGCTATAAAAAGTGGAAATGCTATAAAAGCAAATTGGCATAGACATTTATTTCTACATCTCCTGCTGTAGAAGACTTTCACCAACATAGAGCTACACTCGTTTTTCATTAATTGCTTCAGTGGTTGGGACATGCTCCTTGGCAATTTGGAAGATCAATGAGTATCTGGTTTCTGAATCTGACTCACCTGAATATGCTCAATCTCTGCTTCCTTGATATACCCACATTTCTTACAAAGGTGAGGAAAGCGAAGAAGAGGTGGCAGTGAGACATCACGTCTTGTGGCTTCTAGAGCTGTGGAATAGTGAGTTGAATGGGTCTCTGGAGGTCATTTATCCGATGGTTCATTTCACTGCAGGCTTCTGTTTGTAAATTTTCTTAAAGACCCCTTGATTTGATATGTTTATTCAATCTGTAGTTGTAGTCTTCTGGGGACACACCTTAGAATAGCCCTTTTCTTTTCTAGAAAGCAATGTTCAACAGCTAGTTTCCTTCTGCTTCTCAGGAATGTTAGAAAACTCAACACTTGGAGAGAAGGCAAAGATTAAAGTGATGGTGTGTTGTAATGAAAATACTCTTTCATCCAAGGAGCCACAAGTTATTAACAGTGTCTGATGGGTCTCTGGTTCATTAGAGATGATTTATGTGTCATCTAAAATGTAACCCATATTTCAAAACCTGCAGGAAAAATTAAAATATACATGACGTATAAGATTTTTAAAAATATTATTTTCTTCCCAATTATATTAGTCCACATCTCTACCCCACTTTACTTTTTCTTTGATC
Source organism: Manis javanica (assembly GCF_040802235.1). NCBI lineage: Eukaryota > Metazoa > Chordata > Mammalia > Pholidota > Manidae > Manis > Manis javanica. The sequence goes on along the minus strand of NC_133157.1, from coordinate 159,421,247 downwards.
TAGAAAGTCTGTCCCAAGAGTCTCCTGGACTAGACCCTTTCTCTATCTACTTCATGGCCCTGTAACTTACACACTTTTTCCAACTTCTCTGCTCCCAATCTTTTATTCAGACAGTGGCCAGGATATTTGTGATTAACTAGAACTGAAGTAAAAGGAACATAATGTTTACATGTAAGATGAGGTGCTATAGCCATCAACTGCCTGGATTTTGCTTATGGTAGAAAAGAACAGGACGTATCTATGTGGAATGAATATAGATTCTACTGAGCCCAGAAAACTTTAGGTTCAGAGCTCTTGAGTTTTTGTTTTGTTTTGCTAAGTAGCAAGGGCTAGACTTGAGGAGAAAAATTGGCATCCAGGAGGAGTTTAAATTATATCAGGAATATCCAGAATAGATGTTTTGTCTCACATGCATTATAATTTATATATTTAGAACTATTCTGTATTTTAAAAATTAGTAACCTTATCATTGCAATAGGGCATAAAATATCACTTTCAAATATACATCACTGATCTCTGTAGGTATAATTATAATGTCATCACTGGGGACCTGATTTCATAATGCCTCAAGGCCCCCAAAGGGAATTTTGTATGACTGCAAGATTTGTCAGACTGTAGCCTCAATTCACTGTTTTCCATAAGAGTCTGTTTTATCATTGTATACATGCAGTTATTGTCTATTTGCTGGTAGATATACACTCATTTTAGTCCTTCCTTCCCCACTCCCCCAGGAGACTGCAAACATAAAGGAAGTTCCTAAAGCTTCAGTTAGTCCCATGTCTAGTAAGGCCACCTAACAAAGTTGGCTTTCCTGTGGTGTTTCATTGATAGTCCAAGGGATTGGGACTGAAGAAGGCATAGTTTCCTCAGGTGTGAAAAAGACCAGCTCAAGCAGGGCCAGTACTCCTTGTTTCTTCCTTGCCTGGGCTGCCTCCCACTGTCTTTGCCACCTGCCCAGTTCTGCTCAGCATCAGATCAGATGCCTAGGCTTAGCATCTGGCTGGGGCTATGAAGCAAATCAGGACTGATGCCATCCCAAGCTGTGGGAGTCCCTGCCCTGTCTCCTTTGAGCTACAGTGGCCTTGGAAGGGGCTGTTTACCACTGTCTGCCTTGGGAGAGCATCTTCTCAAGTGGCCTCATGCAGTTAGCAAATATGAGGAGCTGTGTTGTATTTAAACGTGTACCCACCTTCTAAATATGTATCCTGCTGTGGAGTTTTTTCTTACTATTTTTGTTCAGTTCATCTTTTCTTCGTACTTAAGGAGCTGGTGAAACACATTTCAGGAAGAGGCTTTCTGGCTTTCCCTTTATTCTCCGAGTGGATAACTGACTCCAAAATGTTGAACTTGGCCAACAGAGCCCGAGGATATCTCCTATCTTGCCTCTTTACTGGGGAACCTTACACTTCAATGGTTAATAAAAGGGTGGCTTCCCATGATGTTTGACTCCCAGGGCATCGTCTTCTGGAGGGTACCATAATAGTTGACTTAGGAGTGGACAAATAAAGGATTTGGCCTTTGGAGGTAAACGCACAAGGGGGCGGTTGACCCAATTCCCTGCTTTGGCAAGGTGAGTGTTGGGGGTGGATGTGTGAGTGGGTAACTGCCACTGTAGTTGGCACTGTGTCTTGTAGGGACACCTCTGATACCAAGGCATCTGCCCCTACTGCTCCACAAATCTCTTGCAACAAATCTTATCCAATTGATCCATCCATCAGTGTTTATCTCCCCCTACCATTCTATGCCTAGATTAGCCTCCTTGGACATTTTTCTGCTCCTTCTTTTCTAGGAACCACTCCTTGGTATAAAAAAAAGTTCCTGAGAAGTTCACCTCTGAATACTCAGTACATACTTATGTGTAGGTCTATACAGTTTTATGAATAGCTACTCCCCATGTGCATAATAGGTAGATAGACAGGCAGGTAGGTAGGTAGAGAGATACGAATCAAGTAACCTGTTTTTGCTTGAATGCCTTTTTTAGGGTACTTGAAACAAATGTTCAGGACCAGAAATTTGATGAATACTGTTTGGATTGATAGCACCACCATTTAACTGAACCACCTAATTCTAGCTCAGAGTTTACATGTATTCAAAAATTGTCATGAGTCAATAACATTCATTCATTCATTCATTCATTCAAAATATTTAATGAGTGCCATATGTGACCTGAACAAGAGACTAAGGCATGATCCTAGCCCTCTTGGAGCTATAGTCTAGTGGGGGAGACAGGTAGAGAAATAATTACAGTCCCATTAGATAAGTGCTGTAATGGGGGCAGGCTTATTTATAAACCATGAAAGATCAAGTCTAGCAAGGGAATTAAAGGTTTACCAGAGCCAGGCTCCTAAATATCAGTAGTCCCAGTCGAGCCATATATTTCATGGTTTGGATTTACATGTTGAAATCTGGAAACAACTATGCTGATTTAGCAAGCAGTAGAAGATTTGTAAATAAAATCCGTGGCTCTCTGTGATTTTTTTATTTTTGAGTGATAGGCTTTCTTAGTGGAGACATCTACCTGAAGTAGATGAATGCTGACTCTTTTGACTTCTCAATAATCTCAGTCTTTTCTTCTTAGGCCAGGAAAAAATAACACACATAGTATTTAAGTACAGAACAGTTTCATCTTCAGAAGAAATAAAATTACAAATGAAATACCTTTCATGCTCATGTAACTTGACCATTCTTAATACCTTAAACTGTTCAGTAAGTTCAATGTGGAAATATGGAAAAGGAACACATGGGAAATAATCCTGGAATATCAAATATACAGATTGTGATTAAAACATGTTCTCAGGACAGGTATGGAGAGGATGGGAATTTAGGGGAAATCAGAGGGGGCTTTGTCTTGAGCCTGCTCCCTTCTGTGAGGAATAAGACTGAACTTTGTCTCACTACATATAGGTACACCATGGGCAGTTTATGTGAAAGCACTTTGTAAACTACAAAGTGTTTTACCAATGTAAGGCAGGATTATTATCATTATTTTAAAATGCTACCTTATCGCCTGCAAAAGTTAATATGCCTCAAGAGAATAACTCAAGCAACAAAAAAAGCCTAGTTCCTATAATATCTCTTCCCTGATTATGGAAGGAATACTCTAAAAGCAATGCTGTTGGACTTTAAGAGTCAGTCCTGAAATTTTGTGCAATTCAAAACAGAGTGGTATATTGCATTTTCTTGGATTAGCAGAGACTGTAAATATATCCATATGATTTTGTTTACTCATAACCTGAAATTATGAAATTGCTTCTTGTTAAAATTACAAAAACACTGCTTTCATAAGGATTCCCCAAATTTTAGGAGTCTAGTTATTCATGAATCTTATTGTCCAAGATGCATCACTTTTGGGTTGAAATGGATAAGGCATATTTCCAGCATTGATAATTGTAAGTGAAACAAATGTCATTGAAAACTACTACAGCATTTAAAAATACATCCTGAATATCCATGCTTGGAAAGTTTTCCCTGAAAATTATGTGTGTAAATTCATACATTCACTAAATTATAAATATGAAATATAAATCTGTAAGATATCTAGTTGAACTCTCCCATTGCACAAATAATAAAACTGAGGCTCAGAAAAATGAAATTATTTGCCTCAAGTCATTCAATTAGTTAGTGGCAGGGTCAGAACCTAAATTCAGATCTCTTGACTTCCACTACAGTGGTTTTCCTATCATACTAACATGCAGAAGTTCAAGTACTTTTACAAAAAGTGATACTGAAGTTAAAGTACTATGTGTTCTCTGTTCTGTGGTATCTATTTGGGTAATATTAAGATTGTGTCTGCTCTTTTTTCTTGAAATTACATGTGTATTTAAATATGTGTGTTGGAGTTGATGTGAGGCAAGTTGAGTAATTTCTTTGTTGCCAAAACCAAGTAAGAAAACCTGAGCATCTCTTTTGGGTTCCTCATTTAAACATGAGCATGAAAATTAATTCTGAAAGTTAAAAAATGAGAATGGGCAGCTAGTTGGCTATGTTTTTTTTTTTTGAAGCTAGGTGAATGTAGAATATATTTCAAAATACTGTATTTATTGTCCATGTCTTCAAGTATCCCCAAACCCCATTCTTCTTGAAGGTGTTGAGTCTCTGAAGGCCCAGAATTGATCAACCGTGAAACTGTGACCTAATGTAAACTTGCTAAGCAATAGTATAATAATATCCTTGCCCTGAGGGTAAAAACACTCAACTCTAGATTTTTCTCTTTTATCCTTGCTCAGACTACAATCATATTTCTTTTTTAGTATTTCCTCTTTGCATTGTGGTACAATTGACATTGATAGATAGCTTGGAGAAACTGAATTCAAAAAGAAAAGAAAAGCTCTTATGCTGTTGGCTCAAATATAATGCATGTGGAAAGTCCTGTAGCTGGCCTTTCCATTCTTTTTTTTTTTTGCTTTGGGCTGCAGCTGCTGACAGCAAGACACACTGAGCTGTGATTTGGCCACATTTGGCTCATGTAAATTGCAATAAACAGTGAGCCGATAATATTTATTTTAAAGATTCATTCAGTGAAGGTAAGCATTCTTGACTTGTGTATACATGCTAGCAAATGGAAAGCCACGGATGTACAAATCAGCTCTTAATTTAATGCCACACAATTAATACAACTGCTTGATGCTCTATTCTTCACAGGTGCAGGGGTGTTGGAACTCTTTGAAGAAGTGTGTGCTAATAGCCCATATATAATTCAGAAGAAGAAGTCTTCAATGGAAGAGCCCCGGGGGATAAATGGACAGTCTGTAAGTAAACAGAATGTCAATCCTTAGGAAAGAGTTATTACTTTTAAAATGGTAATTACTATTTTTGTTGTAACCTGAGTATCCGGAAATTCCTCAAAAGCTCTGTACCAATTTTTAATGATTTTAAAAGTTATGAATCAAGTATTATGGCATTCCATCAGCATAACCTAATTTATATATTTCTTAAAAGTATCAGTTATCAAAAGTAGAGTTCTAGAGGAAAAAGCCAAACTTCAGTGTTACTTAATTACACTACTATGTGTAATGTAAATTTAAGGCTTATATTTTCCTTTGCCTTGGGGAAAACATATATTTGTTTCCTGTAACTTGAAATTGCTGTCTAAGGTTTGGATTGTTTTATATGGATTGGTTTTATGATTACACATGTGTGAATGTGTGTACATATCTTTAATATGTGTGCTTAATGTGGTAGTTTCACAGTTTGATGAACTCTTAAGTGGGCTTCAAATTAAGGAGAACCTTCAGTGTCTTAGATTTTGTTTGGGTGTCCTGTAGGCAAAAGAAAAAGGATTCAGAAATTCTCAAGTTCACATCAGAAAGAAAAAAAGCTTCCTTTGGCTTATAAATGAATATTCCCAATTAGGGATAACATTACAAATAAACTTTGAATTATTTGGAACCTGAATAAGCCAATGGATATTTTGAAAAAGTGCATCTCAGTAAATTAGAGTTGTTTCTTTGGAAGATCTGTAAAGCAGTATTCGGGGTGGCAGATGCAGTTTTGTTTGAAGTTCTCTGATCAGATATGATGCTTTTAGATTTGAGGTTTTCGTAGCTCTGCTTTGTTCACAATAGAATTATAAACACGGAATGTGATCTTTAGTAATGCTGTTGTGGTTCCTGTAAATGTGTGTTTTACAAGACCTATTGGTGTTATGCAATAAGCAGTAACTGCTAGTGGAGAAGGATTTTAATAACAAAGGGCCAAGTGCTGGCCAAGTGCTATCAAGGTACTTTTGCAGTTGCACTGTGTGCAATTACAGTGTGTTTTATGGATCGCCTAGGTCATCTTGTGAGGTAATTCACATAAAGTGCTTCAAGGTCATTTGGTATGGTATAGCTTTTTCCCCTAAATAGGAAAAGGACCTTTAATCTGTGTTATTTGTTTGTGTGTTCTTTTAAACTCTTATTATGAGCCTGAGATCTTCAATTTAATTATTATGTTAAAAACATTTTTGTAGTGCATGTAAAATAAATGGAAAAAAAACCCCTAGTAACTACTGCCCCATTTTATGTAATTTTTGCTCCTTACATTGATGCAAGTTGGCGTGTTAGAGTATCATTGACCAATTTTATACTATCTGCAAATAAATGTTGCTGATCATATTTCTTTTGATATTTTATATTCTGTAAACTCTAAGAATTAAGAAATTAAGATTTGAGACTAAAATAAAAAATAGGTGAAGAATGTGATAAACAAAAAAAATGTTTTTTTGTTTATCATAACAGATATATTTAGTGGGCAGTCTCATTACATATTTTTTGAGTTTTGTGTTGTTATGTTAAGAGTGCAGCAGTTTCTGTCTTGAAGGATATTGGCCATCTCAGAGGCATGAGACTAGGGAGGGGTATTTCTCAGGAGGAAACGCTGTGTGGCGCTGGAGAAACCGTTTCCTGGCAATCTGGCTCTTTACTGCTCAGCCACAATGGAGCGAGTCTTTTCCGAGGCTCCATGCAGAGGCTTGGGTGGGCTCTTCTCTGGCTCTCACGTTTCCTCTTTTCTTTAGGAAGGTGGGGAAATAGGTTCAAGAAGGGAAGAGGACCTAGAAAGAGGACCTGAGCTGAAAACATTAAGAGAACTCAGACAAATAAAGGATTTGCCAGGAGACCTGAGCAGTAACTGACATGCTCACACTTCCAAAGATGAATTGAACTTTCCCATGCTCATCATGTTCGTCTTTCAAGTTTTTCTTAGGAAAAGGTCTCAACAGTATTCAGAGTAAACACAAGAGTATATTGTACCCCCAAGCACTTGCTTCAACATTATTCACTTTCTGCCCTTCTCATTTCATTGGACTTCCATGCACTCTCTGCACCACCATTGAATGATTTCTATTTTTTTTTCATTTTTTTTTTTAGATAAAAATTCACATACATTGAAAGGCACATGTCTTCACTGTACAGTTTTGAAAAATGGTATGCCCACATCACCCACACTCTATCACCAATTAGAACATTTCCATCTCCAGAAAGTTCTCTCATGTCCCTTCTCACTCAGGGCCTCCCCAATACCTGTCCCCTGGCCGCAGAGACAACCACCCTTCTAGTGGTTTTCACTTTCGATAGGATTTGTCTGTTCAAAAGTTCCTATGAACTGAATCCTACACAGTGTGTTCCCTTTGTTTCTGCCTTCTTTCATTTAATGTTGTGTCTGTGAGATTCATCAATGTCATTGCATGTATCGGTTGTTTATTCTTTTCTATTGCTGAGTAGTATTCTGTAGTATACATTCTTTTAAAAGAATATTAAATATATTTTAATCACTTCTCTGGGAACCTCAATTTCTGCATTTATAAAATGAGGAGACTGAGATCCATTTAACCTAGTGTCTTTTTCAGGTTTCTTGTTTTGTAACTCACTTTCTGCAGCTCTATAGCCCTTTGCTCACAGATTTACACCTGCTAATGCCCCATTCTGGATTGTGTCTCTTTCAGTAAGCCTTAATTAATACTTGCTTTCCAAAACATATTCCTGATAGAAGTAAGATCTTTAGTTTCCTCATCAGAGAGATGGTATTTACAAAAAGAAAAGCTTCTTGAAGGCTTCTGCACATGACACCAGTTTACAAAAAATATCTGTAATGATCAGCATGTGTAATTATCAGGATAATATTATGAATCTCTATTGCCTTCATAAACAATGATTCCTTCTCAAGTCTAGATGATCCTGTCTCCCTTCCATAGATAGATATGTAACAAGATGGGAGAGGGGGCAGTGAAGTTTCTTCATTTCTTCCTTTTAACCCAAAGATCTGGGCTGGACAGGAGGCTAACAAGAGCACCACCCAGAGGGTCTGTGCGGGAGAGACAAGAGGCATTTCTGGGAACAGTGAAGGTGGCAGCACAGGAGACCCGTAGACAAGGGCACACTCCATCTTAATCTTGATGCCACCATGTGTTGCGAGATTTGAAGCTGAAAGTTTTGAGGTGCGTGTACACCTGAAGGAGGGAAAATTATCCATTCTTTGAACATCAACAAGTACAATATTCCTATAATGTAGCCTCCTAATCCTAGCAGCACTCTGGAAATGTGCCTATCATGTCAGAAGGGACAACGAGCAAGTAGCTTATTTTGATCCTAAGCAGACACAACACTGGGCAAAAATATTAAATCAAAAACTCCCTCTTTCCTATTCTAGTATGTTCCGTGTGTGTGTGTGTTTTCCACATCTTAGAAAAAGTAGTCATGTGATTTTGTAGCTTTTGTCCATTCTTCTGTTCACCACAAGAGGACAAAAAGGAGAGGAGGAGGTTTGTGGGGCTTTATGTAACTTTTATCATAATTCTGGCCCTTCTGCTAATTGCCTCTCGAGGAGCCCTCATTGGATGGGCACAGATCCACTCTCTGTAGAGCCATGGTTGGCCTGCTCTGAGGTAAACACTTCTGAAACACAAGCATCAAAGAACCAAACTATGGCTGCATCTTTCAATTTCTTTAGTTATGAAGATTTCTAGAAGGAAATCATGTCAAGATAAGAAAATCATCTATTAGTTCTTAAGGAGAAGTGAATTAAAAAATAAATACCTGTATTTTTCTTATGAAACTGTGAAACCTACAGTTAAAAACCCACCAAGTAAAAACCTAAACTATGTATCTGCATTAGATAGGCAACATAGTATCTTGAAAACTACATTTTTAAATTCAGAGTCAGAAGATCTGGTTTCTACTTTTACTAGTTGAATGACTTGGGACAGATTTCCTAGCCTAGTCTCTTCAGCTGTAAAACAGAGATGATAATGTTTTCCTTCTCTTATTTAAACATTACAGTTTTGTAGGACAAGTGGGACCATGAATTTTAAAGTTCCTTGAAAACTGAAAAGTGCAATATAATTGGATTAATTGGAAATATCTATAGAAAATGTGACAGATAAAAATTATCTGGCCACCTGCAAGTTTACAATAAAATTGTAAGAAAACAACCATCACACCAGTGCCAGGTATTATAAACACCAACACTATATATGTTTAGTCATGATGTTGTTGGGGAAATCAGGTGTCTTAAGACTCTAAAAGGAACATTTTATTATAAATGCTAGGTAGTTAGCTTACTTTTATTATAAAAATTTCAGATGATATTCTAGAGCTTTTTGAAATAATTATTTCGGGGTCTTTTCATTGTATTCTCCTGTCTCTATCTCTTGAGCCTCCTTTGAATTATGGGAAATTTGAAATGCTCAGTAGCTTTTGCTGAGATGCTGGGTTTTGCAAGAAAACCATTAAATAGAATACATATATATGTTATTCTTATACTTGTAGATTCTAAAAACGAAAAGTGACTTTTAACCAAAATGGAAAAATGGAATATTTATTTCATTAACAGAGAAGTACACAGTTTAGCATAAGTTACTAAAAGAGTTATATGAGTACAACACATATGTATAAATTAACTGGGAAATTAGAAATTAAATCAGGATTTCATTTATTCAGCTTCACCATGAATGAACTGTTTTATATATGTAAAATTTTTAGATAAATTAAAAAATATAGAATTCAGTGGTTTTCATTTTCTTTTTTCAAATCAGGATCGTCTTATTGGAAGCCTGTATTTTCTTCAGGCTGCCGTTGGAAATTTATTGTCTCACAGTTCTGGAGGCTGGAAGTCTGAGTTCAAGGGTTTGGCAGGGCTCCTCTGAAACCTGTTGAGGGGCTCTTCCTTGTTTCTTCTTAGTTTCTGGAAGTCTGCTAATAATCCTTGTCTGGCAGCTGCAGAATGTAGATCTCCGCTACACTGTCATGTGCCATTCTCCTCTCTTCTGTGTTTCTTCTCTTCGTATAAGGATAATTATATTGGATGAGGGCCCAACCAGATGACCTCATCTTAACTTGATGACATCTGCAAAGACCCTATTTCCAAATAAGCTCACTGTTGCTCCCGGGGTGGGGGAAGGTGTTCCAAAATAAGTCAAAGAAAAAGTAGGTTGGGAGAAAGGCTTATCACTCATAGCTTGCTCCAATGCACTAGCTAGGCCTGGCCTCACCCATCTCCTCCACCACCGCTAATGCTCTGCCCCCGGCACACTCTCCACAAGCCGCCCACCCCTTCCTGGAAGAACTCTATTGGTGGGTCCTTGGTGACAGACAGGCAGACGCCGGACCAATTACATCCCATGAATGGAGGGGAGGTGAAAATGGCCATTATCTCTCCACCCCTTGCCCTGAGGCTGCTGGAGGCTGTGGGTGAACACCTAGTGATATGTAAATTGACTAAGGCCAGGCAGGAGATTCTGGAACTTCTGCAATTTATTCCATAGTCACTTCTACAAAGACTCGGGTTTTGGAATTATTATATCATTTGGGGGATTGCAATACAACCCATAACAAAGCCTAATGAGAATGTGAGGTCTAAAACCTTATCGGTTTGCCTACCCATCCATTCCTCCATCTCAGCACCTTGGATAACTAGTTTGATTACAGGTGGTAGAATTCACCAGGCATGGGCTGGCTTAAGCAAACGAAAGAATAGTCTTAAGAAATAGGGCAGTTTTCTATTTTTCTCTTCATATTTTCTGCAGTCCTCTCTTTGTTTATAGATAGACTTTCTTTGTTCCCCTTGCACTGTGCTGGCTACTGACCATGGTTCACACATTACTGGGCCATTACTGTGGAAAGAAAGACCCTGAATCGTCCTGCATGGGTGATCAGTAGGGAGCTGCAGCAGAAACATGGCAGTTCCCACAGAAGAGGCTGGCACACCACCCAACAGGTGCCAAGAAAAACCCCCAGGTTGTGCTCATAGGACCAGTTTGAAACCATAGTTCTAGTCTTACCTCATGTTCTAGATGGGGAGATTTAGCCCTTGATGTGTCATCACCTAATTCTAATCATTTTGATGAAAATATCTAATTTTGAGTATAGATTATTCTTTCCTGATGACTTAAGGTTCATTACAACTATCCATTATAAACCACATCCCCAATATTCTAGCTTTCCTCCTCTCCCTGGATCTGAGAGCAGTGATGCTCTGCATCTTCAGTAATAGGCAATGAAGCCTAAAGCTGGGGTTGTGATGGTTGCACGGCAAATAGATATTAACTTGAAAATGGGAAGACCGTGGGCATAGTGAAGAAAACCCTGATCTTCAACCCATTCATAGGGTTAAGAAGAGGTAGTGATTCACTCAGAATGTCAAACCAGGCTGGAAGGAATTAAGGAATGGTTATACTGCATTTGAGTCACAGCTTACTAACTATGGGGTCTTGAGAAAGTTGTTAAGTTTTGAGCCTCAATTTTGTTTTTATAAGTAGAGATAACAAGATCTATATTGTCAGGTCTCTGTGATGAAGGAATAACTTGATGTAAATCATTATATACAGCCACTAGTGCCAAGCCCAGTGGGGCATTTTGAGTCACACATATTTGCTTCAGTCTTTCGTCTGCACTTGGGCAAGTTTTTAAACCTCTCTCAGTCTCAGTTCTTTCTCATTTGTAAAGCGGGGATGATAATACTTTTCTTTCATAATTGTATGATCAGAAATAACATATGAAAGACATCTAGTATGTCAGAGCACAGCTTCTAGATTCAGACTGGAGCTACAATACACACTAGCTGCATGGTACCAGGCACATCTGTGTGCCCTTGGGCCATTTTCCTCATCTGTAAATGGGGTGATAGGGATGACTGACATCACAGGGTTGGATGGAAAGAGTTTTATCTGTGAGAGTGTATGGAATGGTGCCTAACATACAGTAAATGCTACCTCAGTATTTGCCATTGTTACAGTATCGTCTTGAATATGCCAGGCACACACATATGTTTTTCAAAAACACTAGTTGTTATTTAATTAAAACGAATTTGACTTAGGGTAGGGGATGAGTTACTTTATCTTAATTTAGTTTAATGGACACACATTCATCAGGTTAAGATGAGGTAGTGATTCACTCAGAATGTCAAACCATGCTGGAATGAGTTAGGGAAATTTTTTTCCTTTGCAGAGGCAAGGCAGGTTTGGCTTATTAAAAGAGCCTAGGTTAGAATGGGATCTGAGTTGGAAGAGACGGGCTGTCAAAGTTCAAACTGGGCACCAGGTTTTATTACCAGTTAGATATTTTAGGTGAAGAATAAAACCTAGACCGGAAAATTGCTCCAGAGCCAGGACAGTGACTTGTTTATATTTCTAGGGCCAAACAGAATGTCAAGTATTTTATGTGCACTCAGTAAATGTTTGTTTATCTGAGCTGGCCAGCATCTTGTGTGCTGCTATAGCTCACTTGGTTCATATGCAACAAACAAATGAAGTGTGACAAGGATGAAAACTGCTTGTGGTTAATGTTGGAAAGAAGGGCTCTAACCATTTAGACTCAAGTGCTTCTTAGTGTGCGGGGTCTGAGAGTTCAAATAATTGGTGGTCAGAAGCGGATGTATATGAGTAGTTAGCAATGATGGCGTGTGCATCTCTCTTTTCTGAGTAAAAGGCACAGACTCTGGAATTTGGGGCTTTTTTGGAGGTGGGACAGGCAGCTTAAATACTTAAATACTTAATAAAAAAACTTCCTGGTTTGTAATTGTGTTAGGGGTAACTGTAATCACCAAAGTGGGAGCTAGACTCAGATGGCCATGACAATATAGCAATACTATAATAAACTTTTTCTGTAAAGTAACAGGTAGTAAATATTTTCAGCTTTGTGGGATAGAAGGTCTCTGTGGCATGCACTCAGCTCTGCTGTTGTGGCAGGGTAGTATAGATATTGCAGGATGGAGCCACAGGGTGATGTTACTGCATGTGGATGAACTGAGGCTCCCTGCGTTTGTTCTTGTTAGCACCTGCAGGCTAGTACACACAGGCACACCCAACACCCAACCCCTTTCAAAGTTTCTAAGGTTGTTCCCATCAGGAGAGTTCTGTCATCCTGGATTTTACTTGTTGTCTCCCTCTTAGCCTCATTTTTTTCATTTATAAAATTAAGAATTGAGAACACCTCTTCTAGTTCTAACAAGGTGTGATCCTATTAGTGTCATATTGCATTGAATGATCAAAGTTAATGAAGTGTGTGTGTGTCACAAAATAAATATGTGTGATGGTTCCAAGGAACGAGCAGGAGGGCCCATCAAGGAAGCCCAGCCCACCAAGTGCTCAGTTTGATGATCTCATTCCACAGTTCTAGGATCGCCTTTGAACTCAAATGTGATGCATCTGCACATTTCTAAGAACTCCCAATATTTTTCTTTTGCAACCTTCTTCATCCCTCAGTCAATGATCATTATTATTATTTGAAAAGCCCATAGGATCATCTTTATATTGCACTAATATTGTGATAAGGGTTCTTTGGTACCCACATGTATAATTTTGTTTATATGTAATATGGTATGTACAAATGTTCCTATAATTAATCTTAAAAGGTGCTTCAAATATCAATAAAGAAGCACTTTTACATTTTGTATCCCATTCCTGAATGTGCTTATAGTGATTTTACAGTATCTTTACACATTCTTTGATATTCTTCCTGTTGAGATATGGAGCCTCCTGATGATTGACCCCTCCCCTTGGATATGGTCTGGACTTGGTAACTTACTTCTCATAAGCAGAGAAAAGAACAGAAGTGCTGTGCCACTGTGAAAACTAGGTCATAAAAGCCTCTCTGGCTTCCTCCTTGCTCTCTTTTGAATTAATTACTCATTCCTGGGGGAAGCCAGCTGCTATGTTGTGGGGACACTCAAGCAGCCTTGCAGAGAGGCCCATGTGGCCAGGAACTGAAGCCTTTTCCTCCCTCCATGTGAGGGAGCCTTCTTGGAAGTGGATTCTCTGGGCCCAGTCCAGCCTTCAGATGATGCAACCCTAACAGACAGCTGAGGTACATCTTCATGAGAGCCCCCAATATGCAGTAATGCTTAGATAAACTGCTCCCAGATTTCTGATTCTTAAAGGTTGTGTGAGATTATAAATGTGTGTTATTTTAAGATACTAAGTTTTGGAGTAGTTTGTTATACAGCAATGGATAACTAATACAGTGATCCTACTGACCTATTTTTGCATTAAAATGATCTTTACTCAGTATTTTTGACCAGAAGAAGTGAAGCTTGAAAATTGATATAGCTAAATATATAAAAAACATGATCCGTTATGGCTAATATGATTATGCAAATGTGTGTAATTATATAAATGTAATTAATATAACTCCTATTTTTTCCATTGCATTTCATGTAGAATCGATCACAGGGTGTTCTCCCTTTTGCACACTGGGTACATTCAGATGTCAATTTATTTGGCTTTATCTGCTTCCCCCAAACAGAACATTTTCTTCTTCACACGCTGAGTGCTGGAAACTGCTAACTGGCATATATATAATTATTATGAGTATTATTATTATTATTATTATTATTATTATTATTATTATTATTATTATTATTGTCCACCCTTATTTACAAACCTGCTTGACTTCTAGACTGTGAACTATTTGAGGGCAGAGAACCTGAGAGCCTTAATCAACACCCCCTTGACACTCAACCGTCTCTATTTTGTACATTTAGATGCAAAAAAAAGGTTTTGCTTGAATCAATGAATGAGTGAATAAGTATAATTGCCTGGAGCAAAGGTTTTGTAAACAGAGAGAAATCTCACAGGTGCTGGTTTGGCAGCCTTTGTTCCACATGGCTCCAGGGAACTAAGCATCTTTGGAAACAGACCCAGCATTAGGCTCAGGGCTTTTCTAGATCCGTCTGATTTCATGGAGGTGGAGGTACACTGCCATGGAACCTCATTAATTTGCACCTCCGTTAATGGAAAATTTTTGGTAATTTAAGCAGAGGAGGAAATTAATTCTTACATATGCCCTTTTATGAAAAATAGGGTTATAAAATAAAATAACAATATAGATTAACTTTACCAATGTATGTGAATATAGGAGAACAGGTAGGCAAAATAAACTGACAGTCATATACCAAAAATTTCATATGCACTTTGCAAATAAATCTTATTCACTGAAGAAGTTTTTCCTAGGTACTCTACTAGGTTAAACTAGATCAATTGTTGTTTATATTTCAAAAGAATCCTTGAAATTTCTTTAAGTGGTCTCCCAAATTCAAACTTAACATAAATCAGACTAACATCCTCTTATTTTTAAGCATTTTGAATCATGTAATGCTGTTAACATACATCATAACATACATTAAATCAAGCAGTAATTGAGCTTGTGTTCCTGTCTGTCAGTCAGTGAATGCCCATGAGGATATGAGGATACAGGAGGGAGCAGGGGCTTGGCAGTCCGCTGAAGGCTTGTGTTGTAATACTGACTCAACTGCTGGCTGGAGTAAGTGCAAATCCCTGGTTATATCTGAGCCAGGGTCTTCATCTCTAAATTGGGGGTAATATTGCTCTCCTGTGTATCTCAGGATTGTTGTGAGGATCAAAAGGAGAACATGAGTAGCTTTATTAAGCAATATAGCAACACATACACGTTAAGAACACATCTTTACAAAATCTTAAAAAGAACAGATGCACCTCTTAAAAAACAGCAAATACGTGTGTCTTTTTCTAGATGGTATTAAAAAACAAACAACTTCCTATGTATTTTTAAACAATTTCCCCTTCTTTTTGTAGGGGAATGGAAAAAAGAAAAAGTTTTTTTAAATTACTGATTTTATTTCCTTAATTTTTTTCATTTTGAAACGTACACAGTGTGAAAGGGTGCAGAGATAATTGCTATTGGGCTGTACAAATTCTGAAATGGAAATGTCACTAGTGTTTGATTTTACTTAAATCATGTATAAATTAAAATTCCTTTTAGGGACCACAGAATTTATGGTAATTAATTTTGATTAATAGAAATGCTCAGTTTTTGTTTTATCAAAAATTGTTCAGCAAGGTATATAGTATATGCTAATTTCTTTCTTTAATGGGCCGGTTGTATTTCTTTCAGAGTATAACCATCTTGGATGGTTTTCAAGAATAAAATTTTACACTTTGAATAACCATTGCTAATGCCAGTCATATTTTAAAAGGATAAGAATAAATGCTAGACTTTTTTCATAATCTAAAAATATTATCTGAAAGTAAAAGCTAGATTATTTACTATTAAAAATATCTGTTATTGAAAATTCCTTTTCTAATTTCCATTTACAAGTAGGAATAGATTTTCTTGGCATATGGACAATGACCAAATATACATTTTATTCTTTTTACCCTTCATATTTACATTAGTGATTTTTAGTGAGTTGTCTATCTAAGTTTCTATGAGATATTTAAAAAACATACTTACCTGGCCTCATCCTGGTAAACTGGGAAGATTAACTTTAAAAATGGCTTTAAAAATGGTTTGTGTTTGGGTATGTGAGATTATGTATCCTGAGGAATGTTTATAATTAGTTAGCTATGCCTGCATCTAATCACTTGTGTTCTCAAAATAGGCAACTATTGGTGGTGAAATGGAATCCAAACAACTTAAAATAATTTCATCCATAAAGCTTTATTAACATTCATTTGTTAAAAAGTTCACATTGGACATTAGAATTAGTTATTTCCAAATTATTTGGGAAAAAATATCTTCACCATTTACTATGGACTAATGAAAGCAGAGGTATCTATATAGTTTAACTTAATCAAAATGTTTTTTTTCTGGTTACCCCAGGATAATTTTTTCAATATGATGACTGTTTCAATAAAAACTGATATATCTCTTCCTTACACATTTTAAATTCAAACTGTGAGTCAGGCTGTCATTTTAATGATACAGCCAATCACAATTTTCAGATGAACCTTGTGCTCCATTTGTGATATTGAATGAGGACTGTAATTCACAGAACTATCAGCAATGGCCACAAGAGAAGTAACTGGGATTACTTACACAAGTGTGCCATGAAATTCTCTGGTGAACTTCTTATTACTTGGAGCATTAGAGACCTTTGAAAGTTGGATTAACTTTTTGGGACAAAGGTGATCTGCTGCAACTGTAACTGAAGTTAGTGGCTTTCACCTAGAATGTCAAAGAGAATTGAATACATTTTGCTACTACTTTGAAAGACCAGGTCTGAAAATCTCATGTTATTGCTTACCTTAAAAAATGATAAAAGATAGTATAATATTAAAGCAGTTTGTAAAAGTACAGATTATGATCCTATAACTTAATGAAAAGTTCTAAGATGAAAAATGTATTTTGTTAAAAAATGAAAAAAATTGCATATTAAATTAATTGAAATATAGTTTCAAGAGTCCCTTTAAGTTGTTGCTGAAATATTTTCATTGATAGCTACATTCTCCCTACACTGAGTATATTTAAGTCAATAAACCAATAATAGACCTTAAAAACAACAAGTACAGGAAAAGATGAAATGGGTTGATTTTCTTGGAAGTATCAGCTTTATGTCCTTGGAGATGTTTAGTGCCTATTACTACTAAGAATAAATAACATATATTAGGCACTTACTATATATCAGGGGCTGGTCTAGACACTTTACACATAGAGCCTTAGCTCATTACTACTTGGTGATAATTTGTTGGAGACTGGTGCATGGGAGTAAGGTAGAACTGGATTACCTCTAAAATCCTGTAAAATGCTGAGATTTAGGGGCCCCATGATTTATTACCTAGTACTTAGTGAAAGAGAGGAAACGGGGCTATAAGGATCAAGGTAGTTTTTCCATATTCAAGGAGGCAAAATGCATAATGCTCTCTGTGTTTCTGTGGAGTTAGCATATAATTTTGAGGCAAATTTGCTACATTTTTCCAGAAAGTTTCACACAAAGCACACACAGATTAGAAATACTTCTGCTATTCCTTGCCAAGCCCTCTGCAAACCCCAAAATACAGTAATAAATTCCTTTATTTCTTTAATATGTAATAAATTACATATCGACCCATGATTTAATAATACAAATTTAGCTGGTTATAAATTTACCAGGATAATAATCCTGTTCCATTTCTCTTATTTTTTTTTCTTTTTAATGCAAGTTCAGATCAATAGTTATAAATTTGTTCTTTAAAAGGTGAAATCTGACTAATTACTGTAGACTAAGTAATAAAAAAAACCTTTGAAAATATGTGCAGCCTTTAGAGAAAAGTATAACGGGTTTGCTTGTGAAATGTTTAGAAACTACAATACAATTTACCTAATTTTTCTTTGCATTTAGGGATAAAAATAATGTTTAGATTTTGATGGTTTAAAAAATGTGTTGAGACCATATTTCCCCTTTACAAATATATTGTTATTTTCACAGAAATAAAGGTACTCTACAATGATTTCCCCACTTAATAAATGCCTGCTTGTCCATGCATTCTACTTTTACAGGATTCTGTAAGGCATCTACAGATAATCTTCATTTTGCTTTGAACAGTTTTAACTTCTCTTATTTATTTGCATGTACATGAATCACTTCCTATATGTATTTCCGAATTTTAAAAAAATATTAATTTATGAGTATTTTCAGTCAAATTAGCATTGTACTCACAAATATGATCATTTTATTAACCTTAATTCCATGTTACTGAAATGTCAGTGATACTGAGCAAAAATTTGACGTATAATTGAAAGCATCACATTCGGCCATTTTTATAATGTTTTCTCATTATTTATTGATGTTATTTCCATTATTATTAATTATACTACTAAATAATTATACTTATTGACTCAATTCCAAGTAAAGCTAGCTTAATCTGAGTTAGAATCTTTTTTTTTTCAAGAAGAGACTCATGTATAGCATTGAGGGAATAGTTAATCTACTGTGTCCACATTTAGGATAACAGTTTTTTTTTTAACTTTTGTCAATTTAGTTATATGTTGAGATTCAAGGAACTTTCAGAACCAGAATATATTTGCTACTAACTACAAAGACACTTAATTGCAATTCCTTATGGAAGTTTTAGAATGACATGAGTGTTTAACAAATTATTTAAAAATTCTTTAAAGTACTGTATTTAGGTTCATTTAATTTATATGTATATATTTTTTGGATCTAAAAAAAAAATGTTCCCAGCCTCAGTCTTTATTTCTAATCTTCATTACCTCTTTGATAGAATTAGCACAAATTGACCAGTAGAGAAATTGAGCTCACTCAAGCTGAACTCTGGCCTGGGGGTGTGGAGGTGGGGAGAGGAAGTGCTCTTCATCTCTTTCTCAGAGGTGTGGTTCTGTTTACTTTGGAAAGAAAAGATACAAGTATCTCCTAAAGTGGATTAGACATGGCAAGACAAGATGATACATTTGCACTATAAACTCTCAAGCAGCTGTGAGAATGCCTTATGTGTGAAATTTCTTACCTTCTTTAAAAATCTTGATAGAGCTGTAGCTAAGCTCTTAACAGTCAAAAACAAACTGCCAATGAAGTTTATTTTCTTTTTTGCTGAGTTTTCTGGACCATTGTTCCGCTTGAGGGGCCCTGTTTGTTAGTTTTGGCTCAGGGACTTCTCTTCCTTCAGGATAAGCTCTCCTTAGGCACTTGTACAACTCTGTACTCAGCGGCTGCCTAACAGTTTATTCACAGCCCTGGCTAAAGCATAATTCAACTGCGTGACTTCCTGTCTCAGAGGAGGGGCGGCTGAGGATGGGGGTTTGTATCTGTAATGTAAATATATAGTTGATTTTGTGGAAAACTGGGACGTTTCTGTTTGTTCTCATAAGAGATTCCTTCTGGAAGTTGTAATTTAAAGTTGGCTTTTAGCCTTTTTTGCTGTGACTTGGATACTGATCTGATTTTCTGCTTTCACGCCCTCCCCCCCCACACTTTTTTTTAAATTTAAAATATTTAATTCAACATTAACTGTGCTTACAAGCTGCATAACAGAATAAAATCACATTACAAACATTGTAGTATTAGATTTTATCACCATTTATTTCTTCTAGCCTGTCCAGGGATTTCTTCATGTTCAGTAGAACTAATTTGCAGTCAGACATTGAGGTCTTCTAGAAGGCCAGCAGGCTCCAGAAATTAATTTATCCAAATAACCGATCCCTCCTAGGCCGACCATAGAGGGACACCAAAATGGCCAAGAAGGCAGAGCCTTCTTTTGAAGTCTGGAATGTTTTGACTGACTTGAAACAGGCGGCTGGAATGAAAGGATAATTTTCAGTGACCCAGGGGATTTTTTTGCCATTTTCAAATATTAGGTAAAACAAAGAGAAATTGCTTGCTCTAATTTAGAAAGACTTAGTAATCAGGAAGGCAACCAGACTGAAAATAAAGTTCCAAGGTATAGAGCAGAACTTATTTACTAAACCTAGATTGCTGGCAAAAGTCAAAATTATTTTACCCTTAAAAAAAAATCTTAAGACGGGATATATTTTAGTTAATGTATCAGAATTTTCATCACATATCCTTAATTATTTTTTTAGTATTTTAAAAAAGAGAAAGTTAATTGCTCTGATTTATTGCCTTCTAAAAACATTGCTAATCTCAGTCATAATATAAATTAGTTATGGGGATGAAAGTACAACATAGAGAATATAGTCACTAATTCTGTAAGGGGTGAGCATTTACTATAGATAACTGTCGAATCACTGTGCTGTATACTTGAAATCAATATAATATTGTATATCATCAACTATGCTTCAATAAAAGGCAAAATAAAATAAAATTTCACTTAAAAAGTGCTAAATTTTAATCTTAATTTCAATAGATAAACGGGGTTGTAATAAATAGCTTACTATACTAAATGAGCATTCTAGAAACAATGAGAAGATTTTTCACATTTGTCTAATTTTCAGAAAATTAATAGATTTTAAGGCCATTAGTTTTTTATACCAAACTGTCATGTGAGCTGAAGCACAGGACTATCCAGGTATAACAAATGTTTTTTGACTATCAAGTCAGAGGGGCAGATCAAAGTCATTTTGAAGAGAGTCCTTCCCTTTACTATAGATATTCACTGTTAGAAAAAAAAATACCCTTTCTGTTTTTAGTGAAGAAAATGAATTAAAAGTAGGAATTGGTGACCAAACAATTACTCATTAAGATAGAAAGAGGAAATGCTTCTTTTTGTATAATACAATCCATGTCACCTATCACGCAATTATGTACTTATATAATATTAGGGAAAAAAGGATTAAATAATACTTGTAACTTAAGAATTCTGGATGTTCATAGATGCCAACTAACTTTATGAACTTGGGCTTTATTTTACAGTTTTGGAGTATTCCTGAGTAATCTGTATGGTAACGAGGCCACAAGTGTGGCAATCCTGTTGCTGGGAATCAGTCATTCTTTAATTGTTGAAGAATGTACTCGATTAATTTAAATAAAAAAGAAATTGTAATCTTACTTATTTTGATTTGTTTCCAGATTTGCTTGTTTTGTATTGGGTTGTTTGGTACTCTACATTCTCCTTACAGAAAACGTCAGAAGTTTTTCCTCTAAATTTCATCTTTTGTACCAGTTTTTCATTTGATTGTCTGCCTTGCAAGGCCAAAGTACATGGTAAATATAAGAAAAACTTCTGAAGGCAGAGTCTTTTTTTTTTCACTTTTACTTAATCTTTTTAAAAAAATTTTTTTAATAAGGTATTATTGATATACACTCTTACGAAGGTTTCACATGAAAAAACAATTTGGTTACTATATTTACCCAATTATCAAGTCCCCACCCATACTCCAATGCAGGCACTGTCCATCAGTGTAGTAAGATGCCACAGATTCACTATTGAAGGCAGAGTCTTTTAATGGGAGGTGACATTCACAGTATTCCTACTTGTTATAGGGCAAAAGTAGCATTGTCACTCACCTGTATATCATCTTCAGGTTTTTCTTTTAGCAACTGCAATTCTAAGTAAAAAATGGCAGCTCTTTAATAAATTGTGGGAAATAGCCTTGGGACAAGACAAAAATTGAGAAATTTAAGTAATGGTTGACTGGGGCCAGCATTAATGAATTTAGGAGGGAAGGTGAGTTAAGCTTTCCTTAGTAATAAGAACTAATATCTCTATGTAAGTACATAGTAGAAATTTGAGAAATGTACACAGCTGAAAATATAGAAGGACAATTGGCAGGTAATAGTTGCTTATACCAATGGACTGCATAGAAGAATGTCTACTAGGTTGTACAATCTGTGAAGTTATGGAAAGAAAAAAGAATTTCTAATTTTTAATTTCATGCTTTGTAAAAGCATGTATTTTATGTAGATTTTACATGTAATATTTTAGTAAAGCACTATTTGTATATAATAGGTAAATGCATGTGTTCTCACACTTTTTTTTACAGATGAGGAACTAATGTTTAAAAGGCATTTGGAAGTGGCTAATTTTGACAATAGTTAGCTTTATATACTTTATCCTGCATATTTTTCATTAGGAATCAGTGATTGTTTATGTTGATCAAACATCTAAGTAATCAAAATATGACATTCTTTATTCATGATTAATAAACACATGTAGATATTTTCATTTTGGAGATTATATTATATTTTTTTCTATGTTCTGAACAACATATTTCAGTGGGGCTTGACCATATTTTATCTTTAAAAAGTAGTATTAGTTCTTTGCTTAAAATCACTGTAATGTGAATGTCTATCATTCTTTAAATATTGCCTTATGCTTACATATAATAATAAGGAATCTTGGGTAAAAGGTAGCTGATCTTTTTCTTTGACATTATGCTAATGAACTTTATGATATCTTGTTTTTCTCAGTATTCATAGGTTCATTATTTCTTTCTGTTTGAAATTACTGTAAGTTTATCTGCTGAATAAGTAACACTGTAGTTATTTGGTTATAGAAGGCTTAGTTTGGATAGTACTCTTTTTCTAAAATTCTAAGACTTTCATGAAGGAGAAGAACTCATTTTGATATGTTTAACTGCAATTGACAAAGCATAGTGAGTTGAGTTTTGGCCATTTTGAATCTGAGAGGTTTTGGAAATAGGCAGGTAGTTTCTGTAGGCTGTAGAAAATTTGGATGTGGGCTTCTGGAGTGAACTGGCCTAAAAGTATAGATTTGGGACCTCAGCAATTGGATAATGATGAAACTAATATATGAGATATTCCAAGAGAAGTGTGTTGAGGAAGAAAAAGACCAAACAAAAGATTTAGGGGTACATCAGAGCCAGGGAGAGGATGAGGCACAGTTGGAGAGGTAGATGAACCAGAGATCGGGAGACAGCTCCCAGAAGAGGAATGGTCAGTGGTGCAGGTTCCTTTGAGAGGTTAAGTTGTATAAATACTAAAAGTATACAGTGGGCTACACACCATGAGTCTTAGCAGTTTGAGTGGGATAGTGAAGAGTGGAATCCAGATTGCTTGTGTTGGTAAGTAAATGAAACTGAGGTACAGGAGCTACAGTACTAAGATTCAGCTACCCTTCTGGAAGTTTGACTGAATAGAGAGAGAGAGCCATAGCTACAAAAAGGAGATGAAGGATTGAGGGACTATTTTGAAAAGAGAAGGTGTCCATATAGAGGGAATGCGTAGAAAGCCTACCCTTCGTCTTCTGACCCTAAACTTCCAAAGTTACTCTGCCTCATATGCACCCTCCTCTTCAGAGAGTACAACTTTGTTGGAAATGCAGGAAACACTAATAAAGCTGTAATTTTGGCCATAAGATAGGTCTATTTGCATAGTAGCAAATAATGGTGTATGTGTTCTGGTGGAGGATCAGCTTGTACTAAGTCTCCTGGTTTTAAAAGCCATACTTGCCTCCTTGGCTTCACATATTCTGTGTTCATTTCTGTCTGGCAAAAGCCTCCTCCTCCTTCTATTCTGAAGTAAAGACCAACCCCTATCTGGTAACTCCAACTAGTTGTCCTCTCTTTTGTGATCCTTAAGAGCTCTGCTGTGGCTCTTAGTAAGTTGATTTGCAACTAGCTATTTACCCAATTCCCTTCCAATGAACTGTGAATTATCAGAGGAATACCCTATCCTGTCTGTTAATCACTAGCCTATCATGTTGCCTGGCTCTACTCAACCAATATTGCCTGAATGAATGAATAAAGGAGCACATGAGAAAAGACAAACTATGTGCAGTGGGAGAGGCACCAAAAAACTGTCTTTGTGACTGCAAGTTATGATATTTATTACTCTCATCTATGTGTAACAGGCTAATGGTTAATCTATAAAGAGGGGATAATTATTACAGTTAATTGAGATTATGTTTACCCATCATGAACCCTGTTTATTCAAGGGAGGAATATACTTAGGTTATTAATCTCATGCTTTCAAAAAGTATGTTTATTGTATGTAATAAGTCAGAGAGGTATATATTTAGTTTATTATTTTCATGACTTGTCAAGTAAGAGAAACTAAATAAGAATTTCACAAAGAAGTTTGAGTTGCAAAATATCTTGTTGGGAGTATTGGGACTATACAATTATAGTTTTCATAGGGGCTCTATTAATGGACTATTGCTGAAAAGTTTTGTTTGCTTTTAATTCCTTTCTTTACAACAGTTGCTCACATTGCAAATTAATACAAAAGAAAAGACTTGAGTTAAGAAATGTTTTGCATCTTTTTTTGTTTTGCATTATTTTTTCCAACAAAGTACACTTGGCACTTTTTTGTCTTCATAATGTCCTGGTATAAACTGTATCAGTGTAAAAATGTGCTGCTGCATAATTAATTAGCTTTTTCTTTTGATGATATTCAGATTCAACTTGATTTTGAGCTTGTGGTTAACTATATACTTTTACAGAGCCAGCAACTGTGCACTTTATAAATTATGAAAGGATAAATGAGATTAATTTCTCTTAGATTTAAGGTCAAGAAATTGGGAAGCAGAGGATTGAAGAGGGAGAGTATGGCTTTGAGGTCACATGACTGGGTTCGCATTTGGGCTCTGTGACCCACATCAAGTTAAGTTATTGACTTATTTAGTTACTTATCTGGCCTTCCTTCTCTGAAAATTGAGCTAATCAAATGTTATGGAGTTGCAAGAAACACATGATACAGTGCTTGACATATGGTAGCTACTCAACTAACGCTGGTCTCTCCTTTCTTCCAAGATTATTTTCTTCTGCTTTCTTTTACCAGACACTAACAGTATGGAACTCATTGTTCTTTCTTTTTTAACCTTGCCACCAAGAAGGAAAATCAGAAGCAAGTTTTAGTGCTAAGTATTTGGAATTCTCTTATTATTGATCTCAGTATGGTTCTCCACTTTTTCTTTACTAATTTTTATGTCTTTAAATTT
The DNA here is from genome assembly GCF_040802235.1 of Manis javanica. Lineage (NCBI taxonomy): Eukaryota > Metazoa > Chordata > Mammalia > Pholidota > Manidae > Manis > Manis javanica. Next base: position 159,396,223 of record NC_133157.1, on the reverse strand, counting down.
TCTTAAAAGGTTATGCTATTTATGCAAGTAGTACATTGAAAATAAAACTTGAAGTGATATGAAAAACTATTAAAAACTAAAACAAAAGAAACCTACCTCAAATCCTAGTATTGAGAAATAACCATGGATAATACAGAAATGTGTCATTCTAGGCTTTTCTTGATGCATATGAGCAGCTGAAAAATAATTTTATAAAGGATTATTCTATTTAACTCTATTTGGTTTCAAAAGAAGAAAAAAACTGAAGTGAGCTAAAGAATTATTGAACTCAAGGGAAATGTTATTTTCTCAAATAATATTAATTTATATAAGACAATCTTAAATTAGAGTAAAAGATTAATATGCAACTACGAAGTAAGGGTTATTTTTTAACTGTGTTTTGGTTTTAGACAGACCATTGACTTTTTGCTGTAAAACGTGAGGAAATTAGCCTACTTTTTGCTTTCTCTTTCTCATGTGATATTATCCTTTTGGCATTGTCAAGGTTTTTAACATTCTGTTATGAATGTTAAAATTCTAATAGTTGTTTAATCTTCAGTACTAAATACTCTTTACTAATTCAGTCAATGCAGTGTTTGTCACCATTCTTTTTTGTGCGTTTGTTTTGCAATGTTTAGTGATTTTAAAGAAGGGCTCATGGGGTGCTCTGCTTCCCAAGTTTGATAATATTTGTATTGCCTTTATACTTAAAAGGCAGCTTGAAAGAGTATAAGATTATTTGGTCTCATTTTTTCCTTAACTTTTTAGACATCACACTAATGTCTTCTGTTATTTCATGCTACTGCAGAGAATGGTGAGATTGATCTTATCTTTCTACTTTGTATATAGTTAGATACTTTTCTCCATGAATATCCTTATGATCTTTATTTGTCCTTGAGATTTAATAACAGCATATGTTTAAGAATTGATTTTTCTGTATCACTATTTTTCCTTTATTGTGACACATAGTGTCTCTTTAAAAAAATTTATTTACTAGGAAAAGTATTAATGTTATATAAGATAAGCATGCCCTTTTGATCGAGAAGTTCATGCATAAATTTCAGGGGAGATTTTGTTTCATTACATTTTAAAATTTCGGTCCATCTCATTTATTGAATCAGTTCTTTCTGGATACTGGTTATTCATGTGTTAGATATTTTTTATCTGTCCTTCACATACTTTCTCTAAAATCAGTTTTTTTTATTTCTTTTCCATTTTGTTTTGAATGACTTTCTCCAGCTTCTCTTTGGTGTCCATAACTGTTTAATTCATATTTATTCTATTTATTGTTGCCTCTATTGTAGCTTCTATCTCTGTCACACACCTAGTTTTCCCTTCTGTTTCTTTCTGGAGTTCTGCTTGCTCACTTTTTATCATCCTTTGTTGTTTTATATTGTCTCATTCTAGCTTTTCTTTTTTTTTTTTTCCTTCATTCTCCCTGAATAATGTCTCTTGTGACATATGTAATTCTGGGCTATTGAAATTTAGCTCTGAATTTCAATGGGCTTAGAAGACATCATTCATTCATAAAGCCACTCTGAAGGACTATCAAGGTAGCTAGTGATTTCCTCTGAGAAATTACACTTGGCATCATACAAAATGTATAATCTCTTACATTTTGTGGGCATGTTTAGAATTTATGTGACACTTTTCAGGATGGGAGGTGCTTTCATATGTGTTATTTGATCATGACAATAAAATTAGAAAGACAGGAAATATTACCCGCTTTTTACTGTGGTGGGGACTGGATTTCAAAGAGTGTGTGAGCCCTAGTCAGGTTCACCAGTCTACTGAACCAGGCCTCGCACAAGGTAAACCTACAGAAACCCCATCTCTGGTTCCTAGTTTGGTAGTGTATTCTCCCTCTCACTTTGCTCCTTGTGTTGGTAAGAAGAAGACACTTAAGGTTAAATTTCCCAGTTTTGTATACAGTTCTGAGGTTTGGTTAAGTGACAACAAAAGCACCAGTGACACCACGTTTTTAAGCAACAGCATAGTGACTGGAACTTGCAGGATGTCTAGTGGCTTCATGGATGGGCCACCACCTATCTTCCCCACGTGCACCTTTGATTCTAACTGTCCGCCTTTGTGCTGTGGCACTCCTGGTGTTCTCGCGTATGCTCCTTACCTCTGCTGTTTGCTCTGCCTGGTTTGCCCTGTTAGTCTTTCCTCACCCCTATGGATTTCTACCTGGGGTTAATTTCTACTTATCAAAACAAAACAAAAACCCTCCTCAATTTAAGCATCATCTCTTTTGAGAAGATGTTTTGTCCTAACCTGAAGGCACCAGCTCTGCACATTTTGATCATGGTCTTGCTTCATTGTCATGAAACAGCTGTTTGCTCATCTCTTCATGAGCCTTCAGGTTCCTTTGGATCAGGGACCATGTCTGATTTCGGCTTTTTAGTGCCTGCATCTGGTAAGAATTTTGGGATATAGTAGGCACACAATAGGTGTTTACTGAAATGAAGGAGTGGATCAACAAATTATTTCAGTCTGCATGGGAATGTGTTGAAGGCTTCTCAATAGGAATTTTACACGAATCGGTTTCTTCAGCACCATTAATCTGGCTTTTATGTATAGGGTAGTCTAAGTGAAAAAGATGCCTTCAAGACTTTTATGGTAGTAGTGACATAAGGATGAATTCAACTTCCTCTTCAAAGATGTCAATGCAGTTAAAGCAGTTAGAATGCAAAGGAAGGAACAGATTAAAAAATATTACAAAGAATGAATGGCAGATCTCGATGAGTGATAGGATGTCTTTGCTCATGTGGTTCTTAAGCCTAGAAGGCTTTTCTCTCCTGTTCACATATTTAAATTAAAAAATTTTTCTTTTTTAATTGAGATATAACATTGTATTAGTTTTAGTTGTACAACATAATTATTTTTATATATATATATATATGCATTGCAAAATGATCACCACAATTAGTTAACATCTATCACCTCACATAGTTACAGATTTGTTTTCTTGTAATGAGAACTATTAAGAACTACTCTCACCAACTTTCAAATATGCAGTACAGTATTATTAACTATAGTCACCATGCCATACATTATGTTCCCAGGACTTATATTATGACTGGAAGTTTGTACCACTTTAGCCCATTTTACCCATTCCCCATCCTCCCCCTCTCCCTCTAGTGACTACTTCTGTTCTCTGTATCTGTAAATTCATTTTGTTTGTTTCCTTGTTTGTTTGTTTTTAGATTCCACAATAAGTGTGACCACAGAGCATTTGTCTTTCTCTGTCTGACTTATTTCACTTAGCATAATGCCCTCAAGGTCCATCCATGTTGTCACAAATGGTAAGATTTCTTCTTTTTTATGGCTAAATAATAATCCATTGTGTATATCTATCTATCATCATATTTTAAAAATCCATTCATCCATAGATTGTTTCTATGTCTTGGTTATTGTACATAATGCAGATTTATTTAGGGTGCAGATATCTTTTTGAGGCAGTGATTTTGTTTCTTTCAGATAATTACCCAGAAGTGGAATTGTTGGAGCATATGGTCATTCTATTTTTAATTTTTTTAGGATCTACCATACTGATTTTTTTAATGGCTGCTCCAGTTCATCCCCATCAACAGTTCATGGGGATTCTCTTTTCTCCTCATCTTTGCCAACATTTGTTATTTGTTATCTTTTTGGTAATAGCCATTCTAAGAGGTGGAAGGTGATATTGTGATTTTAATTGCATTTCCCTGATGATTAGTGATGTTGAGCACCTTTCCACATACCTTTTGGTCATTTGTATGTCCTTTTTGGGAAAAATGTCTATTCAGATCTTCTGTTCAATCTTTAATTGAATTGTTTTTTTATTCACATACTTAAATTTTATTAATCTTTTATGTTCATTTTGAAATCCATCATCAGTCAGCTTTTGCAACAACAATACTGCATAACAAACATACTCAACATTTCTGTGCCCTACAACAAATGTATTCTCAAACATACGTGTCTGCAGGTTGACTGTGGTTTGGCTAATCTAAGCTGGCTCAGCTGGGCAGCTCGGTCTGTGGGTCAGCTGGGTTTGCTTCTGCATTTGTGTTGGTTCAGCTCCGTTCCATAAGCCTCTCAGCATCTTGGGTCTAATGACTACCTGAGAACAGCACAGGTACAAAGGCAAGCACTCTGAAAGCCTCTACTAGTGTCACATCTCTTAACATCCGCTGGCCAAAGAAACTCAGATGGTCAGGCTCACCTTTAATATAACATAATACTTTATTATACATTAAAATAATAAATAATCTATTATGAGAGGGTAGGATAGTATGCAATTATAGAACAAGAATCTGAAATATTATACCATCTAACCTATGGTTCTCTCACCAAGACACACTGTCTTTTGTTCTCAATTCTCATGGCACTCTATTTGTCCAAAGCACTTTCTTTTTTGCACTATTAAAACATCACTTCTTTAAAACATAAAGTGACTCATTATCTTTAAGAGACAGGATGGTGTGTTCTCCAGTGGAGCAGATTCAAGTGTAGTGAAAATACTATGCCTTTAAGCCTTCCCTAAGTATATTTCTGAAACAAAAATGGCACTCTGTTTTTGTACAATTATAACATATTTGTAGGTATACCATTATAGAATCACATAAAAATATTTTCTTTTTATATTCTGTTGACTTACTTTGGGTGAGACCCCCTTTGAGCTTCATATTTAAGGCATTAGAAGTCAAAATGCATTGAAGTTCACTCAGAGAGAGGCACGTATAGTGTGGTGCCATAGAATGCATTTTGTCTGTTAGGGAGTTTTCAAAATCCCCTTCTAGACAGGTAATTAAGATATTTTAGGGATGGCTTTCTTTCTAATTAAGCACTTTCTAAAGTAGCTTTATTAAGCAGCAAACTGCTTATTTTTATATGAAGGTAGTTTCTAAAATAAATAATTTATTTCATGAATTATGAAAGCTTGACCTTATGTTGAAGGGGTAATGGCATTGAAGAAAGATTTCTTTTTTTTCTTTTTTAGAATAAAATATTTATAAAGTTCTGTGATTTAAGCTACTACCAGAAAAATGGTATGTTTACTTGATTTAAGAAGCCAAACAAAATAAACTGTTGTGTAAAACACGATAGAATGATGTATTTTGGCCACTTTGGTTAGTGCAATAGAATAAGGGTGACAAAATGCATTTTCTTTGGATAACTTGAAATAGTGACCTTTTGAAAAACCAGTTTCTTCTGGTGAGTTGTATGCTTACAGTGTCACTGATGATACTACAGAAGAGTGACTATAGAAAGTTTTCCTATAAAATGGAGAGAGATGGAAACTGAAACAAAGCAGAGAGTGAAGAAGCAGATGCACAGAGAGCAGGTGGCCAGCAGAAAAGCAGCTCACCCCTCTGGGTGGTGAAGTAGCAGTGTTATGTGGGGGATCCCTTAGCATCACCCCAATAAGCCATGGTCAGATTAATTGACAAAGTTGGCTTGAGCAGAGACTCCTAAGAATAGAAAGAATTCATACTTTATCATTTCATTTTAACTTGAGAGACATCAGGGGTATTTATCTGTCAATATTTTGATGTTAGGCAAGTCTTTTCCTTTAAGGGTAGATCCAGGTTTGGAATTCAGAATCCTCTTTTCTTGCTTCCTAGCCTGCACAACGAGTATACTGTACAAACGGGAGGTCATTATACATCCTGGTCCACATCATGCTTTTTGCATTTACTATTTCTTGGAGATCCTTCCATATCAGTACATAGAGAGCTGCTTGTTTTTATAATTCCCTAGAATGAATGGCTGTGCCATTATGATGGTTGTGTGAAGGTTTTCTAATCTTTTGCTATTACAAACAATACTACATAAATAATGATGTTAGAAAGGTACCATTTTGCATGTCCACAATTATATATGTAGGATAAATTCCCAGGAGTGGGATTGCTGGATCAAAGGGCATATGAATTTGTAATTTTTATAGCCATTGTTGTATTACCTTCAGTAAGTATTATAACTATTTATGCTTCACCAGCAGTGTTTTAGAGTATGCCTATGTTCTCCAGTGCTTTGCCAAGATAGTATATTATCTAACTTAAATTTTGTCTGTCTAGAGGTAAAAAAATTGTAAAAATATGGTTTCAATGTACATTTCTCTTATTAGGAAAGGAAGTGTGCTTTATGGTTAAGGGCACTGACTCTGGAACCTGGTCACTCATGGCTAAATTCAGGTTCTACCACTTGCCAGCTCTGTGACCTCAGGCAAATGTCTTCTCTTTCTTAGTGCTTCCATTTCCTGTATATTGCATGTATTGCAGAGAATATTAGTTACTTCATGGGTTGCTTTAATAATGAAATACATTAATATATGTAAAGAGCTAGACTAGTGTCTGACCCACAGTATGATTTGGCTGTTACTATTATTGTTACTGGAGTTGAACATTTCTTTGTGTATTTTAGAGCCGGTTGTCATTCTTCTCTATGAATTTTTATCCTTTCTCTATTCCTTTTCTATTACATTTTGGTTTTTCTCTTATAGATTTTCATGAACTTTTAATATTTAAGGTTAGCCCTTTACATATAATCTGCAAAAATTTTTGCACAGTCTGCTGCTTATCTTTTATTTCTGCCTATGTTATTTTGTCATGCATACTTTTGACATTTATGTAGTTGAATTTATAGATATTTTTCTAAATGTTTAGGATTTTGATTCATAGAGACAACTTTCTCAGTTTCCCACTTTAAAATTCTCAGTATTTTTCTCTAAGACTTTAATTTTGTTTTTTACTTTCGAGTTCCCACTTTAAAATTCTCAGTATTTTTCTCTAAGACTTTAATTTTGTGTTTTACTTTCAAGTCCTTACTCCATTTGCAATTGATTTTGGCATACAGTTACAGAAAATATCTTAATTTGCTTTTATCAAAGATCTTTTTCCAAGTACTTAGATTAGTTTTCAAACAATGACAACAAATTTGTTTCATACAGAGTGTTTTATGCAATATAATTAAAATTGCACAATTATATTAACCAGTGTAATAGGCACACATAGGTTTGAAAAGAAACACTCACATTATCTGCCTTCCTGTTGCAGTAATGGGTAAGGATATACATCATGTCTCACAAACAGGGAAGATAATACTTTGCACACTGAGGTAAACAAACAGATAACAAAAGGCCACCCTATCTGGCTCAATTCACAAATTAAATGGAATCTTCAACTGGTATTTCTAAAGGCTGTCCTCCTTTGCAAACCTTCTTTGCAAGTCCACTTCTTTCCTTTCCTAAATGCTTTTGCTTTTGACATTTCCACTGATATACTTAATTATAGTGGCAGGGTTTTGATGCTTTGTGTGGAAATGAATGAAAATTCCACTTTCTCACTCTGTTTTAATACAAAACAATCGAAATGGGAGTGGAGAAGGGTAGCAAAGCTGTTGTACAAAGGAACTATGCTTTTCTAGTTTCTGAGGCATTTGATGGGCTGATATTTCAGGAAGGAGCTGGCAAAGTTCTCCCAGCTGACTGTGGCTGTTGCAGCACCCACAAAAATCTGTTAGATCAAAAAATTATGGAATGCAGAGGATGGCAAACTCTGCTGCTGTAAGAATTTCACAGTCCTTTTAGACAGCCTGCTGAGAGGCATGGCTTCTCCTGTGTGGGTGGTCACCCTCAGAGACTCTATTCCTGTTGCCAGTTGCCAAGGAATGAGAGATGAAGAAATTTAACAAGAGTGTTTTTGTGACTGTTGTTACTTGTCACTGCAAGGTCTGCTTATTATTTAAGACTTATTCTCCAAGCAGCGTATGGAAATGTGTTGCAGTATCCTCTAGTATTTATTGAGCCAGTGATTCTCAACTTTGACTCTAGATCAGAATCACCTTGGGCATGTGGCCCAGCTTCAGGCCTAGTGATTCTTATATGCTGCCAGGGTTGAGAACCAGTGCATTAATCTTCATTTTATTTTGCCTTTGTGGGGAGTAGAAGAGCAGAGGATGGAAATCAGGGTTTCTTAAAATGAGGTCTTTGGTCCACCTGTGTCAGATCACCTCCATTGTCAAATGGAGGCTTGGGGATTCCATCCCAGATTCATGAAAGCAGAATCCCTGGAGGGGGAGGCCAGAAGTTTGCATTTTTGAGCATCTCAGGTCATCCTGATAGACACTAACATTTGAGAACTGATACAAAAGTAAGTCCTGAAGTATTTGAAACTTTGCACCAATAAACTTTATCATTGCGAATATGCAGAAGAAATTTTGTATCTCTCTCTGTGAATAAGTTTTAGAAGATCTACTTTATAAGAGATTTAACAATATATGTAAACTTAATCGTGAGTTTCAGAAAGCTGGTTATGTGGTTTATAAAGAAACTGATAACCATTAAAATTGGACTTGAAAAAATCTAAATAATATACCCATATTATGCATATTTAAAAATTCACTTGATTTACAAATTTGGAAGTTTTTCTTCATGACTTGAAGTTCATTTACAATTAAATGTAATCTGCACACTACCAAAAATACCTCTATAATCAATAATTCAGTTATTGATTCTATTTCTGTAGTGTTACATTTTCAACTTTCAAATTAAAATTTTTAAAAGTTATATAGTAAATGAAAATGTGATCTGTACTATTTGTCTCCCAAACAGAAAGACGTGTAGAGTGAAGCAAATACATGAACATGTTTTCCTTCTAAAATATAATTTCATTAAAAGTAACATAAAAAAAAAACCTCATTTAAGCCAAGAGGTGATCATATCATCTATTAAAAACTATTGGGATAATTTAAGTGCCTCTCATTCTGAGGAGGAGCCGATCCTAGAATGTCCACCAATGGGAGGCATCATTGAGATGTGAGACCATCAGTAGGACCTCTACAGAGTGATGGTTACGCACATGGGCTTGGACTTGGAGACAACTGGGTTCAAGTCCAGGTTTTGCTGTACTTTGTGGGGCATTGGGTGCATTACTAACCTTTGCCTATCCTTTGTTGGAGAAGTGGTATTCCTACTATCAGACTATCACCAAAGCCCAGCTAATGTATTTGAATATATTTATTCCAACAGTGGCGTTGTGTTATGAGTTTCCAGAGAGACAGAACCAGTAGGGTGTGTGTGTGTGGGGGCTGTTTATTGTGAGGTAGTTGCTCATGTGGTCATGGAGCCTGAGAAGTCTCATCATCTGCAAGCTAGAGACCCAGGAAAGCTGGTGGTGTGATTCAGTGTTAAGTCCTGGGTGTGAAGGCCCATGAACCAGGGGAGGTCAGTGGTATAAATCCCATTCTGAGGGCATGAGATGAGATGAAATGTCTCAGTTTTGCAGTGAGCAGGATAAAAGGGCCAGATTCTTTCTTCTTCCACCTTTAGTTCTCTTCAGGCCCTCCATGGATTGAATGATGCCCACCCACACTGGGGAGGACAATCCACTTTCCTGAGTGGCTGATTCAAATGCTATTCTAACCCAGAAACACCCTCATAGACACACGGAGAAATGATGTTTATCCTAGGCACTCTGCGACCCGTCAAGTTGACATTAAACTTAGCTTTCACAGCATCAAGGATTACTTTGTGAAAGTGTATTTCTAAATTTTAAGTACACAGACCTCAAGGATAGATCTGATATTCTGACCCTCCTGTCTTTATTTGGGAATCCTGAAGACTTTCTCTTCCACTTTGAATACTATCTGGTTATTTAAACCCTTTAACTGTTTTTAGATTTATTAAGTATTCAATAAGAAGCTACTGTGAGCCAGGACCCTGGGCTACTCACTGAGTATATAGAGATGAATATAGAGTTCCTGACCTCTGTGGGAGACAAATATATGTACAGAAGCAATTCTAATACAATGTCAGGAAGGTTGCAATGAAGGTAATAGTTAACTAATAATCACCCAGTTTATTACAACAAAAAAAAAGACCTTGTTATAATTAGGGGAACAGAACCCTGCATTCAGTTATAATAAAATGTCTTGGACCCTTGGGAGCTAGTGATGAGATATATTCAGCTAAATGCAAGTGGCTAAGTTTAACCAGATGCTTTTACAAAGAGGCTAGATTATAGAAGAGCTCTTGACTGGTGTTTTAAGAGCCTGTTTGAATTACACTGGTCTGTTTATCTCCATGCTTCAGGCTCCTTACCTGTAAAGCATTAAATTCTTTATGTCATAATCTATGATTTTATCAAGTGACTAGTATTTGTCAGGTAAAATACAGACTTTCATAAATTTTTAATTTATTAAAAATAAATGTTTTTAGTATAAGTATATCCCAAATGTTTCATGGGACATACTTATACTAGAAATTAAAATTTAACTGATCATCCTATATTTCTATGTGCTAAATCTGGCAACCCTACAGGTGACCCTGGGTGAATCAGAATGACTTAATTCTAGTCCTCCCAGATGACAACTGGGAGGCCATGTAGGTTCTTTTCTTATAAGAGTACTATGTGGAGCACAAGAAAAGTAATGAGAAAGAAAACTGTCTGAAGACCAGTATACAATAAGATGTATACAGAATAGGAAGTAATCACACAGCACAGATCTGTGTTCCCTATGTTCATCAGGTCCTTTTTGAATCATCTCGTCTAATGGAATGTCAGAGGGGAAGAAAAATAATCTGGCTTTGCATTATTTGAAGATGACAGTGATTAAAGCTTTAAGAAATAAACCTAAAAATCCTTGTATTTTCCTGGGCTCAGATTTAACAAATATTTATCAAGCATCTAAAGTGTACATCAGATAGCACACTAGGTACTTTGAAATGAATATCTCATAAGATGATGGACAGTGTTAGTAGGTCCTAGAATTAAGAGCTTTATTGAGTGTGAAAATTTATGGTATCAAAAGACACAAGTTTAGAGCTCAGTGTTGTTCTAAGTTGCACACACCTCCAGAATAAGTTCAGAGTCCACTATAATTTGAGTGTGAGAATTGTAAGAAAGCCTTCAGTAGCTAAAAGAGTCAAGTGTACAATATTTGCCATTTCCAGAAAAATTTCCTTACAGGCTGGGTTTTCTAAACTTTCTGGAGCTCTACAGATGTGTAGCTATCTTTGTGTAGCTGTGGCTGCCAGGATCGCTACTGTGTTTCAGTGTCCATTTTCTCCAGGGAGCATGCTTCTTCCACTGAAGTCCCAAAGTTGTTTTAGCATCCAGCGTGCAGGAACTAAGTGTTTTCCTGCTTTTCGTTACATAGATAAAGTATAAAATATGGCCGGTTTATGCTTTCAATCATCTAAATTTGTCTAGGCATGATAGAGGATGCCATACAATTTTGTTTTGGTAGTTAGAGCTTTACTGACATAATTGCAGCCCAATCACATTTCTAAGATAACTAGTACAACATGTACATATTTAATTCAAAGTTTCCTGGAGGATTTCAGGCAAATAATGACCATGTTTTAAGTCATCTCAAAAAAGACTCAAAAGTGAAAGCGCTTTTTCATCATCTGAGCAAGGTTGCTCTAGGCAAATATGTTTATTCCTTCTGCTTTTGACATTTTCCCCCCTCAAGGACCCCTCCTTCCCTTTTATCCAAGACTATGCCTCTTATTCTGGACCATTCTCCAACTTCTGTCACACCACCCAAGTTTATTTAATATATAATACTTTTGTCTTAAAGTCATATCAGCTGACTTATAAGTTCATATGATACATTTATGCTAGTATGCTAATAAAACTTAATGGCTGGATGTGTTATTACTTCAGATGACATCTTTACATCTTAATGGTGACTTTTTATGGCTTGACACCAAGTTGAGGCCAAGGTGGGAACATAAGCATAAATTGGAATGGGTAGAGATTAAGGGGGATTTTTTTTTGCTCAGGATCTCTCAGCCCTCTTCAAATCACACAACTAGACTTCTTTTTGTCTAGCCTAACTTCGGGGCTGACTTGAAATATAAAGATTATGAATGTTCAGCTGAGATGAGGAAAACATGTTGCTTTTAAAGGTCTTTACTTGTAGTATAGGAAATAATCTCATGATGAAACTCCTGTGTGTATGTGTGGGTGTATATAAATAAAAAGTTGTATGCTATAGTGAAATGGTAGTAAAATGCAGGGTATAGCTAACCCCCATCATTTGGATCACAGACTTAATTGAAACAAAAATATAGAAATACCAAGGTTAAAGAAGGTGCATTTATTTGTTGATAAATACTAGTTACTTGACAGCTTACCCAGTGTACATACTGATTCGTAGCAGATAATTTCCTCTGCTTTTTACTATGACTCTACATCTGATTCTTAGAGAAAGTAGGAAGATTCCAAAAGGAGGATCAGGGGGACACCACTGGAAAATTAGGAGTGAAAAGACAAAGCAGTGCCTGAAACAAAGTGGAAAAGGGGAGAGAGCATTGTGACAAGGGGATGAGAAATCCAGAAGAATGATTTTGGAAATTCCTCAAGAAGCCTGGCTATTAGGTATGGTAGCTTCTGCCAGTGGTAGAAGTTCTAAGCCAAGCCTGGTTTCTATTTTCCTCATTTATGAGGTCAGTCTTTCAAATTAGATTGCTTTTATGAATATTTGTTCCCTGACAATGTATTTGATCTTTTATTTCTTTTAAGGTGGTCATAATGGATTAGAGAAATGTATTAAGATAATATTCTCACACATTTTATCTTTAGTTCAGGCCTTTCTCTGGGGTCATACTCATACATTCAGATGCTTTCTGGGTGTCCCTTGCACATGGGACACGGAGAGCTCATTCAATGTGCCTGAAACTGACCCCCTTGTGTATTTCTGCTCCATTCCCATTCATCTTTAATGGCATCTTTTGCTGCCATTCCCAATTCCTCACTTTTAAATTCAATCAAATTCTGCCAATTTTGCTTTCAATATAATCCCCAATCTCTGCTGCAAGTCTACCCCAATTACCACTACTCTAGTTCAGTGAATTTGCTCCTTACATTTCATCGACGGGATTATTTCTGTAATTGCCAATTTATCCATCTATCTCCATTCTTGCCCCTATTACTTCTAGCTGGTATCTGCAACCAGAATGATAGTTTTATTAAAGCTACAGTAAAAATACACAGGCCCTTGTCATAGGCAGCTCTCCATGGCCTAACCATCTCAACCTCTTTGTAGCATCTCAGCTCATTTCTTACCCTGTATTTTATATTCCAGATTGAGTGACATGCCGCATTCAGAAATGTTATAGTCATATCACATTGGAATTAAATAATTTGTTTATTTTTCTATACCTTTAAACCCACCCCTATTCCTACAAACAAGCAAATAAGCAAGCAAAAAGTCTCTGGTCTCCCAGTGGACAGGGACAGAATCTATTCATTTTCATATGCTCAATGCAGCATAATGGCTCTGAGCAGACCCTGAAGTCAGACTGCACTCAATTCTAGCTCTAACATTTCAGCATGAGTGATTTCTTAAGTTACTAGAGCCTCCATGACGCAATTTCTGCATTTATAAGATAGGGATTAAAAACACCTTCATGGGATTGTTATGTGGCATAAATATCAGGCATTTTGCACAGTCAGTATCTGTAATAGACAACCCACTGTTATATATTATTAAAGAGAATGTGCTCATTATCTTATAAAATTGAAGGCATATAAAGAGAAGATAGTAAGGGATGGACCAGTTGGATTTGCTGAGGGTCTGACTCTACTGGTGAGAGATGACTTAAGGTTACTTTTCATTTGGAAGTAACATTAGACCATATATGTTGGTGAACCTTACTTAGAATGTAGGGGAAATCCCTAAGCAGAGTGTCCCAAGCCCCATACCCCATAAGAAAACCCTGTTTGAATTAATATCCCATGTTCTTAAGGGTTGGCCCATTCTGTGTAGAATCGGCTTCTCCTTTCAGAGTGGGCAGTGGACATCTTGTCCTTTTCTACATTAAATTTGTTGAGCAACATTCTGGTTCCTGCTTGGGAGGATAATGGATGCTTTCATCAGTGGGATGCTTCCAGTTCACAGCTCAGTGGTGGTGTGAAGGTGATGGACACTTGGATTCTGATGAATGCTCGTTCTTTTTGAACATATTTTTCCAGCTCTTCCCACAACCCCAGTGTAGTCTCTGGTGACTCACTCAAGTGACTTTCTGAGTCTTCTCATTACCTTTGTACCATAAATATAGATTACATATACTTTAATAGACATGCAGATTGATTGCCCAGTGGTAGAATTCCTCCCTGATTTCTCCTTTGGCCTCTGGAGCTCTTCTCTCCTCACATGTGAGAGAGATCCTGAGATTGCCCCTGTGTTGGGCCTCCCCAACTGGTAGACAGTATGATTTCGTAACTAATGCTTATAAACATTGTGTTGACTGAATGGTTGTTGTTCCTGAAATGAAGTGTAGTGGTGTTTTCATATACAGATAGTTCCTGACTTATGATCATTGAACTTAATGACTTTTCATCTTTACAATGGTGCAAAAGTTATATGCATTCAAGTAAAAGCTGTACTGCAAATTCCCAGTCTAGTGAAATGCCATATGAGCCACAGCTGCCAGTCAGCCACATGGTCATGAGGGTAAACAACTGATAAACTTACAACCATTCTATATCCATACAACCCCTCTGTTTTCCACTTTCAGGAGTATGCAATAAATTACGTGAGACAGTCCACACTTTATTATAAAATCTCTGTTAGATGACTTTGCCTAACTCTAGGCTGATGTAGGTGTTCTGAGTACATTTCAGGTAAGCTGGGCTAAGCTATGATGTTCAGTAGGCCAGGTGTATTAAATGCATTTTTGACTTACCATAGATGAGCTTATCAGTATGTGACCCCATCGTAAGGTGAGGAAGATCTGTACTCTTCTTCCTGTTTTACCTACCCATCCTCAGTTGTTGTGAAAATATTACATTCCAAAAGTACTCTGAGGTCAGGTTGATGACAACAGGAAAAGGAAAAATTTGAAAGTAATTCTATTCCAAATATGATAATAAACTGATGGATGATGGGTACATATTCTATGCAATGGGTCCTTTATGGACAAAAGAATGTAATGTGATTGGATCTTAATTGGTAGCCCTTCTACCCTGTTTTTCAATTTCTTTTCTTGACAGTTTACCATGCTAGAAAAAGCAAAAAAGGTGATTGTAGGGTAGATATCAGATTTTCTGGCTCTTGAGAATTTAATTGCCCAACAATAATTAGTAGTAATTGACTGATGCAATTGGTTTCCCTGTGGTTCCCTGAAAAGACCATGTGGTAAGAAATTTAAAGGCAGAGAGTAAATTTGGGGGCCGTTTTGAAGTTGCTGCAATTCTTTCAGGCCACCAAGGTACCACTTAGTAAATTAGTGTTGTGCTGATGAATTTTAGTTCCAGACGTTAGTTCACAGAATAAGAGAAATTGGCTTAAAACACCGAAGAAAATGCTGATATATTCTCTCTGTGGGTAACTATGATTTCTAAATTACAGCAAGCTTAAGTATTTCAAATGAGAAACAGAATAATCTGTTTTCCTATGAATATTTAACAGTTTGAGCTATAACATTTCAGTTAGATATAAATAGAAATTACAGCTCATAGTTAATTAAACAATTCAAAGATCCCTTCCTGTTTTACAGTCTGTTTTTGGTATCAGGGTATAATCTGAGTGAATTAAGTGCAAAGAACCATAATACAATGATTTGCATAAGGCTGCCAACAAAAATAAACCTGGCTGTGATTAAGGCTATGACAATGGTGTTAGCTCAGCTATACATGGTCATGGAAGCATGCAGAACAAGAGCAGTTAGATCCACAAACTGATTTATTGCATAGGCTGCAGGTGTTGAGTTTTATGGGCATTGGGGATTATCAGACTTGCCTCTACATATTTCAGTTTAGTTATATGGCCTCTTCTTCAAAGTCATTCATTGGAACATTTCAAAAAAATTGGACATAGTGTCTTAATTGATGAGTTTTTAAAAAGTTAATTTGACTTAAAAATATAAAAATTTTGGTTTGAGTTTTAGAAATGTCAGAACAAAAACCAGTGTTTAGGAATCATAACTCACTTCTCAACTATTGCAAAACTTTACTTTTAGGGTTCATAATCAAGTGAACGAAGTGCCCATTGTGCTCATGGGGCCATTGGTGGGGGTGACCTGCTGGTAAGGCATTCCCTCTCCCAGTGGGACCGGGGAAGAGACTGTGACATAATGTTTTGCCCACTCATTAAGGAGGCCACTCGTATTTCACTAATTATTGAATCATGGATGTCATCCTGATTGATTTTTTTTAAAATACAGGACTTGTAAAGAGTTAATTAGGTTAGACAGGAAAGAAAAAAAATAACCACCATAGAATGTTGACTTAAAACTAAATATAAGGTGCTAGTAGTTTCAATATTCCTAGGACTAAACTTTATTAAACTCTTAAGATAAATTTCACATCAAGTCACAGCTATTGCCACAGTAAGCTGTTATTTTATCATGAAAAAAAAATTTTCATAGCCATATGATGGTAGTAATTTTGAGATTTCAAGCATTTTACTGCAGAAAGAATTATCTTTTATAGCAGTAACTTTTGGAGAACCACTTATGTTATCTCTTTGATGTGTAGATTTTGCTTTTCTAAATTTCCTTTTTAAAAAAGCATAAATTTCAAGCTCATCAGCCTTGAGTTGATGGTTTGCCTAAGTATGTTTTGTATTGCAGTATTCTCCAGAAGTAGAGAAAATATTCATAAATTACTTAAGGAGTTTGCTATTGCTATGTTTGTAAATGCTATATTGCCTTGGCCTTGAGAAATGGAATGAACCTTATGCAAGTTTCAAACTTATGGTTCAATTTTTGTCTGTTAACTTGTTTAATGAATATTTTCTTGAGTTTGGCTTAGAAACATTCACATATGTTTTTCTCATGCTTAATTCTGTTATTTACAGGGTGTTTTCCTTCTACATATTTTAGATTATAAATGCTTGACTTAAAGCAGCTGCGCATTCACTGCATTTCTAACCCTTGGCACATGAGGTTTGCTCTAGGCCTTGTCTTCATTTACCTTTCACCAGATTTCAAATGTGCAGCATTTTTCTTGCACTTTTTGAAACAGAGCAAATTATTCACAAATGTTATATGGTGACTGAAGCTAATGGTCTACTTTTTAAAAAATTCTTTTGCTCCCGTGTTTTACTTGAAAGAATACTGATTTTGGCTAGAGTATACATTGCTGAGGCCATAAGAGTAATTTGAAAGTAAAAAAACTTTTCTTAATGTATCATGGAATATGTTTTCATTTAAATACTCTAACATTATCATTATATTATTGGAATTGCTTAAAATAACACATTAATTAAATGGAGGAAAAGTTGTATAATGTAAAGAGATAAGCAAACTAGAACTCTTGAGTGAATTAACATTACAGCGTAAAGCATGTCTTCATGGAACCAACAGCTTTTGTATTTTTATTGGTATCTTATAATTTTGTTGTTTCTGAGTTTTGTTTAGAATCTATGAAGTGAGTACTAATTTCAGATCTACAAAGACAAACTTTGAAATTATGTGCAAAACTTCCTGCCTCAATACTGTAATTGTAACTTATAATGAAACTTAAAAAAGGAAAGCTGAATTTTATTTAGAAATTTTCAATAATTAATCCAACCCAATCCTTTATAGACAAACAAGCCTCTAGAAATTGATTACAGGGAGTTTCACTTGGAAAAATACTTCACTCTTCATTACAAAATGAAACTCTTAATATTTAAAATGTTCAAAAGAATGAAAATACTTTTCTCCCACCCCATGAGAATAAAGTGATTTTTATTCAATGTGGTATTGAATAAGAAAAATTTCAGAAAGTTCATATGACACAGTGTTCTATTAGTGGTTAATTCTTCATGGTCTTTTTAAGTAGTAAGAAAGGTGCAAATCCCTTATGGACAATTTTCAAAAATAACGTAAATGGTGACCAGCATGCTTTGTAGGTGGTTATTTATCTGCATTTGGATGGTTCACTCTTTGGGGCATTTGTGCTGCTGTCAGCCCTCCTGTTCCTATGGCAGTTATGCACAGATGTTATGCAGCCTGCTATTCCTGAGCCCATCTATCTTGGAGTCATTTTTAAACATGACAGGTCAGTCAGCCACTGTCTTGGGTGGGAGCTGGCACTTGACCTAAAACCCACCTACCATCCTGCTTAGGAATAAGAGTTCCTGCAAGGCTGAGAGTTGCCATCCAGAGTAAGATAGGTCCAATAGTTTCTTCCTCACTGGATGTCGACTGGTATTAACTAGATACTGGGTGCAATCAAGTCAGTTTGTCTGTTCAGTAGAAATGCAAATTTTAAATAAATGTATACATTGGCTGACTACTTTCGGCAAGCTAAACAGTCATAGAAAACAACACATGTTCCACACCTTCATCTACTGTTAGTAACCACCATGTAACTGAATTTGGGACTGAAGCTTTTATTCTGACTCTTAGGGTCAGAAATTATCAATACTCATATATTAGTTTGTTAGGGCTGCCATAACACAGTACAACAGCCTGGGTGACTTAAACAACGAAATTTATTTTCCCACAATTCTGGAAGCTAGATGTCTGATAACGAGGTGTCCACAGGATTGGTTTCTTCTGAGGCCTCTCTCCTGGGCTTGTAGATAGCTGTCTTCTTGTGTCTTCACCTGCTCTTCTCTCTGTGCTTGTCTGTGTTCTAATCTCTTGATTTTATAAAGACACTAATCATGTTGGACTAGGGTCTACCCATATGATCTCACTTAACCTTAATTTCCTCTTTAAAATCTTGTCTCCAAATATTATCACACTCTAAAGTACTGGGGGTTAGGACTCCAGCATGTGAATTTTGGAGGAACACAGTTCAGCCCATAGCAACTTGTTTTAGTCTCAGATGAAAAACTCTCCCTCGTCTTTGAGCCTTATCCATTGGAATGAGTTAGTCTTCCTGATCCTGCAAATACGTACAGAGTTCAGCTTCCTCAAATAACACTTTCTTTGAAAAATAAGAAGAGAACACAGTGACATGTGGAGAGTGGTGAACTGGGAAGCAGAAGTCCTGGGTTCTAGTCCTATTGCTGCCACTGAACAAGCAGATGCCACTCAGCCATATGTGCTTTATATTCTCTGTAAAATGAAGAGGTAGGATCATATAGATGCTTAGGTTTTTCTTAAAGCTAATATTTCAAGACTCTATCTAGTATTATTTTATTCATTCAATCATGAATAAATTTATTCACCAAATGAATGATTTATTCACCAGTCATTTGAGTGTCAGCAGTATGACTCACTTTATGTGACCTTACCCTTAAGAAGTATCAATGGTATCTGACTCAAGTAGCCAGAGCTCCTCCTACATAAGTTTAACCACTCATTCCCTTTCTCTTGTATTCTCTGTTCTAATCAGCGCTTTTGTACAGCATGCAGGTCACTTCCCAGTGAAAAATTTTTAACAGGTTACAAACTTCTCTGCTAAACAGCTTTTTAACTTGTGGATTGTTTTCCACGTGACTTTTGCTTCCAAACACTATTTCCTAAAGATGCTAAAACTTTTCATTGCGATTTTTAAAACATGTTTTAAAACATAATTACATAATAGTTTTTCCAAGAAAGCTTATCTTATAAATTTTGTAAATCATACCCTTCTCTCATGTGTGTGTGTGTGTGTGTGTGTATATATATATGTGTGTGTGTATATATACATGCATGTGACATACAGTATATATATAATATATATATAGCATATGTATATATATCAGCTCTTCAAATATTTTTTCAAAGTATTTGTTTGCTATGAACATTGGTGTTGATGTATCCACTATTCCAACTTTTATAATATATCTCTAAAGTATCTATTTATAAACAACTAACTTTCCAAAACACAAATTATCAAAACTTGTATGGTTCTTTTTACTGTGTAGAATAACATTAAGACAAAGAACCAGTAAGTTTGATTCTGAAATAACTATTCCAGTATTAGCTACCCCATGGTTATTTAATTAAGCAAATCAAGAAAGCTTGTCAGTCAGTTTTACTGGTGGAGAATCATCTCCCTTCAGGAAGTCTTGTGGTCAGTGGGCAAAAATGGCAATGAGCTTCTCAAAAGTTGAAGGCATTATTATGTACTAAAGGTCACCCACAACTTTTATAATAGAGGGCCAGCTGTGTAAACTGCAAGATGTTGTCAAAAGGAAGTGCCAAGCAAAACTTTGGTGCTGTTTGCTGACTATGCTGAAGGGCAGAAAAGCTAAATTCTTGCCAGTAGTTTAGAAAATTGTGTGGAAAAGCATAGCTTCTGGGAGGTGCCTACTCCCCTGGGCCTGGGATCTAGTCTGAGAGATCACACTTGGCCTAGCACCTTGGACCTCAAAATCTTCCTAATGACAAGGCTTGGATCCTGTTGGGTTGGCCTCAGGAAGCCACTGGGCAGGCTGTGCTCCTAACTGGCCCAGTTAAGCTGCCAGTTCTTAAAACCTGGAAGTAATTCTGTAGATGGTTTGGAATCAGCATCAGCTATGATGTGGCTGCAGCATCGTCAACTGAAGTTGATTAAAATACATGACATTCTCTACAACATTAGAATTAAAATAACCCAATTTCCAAATGGGTGCAAGTTTTTTCAGGCCTAGAGCAAGAGTTCTTCTATGGTTTAAAAATGTGTTCATGCTCTATACCACATGATCTTAAACGAGTGCCATTAGCTGTAATTGCACAGAAGCAGTCAAATGGTGCCTGTTATGCCCCTGCTGTCTACCTGAAACTGTTTGGGATCTCATACATGGGCCAGACTCAAGGTGCTTATAGCATCAAGAGAGAAAAGAAGGCTTATGTCCTCAGGTTAGTGATCAGGAGAACGGTATTTAACACTGATGCCCTCTCTTACATATGTATATATGCATGCATCTACATACTTGTTTTTATCTATTGATACTCTGTTTTAAAACAAAGCATTTGTAGAGGTTGTTACATAGCACAATAGGATAAAAATATAAAAAAATAAAACCAAGGTAGAGAAAATAAGGATGGGGTAAAATGAGGTCTGGGATAAAAACAGTTAACAAAAGATTAAAATTCCAGAAAGTTCTAAAACAGAGTGGCTCCAGAGGAATGTGGAAAGAAAAGAGTGACAAGCAAATCTATGTGGTGTTTTCTGTTTGTTCTGACCAACAGGAAGTTCAGCTATAGGATTAACAGAATCCATCAGGTAAAAAAATACCAGTCACTCAAAAGAATTCACTAACCTGACATGAGGACTGAAAGAATTTTTTCCAATGTTCCTCCATAAAGGGGAAATGGTAGGAAATGTCCTCAGACAACATCCTTATAGTAAAATGACTTCAGATTCCATCGTATTTCTTATAAAGTCCTTGACATAAGATAAAAGATAATCGTAAGGGACTTTTAGTAAATTTCTAATTAGAGAGTATGCAGAACAGTTAAGAAGGTGTATAGATTTGCTTCCATTCAAGAGTAATATTTAGACTGTCCCAAGAAAGCAGTGGTGTGGATATTCTTCAGTTAATTCTCATGACTATGATTTTGTGAATGTGGGTTTTCTTATTTTGTTGTTTTCTGTTTTAAATTGTTTTATTTTGCTTAATTGTTTTGTTGCTTTAAACTGAGGTATAACATGTACATAGTGGTGTTAAGATCAAATCTCAAGTGTATAGTTTAATGAATAGATGATGTATAGATGAATATTTACATCTGTATACATTGTTTAAAATAGTCACCCAAGTCAAGAATTAGGACAGTCTCAGCAGCCCGGACATTCCCTCATCCTCCTTCTCGTTAGTACCTACCACTGTTCTGACTTCTTTCACAATTAATTTCTTGTGCCTCTAAGTGAGTTTCATATAAATTGAATCATATAATATCTACCCTTTTGAATCCTGCTCAATACGCTGTGAAATTCATCCCTTTTTAAAAATATATTGTAGTTCATTCTTTTTCATTGCTTGTTGTATTCTGTTATACAAATATACCACAATTTATTTATCCTTCATACCATTGAAGTACATTTGGATTGTTTCCCATTTTTTCCTTTGTTATTATGAATAAAACAGCTATGAAAATTCTTGTGCATATCATTTTCTGGACATAGGCACTAATTTCTTTCAGGAATGGAATTGCTGGTCATAGGGCAAATCCATGTTTAAATTTAGATAATACTTCTAACCTGTTTTCCAAAACTAGTATATGCTTCCACTGGCAATGTTTTAGCTTTCCAGTTCTTCCACATCTTCACTAATCCTTGGTGTTGTTATTTTTTTTTTAATTTTAGCAATGCTGGTGGTTGTGTAGAAGTATCTCATTGTGAATTTAATTTGTATTTCCTTCATAAGTTCTTTTTGTATCTGTTCTTTTACTTGTTGCTCATTTGGTTAGCTTCTTTTGTCTATTTTTAAAAATAAGACTTTTTCTTAATAATTTATAGGAATTCTTTATATACCCTGAATATGAGTCCTTTGTTGGGTATATATATTATACGTACATTTCCTACTCTGTGTAGCCTTTTCACTATTTTAATGATGTCTTTACATTAACAAAATATCCTGAGCTTTTGATAGGAGTTGGGGAGAAAGGAGAGGACTGCAAATGATATTCTCCAGTAAGAACCTATAATACAGCATAATGTTATGGTAAAATGCTTAAATTACATGTATAGGTAGAAAATATGACAATAGAGAAAAAATAGTAATTGTATGGCATGTAAGTACAGGAGAAGTACAGATCTGTGTACATTGGTTTGGGCTCAAAGGCTTAGTAATGCTCACACTGGAAGGGTTTTGGAGATCATCTGCTTGAACTCCTCATTTTACAGATGAAAACGAGGCCTAAGAATGTTAAAAAACCACAGTAATTAGACTTGATGTACAAAGTGAAATTAGAGCTTCTTTAAGAAAATGTGAACTACACCTGGGGAGATTTTTTTGTATTTCTTTCTGTATAAGACTTTCTGAAGTCCTAACTTCACATAATTAGTTACATTGTCCCAATAATACACTTGATGTTCTTTGACTGTTTCCTGGTACTAATTTTTTTTCAGAAAGGAGATAATTAAGAAAGGTGGTTACTGTTGGCAAACCACCTAGTAGGTGTGTGATCTTGATTAAATCATTTAGCAACTGTGAAACTCTTGCTGGGAATGTAAGGGACAATAATGAGTCATACCTTGTTCTACATTATTGAATTGTAACTACCTGAGAATCATACCTATACTACCTGTAGGGTCACACAGATGGAGATATAAAATAGCACCTTTATTACCAATAAGCCTGAATTAGAAAATGTGAATGATTTACCACAGTTGGAATCTCTCATACTCATCCTCTTCCTTTCCCAGAGTATCAACCTTAAAATAACCCCCTTGAGGGCAAGTTTGAGTGCCCAAGGAAGATGGCCTTACCCCATCCTTGTAACCCTTGCAAACTTTGCAGAGGGAGACAGAAGAAGAAAGACAGATAGACCTTCAGATCTTGTCTCAGTTCATGCCTGGGACCCGGGCCTAACCCAAGTGGACTTGCCCCAGCAGTGTGGGAACCCAGTGGGCAGGCTTCTTCCAGAGGCAGAAGAAGCAGGGATGTGAGAGTGAAATGCCCAACACAGCCACTTCCTCCCTACTCACCTGGCAGGGGTGCCATTCCCTCTTGCAGAGGAAGTATGACCCAGTTGCACAGAAAAGGCCATGCAGGTTCTTTCCAAATGCTGTCTTCCTTGGGGAGAAGAGCAGAAACTGCCTGCTCTAAAGATCATTGCAGGAACATGATGAGAAGAGAATGACCTCCTGACACGTCAGTTTCTTCTCTTTTGAACAGGATTAATTATACCTCTTTTGTGTGCCTCCCAGGATTGTGGAGGGTTCAGAGGCACCAACCCAAGTGAAAATGCCTTGCAGCAGTGGTGTGGCACTCTTTGCATAGTGCTTGTTCCACTTTCAGGGTTTTGATTTGGCCTCCACCATTGTAATGGGAATTTCTCCAAGTCAGGCATGGTGCCCCAGACAGCCTGATAGTCCTCCGCATCCATACCAGGTCTTAACCTCATTGGGCGTTCGGAACTTGCTGTGATGATTCTGCCCACCCCTCAAACCACGAAACTTGACGCTACCAAGGTTCTCCCCAAACAATGCACTATTTACACTCTATTTCTGAGCTCCTAATCTTTGGAGTGAGGGCAGGGACTTCACATGTCTCTTTTAAAGTTGGCAAAAGCAATGGTCTATTCTTTCAATAAAAGGCACATCAAACAGAATTTTCTATGTTGTTCTCCGAGACTCATAAAAGCCCTAATCTCATCAATAGAGCCCTTAGGATGACTTGGACATGAGTGAAAAGCCCCTGTAATTGGATTAAGAGAATAACTCTGCAGGTTTTAATTCAAAACTCAATATATTTTAAAAATACAATATAAAGAAAAACAGAACTGTAATCCATTTATCCAGAGCTAATTAAGACCTTGGAATGGCAGTTTCCAAAACCAGTAAATTATTTTTTAATTTTTTCAAACTGGCTTACTCCTCTGTCACTTGCAGTTTTATTTTTGTAAAGCATGTTCTCTTCTTGATTAAAAATTCTTACATGATTCAGAGAAATGAAAAAACTAGTTTTCTCCACTGCCAAGCTCTTTCAGTTTTGTCACCCACAGCGTTTAGAATGAACTCATTATTGTGTTTATATAGCTTTATTTTTGCCACCCTAAAGGGAAGTGTTTCAAAAACATGAAAAATTTTTTGTTACATACATATGAAAAATCACATTTTTCTCAATATAAAATATTTGGTCATTTAAAAAGTTTACATGAATCTTTGGTGGAAAGAAAACATATTGATGCTTATATGACTTGCTAAGTATGAATTTGAAAAGCATTTTTCCATCTACTTTTATTTACAGCAATAATTGTGTGACATTAATATACACCATCAAGCAGTATGGAACTGAAATGTGCATCCAGCAGTCATAGCCTCCTCAGATTTTCCTTGGAATGCAGTCCCCTTACGAATGACTATGAGGTTGTTTAGGGGATTGACAAACTCAGTTGCAGGCTGCTAAAAGGGACTCTGTGCTTTGCACATTGCTTACATGTGGCCTGTGAAGAATTTCACGGGTGTGGCTCCCAACCCAACACCTGTCCTCTACCCTCCAGTCCTGAGCCAAGGCTTGTGCTCTCAGCCAGCAGATGGAAGGGGCAGTATGGTAAGATGGTGCTTTCAGGACTGGTGTGGTGGCGAGCAGCAGGATGATCCCTGCTGGTAGAAGGTACAATAGATCCCTAGGGCTTGTCCAAGAGTCTGCAGTAAAGTGGGATGGAGAAGTCAGTATTTGCTCCTGGACAGGAAAGCATGTGGCTCTTGTGAAAGCCTTCCTTGTAGACAGGAAAACCAGACTGTTGCATGGTTACCTGGGAGAAGGTATGGAGCACCAGAAGGCAGGGCACCCCAGTCAGGTGCTGTGTCCCTGCCTGGCCCACTAGGATGCAAGGTACTGCTTTCAGAATGATATGTAATAATTCCCTGGGTAGACGGCTTTGCTTTGTTCCAGAATCCTAGGGGACTGTGCTGTGATTGACTCCACACAGCATCTTTCCCCACTGCAGACAACACTGTACCATAGACCTGTCGAGTCATTTGGCCTAGTTGGTGGGGCTGCTCTGTCACCGTGTTTGCAAGGCACCCTGGTAATGGTTCGTGGCTCTCATGGCAGTATCCTTTTGTTTAGAATATGTTGCATCCAGAACCTGCAGCAGCGGAAGAAGGTTTGTGCTTCCTTGTTGGTGGTGGGAGGAATATAACTCATCCTTTCCTTTGGAGAGGATTTCCCCCCACATGCCCAGGGCACTGTACAGGCCAGCTACATGATTTACAGGGCCAGGTGCAAAATGAAAGTTTTGGGACTTGGCCAAGAGCAGGGAAGTAAGTCATTTTACTCTTCCCGTGTGTCCACCATCCCAACCCATAGCAGATGATGACCTAAAGGAATTTCAACCTTCATGCCTGCACACACCGAATCCCTAAGTCGAGAGTTGCCTCATTTTAAGTATGAGGCTGCGAGCAAACTGATGACAAATGGTGAAACAGAGGCATTACAGCCAGTGCATTGGCACGTTTGGTCCTCACAGCCACACTTTCAGGTAGGTAATAAAAGAAGTAGGTAACATTTGCCGGTCACTTTACAATCAGTATGACTTACCTGTCATGAACCAGTTGGATGCTTGCTCGCCCATCTCTCATTCTTCTGCAGCACACACATCATCAAAACTGTTTCTTTGTATTTTCTGAACACAACATTATGTTTCTCTGATTTGTCTTTTGCCATGGGAAATGGCTATTTCGAAATAAGAAAGTCCTTCCCCACCTTTATCTCTTAAAATTCTTTTGAGATAAGCATCAACCTTTTCCCTTTCTCCAGTAGGGATGGGTAATCCGCTATGGCTAATCAAGTCTTGCAAAGTGGGGATAACCTTCCCCACTACCTTTCTGACCCAGTGGGTCAACCAGCCGACTGATCTGTGTGGCCCAAGTATAATTCAGAAACTGCCCCTTCATGTCTGTGACAGACCCTGTGGAAGTCCCAGAAGTATTGGACTGTGGCACTCTTCTCTTCTTTGTTAAACTTTATCCCATAACAGAAAAGACAACTCAACTCCTCATTTTGTTTCTTATTCACCCTTTGTTCCTTACCTCAGTCTAACAAGTAACCTCTTCCTTACCTAGCTGAACTCATTTCCTCAACTTGAAGGAGAAACAAGAAGCAATCTTTCTGTTTTATTTGGAGGTCAATATAAGGACACAATGAAGGAAAATCTCTTGTTAACTTTGCACTTGGGCCCATTTTTCTGCAATTCATGACTGCTTTCAATCTTTGCCTTCTATCCTGTATGTTTTTATACCCAGAAAAACATGCGTAAACACACACAAAAACACACACACACAGCACTGACACTATAAGGATATGGTCATATTCTTCCCACATCCTGCTGGTTTTCAGCAGCTTCCAGAGGCCACATTAAAAGCTTTTTGTATATTCTAAATATTTGCTGAAGACTAAGGGGGAAAGAATGTAAGTGAATTTTGCGTATTTTTCAAAAACTATAAACATTAAAAAATGTGCAAGTATGTTTCCATTTCTTGATAATTCACAGCTCAGGGTTTTTAAAATTTCATCTCCAGTGTTGTCAATCTGATTGTGACTGGTTCTAATCAACTCCCTTCCCCCACCCAACACATACACACAACAGCACACACAAGCTTAAGTGAGGACTCAAGTTTTAAGCAGGATGAGATCAGGGTAGGGCTTGAGTGGAAAGATGACATTTGAAGAAAGTCTTAAAGGAGGTGAGAGAGTGAGCTTTGCAGCTATATGGTGGAAGAACAACCCAAGCCCAGGGAATAGCATGGGCAAAAGCCCCGAGACAGAGATATTCAAGGCATGCTTTAGCAGTGAGGAGCAGAGTAAATGAGCATAGTAGGGGCCAGATAATGTAGGTTATTATCAACTGTTGTTATAGTTCAGTGTTTACCCTGAGTAAAATAGGAGCCACTGGTGGGTTTTGAGGAGGGGAAGGTCATGATACAGTTTATGTCCTCCAGGACCCAGGTGACCAGTTAGGAAATGTAATCATGGAGGGAACATGCATTTTTATTTGTATGTACATTCCTATAACCGCCACTAAGAAGGGATAAAATATTTTAGCACCTCTGCTGTACCACCTCTTCCAGTTGATACTCATCCATACACAAAGGTAACCACTACTCTGACTGATGGATTTGGTTTGCTTCTTTTTTATTCCACATAAATGGGAATCAAATAGTATTTTACTCTTCTGTGTCTGGTGGCTATTGCTCAATATTTTGTCTGTTAGTTTGGCCATGTGATTGCATATGTGAGTAGTTCATTCTTCTCATTGTTCTCTAGTATTCCATTATATGAATATGCTACAATTTGGACATTTGGATGTTTTCAGTTTTTGGCTTTTCTGAACAAAGTTGCTGCAAACATACTTGAACATATTATTTGGTGAATATACACATTAATTTCTATTCATTATATACCTAGAAGTGGAATTACTGGGTGATAGGTTACGCATATGTCTAACTTTAGAAGATACTGCCAAACAGTTTTCTAATGTAGTCAAACCTATTTAAATTCCCACCAGCAATGTATGAGTACTTTAGTTATTCGACATCCTCAACACTTGATATTAGTCCTTTCATTTTAACCCTCCTGATAGATAAGCAATGGTAAACTTTTGTGGTTTTATTTGCATTTTCCTGATTAATAATGATGTTTGGTACTTTATCATGTGCTTATTGGCCGTTTGGATAGCTTTTTATGAAGCACCTGCTCAGCTCTTTTGCCCATTGGATTATTGATCTTTTTTGTTATTGATTGTTCTTTATATATTCTGGATTAGGTAGCTTTGGTTAATACCTTTTCCCAGTCTATCACTTGCCCTTTCACTTTCTTAATGGTGTTTGTTGACAAATAGAAGTTCTCAATTTTAATAAAGACTGATTTACTAATATTTCTTTTATGGATGCTTTCTGTGCTCTGATGAAGAAAGTATTATTCTTCTATTAACCTTCTTCCTAAACAGAAAAGTTACAGAAATGGAAGCAACTTTGGCCTGACCAGTTTTCAGGTAGGCCTAAGACTAAATCACCCACTAAAACATTTAAACTCTCCTCCTCTAGTCCTTTCCTCCTCCTCTTTCGTTTTCTTTTTCTCCAACAGAAGATAAATTCCATCCTACTGTGAATGTCCTGGCTCCAGTTCCTGTGTAGCACTACTGATGCTGCTGATCATTTCTAGACCATTTGCAGGCCTGCCCAACTGGATTAGAGGAAAATGGGGAACAGAACACAATGGACTTTTGGTTTTGCAGTTATACATTAAACTCATCATGTAAAGAGAATTGATCCAGTTTTATATAAACCAAGTACAGACACCACAAGGCAAAGGTAGTATCATTTTTATTCCATATCATATCCAACCTCTTGCACAGGGCTGGCGCATAGGAGGCCTGGCGCAGAAACTAGTTTTTTGAAGGGTTAGTGAATTGGTTCTGAAAAAAAAATCAAGAAATAGTTTCTTGCAGTCAGACAACAGCTTAGAAGTTATCGTGATTCCCAGTATATTTATTACAAAGTTGCAGTAAGTGCGTTTCTAGTTAATCAGTGACTTTCATCTTAAGAATTGATGGTAGCCTTGGCTAGCACATGCTTCCTATTTATCTTAATAAAAAAATATTTCATGCAAATGTAAATATATATTTTGTACATTTGCTACCTTATATATTTATAATGTACATTTAAAAACGAAATGCTCAACTTTATTCTTTATTATGTCATTGCCTTTGTAAATTCTAATAAGTTGTATGAAATTTTTTTACTTTCCTAACGCAGTAGAGTAAAAATCCATGCATTTTCTTGATTCCTTTGTGTATAATTTCCTTTTTTAAGTTCTTTCAATCAAAATATCTGTTTTATGTCTTGAAACATTACAATAGATTTCAATTTGTTGCCTAATATTTATTTAAACTTGTTTTAATAATGGAATGCCAGGAATTTTTCTGATTCAAGTTTTGACACTAGCTTTTGAAAGTTATTTCATTAGAAAAAAATATTCTTTCTTGCCCATTAAAAAAAACATTTTTACCTCAAATTTCATCAGACCTTTTAAAGTTTATACACAAAGGCAAAATCTTTTCATTTGGATTGGGTCGCTATAAATAACTGATGTTTGTTGTTTTAGAATATTCTAAACATATTTCTATTTTGCTTAACAATGTATTTTAAATTGAAGAACTGTATCTTCTACTGATTGTATGTGTGTGAGTGTGTGTACCAATATAATGTTTCAATTCCTTGGTGCTAAGGCTATTGACATGCATTATTTTGGATTCCCGAGAACTTGGAAATTAAGCTCAGGTTTGAAAACAAGAAAGACATTCATGGGATTTTCACTTTTTAGCTGAAGGTGCCTGCATTTTATTTCACTTTAGAAGGTAAATAAATTGCTCAGAGGCTAATCTTAATCTCTCAATTTTACAGACAAATCAATGGGATTTAGTCGAAATGGTTCAAGACAATGCATGTGTTCAAGTGACTTAACTGGTGAGGAGAATAGAAAACAGCATCTGCTTTCAGCCAATTTATTGCTTTTGTGCTATTGTATAAAGGCAAACAAAGGTGTCTTACTTAGCCCCATTTTGCATCCTGATAATCTCATGTCATATACAAGTAATCCCCATTTACATTTTCACACATTTCTAAATGAACATTTTAATAATGAAGTCTTCTCTGTTGATTAGAACTGTCATGATTAAATGGCCTGGTTTTTCTTAGCCTGTGAGTGTGCAAGATTAGACAGGAGTTTAAAGCAAAATTAAGGAAACTTTAACAATACATCATGGATAAACTTTACTTAGAAGTAAAGCACCAGGGATTTTTCTTTTTCTTCTTTCTTTTTTTTTTTTTGAGAGTGAGAGAAATGAGAACAAGATGAAAAATTTAAGTGACTGCATGTATTGCTTGAAATACCAGGGATTATAAAGAATTAGAGAAGAGTTAGAAAAAATAGAGTGAAAAAAAAAAAAAAGAAAACCAGAACTCTATTCCAGTTCATTGTTTCCAGCCTTTTGGGCTGTTTGTGGAAAATGCAGACCATTACATAATAAACATTTTACATAGAAATAATTTCTATCCATCCACATAGCTCACTGACAGGTATTAATGGGAAGAGCAGAGATGGGAAGCACAGTTGAGTGGTGTTCAGGTATCTCTGGAAATGCTATCCTCTGTTGAGTGATAGGGTAACTTCACCTTCACATCTCAAAGGCTGGGTGTAGGTGCTGGTTTTGTGGGATTACAGCTGTGAATTTAGATGCTCTAAACTAATGTCTCTAGAGAGCCAGCTGGAGGGGGCTTGCCTGTAAGGAAAGTCTTCTGAAGGCATTGGTATTGACTACTTCTGTTCATGTAACACATAGTTATGGAGCTCGCACTGTTGCAGGTGCTGGAGAGACAGCAATGAGCAGTACAGTCAAAAAATAAATTCCTACAAATACGGAGTTTACGGTGGAAGGTGGGGAAATACCAGTTAATATAGTAAATAAGAAAATTACATAGTGTGTTCAAACAGAACATGGAAAGAGAAAGAAAATTAGAGCAGGCTAAGGGGGACAGGAAATGATGGGGGCCCATGGGTTGCAATTTTCAATAAGGTAGGCAGACTAGGTAGGCCTCATTGAGGTGTAATCTCAGCAAAATCTTGAAGGAAGAAGGGAAGGTGAGTTTGGAGGAAATCGGGGGACTCTCTCTGGAGGTGGGTGGAACACCTTGTGCAGAGGCCTGGCTGAGGGAGCGTACTTGGTGTGCTGGAGGACTAGCAGGAAGGTCAGTGACTGTGGTGTAGGGGCCAGAGTTGGAAAAGGGAGGTGAGGTCAGAAAGATAAAGGGGGCAGCTTGGGGAGCAGGCCTAAATCATACAGAGCCTCATAGGCCGTTGGAAGGACTGGCTTTTGTTCTCAGAGCACTGGGGAGTCATTGCAGGGTTGTAAGCAGAGGATGCTCTCATTCTGCCTTCTTGACACCCAGAAAAGAATGTTATGCAAAAACAACTCTTCTCTTGTATTCCCACAGTACCTGGTACATGGTTGGTGCTCAGTAAACATTTGTTGAATGGGTAAATGAAAATAGCCACACGCCTGGGCATGGTTTTTGATCAATCTGATGATAAAGTGCCTCATTGTGGGATTTTTGTGCTTTCTCTGCCCAGGACTATGACTAATTAAGCAGCAGGTTTTCCATGGAAGGCTGCACATGCCTCTTCTCACCCCATGGTGAGCATGCTAAGGGTTTGGCAGCTGTTTGCTCTAGATTCGTGCAAAATCTAGAGAAGGAACTTCAGAGGCACTCCTGGCTTTGTCTGGTTAGAAAATATAAATATACTACTCCCTGTTTTTCTGTTTATATAAATGACTCTATTGGACTATAATTGTGTTGCCTCTACACAGTATTAGTGATAGAATTGTACTAGTATATTTCTACCAAATAATGTCTGTGGATACCTCTATTTATAAAGTATGGTGCTGATCCTTTTCTACTCTTCCTTCACCTTAACAGCCCTTCACAAGTTCTTAAAAATAATTGTTGCTGACCTTTATTCCCCCACTGTTAGGTTTATTGAAGTATAATTTACATAAAGTGAATGCACAAATATTTTTTCCCACCATTTCAACTATGTTAAATGTGTAAAACCATCATCACTATCTAATTCTAAAATATTATCATCACTCAGGAAAGAACCCCGTAACCTTTGGCAGTCACGCCCACTTCCTCCCTCCTCCAGCCCTAGCAACCACTAATTTATTTTCTCTGTCTATGGATTTGCCTATACTGGACATTCATATAAATGGAATCGTACAATATGTGACCTTTTGTGTATGGCGTTTTTCACTTAGCGCTATGTCTTCAAGTTCATCCATGTTGTATTATGTGTTAGTACTTCACTGCTCTTTATGGGTAATGATACTCCACTGTATAGATACACCATCTTTTACTTATTCAACAGTTGATAGATATTTGGGTTGTGTCTATTTTTTTGGCTAATGTAAATAATGCTACTATGAACATTCTTTTATAAGTTTTTTTGCAAATAAAAATATGGGGTATATTTGATTTGTATATACCTAGATGTGCATATGCTCTTTTAAAATTTTTATGTTTAACTTTTTGAGGAAAGATCAAACCATTTTCCACAGCAGCTTCACCATTTTACATTCCCACCAGCAATATATGAGGGTTCCAGTTTCTCCACATCCTCATCAATACTTGTCCTTTCCTCTTTTTTTTTTCTTATTACAGCCATCCTAGCACTAGTGAAGTTGTTTCTCATCAAAGTTCTGATTCACATTCCCCTAATGACTAAAGATGTTGAATATTTTTCATGTACTTATTGGCCTTTTCTATATTTTCCTGGAGAAATGGCTACTCAGATCCATTGCCTTTTTTGAATTGGATTACTTGTTTTTTTATTGTTGCACTGTAACAGTTTTTTATACAGTTTATGTACAAGTCCCTTATAAAACCTGACTTGCCAGTATTTTCTCCTATTCTTGGGGTGGTCCTTTCATTTTTTATGATGTACATTAAAGCACAGCAGTTTTAATTTTGAGAACTCTAATTTGTTTATTTATTCAATTATTTATTTTTTTTGGAAATATTGACATACACTATCCTGTTAGTGTTAGGTGTACACCATAGTTATTTGATATTTGCATCCATTGTGAAATCATCCCTATGAGAAGTCTAGTTGCCCTCTATCACCATACAAAGATATACAATATTATTAGATATTATCCATATGCTATGCATCATATTGCCATGACTTATTTATTTTATAACTGGAACATGGTGCCTCTTAAAGCCTTCACCTACTTTGCCCATCACCCATACTCTGGTGACCAACAGTTTGCTTCCTGTACCTATGAATTTGTTTCTGTTTCTGTTGTGTTTGTTTTTTTGTTTTTTTTTATGTTCCACATATAAGTGAAATTATATGGTATTTGTCTTTCTCTGATTTACTTCATTTACATTAGCAAAAATTTCTTTCTTTTTTTTGGCTGAGGATTTTGTTTTTTTTGGCTAATACTCCATTGTATACATATACATCTTTACTCATTCATCTATCAGTGAACACTTAGGTTGCTTCCATAAATTGGCTATTTTAAATAATGCTGCAATAAATGTAGGGGTGCATATATCTCTTTAAATTAGTGTTCTTATTTTCTTTGAGTAAATACCCAGAAGTGGAATTGCTAGATATATGGTAGTTTTATTTTTTGTTTTTGAGTCACCTCCATATTGTTTTCCCACCAATGTGTATGAGGGTTCCCTTTTCTCCCTGTCCTTGCCAACACTTGTTATTTGTCTTTTTGTTAATAACCATTCTGACAAGTGTGAGGTGATATTTCATTGTACTTTGAGATCCAATTTATTTTTTCTACCATTGCTTGTGCTTTTGGTACTGTATCTAAGAAATCTTTGTCTAACCCATGATCATGATGATTTTCTCCTATTTTTTAAAGAGTTTTATTGTTTTAGCTTTTGAACTTGATTTTCAATTATGATATGTAGTAGGGTTCTAAATTCATTCTTTTGCATATGGACATCCAGTTGTCTCAGAACCATTTGTTGAAAAGACCATTCTTTCCTCATTGAATGGTGACATTCTTGTTGAAAATCAAGTGACCACAGATGTGACCACTGCTTTCTTGACTTCATTTCAGATAATGTGAAAGTCTCAAGTGTACAGTTAAAACAATTTTGAGAAATGAATACATTTATTTGCTGATCTTTGTATAGCTAGAGATTTGGTATAGTTAATCCTTAATTAGAATTTGGCTGTAGGAATATCATGGTGATTTAAAGGAAAAAGTACTTCTAGGATTGTTGTCATCTGTTTCAGGAAAAATAAAATTTTATAAATTTCCTATATAAGCTTTTACTCTTTGACACCAACAGATAATGCAAAGAAAATTTTGATTTATAAGACTTGGAGAACATCACAGGGATAAAGTGGATTTGGAGGCTGAAGTATTGGGTATGAAGAGAGTACTAGAACTTCAAATTTTTTGTCATTCAGAGTTGTTTGTAAAATCAGCTGAGCCCATACCAGTTCACTCACCATAAAGTTTCTGATAAAACCTTCAGGTGAATCATGACTTGGAAAGACTAAGATAATTTGATGCAGTGGTTCTGTTGAATAGCTATTTTAAATTGGGAAACCAAATTTCAAAATATTCTGACACTTAGGAGCATTTCTAATAAACACTAAAAAATCTTCAAGAATGTGTATTAGTTTGAAATATGCTTTTAGTTACATCAACAACAAAATGAGTAATAGTTTGAGGTTCTATTTCAGGATAGACTGAGTAATAAAGCAAATAAATGAATATTATAGCCAGCAAGGATTTTGTTTATAAAAAATCTCCAATCTCTAACCATTTGCCCTGCTATGCAGACTGGAAAGGAAGAATGTAACAGCCATGAAAAGAAACTGAAGGAGGAACCAAAACTTTTGTCTTTGCCTGCCAACAGTCATACTGTTGTGCTTATTTTGAGTCTATAGAGTTAGGTTTTGGGATAAATGAGAAAAGGAAGCAATAATTTAATATAGGAAAGTTCACTGATTTACTGCCTACATCTTTCTGGTTTTACTTATTTTTTTGCCTGTGAATTTACAGCAAATAGTTAACATTTGGAAGCAAACTTAGTTTATTTTTATTATCATGGAAAAGAGCAAATGCACATGGTTTAAAAATATTCAGTCAGAACAGCAGATCAATGAAATGCAAATTTTCCTTTTGTTTCAGATATCCAGTCCCACCCCACCAGACATAAGCATTCAACTGTTTCAGTTTCCTTTTCAGAACATTTTCATGCATATAAGTATACTTAGCCTTGTTTGACCCAATCTACATACACACAATTATGTGTCTTGAATTGTACCTAAATAATCTATATTGCTAGTTCCAAGTCACACATAAATATCTGCTTCATTCTTTGTAGCCATTACAGAGTATTCCATTGTATGAGTGGACTATAATTTATTCAATCAATCACCTACTGCTAAACATGCAGATTTTCTTTTATTTTTCTTTCTAATTACAAGTGATCATTACATATCTTTGAGTAGGGGGGTGAAATAAAAAGTATCATTTCTCTTTTCATGGGCTATAAAAATTATTCTTCATTCTCGAGTGAAGTGTTTAATGTACATTATCATTTCCAAAATTTTACATAGTATGTCATTATTTAATAGATAGCCTTTTCAGGTGATTTGTAGGTAGAATTGAAAACAATTTTCAGAGTTAAGAGTGAGTATGTATGGACTCCACCCGAAGATGCTGGCATGAGTAGGGTGGCGGAAATCTCCTACCAAAACCATATGTATTTTGAAAATACAGCGAATGCAACTGTTCCTAAAAGAGTGACCAGAAGATGCAGTACACCAGCCAGGCTACAGCTGCGAGAACCCAACATCTTATGGAAAAGGGTAAGATACAAAGCTGTCACCCGGTGGGATCCAAGCCCTCCCCCAACCCCAGCTCACTGGTGGGAGGAAAAGAATCAGAGTGGGGTGGGAGTGGAAGCACCAGACTGCTAAATAACCAGCCCTAGTAATCTGCACTGGGAGCACAGACACATATTGCATGGTGCTTTTGGAATTAGAGGAGCAAAAAAGCAAAATCCGAGACTAAGGCTGTGAAAAGGTTCCCACAGCTGGCTGCCCTGGGACAAAAGAAAAGCAGGCACTTTAAAAGTCTTTAAGGGACAAGGGAGACAAGGGTTTAACAGGTGGATGAGATTGTCCTGGCACACTCAGCCCAGCAGGCTGGAAACTTTAAGGAACTTCAGGTGCACTATCCCCTTGAGGTGCACTATCCCCACTATTTCACTCTCCTACTCAAAAGAATAGCAACACAACTCTGAGGCCCCTCACAGCAATAGGCAGCCTGCTGTTCTTCCCTGCTGACCCCTGCAAGCAAGCCGGCTGTTCCCACCATTGCTGCAGAACAGCCAGAGAGCAGCCCTGCCTATAGCAACTGAACAGCTTAACATGGAGGCTTCTCCCTGTGTGTGGCTAACTGGTCCAGACCCAGAGGCTGCTTCCTGCATGTGGTTGACCAGCCCAGTGGACACAGATGCAGAGACCAGGAGGCACAAGGGGCTTTGTTCTCTAGGCAGAACCTGCACTGCCCACCAGTTACCCCCGCCAGCACCCTAGGCCATCCCAAGGGCCACCCTGCCCACAGCAGCTCATGAATTTAACCAAGAGGCCTCCCTGAACACGGTTGACTGGCACAGACAGAGGAGATGGGCACAGAGACTGGGAGGCATGAAGGGGACTTGTCCTTGTGACAGAACATGCACTGCTGGCCTGCAACCCCTGCCATTGCCTTATGCCTTCTTGAGGGCCACCCTGCCCATGCCAGCTTAGGGGATTAACCCAGAGGCTGCTCCTGGTGTGCAGTTAACTGGCACAGACAGCAGGGACCGGCAAGCAGCAAGGGACTTTGTTCTTCCAGCTGACACATGTGCTACTCTCTGGTGACCACTCTGATCACCATAAAAAGGCAGAAGAACCTTGCTCAGTCTAAAATCCCTCAAATACCAGAAAGAGGGCTTGGTGAGACTGAAATCACCAATCTTCCTGAAAAAGAATTCAAAATAAAAGTCATAAGCATGCTGATTGAGCTACAGAGAGCTATTCAAGGGCTAAGGAATGAATTCAGGAGGGAGATAACAAAAATGAAACCAACAATGGAAGGATTTAAGAGCAGACTGGATGAAATGGAAGAGACTGTTAATGGAATAGAAATCAGAGAACAGGAATACAGAGAAGCTGAGGCAGAGAGAGAAAAAAGGATCTCTAGGAATGAAAGAACATTAATAGAACCCTGTGACCAATCCATATGGAACAATTTTTGCATTATAGCAGTATAAGAAGAAGAGATACAAAGGGGATAGAAAGTGTCTTTGAAGAAATGATTGCTGAAAGCTTCCCCAATCTGAGGAAGGAAAAAGTCTCTCAGGCCACGGAAGTCCACAGATCTCCCAAAACAAAAGGGACCTAAGGAAGAAAACACCAAGACATATAATAATTAAAATAGCAAAGATCAAAGACAAGGTCAGAGGATTAAAAGCAGACAGAGAGAGAGAAAAAAAAAAAGTCACCTATGAAGGAAAACCCATCAGGCTATCATCAGACTTCTCAGCAGAAACCTTACAGGCCAGAAGGGAATGGCATGATATATTCAACACAATGAAACAGAAGGGCCTCGAACCAAGAATACTCTATCCAGCTAGACTATCATTTAAATTTGAAGGAGGGATTAAACAATTCCCAGATAAGCAAAAGTTGAGGGAATTTACCTCCCACAAACCATCTCTCCAGTGTATTTTAAAGGGACTGCTCTAGATGGAAGTATGCCTTAGGCTAAATGGCTGTCACCAGAGAAAATAAAACCACAGCAAAGGAAGTAGACCAACTAAATACTAACTAATTGCAAAATAAAATCAGCTATCCGCAAAGTCAGACAAGGGAAACACAAAGAGTACAGAATAAAACACCTAACATATAAAAAGTGGAAGAGGAAGAAAAAGAAGGGAGAGAAATAAAGAATCATCAGACTCTGTTTATAATAGCATAATAAGTGAGTAAAGTGAGATGGTTAAATTGTAAAGAAGCTTCCCTTAAACCGTTGGTAACCATGAATACAAAGCCTTCAATGACAATAAGTACATTTCTATCTATGATCACCCTAAATGTAAATAGACTAAATGCACCAATCAAAAGACACAAATTAATAGAATAGCAAGACTAGAAAAGCAAGACTAGCCATCTATATGCTGCCTACAAGAGACTTACTTCAAAACCAAAGACATACACAGACTAAAAGTGAAGGGATGGAAAAAGATATTTCATGCAAACAATAGGGAGAAAAAAGCAGGAGTTGCAGTACTTGTATCAGACAAAATAGCCTTCAAAATGAAGAAAGTAACAAGAGACAAAGAACAACATTACATAATGATAAAAAGGAGTCAGCCCAGCAAGAGGATATAACCATTATAAATATCTCTTCACCCAACACAGGAGCACCTACATATGTGAAAATTAAAGGAGGAAAGAATGCAATGAATTCATTTCAGGAGACTTCAACATACCACTCACTCCAAAGTTCAGATCAACCAGACAGAAAATAAGTAAGGACACAGAGGCACTGAACAACACATTAGAACAGATGGACCTAACTGACATCTATAGAACATTCCACCCAAAAGAAGCTGAATAAACATTCTTCTCAAGGGCACATGGAACATTTTCCAGAATAGACCACATACGATGCCACAAAAAGAACCTCAGTAAATTCAAAAACACTGAAATCCAACCAACCAACATCTCAGATCACAAAGGTATAAAACTAGAAATAAATTGCACAAAGTAAACAAAAAGGCCCACAAATACATGGAGGCTTAACAACATGCTCCTAAATAATCAGTGGATCAATGACCAAATTAAAACAGAGATCAAGAAATATAAGGAGACAAATGAAAACAGCAGCGCAATGCCTCAACTTCTGTGGGACACAGTGAAGGCTGTTCTAAGAGGAAAGTATATAGCAATCCAGGACTATTTAAAGAAGGAAAAACAATCCCAAATGAATAGTCTAAATTCACAATTATTAAAACTGGAAAAAGAAGAACAAATGAGGCCCAATGCCAGTAGAAGGAGAGACATAATAAAGATCATAGAAGAAATAAATAAAATTGAGAAGAATAAAACAATAGAAAAAATTAATGAAACAATGAGCTAATTCTTTGAAAAAATAAACAAAATAGATAAACCCAAAGCCAGACTTATTAAGAAAAAAAGAGAATCTACACACATAAACAGAATTAGAAATGAGAGAGGAAAAATCACTACAGATACCACAGAAATACAAAGAATTATTAGAGAATACTATGAAAAATTATATGCTAACAAACTGGATAACCAGGAGAAATGGACAACTTTCTAGAAAAATACAACCTTCCAAGACTGACCCAGGAAGAGACAGAAAAATCTAAACAGACCAATTACCAGCAATGAAATTGAATCGGTAATGAAAATCTACCCAAGAACAAAACTCCCATCCCAGATGGATTCACTGCTGAATTCTATCAGACATGTAGAGAAGATATAATACCAATTCTCTTTAAAGTTTTCCAAAAAATAGAAGAGGAGGGAATACGTCTAGACTCATTCTATGGAGCCAGCATCACTCTAATACCAAAACAAGGCAAAGACAGAAAAATAAAACTACAGACCAATATCCCTGATGAACACAGATGCAAAAATACTCAACAAAATATTAGCAAACCGAATTCAAAAATACATTAAGAGGATCATACACCATCATCAAGTGGGATTCATCCTAGGGATGCAAGGATAGTACAACATTCAAAAATCCATCAACATCATCCACAAAATCAATAAAAAGGACAAAAGCCACATGATCATCTCCATAGATGCTGAAAAAGCATTTGAAAAAATTCAACATCCATTCATGATAAAAACTCTCAACAAAATGAGTATAGAGGGCAAGTAACTCAACATAATAAAGGCCATATATGACAAACCCACAGCCAATATCATACTTAAAAGCGAGAAGCTGAATACTTTTCCTCTAAGATCAGGAAAAAGACAAGGATGCCCGCTCTTCCTGCTTTCATTCAACATAGTACTGGAGGTCCTAGCCACATCAATCAGACAACACAAAGAAATAAAAGGCATCCAGATTGGTGAGGAAGAGGTCAAACAGTCACTGTTTGCAGATGACATGATATTGTACATAATAAACCCTAAAGAATCCACTCCAAAACTACTAGATCTAATATCTGAATTCAGCAAAGTTGCAGGATACAAAATTAATACACAGAAATCTGCTGCATTCCTATACACTAATGATGAACTAGCAGAAAGAGAAATCAGGAAAACAATTCCATTCACAATTGCATCAAAAAGAATAAAATACCTAAGAATAAACCTAACCAAGGAAGTGAAAGACCTACACCCTGAAAACTATAAGACACTCTTAAGGGAAATTAAAGAGGACAGTAATAAATGGAAATTCATCCCATGCTCTTGGGTAGCAAGAATTAATATTGTCAGAATGGCCATCCTGCCTAAAGTAATCTACAGATTCAATGCAGTCCCTATCAAAATACTGACAGCTTTCTTCAAGAAAGTGTAACTAATAGTTCTAAAATTCATACAGAAACACAAATGAACCTGAATAGCCAAAGCAGTCCTGAGAAGGAAGTATAAAGCAGGGGCATCGTCGTTTCCCAACTTCAAGCTCTACTATAAAGCCACAGTAATGAAGACAATTTGGTACTGGCACAATAATAGACCCACAGACCAGTGGAATGGAATAGAGAGTCCAGATATTAACCCAAGCATATATGGTCAATTAATATGCAATAAAGGAACCATAGATATAAAATGGGGAAATGACAGCCTCTTCAACAGCTGGTGTTGGCAAAACTGGACAGCTACATGTGAGAGAATGAAACTGGATTATTGTTTAACTCCATACACAAAAGTAAACTCGAAATGGATCAAAGTCCTGAATGTAAGTCATGAAACCATGAAACTCTTAGAAGAAAACATAATCAAAACTCTTTGACCATAAACGAGCAACTTCTTCATGAACATATCTCTCTGGCCAAGGGAAACAGAAGCAAAAATGAAAAAGTTGGAGTATGTCAAACTAAAAACCTTCTGTATAGCAAAGGACACCATCAGTAAAACAAAAAGGCATCCTACAGTATGGGAGAATATATTCATAAATGACATATCTGATAAGGAGTTGACATCCAAAATATATGAAGGGCTCATGTACCTCAACAAAGAAAAAGCAAATAATCCAATTAAAACATGGGCAGAGGACAGAAGAGACAGTTCTCCAAAGAAATTCAGATGGCCAGCAGGCACATGAAAAGATGTTCCACATCACTAACCATCAGAGAAATGCAAATTAAAACCACAATGAGATATTACCTCACACCAGTAAGGATAGCCAACACCCAAAAGACAAACAACAACAAATGCTGGTGTGGTTGTGGAGAAAGGGGAACCCTCCTACACTATGTGGGAATGTAAATTAGTTCAACCATTGTGGAAATCAGTATGGAGGTTCCTCAAAAAACACAAAATAGAAATACCATTTGACCTAGGAATTCCACTCTTAGGAATTTACCTTAAGAATGCAGCATCCCAGTTTGAAAAAGACATATGCACCCTTATGTTTATCACAGTGCTATTTACAATAGCCAAGAAATGAAGCAACCTAAGTGTCCATCAGTAGATGAATGGATAAAGAAGAGGTGGTACATATACACAATGGAATATTTTTCAGCCATAAGAAGAAAACAAGTCCTATCATTTGCAACAACATGGATGGAGCTGGAGGGTATAATGCTCAGTGAAATAAGCCAGGGTGAAGACAGACAATTACCAAATGATTTCACTTATCTGTGGAGTATAAGAACAAAGCAAAAATTGAAGGAACAAAACAGCAGCAGACTCACAGAACTCAAGAATGAACTAACATTCAGCAACAGGAAAGGGACTGGGTAGCAAGAGTGGGAAGGGAGGTATAAGAGGAATAAGGGGCCTTATGATTAGCATACATAATGTAGAGCATGGGCACGGGAAAGACAGTATAGCACAGAGAAGACAAGTGGAGACTGTTATACCATCTTAGTACGCTGATGGATAGTGACTGCAGTGGGGTATGTGGTGGGGACTTGATAATGGGGGAAACCTAGGAATTACAGTGTTGCTCGTGTAATTGTATTTTAATGATTTGAAAAAAAAACAAAGAGTATGTATGATGACTGTGATCTTGATGGTTTAGTTTTCTAGGTAGAAGCTTCATGTTGTCTTACTACAAAACAACATGGTGTTGGGTGTGGCTGGGTGTCTTTGTAGCACAGTTGCTGAGCATAGTGGCTTAAAATATGTAGGCCTTCCATTAAGTGATACCCCAGAGCTCTGTAATGTTGTACCCTCATCTGGAAAGTGGTACCCTATTGTGAGGCACTAGGGAAGATCCATTTGAATCTGAGCTCTTCTTTTCCTAATTCCCTCTCCTTACACCAAACACCCTTAGACCTTGAGACCTGTTTGGTAGATGGAGTAGCAGCCAGATTTTGTCTAGAATGAAATATTGTAAGCTAAAGCAAGTTGTCCTAAAGAGTAAGCATGAACAAAGGAGTTGCTGACTAGGGTTTCAACAGCATTCAAGTAGGTATTTGCCAGAATGAGGAAGCACTGGTCCTCTTTGAATAAAGGCACTGGGCTGTCAGGATTCTATTCTCTAAATGATGGACCACTCCTATGTGAAAATGTCATGAAAATGTCCCTTTCTACTGAGATCCTCAGTGCACTTCCTTTCTTTCCATTTTGGCGAAATCATTATATACAGGAACAGTTGTCAACTTGCATGTTGTGAAAGGATCAGTTATATGATGTGTGCATATAATTGTTATATCCGGTGACTTTTATTGATATTTTTATAGATTAGAATGTATTGGTAGCTACTCCATCTCTCTCTTGCCTTATGTCATTCTGTGTTCTCCAGCCATGCTCCCCACTACTGCTCAGTGTCCCACAGGAACCAGACCCCTTCTTGGCTACACTGGTCTGTGCCTCTCATTTACTTTGCTCCCTTCCACCAGCATTATTGATCAGTCTGTCCTCTCTGTCTGAAGCACTAGCCCATTTCCTTTTAGCTTCAAATCTAAGTCAAGTATTGCAACTTTAAGGGAAACTGGACTGACATACCTGACAAATGCCTTTGGTTTGTGTCACTATGGGGCTTCCTTTGTTAAAGCACTGGCTTTGGCTGAAATTTTACTTATGGGGTTATTTGATTAATGTCTGTTTCTTCCACTAGACTGTAAACTCCAGGAAGGCAGGGGCCTTGACTTTTCGTCCTTTATCATTACTTCTCTTGCTTAAAAAATATTTGTTCAATAAATAAATAAGTTAATAATCTACATTGTAATGCCATTATTTTGTTGTCTGCCTTTAAATTTTCTTACATAGGAAAGGAAGGAAAGGATTTAAAGCTGCCAAGATAGAAATAGGCATTATTTGGCTCATTTTTTTTCCTAAGCCAAAGCATGTTAGTTTAGAGTAGGTTTTGCCTGTAGGACCTGTTGGAAAATATTTTAAAACCATTGCTTTATACTATTCATTTGACTATCATAAACTCCCCCTTTATACAGTTTTTTACTTTTTCTGTCTAGATAACAAGTCAGCAGTATAAATAAGTATGAAAATATACACACAGATACATGCATGCATGCATAGATACATAGATATACACATACATATATATACACTTGTTTCCACAGCTCCATCTAAAATACATGCACTCAATACACACATGGTGCACTGGTTAAACACATGATTGAGTTGTACTTTGACAGTGATGCGGCATAAATGCTGACAATTACCTTATACAAGACACTCAGGTTCTCTGACCCTCAATTTCTTCATTGCAAAAGAAAAATAACAGTATCACCCTGAGTGGATTGCTGAGAGGATTAAATGGGATTATGCACTGTAAAGGATTTAGAGAGTACCTGTCATAATAATAATGGCTATTTTTTGAGTGCCCAATAACTCTTATCTGTAATAATTAATGCATAAATGGTCATGGACATGACTATTTTTAATTTAAAATTCCATACAGGGTTAAGTTAGCAACAAAAATATAGCAAAGAAATGGAGAATTTTCAGGGCACCATTCCAGGCAATAACCTACAGTGTGATTATCTATTAAACGTCATCAACATCTCAATGGAATTTCTCTACTACTTGATTTTACTGAGCCTTACATTTCTTTC
Organism: Manis javanica; assembly: GCF_040802235.1. NCBI lineage: Eukaryota > Metazoa > Chordata > Mammalia > Pholidota > Manidae > Manis > Manis javanica. The sequence continues at coordinate 159,351,914 of NC_133157.1, read as the reverse complement.
TGGAAGTGTTGGAAACATTGCATGTAGTGGTGTGCTTTTCCTTTAACAAAAATGTTGATAGAAAGAAAAGGACAGTTGGCTAGAAGTAGGCAGTGTTTAGAGTTGGCTGAATGCCTTGTTTTAAAGTGAAAAAAGAAACCAAGCTGTAAATACTAGACTAGCACAGGCTTACAGAATGATTTCACAAAAGGGTGAAATGCAGTTGAAAAACAGGGAAAATGTTTTTATGGTTGAATATAAGACATAAATTAAGCTGCAAATGATCTTGGTTTCTTTTCATTCTCCTGTTACAAACAGGATTCTTGGTTCCTGGGAAAAGTAGAGGCTCCTGCAGAACTGCATGTATATTTGGAAGAGACTTGCAGACCTTATCATAGGCATGCAAAAAATGATTTTGCATTTGCCAGTTTAAACCATAAACTCTTATACATATAATGGGCTATAAAAGGGGTTTTCTTGATTTGAAATCAAAAGCAAAGTTTGGATGTTTGATAGCCACAGTATGCCACAACTCTAGAAACTTTATTTCCATTATATGATAACATCCCTTTCTCCTATTCTGTCCTGACATCCAACCGCAACATGGTAAGAAACAAAACAAAATAAAATCCCTTTTATACTTTGGGGAGTTGGAAGCTCCTTGCCATGGGGGATGTACTCATGACCCAGTAATTTGAAGCAATAGAAAATTTATTAATATGTCATTTTGGGGTGAAAAATATAACAAGGACAAAAATAATCTAGAAACTGAATACTAGTAATAATTTTTGTGTCTTATTTATGAGAAAAGTTACTTCCCCAGATTTAATTTACACACACACAAACACAAACTCTTATACATATACAATCCTTATGCATACATAAACAATTATGTTAAAATTACATGTGTATATGTCAGTATACATCAAACAGCTTATTAAGTTACAGTTGACTTTTGTAGAATTTTTAATAACAAACTGCATACTTTCAGAAAATAAGGATTACATACATCTTGTCATTCATGAAATTAATTAAAAAACCCAATTGTATAACAATTGTTTTCTACAGTGTTCACATTATATAAATGATCTAAATTCTGACCCTTTCCCAGAGTAAGAGGCAATTCACATTCTGTGCTAATTGAGTCCTGTGAGTCTTATGAAATATCAGTTTTATTATAGGGATAGCTGTTCTCTGGGGCTTAACTGGGACCACCAAATATGAAAGTCTGAACCACACAGTTGTTAGAGAGCTACTAATGCCCCCAGATGAGTTAAGTAAGAGTAGTAAACTTTTAAGAGATGTGGGAAAATAAACATAAATGTCTTAAGAGTAAGATTTTTTCTTTTTTTAAGAAGTCCATTGACACTGCTATATAATATACTACATTTGGAGAAACCACAGTAATAGCACGAGTCAGAAATTAAAGGTAAATTAAACACATTTTCATCATATAGTGTTAAGTAGATATGGCTTTTAAAGAATGCAACATATATCTTTTGGTCATGCAATTATTAAGTCTGTTTTATTGCCCAGATGTTCTCTTCCATCATCCTTGAATATTTAGGACATTGAAAAGAAATGAAATATCTTTGTATTTCCTTCATTAATTAATCTTTTCTATATCCTATTAATATTTCTTTTGATCAGTGTGAGAGAATCAATTAACATGTTAGCTACTGAAGGGGTCCCCTAGAGATTGTATGTCCAGGTATCTCACCTGCTAGAGATGGGAACAGAGGCCTTAGGTTCTTCTAGTAAATTCAGAGTTGACTTCCATTTTCTTTTTTTTTCTTTTTTTTTTCAATATGAAAAAAGTTTATTTTTAGGACTGTTGAATAATTTTTTATATTCATTTTATTACCATTAATCTACAATTATGTGAAGAACATTATGGTTACTAGACTCCCCCCTTCACCAAGTCCCCCCCACAAACCCCATTATAGTCACTGTCCATCAGCGTAGTAAGACGCTGTAGACTCACTACTTGTCTTCTCTGTGTTGCACATCCCTCCCTATGCCCCCTCCCCACATTATACATGCTAATCGTAAGGCCCACTTTCTTTTTCCCTGCCCTTATCCCTTCTTTCCCACCCCTCCTGCCCAGTCCCTTTCCCTTTGGTAACCGTTACTCCATTCTTGGGTTCTGTGATTCTGCTGCTGTTTTGTTTCTTCAGTTTTTCTTTGTTCTTATACTCCACATATGAGTGAAATCATTTGGTACTTGTCTTTCTCTGCCTGGTGTATTTCACTGAGCATAATACCCTCTAGCTCCATCCATGTTGTTGCAAATGGTAGGATCTGTTTTTCTTTTATGGCTGAGTAATATTCCATTGTGTATATGTACCACATCTTCTTTATCCATTCATCTACTGATGGACATTTAGGTTGCTTCCATTTATTGGCTATTATAAATAGTGCTGCGATAAACATAGGGGTGCACCTGTCTTTTTCAAACTGGAGTGCTGCATTCTTAGGGTAAATTCCTAGAAGTGGAATACCTGGGTCAAATGGTATTTCTATTTTGAGCTTTTTGAGGAACCTTCATACTGCTTTCCACAATGGTTGAACTAATTTGCATTCCCACCAGCAGTGCAGGAGGGTTCCCCTCTCTCTGCAACCTTGCCAACATTTGTTGTTGTTTGCCTTTTGGATGGTGGCGATCCTTACTTGTGTGAGGTGATATCTCATTGTGGTTTTAATTTGCATTTCTCTGATGACAATCGATGTGGAGCATCTTTTCATGTGTCTGTTGGCCATCTGAATTTCTTCTTTGGAGAACTGTCTGTTCAGCTCCTCTGCCCATTTTTTAAATGGATTATTTGCTTTTTGTTTGTTGAGGTGCGTGAGCTCTTTATATACTTTGGATGTCAACCCTTTATTGGATCTGTCATTTACGGATATATTCTCCCATACTGTAGGGTACCTTTTTGTTCTATTGATGGTGTCCTTTGCTGTAAAGAAGCTTTTCAGCTTGATATAGTCCCACTTGTTCATTTTTGCTTTTGTTTCCCTTGCCCGGGGAGATATGTTCATGAAGAAGTCGCTCATGTTTATGTCAAAGAGATTTTTGCCTATGTTTTTTTCTAAGAGTTTTATGGTTTCATGACTTACATTCAGGTCTTTGATCCATTTCGAATTTACTTTTGTGTATGGGGTTAGACAGTGATCCAGTTTCATTCTCTTACATGTAGCTGTCCAGTTTTGCCAGCACCATCTGTTGAAGAGACTGTCATTTCCTCATTGTATGTCCATGGCTCCTTTATCATATATTAATTGACCATATATGTTTGGGTTAATATCTGGGGTCTCTATTCTGTTCCACTGGTCTGTGGCTCTGTTCTTGTGCCAGTACCAAACTGTCCTGATTACTGTGGCTTTGTAGTAGAGCTTGAAGTTGGGGAGCGAGATCCCCCACTTTATTCTTCCTTCTCAGGATTGCTTTGGCTATTCAGGGTCTTTGGTATTTCCATATGAATTTTTGAACTATTTGTTCTAGTTTGTTGAAGAATGTTGTTGGTAATTTGATAGGGATTGCATCAAATCTGTATATTGCTTTGGGTAGAATGGCCATTTTGATGATATTAATTCTTCCTAGCCAGGAGCATGGGATGAGTTTCCATTTGTTAGTGTCCTCTTTAATTTCTCTTAATAGTGTCTTATAGTTTTCAGGGTATAGGTCTTTCACTTCCTTGGTTAGGTTTATTCCTAGGTATTTTTTTCTTTTTGATGCTATTGTGAATGGAATTGTCTTCCTGATTTCTCTTTCTATTGGTTCACTGTTAGTGTATAGGAAAGCCACAGATTTCTGTGTGTTAGTTTTGTATCCTGCAACTTTGCTGTATTCTGATATCAGTTCTAGTAGTTTTGGAGTGGAGTCTTTAGGGTTTTTTATGTACAATATCATGTCATCTGCAAATAGTGGCAGTTTGACTTCTTCTTTACCAATTTGGATTCCTTGTATTTCTTTCTTTTGTCTAATTGCTGTGGCTCGGACCTCCAGTACTATGTTGAATAACAGTGGGGAGAGTGGGCATCCCTGTCTTGTTCCCATCTCAGAGGAAAAGCTTTCAGCTTTTCACAGTTCGGTATGCTGTTGGCTGTGGGTTTATCATATATGGCCTATATTATGTTGAGGTACCTGCCCTCTATACCCATTTTGTTGAGAGTTTTTATCATAAATGGATGTTGAATTTTGTCAAATGCTTTTTCAGCATCTATGGAGATGATCAGGTGGTTTTTGTCCTTCTTTTTGTTGATGTGGTGGATGATGTTGATGGATTTTCGAATGTTGTACCATCCTTGCATCCCTGGGATGAATCCCACTTGGTCATGGTGTATGATCCTTTTGATGTATCTTTGAATTCGGTTTGCTAATATTTTGTTGAGTATTTTTGCATCTATGTTCATCAGGGATATTGGTCTGTAATTTTCTTTTTTGGTGGGATCTTTGCCTGGTTTTGACATTACAATGATGTTGGCTTCATAGAATGAGTTTTTGGAGTATTCCCTCCTCTTCTATTTTTTGGAAAACTTTAAGGAGAATGGGAATTATATCTTCTCTGTATCTCTGATAAAATTCCAAGGTAAATCCATCTGGCCTGGGGGTTTTGTTCTTGGGTAGTTTTTTGATTACCGCTTCAATTTCTTTGCTGGTAATAGGTTTGTTTAGATTTTGTACTTCTTCCTTGGTCAGTCTTAGAAGGTTGTATTTTTCTAGGAAGTTGTCCATTTCTTCTAGGTTTTCCAGCTTGTTAGCATATAGATTTTCATAGTATTCTCTGACAATTCTTTGTATTTCTGTGGGGTCCGTCGTGATTTTTCCTTTCTCATTTCTGATTCTATTCATGTGTGTTGATTCTCTTTTTCTCTTAATATGTCTGGCTAGGGGCTTATCTATTTTGTTTATTTTCTCAAAGAACCAGCTCTTGGTTTCATTGATTTTTTCTATTGTTTTATTCTTCTCAATTTTATTTATTTCTTCTCTGATCTTTATTACATCCCTCCTTCTGCTGACTTTAGGCCTTATTTGTTCTTCTATTTCCAATTTCAATAATTGTGACTTTAGACTATCCATTTGGGATTGTTCTTCCTTCTTTAGATATGCATGGATTGCTATATACTTTCCTCTTAGAACTGCCTTCACTGTGTCCCACAGAAGTTGAGGCATTGTGCTGTTGTTTTCATTTGTCTCCTTATATTTCTTGATCTCTGTTTTAATTTGGTCATTGATCCACTGATTATTTAGGAGCATGTTGTTAAGCCTCCATGTGTTTGTGAGCCTTTTTGCTTTCTTTGTGCAATATATTTCTAGTTTTATACCTTTGTGGTTTGAGTATTTGGTTAATAGAATTTCAATCTTTTTGAATTTATTGAGGCTCCTTTTGTGGCCTAGTATGTGGTCTATTCTGGAGAATGTTCCATGTGCACTTGAGAAGAATGTATATCCTGTTGCTTTTGGATGTAGAGTTCTATAGATGTCTATTAGGTCCATCTCTTCTAGTGTGTTGTTCAGTGCCTGCGTGTCTTTACTTATTTTCTGCCCGGTGGATCTATCCTTTGGGGTGAGTGGTGTGTTGAAGTCTCCTACAATGAATGCATTGCAGTCTATTTCCCTCTTTAGTTCTGTTAGTATTTGCTTCACATATGCTGGTGCTCCTGTGTTGGGTGCATATATATTTAGAATGGTTATATCCTCTTGTTGGACTGAGCCCTTTATCATTATGTAGTGTCCTTCTTTATCTCTTGTTACTTTTTTTGTTTTGAAGTCTATTTTGTCTGATACTGGTACTGCAACACCTGCTTTTTTCTCCCTACTGTTTGCATGTAATATCTTTCTCCATCCCTTGACTTTTAATCTGTGCATGTCTTTGGGTTTGAGGTGAGTCTCTTGTAAGCAATATATAGATGGGTCTTATTTTTTATCCATTCAGTGACTCTATGTCTTTTGATTGGTGCATTCAGTCCATTTACATTTAGGGTGATTATTGATAGGTATGTACTTATTGCCATTTCATGTTTTAGATTTGTAGTTACCAAAGGTTCCAGGTTACTTTCCTTACTATCTAAGAGTCTAACTTAACTTAGTATGCTGTTACAACACAATCTAAAGGTTCTTTTCTATTTCTCCTCCTTCATTCTTTATATATTAGTCATCAAATTCTGTACTTTTTGTCTATCCCTTGATTGACTTTGAGGATAGTTAATTTAATTTTGCATTTGCTTCATAATTAGCTGTTCTACTTTCTTCACTGTGGTTTTATTTTCTCTGGTGATAGCTATTAAACCTTAGGAACACTTCCATCTATAGCAGTCCCTCCAAAATAGACTGTAGAGATGGTTTGTGGGAGGTAAATTCTCTCAGCTTTTGCTTATCTGGAGAAATTGTTTAATCCCTCCTTAAAATTTAAATGATAATCTTTCCAGATAAAATAATCTTGGTTCCAGGCCCTTCTGCTTCATGGCATTAAATACATCATGCCACTTCCTTCTGGCCTGTAAAGTTTCTGCTGAGAAGTCTGATGTTAGCCTGATGGGCTTTCCTTTGTATGTGATCTTATTTCTCTCTCTGGCTGCTTTTAGCAGTCTGTCCTTATCCTTGATCTTTCCCATTTTAATTACTATGTGTCTTGGTGTTGTCTTCCTTGGGTCCCTTGTGTTGGGAGATCTGTGGATCTCCATGCCCTGAGAGACTATGTCCTTCCCCAGGTTATGGAGGTTTTCAGCTACTACCTCCTCAAAGAGACTCTCTATCTCTTTCTCTTTCTCTTCTTCTTCTGGTATCCCTATGATGCGAGTATTGTTCCGCTTGGATTGGTCACACAGTTCTCTCAATATTCTTTCATTCTTAGAGATCCTTTTTTCTCTTTGTGCCTCACCTTCTTTGTATTCCTCTTCTCTAGTTTCTATTTCATTTATTGTCTCCTCCACCATATCCAACCTGCTTTTAATACCCTCCATCATCCTCTTCAATGATTGGATCTCCAACCTGATTCATTCCTGAGTTCTTGGATGTCTTTCCGTACCTCCATTAGAATGTTGATGATTTTTATTTTGAACTGCCTTTCAGGAAGAGTCATGAGGTCCATATCACTTAAATCTTTCTCGCGAGTTGTATTAATAATTTTACTCTGGACAAGGTTCCTTTGGTGTTTCATGTTTGTATATGGTGCCCTCTAGTGTCCAGAAGGTCTAGTGTCCCAAAGTTGGGGGTCGCAGAGGAGCGGTGCTCCTGCCTGGGGGGAGGAAATCTGTTCCCCGCCTCCTGGCTCCTGTGCCTGCCTTCACTGCCTGAGCCAGTGGGCCGGTCACACAGGTATGTTTTTGTCCCAGAGCAGCAGGATATGGATCCCTGCTTTCCACAAGCGGCAGGAATCCCAGTCTCCCCAGGAACTCTGCCTGTATTAACTTTCCAACCCAGTAGTCATGCGAGTCTCATGAAAGCACCATGAAATTTAGGTTTGTGCTCCCAGTGCAGATCTCCAGAGCTAGGTATTTAGCAGTCCCAAGCCTTCCACTCCCTCCCTGCTCTGTTTCTTTTCCTCACGCTGGTGAGCTGGGTGGGGGAAGGGCTCGGGCCCCATGGAGCCACAGCTCTGGTACATTACCCCTTTCGGTGAGGTCTGCTTTTTTCTGCAGGTGTGTGCTGTCTGCCGCTGTCCTCTTTCCTGTTGCTCTCTCAGGATTAGTTGTGCCAATTAAATTTTCTAATTGTATCCAGTTTTAGGAGGAAGCCTCTGTCTCTCCTCTCACGCTGCCATCTTTAATCCAATCCGACTCCCTTTTTCTTAAGAAATTCTTATGTGGGTTATGAGTTAAATCAGAGGAATTTCATTGTTTCTACTGAGTGATGGAGAAAAGGGATAGGGAAGTGACTTACTCTAAGTCTCAGATGTTAAGGTAAAAGCCATGGTAGAAAGCAAACCTTTTGAAACCAAATACATCATTTTCCCTTTATTCCTTAAAATCTTGTTTGAGAGTAATTACACAGATCAACTGATTAGACCATGTTCAGGGAGACTTTCATGGGTTTCGGTGGAAAGAGGAAACCATCTGGCCAATCTTAGCAAAATAGAACCCTTTGCCAATATGAAATATTTTATTGGTTATTTGCAAGTAACAGTTACTGACCCTGGTAATTGAACTAAAGCGGGTGTCCACTGGAAGGATGATATCATAGCTCATAGAATGAAAAGACTTGCTGAACAACCAAACCTCCAGAAGGGTTACATCTGGGGTAATTCAGGTATCATCACTCCAAAGGATTCTCAGTTCCATTGACCTTCCATTTCTCTGTGACTTCATTTCAATAATCAAATGCTCCAAAAAAAGAATATGATTGGTCCAGGATAGATCACGCTACTCTCATATCAGTTAGTTATGGCCAAGAGGAAGGTCGAGGGTACTGAAATGATACATATTTGAAGTCTGTATGTGAAAATTTGGCTCTTCCTAGAGAAAGAACTCCTGTGAACTGGAGATGCACCTAATTGGCATCTACGAAGTCCAAATGTGCTAGAAGATAATGTAAAAGCAATTGTCTGTGTAGTATATATATAGTACATATTGGCATGTGCACACAACTGATTCCAGATCCCAGAAAGCAGAGCATGGTTTTGGTTCAGGGTCATATTCTAAAGCAAAGGAAGGAACTGATATTTATTGAGTGTTTACAATGTGATAAACATAATGCTAAGCATGACACATGTATCATTTCTTTTGATCCTCATGACCACACTGTGAGTTGAGCATTGTTTTTGTGCCCATTTTACAGAGAAGGAAGCTGAAGTGTCAGAGGGATTGTATATCTCCAAATTAGATACCTGATAGGATGTCTGTATCCATGCTTGACTCCAAAGCCCACAATTTTAAAGAGTCATAGTCATTAAAAAACACACCTAATGCTTACCACACTGACACATACCTGTTTGTTTATAGCTTTTTCTCTTCACCTAAGATTTGAGCAACTTGAAGACAGGTTGTCTTACGTTTATATTTAACATCTAGCAGAATGGCTGATACAGGCTGGGTGTTGTCTAAATAAATAAAAGAATGAATGACCATTTGACCCAATTAGATACCAAATTCCAAGCCAATAATTCTCTCAGCAGAGTTGCTAAACCTTATTGTGGATTGACATGTTAACTTCAAGAATCATTTACTTAGCCCTTACTAACTTTTGGACAATTTGAGAGTGTATGGATATTCCAAGAAACATAATACATATTACATTTCAGAGGGCTTATAATTTTTCACAATGATAAAATTCATAAAAATAAATGGGAATATTTGATAAGTATTAAATTTGTGATACTACTAAATGGACATAAATACTGTAGGAGCTCAGAGGGAAATGTTATATGAGAAACTGAGGCAAATGGGGGGCATAGAACTCAACCTGGGCATTGAACATATTGGACAGCTGGAGGGGAGCCTTTTTAGGTGAGAAACAGCACAATGTTAAGAAATTTTTGTGGCATTGACATTTTTTTATTTTGGTAAAATACATGTACCATAAAATTTGCCATGTTACAGTATATAATTCAGTGGCATTATGTATATTCATGATGTATGTTTGTGATATTATTGGGAAACAATGATCTGACAAGTTCTAACCAGTTACCTGCTGGAAATTCTCTTTAGACTCTTGTAAATTTTGATTATATTCCACTGTTTCCTCCAGTCCTCCCTCTCAGCTTATTTATGAAAAAATTATTTATGATGTCCACAGATCTGGAATTGCAAAGCTGGTGTGCCCAGAAACATAAAATCAAAAGATATAAACCACACTGGATGACAGAGTAGTGAAAATCCTACTGGATAGGAAGACCAGAGACCTGATAGCTCTGCTATTAATGGGCATGTTCTGTTGCTTATTAAACTTAGGCCAGTTATTCCTATGTCTAAGATCCCTTCTCAATAGTAAATCTCATTAATCCAAATATAATTATAATCCATATAATTATAATGGCTTGTGAGAGAATGCTCTGTGTTTCTTTGAAAATAGGGAGTAATTTGGTTTTAATACTAGATGCAGAGGCCAAAGTAACAGTCCAGCTCAGCTGTGCCCTCACCTTGCATCAGTGATGCTACCAAGACTGACTTTGAGCAACTAAAACTTCAAATTCAGGGCTACCTTTCCTATTAATGTTCAATTCAATATGGTGTCGGTCTGTTGAGACAATAAATCATCTAAGCAATGAGGAGGAAATTCAAATTGTTCAAGACTTAACTGAATGAAGTGAAGTATTACATAAAAATTAGTGATCTTCATGCTGTGGATGTTCTACTATGTAAAAATCATTATTGTCAGGCTATTAACTACGCATACATTTATTTACATTATCAGAAAACTGTGCATACATACTCATGCATAAAAATGTGTGCTTTCTGGCAGTATCCACACTAACCAATGGCCACTTCAGATGTCATATACTTTGATACGCTTTCTTCCAGAGTCAGTGACTCTAATGGAAAGAGGCCCTTAGGCACTTAGAACCATTTATTAAGAAACTCTCAAGATTAATTACAGAATAGTTTTCAATGGCACCCTAGAGACACAAAAGACCACTTATGATTCCAAAGGTGCCAAACACCCTTAGAAGCAGAAAATAGCTTATAACTTGTTTAACATGGTAAACAAACAAAAAAAAACACATACAAAAAACAAAAATGAATTCACTTCCTTTTGCTAAGTACTGTTAATTTTTTATTGTTGTTCCTTCTCAGAAAGAAATATGCCACAAAGGAAAGATGTTGACTTATAAAACATTTAACACTCTACAATAATACCTTGGTTGGTAAACAGCTAAAATGACTGTAGTGCCTAATGCTTAATTCATTAGACACTGTATTAAGCACAAGGGATATTAAAAAATATTGGACTTGGGAAAACATTAATTTTGTGTATGTTTAGAAAATGAATGTTGAAAATGCACATTTTAAATTCTTTATTTTTAAAATCGTGACATATTTTTTAAATGCAGGTGTAATTCTACTCCCACATTTAGCTAATTATTACTTTGAGAGAACTGGGCTCCAATACACCAAAATGAAGTAACTTCACAACTTTATTAATATAAAATGCCTGAAATGATTTAGAATATGGCTGTATATCTATTTATTTCCAACTGGTGTTTCATCTAATAGTATAAATAAATGTTCTAAAGTACATCTAGGAATCCCATTGTTAGTAAACATCAAAGTCTAAACAAAGAGTCATTTTAAAATCCATGTGTCTGGATCACTCTTATCCAAAGCCCAGTGGTAAGAAGCAAAGATGGAAAACTTCTGAAAACCAGCAACGTAAGACTCTTGTTTTCTATATCTTAAATAGCGGTTTTCTTTTCCTTCAGAGGTTCTACTTGTAAATATACATAACTATCTTATTTTGTTACTTTTATTCCATTTTAATGAGAAAACAGTAACATGTTTAATTCAGAAAAGTGCTTTTCTGGTGCTCCACTGGGTTACATTTTATCAAGAAGTGTAAGCCTGTAGTCATTAATTTATGGTGTGTGCAGCAGTCCTTAATATTAAGATGTGTAGCTCTGTGCCTACTTACATAAAATAATGTATATTCGTGTTTATGTTTTGTGAGCACTGCATGTTATCATTTTATTTTCAAAAGCTTTGGTTTTTAATATAATTGAGTCAAGTCACTATATGTATACACTGGGCTGTATATTACATCATTCAATGCAAAATATAAATTTTACTTAGCACTAGCCTTTTCTCCTAATACTAGCACCTCAACAGAATTCCACTTTACAAGCATTGGTTTTGGTATGTTTAATGCTTGCTTGTATGTGCACGAAAACTTCAGTCTTCCATATGTGCTCTGACATAAATACCATGTTACCAAGAAATCGTTACTTGGATATTTCCATGGTCATCCTGAGGCCACCAAAGCATTTCAGTGCTAATCTCCACATCATTTTAGAAATATTGCTGGCTCTATTCTAGAATCTTTTGATTAGTTTTTTAATAACAAAATTGTTTCACTGTGAAAAGGCTATCGTTTCAGAGCAGAAGACTTCACCTCCCCATCGAGAGCAGGACCTTTCAGTAGACCATTTTTTTCATCTTTTTTTTCTACTTTGAAGTATGAATATTATCTTTTGTTTTATAAAATTTGTGTCCTTCCATTTTGGGAAATAAGAGAAGATCAATACATATTTGAATAAATAAATGAAAAATTAAGATATAGTACAATTATATTTAACTTTGTGGATAATTTTGCCTGCCTTTTCTGATTTCAAAATACTTTTCATAAGTATTTCCTAAATTTATAAATAGTATCTGTAATTTCCAAAAGATTTTGGGGAATATTTTAGGTATGAATAGTACTTTTCTCTTTTTTCCCTAGTTTTATTGAGAAATAGTTGACCTACATTACTGTATAAACTTAAACTGAAGGCATGATGGTTTAATTTACATATATTGTGAAATGATTGCAGTAGGTCCAGCTGACATCCGTCTTCTCATATAGATACAATAAAAAGAAAAGAAAGGAAAAATATTCTCTTTGTGATGAGAATTCTTAGGGTTTATTCTCTCAATAACTTTCCTATATATCACACAGCAGTGTAGCTATAGTCACGTTGTACATTACATCCCTAGTTCTTATTTATCTTATAACTGGAGGTTTGTACCTTTTGACCAACTTCCTCCAATTACCCCTTTGCGCCACCCCTGCTTCTGGTAAACACAAGTCCTATCTCTTTTTCCATGAGTTGTCTTTTTTTTTTTTGATTCCACATATTAGTGAGTTTGTACAGTATTTGTCTTTCTCTGTCTGACTTATTTTTACTTAGCATAATGCCCTCAAGGTTCATCCATGATGTAATAAATATTAGGATTTCCTTGTTTTTATGGCTGAAAAATATTCCAGTGTATGTGTGTATACATATATCACAACTTCTTTATCAGTTCAGTCACTGATGGACACTTAGGTTGTTTCTGTATCTTGGTTATTGTAAATAATGCTTCTATGAACATGGGGGAACAGATACTCTTTTTCAGTTAGTGTTTTCATTTTCTTTGGATATATACTCAGAATTAGAATTGATGGATCATATGGTAGCTCTGTTTTCAGTTTTTGAGGAATCTTCATACTGTTTTCCATAATAGCTGAACCAATTAGCATTCTCACCAACAGTGCACAAGGGCTCCCTTTCTCTACATCCTCGCAAGCATTTATTATCTCTTGTCTTTTTGATGGTGGCCATTCTGATAAGCCTGTGATATCTCACTCTGGTTTTAATTTGCACTTTTCTAATGACTAGTCCTATCTCTTTTTCCATGAGTTGTCTTTTTTTTTTGATTCCACATATTATCACCTTTTCATGTATCTGTTGACCATTCATATATCTTCTCTGAGAAATGTTCAGGGTCTTTGCTCATATTTTCATTGGGTCGGTTTTTTTTTTTTTTTTTTTTTTTTTGCTGCTGAGTTGTATGAGTTCTCTATATATTTTGGACATTAACTCCTCATCATATATATGTAGTTTGCAAACATTTTTTTTCACCTAATTGATGGTTTATTTTGCTGTGCAAAAGTTTTTTGTTTTTTTTAGTCCCACTTGTTTATTGTTTATTTTGTTGCTTATGTTTTAGATGTCGTATCTGAAAAATCACTACTAAGACCCATGCCAAGGAACTTTATTCCTATATTTTCTTTTAGGTGTTTCATGGTTTTCAGTCTTACATTTAATTCTTTAAGTCCATTTTGAGTTAATTTTTGTGAGTGGTTAAGATATGGGGCCAATTTTAATTCTTTTACATGTGAATGTCTAATTACTTCAGCATCATTTATTGAAGAGACTGTCTTTTCTCCATTGAGTATTCTTGACTCCCTTGTTAAATATTAATTGGCCATATATGCTTGGGTTTATTTCTGGGCTCTAGATTATGTTTCATTTTTCTATGTCTCTGTTTTTATTCCAGTACCATACTGTTTTCATTACCTTAGCTTTATAATATAGCTTGAAATCGGGAAGTGTGGTGCCTCCTACTTAATTCTTCTTTCTCAGGATTTAGTTGGCTACCTAGTGTCTTTTGTGGTTCTATATAAATTTTAAGATATTTTTCTACTCCTGTAAAAAATGCTATTGGAATATTTTAAGGAATTGCATTGAAAATATATATGACTTTTGATACTGTGTACATTTTAACAGTATTATATTCCAATCCATGAACACAAGATACTTTCCATTTATTTATGTCTGCTTCAATTTCTCTCATCAATGTCTTATAGTTTTTGGAGTGGAGATCTTTTACCTCCTTAGTTAAATTTATTCCCAAGTATTTTATTGTTTTTGATGCTACTATAAATGGTATCAGTTTCTTTTTTTCTTTTTCAAAAATTCATTGTTAGTGTATAGAAATGCCCCTGATTTTTGCATATTCATTTTGTATCCTGCAACTGTTGAATTCATTTATTAGATCTAGCAGTTTTTTTGTAGGATTTTCTGTATATAAAATATGTCAACTGTAAATGCAGAGAATTCTTTCTTCCTTTCCAATTCCGATACCTTTTATTTATTTTTCTTGGCTGATTGCTCTCCTTAGGACTTCTAGTGCTATGTTGAATAGGAGTAGTGAGGAGTGGATACCTTGTCTTGTTCCTGATCTTAGAGGAAATGCTTTCAACATTTCAACAGTGAATATGATGTAGGCTGTGGGCTTGTCATATATGGGCTTTTTAAGGTTGAGATATGTTCCTTCTATGCTTAATTTGTTTAAAGCTTTGTCATGAATGGATGTTGGATTTTGTCAAATGCTCTTTCTGTTTCATTTCTTCCTGATTCAGTCTTGATAAACTGTGTGTTTCCAAGAATTTTCCCATTTATTCTAGGTTATCTCATTTGTTGGTGTTTACTTGATTGTAGCAGCCTCTTTTGATTCTCTGAATTTCTTTGTTATCAGTTGTAATGTATCTTTTTGCATTTATAATTCCTTTCTCTTTTCTCCTCTGTTAGACTACCTAAGGGTTTTGTCTAATTTTTCTTTTCAAAGAACCAACTCTTAGTATGGTTAATTTTTTGTATTGTTTTTCTCTTTTCTGTTTCATTGATTTCTGCTACAATCTTTATTTATTTTCTTCTTCTACCTTTGGGCCCATTTTTCTCTGCTTTGTCTAGTGCTTTAAGATTTGGGCTCTTCCTTGTTTCTTAATGTAGGTGTTTATTGCTAGGAACTTCCCCCTTAGAACTGCTTTTGCTTCACCCTGTAAGTTATGATATTTTTGTTTGTCTCAACAAACTTTTTTATTTTTCTTTTAATTTTTTCTCTTATTGTCAGGAGAGTGTTCTTTATTTTCCATGTGTTCGTGAATTTTCAAGTTTTCCGCTTATTATTAATTTCTAGTTTCATGCCATTGTCATAACAGAAGATACTTGGTATGATTACAATCTTCTTGAATTTGCTAGGACTTATTTTGTGGTCTAACATATTGTCTATTTGAGAAAATATTTCATGTGTACTTGGGGAGAATATATATTCTGCTATTGTTGAATAAAATGTTTTTTTTATATCTGTTGAGCCCAGTTGGTCTATAGTGCTGTTCAAATATGCTGTCTCCTTATTGATTCTCCATCTACATGATCTATCCATTGTTGAAAATGGGGTATTAAAGTCCCCAGCTATTATTGTATTTCTGTTTACTTTTTCTTTTAACTGTTAATTTTTGCTTTATAAATTTATGTGTTTTAATGCTGGGTGCATAAATATTTACAACTGTTATATCTTCTTGATGTATTGATATTTTTATCATTATTTAACAATCTTTGTCTCTTTTTACCATTTTTAGTTTAAAATCTACTTTTTCTGATGTAAGTATAGCTACCCCTGCTTTTTTTTCCATTTTCTTGAAATGTCTTTTTTGATCCCTTCATTCTCAAGCTATGTGTATCTTTAAGGCCGAAATGAATCTCTTATAGGCAGCATATTGTTGGATCTTAAATTTTTTTATAATCCATTCAGCCTTTCTGTTAGTTGTCATCACCATTTTGCTAATTGTTTTCTGTTTTTTTGTATATTTGTTTCTTACCCTAATTTTATTTGTATATGATCTTTTATGCCTTTTGATTTCAGTATGCTTTGTCTTTATTGTGTTCTTCTGTGTAATTACAATGCGATTCCTGTTGTGGTTACCATGAGGCTTACATAAAAATCTCAAATTTATAACATCCTGTTTTAAACTGATAACAGTTTACAAACTTTACACTTTAACTTCTTTTCCCCACTCACATTTTAGATTATTACTGTCACAATTTACATGATTTTTATATTGTGTAATTAATAACAGATTGTTGTAGTTATGGTTATTTTTACTATGCTTGTTTGTTTTTCTACTTTTAAACTACAGTTTTAAGTGAATTATGTACCACTATTACCATATTGTAGAATCTAACTATGATTATATGCTTATCATTACCAGTGAGATTTGCATTGCCTTTTTATGTTTTTATAATGTTAATTAGCATTCTTTTACCTCCCCTAAAATAACTCATTTCACCATTTCTTTTAAAAGCAGGTCTGGTGGTAATGAATTCCCTTAGCTTTTGTTTGTTTGGGCAAATCTTTATTGCTCCTTCATTTCTGGAGAGCTTCACTGGGTATAGAATTCTTGGTTGACAGTTGTTTTCTTTCAGTATTTTGAATATGCCATTCCATTCTCTCCAGGACTGAAAATTTCTGTTGAGAAATATGTCAATGGTCAAATGAGAGTTCCCTTATATGCAACTTTTCTCTTTACTCTTGCTGATCTCAATATTCTTTGTCTTTGGCTTCTGACAATTTCATCATAGTATGTCTCAGTGGGGCCCTATTCAGGTTCAATCTATTTGGGGTCTTTTGGGCCTCATGGCTCTGGGTGTCCATCTCCCTCCCCATGGAAGTTTTCAGCCATTGTTGCTTTCTCTTCTTCTGAAACTCCCAGAATGTGAATATTGTTTCTTTTCATTGTGTTCCATAATTTTCCTGGGTTTTCTTCACTCTTTTTCATTCATTTTTCTTTTTCCTCCTTTGAATAGTTTATAATGGCTTACCTCCAGTTCACTGATTCTTTCTTCTGCATGCTCAAGTCTACTTTGGAAACTCTATTGAATTCTTCAGTTCAGTTATTGTGGGTTTCAACTCTAGGATTTCTGTTTATTTGTTTTTTTGTGTTTTCTTTTTTGATGGTTGCCATTTCTTTGTTGAACTTCTTGTTTTGTTTGTACATTGTTTTCCTAATTTCATTTAGTTGTCTGCCTGTGTTTTCTCATAGTTCACTAAACTTCTTTAAGAGGATCATTCTGAATTCTTTTTCTGGCAGTGCATAGATCTCCATTTGTGCAGGGTCAGTTATTGTAGCTTTATTAGTTTCTTTTGGTGGTGTGTATTTACCTGATTTTTCATGATACTTGATTCCTTATGTTGGTATCTGTACATTTGAGTAATGTGGCTCCTCTTCCAGAGTTTACTAGTTTGCTTTGGCAGAGACAGTTTTTCACCAGTCAGCTCATTTGGGTTTTTGGGTGTGTCTTCTAGTAATATAGTTGCACAGGTGGGGCCTGCTATTAGGTCTATTTTTGGGTGAGGCAACTGTTCAAGCTCTGAGGACAGGGATGGGGGTTTTGCCACTAGCTATGATCAGTAGGATAGGACTGCTGGCTTGGCTCCCTACCGAAGTGAGGCTGTAGAATCTATTGCCTGGATTCCCTGGTCAGGCTTAGTAGATAGTCAAGTCTGGGTATTATATTCAGTAATAGATGGGACTATGAAGTAGCTTCCCATCCCTTGCAAGGCAGAAGGACAGAACCCAGGGCCTTTACAACTCATTGTTCAGGAATCCAAATCAGTCCATAGTGTGCACTGAATTACCTGGTCAACTGAAGTCACTAGTTTTGCTCTGCAGATGGGAAGCCATGAGCTGTACTTTCTGTTCAAGTGCCATTATACATAGGGCTGTTAAATGGGCTATGCAGCTTTCCATGTGCTCTGCTTAAGTTCTGTGGTTAGATACGCTGAAGACTGTATTCAGCAATGAGCAGGCCTACGAATTAGATTCCCTGCCCAGGCATAGTAGGAAAAGCAGCTCTGAAATGGTAAAGCTCTGTGTTTGTTTCTTTAACTCAAATTGACCCAAACCCCAAGTTCCCTGGCCAGACAGTGTCACTGGCTTTGCTCTGCAAACTCTTGGCTTCTGTTCACCTCTTGGCTTGCATGCCACTGGGCCACACAGCTCCCAGGAATTGTCTCCAGCATCTCTCATCAGATGGGTCCAGAAGACACTCTACACAGTGGGTGGGGCAATGTCTTAGCTCCCTTGTCTGGGAAGGAGAGGGAAGGACCACACCAGGCTACCTTCAATTTCCCAAAACGGCTTTCCAATTATGAGGGACTGGGAGGGACCCTTAGTTGTGGCTGCATATTAACCCCTGAGACTGTGCACAGCACAGACAGCACAGAAATGCTCCATGCCTGGTACTGGCTTTGCCTTGGGGGTGATTATCTCTGTTTGACTGCCTCTAGGCTTGAGTTCCACTGGGCCCTAGGGCTTCCAAGAGTTGTCATCAGCCCCTCTGGTCAGATGGGAACAGAAGATACTGTCTACAGCTAGGGGGACTGTGATTCTTCTTCTTGCCTGGGTATGGGCAGATTGGGCTCTAGGGTTGGCAAAACTCCTTGTCTGAGAATCTAATCAGGTAGACCTGCACTCTGCCAATTCCCTGGTCAGAGTGCACCCCAGACTTGGTTCTGTAGATGAGCAATGGCACTGGTTGGGATTAACACTGGGCACTGCAGGGATGAACTAAATTTGCCAAGATTCATGTACTGGTTGTTGCAAACTCCTCCCTACTTCTTCATCACAGATTCCCAGTAGTTGAGCTCCACAGACTCACCTGCAATTCCTGTGGTGCAAGTTCAGAGTAGGGACTCCTGCAAAAAAAACCCCACAGTGCTAGGAGGTGCTGGTTGCTCCCTAGATCCCCTTTTCCCACTGGTCGAACTTGGTGCTTAAGAGAGACCTCTCTGTTTGATGCTTTCCTGGGGGAGGAACAATGTAGTCAATATGTAGCTGCTTCTCTTACCCTTCTGATACAGTCCATCTTGGTCTCTGTTGTAAAAGCGCCTGCTTCAGCTTCACCCCCAGGTTCTACAATTCTGTCAGTGGTGTCTTCATCTTGAATAGTTGTTAGTTGTTCTTTTTGTGAGCGAGAGTGAAGTCAGGAACAACGCACATTGCCATCTTGGTGATGTTATGCCCTCTACTTTTCTAATAGTGATGTGGTTTGCTGAGCCTAAAATATATCATTCTTACTTTCTCTAAGGAAACTGAATAATAGTGAATAAGATTTTTTCTTGCTGTTTAAGAACTTCTGTGCATCATAACCTAATGTTGCAAATGACATCAGTCAAACTAAATGTAATGTAGGAGTGTCAATGGTACAGTCACCGTGGAAGGACATGTACAATCAAAATTTTAACCAGAAACTGGACATCTTCAGAGTTAGTGTTTTGACTTAGAAGAGTGCATTATTATGAAACATTCACAAAAGAAAGTCTGGCCTACTGCACATTAGTGGCAAGACTTTATAGTGTTGACAGTGTGGTTCTTGTAATTTGATGACTGGCTGCAAAGGCTTTGTACTGGATCTGCAGGGTTGTACACACTGTCACTGCAACTGCCTCCATGTTTTCTTATTATTTTTTCTGATTTAAATGTCTTCTTTGGGTAAAATTTTTTTTTCTTTCATTTTTAATGAGTGAGGAAACAATGCAACATTTTCTTGGGAAATAATCAATTGTTGACATTTAGAAAAGAAAGGAAAGTTCCTGAAACAATGCTGCTGAGGTCAGGGAATATAAAGGGATAGCTAGTGTCTCCAGGCTGAGAATGCCTCGTGAAGGAAGGTGTGGATCAATGTGCTGATAAGACCTCCTGTCCACAGAAAGAACTGCATGATGCTTACCCACAGGGGATGGGTGAGCCATCATTCATTATGGATTGTCATAATTAACTACTGTCTCCATAATGCATATTGGCAAAGCAAACACGAGGTAAGAATGGACTATTATCTGTGGATATCATTTTAAAAATAATTTCTATTGTGAAAAGGATAATATATGGAAAAACATGCATAAAGTATAGCTATACTATTTAAAGAATAATAAAATCAGGTTTGGTGTTGAGTATACAAGGTGAAGAAGTAGAACTCTACCTGTACTTTAAATTACCCCTACCTGATGGTATATCATCCCTATAATCTCTCTCTCAGAGAAAAACATTTTCCTCATTTTCTGTTAAATATCCCTTTGCATTTCCTATGTTTTACCCTTTATGTATATATCTATGAACACATTAAATTACATTACATTAACAATCTGGTTAAATGTATTTTTAGCTTTTTAAATTAACAAAAAATAAAAGTAATATCCAGTGCTAATGAAGATGGGAGGAAATTATAATTTATTGTTCTGGTGGCTGTGTTAAACAACTACAGGTAAACTCTTTATGCCCATCTCTCTTATGTTATCAAAAATACACATTTGTATTTTATATATTTATTCCTTTTATTATATATTACTGTACACTGTGACATTTATCTACTTTCTTACAGAATTTTATATATAGAACCATATATGTTGTGCTATATTTTATGACTATAAATCCATTATAACTTTTTCAAAAAGCAATTTTATAATTAATTTAAAAAAATAAAACTTCCTTTGTGAAGTGTTTAGTGCAAATACTTTGCATTATTAATTCTACTTTTGGGAATTTACCCTAGAGACGTTTTTCCTAAAAAATGTAAAGATAAAGATCTTCATTGCAGCATTATTCATAATTTCTAAAAGTTGAGAATCTAAAGTTGAATAGGGAAGCAGTTAAATAAACTGCTATTTCTTCTCATTGGACTCTGTTGTAGCAATTACGTATAAAAGTATGAAGACCACAGAGAACATGAAAATACTTGTCATTTAATGTTAGGTAAAACATAAAGCAAGATATAAGGCTTGTGCATTGTTATATGCAATAGCACATGAAAATACTAGCAGGTAAAATAATTTTTTTTATTTGGTTGTGGAAAACAGCTACTTTTCCTTATTCATAAATTTTCCACAATATTGTAGAAAATTTATGATTTAAGTTTTAAGAAAAATAAGAAAGTTTCTCATAGAAACTAAAAAAATTTATGTTTGAAAGGATAAATTAAAATTACTTTTTATTTTCTGAATAAAACAGGGATAGTGTTTTACATGTAGCTGAGACTCAATATTTGCATAATCATCAAAATTATTATGTTTACCTTTAAATTCAGGATTTTAAATATAATTATTGGCTGCATAAAGATATAATACACAGTTTCTCTACATTTTAGAATCTTTTTAGGGAAATTAAAACTGTAGAACAAGCTATAGCAATTATAATTCACCAAGGTATTCAGCATATAGCATAAAATGTTGAAAGGTTAAGAAAAAGAGTATTGAAATTCTTGTTTAAAAAGTTAACTGAGAAAGAATCTTTCTATCATCATATGTCTGGCTCCCTAGATAAACTAGTGTTTCATTCCTTCTGTTAAACATACTGACTAATATAATACTCTCTAGTATGTCTACATACACAATTTTGCCCCTGCTGGTTGAGCTGTATGCTTACCAAGAGTGAGCTGCTCCCACACCTGTTTGTGATAGTTATATTTGCTGTCATTTAAATATTATGCAAACCAATGAAATTATATGAAATGAATGAGTTGTTTCTAGAACAAGGTTACATTTCTTTGGAAAAACTAGCAAAAAATGTTACTCTATAATTAAGTGTGGTCATAACAATTGCAGAAGAAGGAAAACAAAATTGTAAAACCTAAAAGGATATTACATTAGATTGTTTCTTGAGTATCAAAGTTCCAGTTCCACTCTAGTCCACCCAAGCTGGAATTCATAGATGACATATTATGGGTGTGGTTCATGTAAGAATTCATTTTAAATTGCAATCTCTAAAGAAAGGAACTTAGCTCACATCAACAATGTAACTTTATATATTTGAAGTAAAAACTAAAATTTTGAGTATACTTGTACGTTTTTTTATTCTTCCTTGTAACCAACTTTTTTGATTATGTGGCCAGCTACAAGTCTTGTTTGCATTATATACTTCTCTATTCATTTCTTAAATGTTATCAACAGCTTCTGCATTCTAAATATAATTGTACAGAGATGACAGTTTTAACAGTAACAGTTTAACAGTTGTCTTCAATCCTTTCTGACCAAAGTGTGTAGTAATAAAGCATTATAATTTGGCAGGAAGATATTCAATTTAGCAACTAGTCATTTTTTTTATTAAGGTACGATTGATATACACTCTTATGAAGGTTTCACATGAAAAAACAATGTGGTTACTACATTTACCCATATTATCAAGTCCCCACCCATACCCCAATGCAGTCACTGTCCATCAGTGCAGCAAGATGCCACAGATCCACTATGTGCCTCCTCTGTGCTACAGTATTCTCCCCATGATCCCCCACACCACATGTACTAAACATAATACCCCTCAGTCCCCTTATCCCTCCCTCCCCATCTGCCCTCCCACATCCCTCCCCTTTATTAACCACTAGTTCATTCTTGGAGTCTCTGAGTCTGCTGGTATTTTGTTCCTTCAGTTTTGCTTCATTGTTATACTCCACAAATGAGGGAAATTATTTGACACTTGTCTTATCCACATGGATTGTTTCACTGAGCATAATGTCCTCCAGCTCTATCCATTTTGTTGCAAATGGTAGGATTTGTTTCTTTCTTATGGCTGTATAGTATTCCATTGTGTATATGTACCACCTATTCTTTATCCATTCATCTACTGATGGACACTTAGGTTGCTTCCATATCTTGGCTATTGTAAAAAGTGGTGTGACAAACATAGGTGTGCATATGTCTTTTTGAATCTGAAAAGTTGTATTCTTTGGATAAATTCCAAGAAGTGGGATTCCAAGGTCAAATGGTATTTCTATTTTTAGTTTTTTGAGGAACCTCCATATTGCTTTCCACAATGGTTGAACTAGCTTACATACCCACCAGCAGTGTAGGAGGGTTCCCCTTTCTCTGCATGCTCACCAGCACTTGTTTTTCTTAGTCTTTTTGATGCCTATCATCCTTACTGGTGTGAATTGATATCTCATTGTGGTTTTAATTTGCATTTCCCTGATAATTAGTGATGATGAGCATCTTTTCATGTGTCTGTTGGCCATCTGAATTTCTTCTTTGGAGAACTGTCTCTTCATATCCTCTGCCCATTTTTTAATTGGGTTATTTGCTCTTTTGGGTGTTGAGGCCTGTAAGTTCTTTATATATTTTGTATGTTAACCCCTTGTTGGATAAGTCATTTACAAATATATTCTCCCACACTGTAGGATGCCTTTTTGTTTTGATGGTGTCCTTTGCTGTACAGAAACTTTCTAGTTTGCTGTAGTCCCATGAGTTCAATTTTGCTTTTGTTTCCCTTGCTCAAGGAGATGCGTTCAGGAAGAAGTTGCTCATGCTTATAATCAGGAGATGTTATCCTATGTTGTCTTCTAAGAGTTTTATGGTTTCATGACTTACATTCAGGTCTTTGATCCATTTCGAGTTTACTTTTGCATATGGGGTTAAACAATAATCCAGTTTCATTCTCTTGAATGTAGCTGTCCAGTTTTGCCAACACCAACTGTAGAAGAGGCTGTTATTTCCCCATTATATATCTATGGCTCCTTTATAATTTATTAATTGACCATACATGCTTGGGTTTATATCTGGGCTCTCTAGTCTTTTCCATTGGTCTATGGGTCTGTTCTTGTGCCAGTACCATATTGTCTTGATTACTATGGCTTTGTAGTAGAGCTTGAAGTTGGGGAGCGTATGCCCCCAGCTTTATTCTTCCTTCTCAGAATTGCTTTGGCTATTTGATGTCTTTTGTGGTTCCATATGAATTTGAGAACAATTTTCTCTAATTCATTGAAGAATACTGTTGGTATTTTGATAAGAATTGCATTGAATCTATAGATTGCTTTAGGCAGGATGGCCATTTTGACAATATTAATTCCTCCTATCCATGAGCAAGAGATGTGTTTCCACTTATTGGTATCTTCTTTAATTTCTCTTAAGAGTGTCTTGTAGTTTTCAGAGTATAGGTCTTTCACTTCCTTGGTTAGTTTTATTCCTAGGTATTTTATTCTTTTTGATGCAATTGTGAATGGAATTGTTTTCCTGATTTCTCTCTCTGCTAGTTCATCGTTAGTGTATAGGAATGCCACAGATTTCTGTGTATTAATTTTGTATCCTGCAACTTTGCTGAATTCAGATATTAAACCTAGTAGTTTTGGAGCAGATTCTTTAGGGTTTTTTATGTACAATATCATGTCATCTCCAAACAGTGACTGTTTGACCTCTTCCTTGCCAGTTTGGATGCCTTTTATTTCTTTGTGTTGTCTGATTGCCATGGCTAGGACCTCCACTACTATGTTGAATAGAAGTGGAAAGAGTGGGCATCCTTGTCTTGTTCCTGATCTTAAAGGAAAAGCTTTCAGTTTCCTGCTGTTAAGTATGATGTTGGCTGTGGTTTGTCATATATGGCTTTATTATGTTGAGGTACTTGCCTTCTATACCTATTTTGTTGAGAGTTTTTATCATGAATCGATGTTGATTTTTTTCAAATGTTTTTTCAGCATCTATGGAGGTGATCATGTGGTTTTTGTCCCTGTTTTTCTTGATGTGATGGATGAGGCTGATGGATTTTCAAATATTGTACCATCCTTGCATCCCTGGAATAAATCCTACTTGATCATGATAGATGATCGTTTTGATGTAGTTTTGAATTTGGTTTGCTATTTTTTTTTTTGAGTATTATTGCATCTATGTTCATCAGGGATATTGGTCTGTAATTTTTTTTTTTTTGATGTCTTTTCCTGGTTTTGGTATTAGAGTGATGCTGGCCTCATAGAATGAGTTTGGAAGTATTCCCTCTTCTACTTTTTCAGAAAACTTTAAGGAGAATGGGTATTAGGTCTTCACTAAATGTTTGATAAAATTCAGCGGTGAAGCCATCTGGTCCAGGAGTTTTGTTCTTAGGTAGTTTTTGATTACCAGTTCGATTTCCTTGCTGGTAATTGGTCTGTTCATATTTTCTGTTTCTTCCTTGGTCAGCCTTGGAAGGTTATATTTTTCTAGAAAGTTGTCCATTTCTTCTAGGTTATCCAGTTTGTTAGCATATAATTTTTCATAGTATTCTCTAATAATTCTTTGTATTTCTGTGGTGTCCATAGTGATTTTTCCTTTCTCATTTCTGATTCTGTTTATGTGTGTAGACTCTCTTTTTTTCTTGATATGTCTGGCCAGGGGTTTATCTATTTCATTTATTTACTCAAAGAACCAGCTCTTGCTTTCATTGATTCTTTCTTTTGTTTTATTCTTCTCGATTTTATTTATTTCTGCTCTAATCATTATTATGTCCCTCCTTCCACTGATTTTGGGCCTCATTTGTTCTTCTTTTCTAGTTTCATTAATTGTGAGTTTAGACTGCATATGTGGGATTGTTCATCTTTCCTGAAGTTGGCCTGTATTGAAATATACTTTCCTCTTAGCACGGCCTTGGCTGCATCCCACAGGTTTTGTGGTGTTGAATTATTGTTGTCATTTGTCTCCATATATTGCTTGATCTCTGTTTTTATTTGGTCATTTATCCATTGGTTATTTAGGAGCATGTTGTGAAGCCTCCATGTGTTTGTGGGATTTTTCATTTTCTTTGCATAATTTATTTCTAGTTTCATACCTTTGTGTTCTGAGAAACTGGTTGGTATAATTTCAATCTTTTTGAATTTACTGAAGCTCTTTTTGTGTCCTAGTATATGATCTGTTCTTCAAAATGTTCCATGTGCACTTGAGAATGTGTGTTCTGCTGCTTTTGGGTGTGGATTTCTGTACATGTCTATTAAGTCATCTGTTCTAATGTGTTGTTCAGTGCCTCTGTGTCCTTACTTAATTTCTGTCTGGTTGATCTGTCCTTCAGAATGAGTGGAGTGTTGAAGTCTCCTAGAATGAATACATTGCATTCTATTTCCCCTTTTAATTCAGTTAGTATTTGTTTCACATATGTAGGTGCTCCTGTGTTGGGAGCATAGATATTTGTAATGGTTATATCTTCTTGTCAGATTGACCCCTTTATCATTATGTAATGTCCTTCTTTGTCTCTTGTGACTTTCTTTGTTTTGAAGTTGTTTTGTCTGATACAAGTACTGTAACTCCTGCTTTTCCCTCTCTATTAGTTGCTTGAAATATCTTTTTCCATCCCTTCACTTTTAGTCTGTGTATGTCTTTGGGTTTAAAGTGAGTCTCTTGTAGGCAGCAAATAGATGGGTCTTGTTTTTTTATCCATCCAGTGATTCTATGTCTTTTGATTGGTGCCTTCAGTACATTTACATTTAGGGTGATTATCAATAGGTATGTACTTATTGCCATCACAGACTTTAGATTCGTGGTTACAAAAGGTTCAAAGTTAACTTCCTTACTATCTAAGCATCTAACTTAACTCATTTAATGTACTATTACAAACACAATCTAAAGGTTCTTTTCTTTTTCTCCTCCTTTTTCTTCCTCCTCCATTCTTTATATATTAGGTATCATATTCTGTACTGTTTGTCTATCCCTTGATTGACTTTGGGGATAGTTAATTTAATTTTGCATTTGCTTAGTAATTAGCTGTTCTACTTTCTTTACTGTGGTTTTATTTCCTCTGGTGACAGCTATTAAACCTTAGGAACACTTCCATCTATAGCAGTCCCTCCAAAATAGACTGTAGAGATGGTTTGTGGGAGGTAAATTCTCTCAGCTTTTGCTTATCTGGAAATTGTTTAATCCCTCCTTAAAATTTAAATGATAATCTTGCCAGATAAAGTAATCTTGGTTCCAGGCCCTTCTGCTTTATGGGATTAAATGCATGATGCCACTTCCTTCTGGCCTGTAAGGTTTCTGCTGAGAAGTCTGATGTTAGTCTGATGGGCTTTCCTTTGTATGTGATCTTATTTCTCTCTCTGGCTGCTTATAATAGTCTGTCCTTATCCTTGATCTTTGCCATTTTAATTAGTGTATGTCTTGGTGTTGTTCTCCTTGGGTGCCTTGTGTTGGGAGATCTGTGCACCTCCATGGCCTGAGAGACTATCTCCTTCCCAAAATTGGGGAAGTTTTCAGCAATTACCTCCTCAAAGACACTTTCTATCCCTTTCTCTCTCTCTTCTTCTGGTATCCCTACAATGCGAATGTTGTACCATCTGGATTGGTTACACAGTTCTCAATATTCTTTCATTCTTAGAGATCCTTTTTTCTCTCTGTGCCTCAGCTTCTTCGTATTCCTCTTCTCTGGTTTCTGTTTCATTTATTGTCTCCTCCACCGTATCCAATCTGCTTTTAATACCCCCCATTGTGCTCTTCAATGATTGGATCTCTGACCAGAATTCACTCCTGAGTTCTTGAATATTTTTCTGTATCTCCAATGACCATGTTAATGATTTTTATTTTGAACTCTCTTTCAGGAAGAATCACGAGTTCCATGTCATTTAAATCTTTCTTGGGAGTTGTATTAATAATTTTACTCTGGGCCAGGTTCCTTTGGCATTTCATATTTGTATATGGCACCTCTAATGTCCAGAATCTCTACTCTCTGGAGCTGCTCAGCCCCTGAAGCAATATCGGGGGCTTCAGGGGAGTGGTATTTGTCCCTGGTGGAAGGAAAGAGCTGTTTCCTGCTTCCTGGCTGCTATGCTGCTTCCACTGCCTGAACCAGTTGGCTGAGCACACAGGTATAAGCTTTTGTCCCAGAGCAGCCGGATATGGATCCCTGCTTTACACAAGCAGCTGGAATCCCAGTCTCCCCAGGAACTCTGCCTGTCCCAGCTTTCCAACCCCATAATCACGAGTGTATGATGAAAGCACCATGAAACGTAGGTTTGTGCTCCCAGAGCAGATCTCCAGAGCTAGGTATTCAGCAGTCCGAGGCTTCCACTCCATCCCCACTCAGTTTCTCTTTCTCCTGCCAGTGACCTGGTATGGGGGAAGGGCTTGGGACCCACCTGGCCACAGCTTTGGTACATTACCCTGTTCCATGAGGTCTGCTCTTTTCTCCAGGTGTATTCAGTCTGTCACAGTCCTCTTTCCTGTTGCCCTCTCAGGGTTAGTTGTATTAATTATATTTTCGTATTATATGCTCTTTTAGGAGGAAGCCTCTTTCTCACCTCTCATGCTGCCATCTTTAATCCTTCCTAGCCACTGGTCATTTTTAAAAAATAAATGAAGTTCTACTTTATCTTTCCAAATTTCTTTAAAGCTGTATGTGAGTCTTGAATATAAATTGTACAGTGAGAAATATTAGTAAATATTTTTAAAGGCTGAGTAAGAAATGAGCCTTTGTTCCTCAGAGGGATGTTGTGAGCCTGTTTTTGAAAACACAGTGAAGTGGTAGGCAATGACCTTAGCAAGTGCATCCATAGGAAAGTGAGTCTGAAAAGAAGTTGTAATGTAAGACTTATAATTTTAGATAAGTAGCTGAACTAGAATGCACATTATTATTACATTTCAAAGAATGTATATTATAAGTTATTATATTTTATGTTGACATCATTTTATGAGAAGTGACAAAGTAGAGGCTTATAAACCTCAAATTACATTAATAAATTACATTCAACCAGCCCTAAACAAATACAAATGCTATGATAAAGAACTGTTAATGTAGAGCTCCTGAGGATCTCACCAGGATGATAAGATAGGAAGCTCCTGACTCACTTCTCCTACAGATGTCCCATGTATGCAGCTACACACAGATCACTTTGCTCTGAGAGACATTCAGAAACTAGTTGAGTGACTCCCACATACCAGGTGACTAAAAAAGTGGGAAAAGGGTGAGATATACTCTCATCATAAACCCCACCCTTGGCATAGTGCTTTACAATCATGAGGGAACCCCCAGCCCCCAGCTTCTCTTTAGGGGCAAAGGGTTTGCACTATACATCTAGCTTTCCAACTTTTAAGGCTGCCACCTGAGGGACAGGCTCCCAAATTACCCAAGTCTGATAGCCAGTGGAGCTGGGCATTCATGAGTCCCACAGGAGCATGTTAAACAAAAATAGTAGTTTTCAAATGGGTGCACAAGCACATCACACAGCTATACCTCCTGGGCCCAGCACAGAGGAAGCAGGCAAAAACCCATATCCCAGTTTCTCCTTGAAAGGGACTTAACTACACACTTTCCTAGATGCTGCCTGAGGTTTCAGATTTTAATCAGTTTGCATGTGTGTGCTGACTGGGATCCTCCTGGAAGCCTGAAAAGGTTGGTAGGCTTGTACCTGCCATCTCTTTTCAGCTCAATCCATCAGTAAAACCAAGTCTCCATCTTCTCCCTCGAGGAAGCTTGCCCATAATCTAGCACCCAGCTGTTATGGCTGCAACCCAAGGTCCTGGCCCCCAAATCACCTAGCTCTGTCAGCTGTTGGGGTATAATCTTCACAAAATCTCACAGGACTATGCAAAACAAATAGGCAGTTCTCTTTGTGCCCAGAAGCACTCTCAATAACTATTCCCTCTGATTCAGCACAGAGTGAGTAGGCAAAAATAAGGAGTTTCTGGCTTCTCCCTGATAGAGACTATACTGCATATCTAACATCTTGACTTTCCCAGTTGAGCCTGAAGGTTGGCCTTCCAATTGGCCTGCATAATGGAACTGAAGGGATAGGCAGTTGGTAGTTCTCTGGGAGACTTAACAGGTATGGAGCATTTCCCACACCTTTGGGACACTCACAGGTCTTGGCACACCCTAATCAACTGGGAGTCACTAAGAAACAAAACAGCAGCTTAGACAATCACGAGGGTCTGATAGTCAACCAGGAGCTTGGGCTGGGCTGTCTAATGAGGTTCGTTTCTTACATGAGACCAGTCTGTCAAGACTGAGAGAGGAGGCTGTTTTATCTAGTGCACAGAAACCAACATGAGTGAAAAAAATGAAGAAACAAGAATATGTTCCAAACTAAAGAAAAGATTTATCTCCAGAAACAGACCTTAATGGAACAGAGATAGGTGATTTACCTGAGAGAGATTTCAAAACAATGATCATAAAGATGCTTACCTATGTCAAGAGAGCAATGCATGAATAAAGTCAAGATTTCAACAAAGAGAAAGAAAATATAAAAAGAAAAAAAACCCCATATATCATAGAGTTAAAGAATACAGTAATTGAACTGAAAAATTCAGGAGGGGTTCAATAGGAAAAAAAAGAAGAGTCAAATAACATCAGATATGAAAGAGAAGACATTACAATGGATTTCTCAGAAATAAGAAAGGATCATGAGGAACTGTTATGAACCCCAACCAATTTGATAACCTAGAAGAAATGGATAAATTCCTGGTAACATTTACTTACGAAGACAGAATCATGAATAAATAGGAAATCTGAATAGACTAACTATGAATGAGGAGACTTAATTGGCAAAAAAAAAAAAAAGTAAAAAAAACCTATCAGCAAAGAAAAAAGTGCCAGGCAAGATGCCTTCATAGGTGTATTCTACCAAACATCTTTGAAGAATTAGTACCAACCCTCACTCTTCCAAACAATTGGAAAGAAGGGAGCAGTTCCAAATGTATTTTATGTGGTCAGCACTACCCAGCCATCAAGACCAGAGAAGGATAGTGCAAGAAAAGAAAATTACAGGCCAGTATCCCTGATGAACATATGTAGAAAAATCCTCAACAAAATAATAGCAGTCCAATTCAACAGTATGTTTAAAAGGATCATATACCATGATCAAATAGGATTTATTCTTGGGACACAAGATTGGTTTAACATCTGCAAATGAATACATGTGATTTACCACATTAACAAAATTAAGGATAAAAAACATGTGATCATCCCAATAGATACAGAAAAACACTTAACAAAATACAATATCCTTTCAAGATAAAAACTCTCAACAATTTAGATATAGATGGGATATCCCTCAACATAATAAAAGCCATATGTGACAAGCCCATAGCTAACATCATATCCAACAGTGAAAAGCTGAATTTCCTCCAAGATCAGGAATAAAACAAAGATGCTCACTCTTCCCACTTCTATTCAACACAATAAAGAAAGTCCTAGACAAAGTAATTAAGCAAGAAAAATAAATAAATGGCAGCCAAATCACAAAAGAAGTAAAATAGTCTCTGCTTACAGATGACATGATTGTATATATAGAATACCCAAAAAACTGTTAGAACTAATAAATTAGTTCAGTAAAGTTGAGGGATACAAAATTAACAAACAAAAATCATTTGTGTTTTTATACTGTAACAGTGAACTATCAGAAAGAGACATTAAGAAAATAATCCCATGTATAATAGCATCAAAAAATAAAATAAAACACTTAGGAATAAATTTATCCAAGGAGGTAAAAGATCTGTAGCTGAAAACTGTAAAACATTGATGAATGAAATTGAAAAAATAAAAAAATAAATGGAAAGTCTGTGCTCATGGATTGGAATAATTAATATTGCAAAATGTCCATACCTCCCATAGCGATCTTCAGATTCAATACAATCCTTATCAAAATTCCAATGGCATTTTTCAGAGAAACAGAAAATGCAATCCTAAAATTTATATGGAACCACAAGACCTCAAATAACCAAACAGTGTTGAGCCAGAAGACAAAGCTGCAAGCACTCTTTGTGATTTCAAACTATGTTATAGAACTATAATAATCAAAACAGTATAATATTGGCATAAAAACAGGCACA
Source organism: Manis javanica (assembly GCF_040802235.1). Lineage (NCBI taxonomy): Eukaryota > Metazoa > Chordata > Mammalia > Pholidota > Manidae > Manis > Manis javanica. Next base: position 159,320,165 of record NC_133157.1, on the reverse strand, counting down.
TTGATAAGTGATACAGAATACAGGGCCCAGATAAACCCACACATATATATGGTCAGTTAATTCCACAGGTGCTAAATATGCACAATGGAGATAGGATAGACTCTTCAATAAACGATGTTAGGAAACTGGATATCCACATACAAAGGAATTAGATTGAACCCCTGTCTTACATGATACATGTAAATTAACTCAAAATATATTAAAGACTTGAACATAAGACCTGAAACCGTACAACTACTAGGAAAAAAACAAGGGATAAGCTTGACATTGATCTTTGTAGTGATTTTTTTGACACCACAGCAAAAGAAATTTTAAAGAGAATCAACAATGGTACTATATCAAATTAAAAGCTCTGCACAGCAAAGGAAACCAATAAAATGAAATGGTAACCTATGGAATACATTAAAATATTTGCAAACCTTATATCTAATGATGGGTTAACATCCAAAATATACAAGGAAATCATATACTCAATAGAAAAAAACAAAAACAAAAACTGGGCAAAGGACCCAAATAGACACTTTTTCAAAGATGACATACATATATGGCCAACAGGTATATGACAAGGTGTTCATCACTAATCATCAGGAAAAGGCAAATCAAAACTGCCATGAGGCATCACCTCATACCTGTTAGAACAGTTATTATCAAAAAGCAAGAGATAACAAATGCTGGTGAGGATGTGGAGAAAAGGGGACACTTGTACGCTGTTAGAATAGAAATTGATATGGCCACTATGAAAAACAGTGTGGAATTTCCACAATACATTAGAAGAGCTACCATATGACCCAGCAATTCTACTTCTGGGTATGTATCCAAAGGAAAGGAGGTCACTATCTCAAGGAGATACCTGCATTCCAGTCCCATGTTCACTGCAGCATTATTTGTGATTGCTGAGATATAGAAACAGCCCAAGTGTTTCTCAGTGGATGAATGGATAAAATGTGGTGTGTGTGTGTGTGTGTGTGTGTGTGTGTGTGTGTGTATAGCTAGACATCCATACATATACATATATCTACATACATGTAGGCATATATACTAGGGATATATATATACCTGGTATATATCAAATTATATATATATAATTTATATTTATATATGTATATAGATACATATGTATACATATGTGGTATACAGTAGATATGAAAACTTAGTGCAAAACAGAATATAAAGTATTTCATTAATAATCTTGATATTGATTATATGTTGAAATAGTATTTGGGTATATTGGGTTCAATAAATTACTAAAATTGTCTTTTTTTTAAAATGTGGCAACTAGGAAAATTTTTAACTTCATGAAAAACTTAAAATTTTATGCTCAAGTTCTATTTCTTTTGGATATTGCTAGTCTATATCATATTTACAGCCAGTTTTTTTTTTTGCATATCCTTTTTTTCCTTCCCAAGTGCTAGATTTCACCAGACGATGTGATTAACAAAAAAATCTAAACTTCCAAGTTCTTTAATTTCTAGCCAAGGACTTCAATGGCCCTAGAGCTATTTTTCCATTTCTTAGAAACTGTGTTATATAAGTCAATATGTACCAAACTTACAGGATCACCAGATGGCCTTGGGTGCTTGCTGAAGTAGTGCTAACTAAACTTCTAACTCCTGAATCAGCTTCTGCTGAGGCAGCCCTACGGCAGCTCTGTTTGTTGAGCTGTGCATTAGGGCAAAAGGTTCCACGATGGTTTTTCATTTCTGTAGGACAAAATGTGAACATTTTGAAACCTTCACAACCCGATTAAGTCTGATCTCTGCAAGGTTGTCTTCTTTCCACCTCATTCACACCATTTTCCAGCCATGCTGACCCACTCTTTTCCTGCCTTGGGTTTGCATTTGTTTTTCAATCTAAATGAAATGCCTCCTCCCTGGCCCTCCGAAGACTGGTGTACTTTACTCACTTTTCACTACTGGCCCTTGTAAATATTCTCCCTACCCCAAAGATAAGTGCTCCTTGGTCCGTTTTCCTACTGCAACTGTAACCATCCTAAAATACACACTCCAATCACCTGGGAACTTAAAATTAACTACTAATTTTCTGGCCAAATCTAAACATTTTGTCCTATTTGATCTGTGGGGGATCCATGGAAATTGAAATTTTTTGTAGAAAGCTCCTCAGGATACCAGTGTTAAGATCATATTGGCAGTTTGACCACACTCACATTATTGTAGAGCTTTACCTCACATTATTGCAATTATTTGTTTACATATTATCTCCTCAGCCTAGACTGAGCACCTGGAGAATGTGGACATCTTATTTTCTTTGTATCACAAATGCTGATTATGAAAAAAATGCTCAAATACTTTTAGAATGAAAACAGAAAATAAGACGTGAGGGAAATGATTAAAGCTATTTTAAAAAACTTAAGAGAGATATTTCTCTAAATTCATATGCTGATAATTTGGAATATATTTGCAAAATCGAAAAAAGGGCTTAATTAGAGGCTTAGTTTATTTATAAAGAACAGATATTGGATATACAAATTGAGAATTTCCTTTGCATAATCAAAAAAATAATAATAGCTGAAGTTGATTAGACAAAGAGAAGGATTTTGATCTGGGAATATAAAAAAAAGAACAGTGTTGGAAAGACAGGAAGTATGTAACTAATCTCTTCTCTCAGGGTAGTATGAGTAGTACAGTATTTAATACAAATAGGAAGAAAACAATAAAAAAGGTGAAAGTAAAAGCTTTCAGAAAGAAAATATTTATATTTGAAATATCAGCAAATGTTAAAGAATTCATTGAAGCAAAAATAGTAAAAATAAAAGCATAAGTAATAAGCTTGTATATATGTAGGTTAATATGGAGATAAGAGAATTAAGGCACATTCATAGATGATTTAGAGTTTTTTGTTGATGAAGAAAATGAAGATCAATGTGGCTAATCTGGAGAGTTAAAAAGCCCAATATGACAAAACTTAAAATATTGAAAATGTTTTGAAAGCCAGTATAGATACGAAATAAGGAGGAAATGAGTTAGTATAGGTTTTGTAGAAATTGAAAGCAAAAATTACAGTTAAAGAAGAGAGACATGCATATAAGGATTTGGTCACATAGTCTAATTCTACACAATTTTTGAAATTTTTCCAGCAAATTTTAGTTGCTAGGAACTGACGTATGAAACCAAAGGGCATACCATAATGAGCATGGGAAAACACTGGGAAAGTTGCAGACTATATCAGATAAATGTGGAAAGTCTTTTACTAAGCCTAAAGTAGGAAAAGGTCTTTGAGCTATGTGTCCCCCATCTCAAAAAGAATTTCTGTGAATGTAAGTTCATCAGATAGTTACTGTTTGGGTATCTTAAAGCTGGGGAATACCATCAAGATATCAACTTAACCACCAAGAGTTGGTGACAGAAACAGGACTAGAAAGTAGTCTTACTAATTCCAACCTCAATCTCAAACAAACAGTAGTCAATGAACATGTGACTGACATAATATGTGGATGCTAAGTGAACACACCTGGAAAGCACATACAGAAATAGGAGAAAATGCCAACACTCTCTGTGACTATGTGTATGATTCCCACAGTCATGACAGGTGTGAGAGAAACTGGTGTAATAGCGGCAAGGAGAAAGTGATACCACATCTGGGGAGTAAAAACATAAGATGGGGTTGTAATGCTGATAATGGGTTTCTCTCTGCTTTGTTTTGTTTGTTTTACCCTGATTACATTCATTAATTTACCTCAGATTCTTTTCTGGAAGCTTGTGAGCCAATCTGTCAACTCCAGTGTCTTTCTACACACCAGCCCTTTCTCATCTTCTGGTCCCTCTCTATGTAGTTTAAAGACCATTAAGTCATCATTTTAGTGACACTCTTGCCAGTACCAAAGAGGTAGAGGTAAAGTCCTCTTGCTGTGTGGATATGTGTGTGTGTGTGGTTTGTTTTCCTCACCTATCTAGCAAAATCCCATCCTGGGATAAGCCCATATATTCATTTTCTTCTTGCTTCTATGCTCCATATACATTATGCAGTTGCTTCATTAATATCTTCATTTTGGATGTCATAATAGCACTTTGAAATCAACATGTACAAAAGTGGACTCAGGAGCTTCCCCACCAAGCCCATCTCCCCTCCAGCACCCCTCATCCTCAGGTGTGACTTCACTTACTTCCCAAGTCACTCAAGCTGTCAACCTTAGTGTCCTTCCTACTACCAACATTCCTCTTGATCATCAGTACCGAGTCCACCAAAAACTTAAAACATTTGGGTTGATTAAAGATGCTTATAGGCCGCTATATTTGGAGCAGTATGATACTTAATAGCCTTCCTTAGTAGTATATTAAACTGTTCTTGGTGGGTGATGGAATATGACTGATGACAAAGAAAGCATATTTTGACCATGTGAGGTAAGAGTGAAGATTAAAAAATTAGTGAATTCTTGTCCAAGTTATGAATGTTGAAGGTGTCAAGAAGTACCACTGTGATTCTTAATACTGGTGTCCTTAGAAACTTTAAAAGACAAATTCTAAAGTCTGTGGTCCACCTCAGGTCAAAATTTTAAGGTTTTGACATGAGCGTCGATATTTTTTTTTAAAGTTCCCAGGTAACTTGTTTGTGTAACCAGGGTGGAATAGCATTGATAAGGTTTTAAAATTTCCCTCCATTTTCTGTGTTTAAACACCATTCGTTTATACCTCTGATGGCATTCACTCCTACCCTGAAAACTGCAGTATGTGCACACATAGACACTCAAGAGTTTACAGTTTTTAAATATTGGATTTAGCTTTAGCAGAATAGGAGCCTATATAATGTATATAATTAAGAAGGGAAGTGAGTCAAATGACTTAACATGCAGTACACCTGCCAATTATTGGTGAAATGATCTCTTGTGACTTGATATTGGAAGACTAAAAACTTCATAAATTAGAAAATGCTATTAATAAAGATATGTCCATTCTACCAACCAATAGTTTTCCAAATGAGGAATCACATAATTACTATTTTGTCTAATAAAAGATAAAAATATGTACAAACAGTTTTAAAGAAGAACCCTGGTTATGAGTAAAACATAAAAAAGAATTTTAGAAAAATAAACAAAAAGTATTCCCCGTAAACTTATAACCCTGTTCATGTTTCATATTTCATCCTGGTGTGTGTGTGTGTGTATAACTTGCAGATTGCAAATTTTTTAAATATTCTATTTTTGGATATTTTGGTTATTTTATATTTTTTTATATATGTTTTTATACTTTTGCTATTATACTATGATAACAAGTGTACATTTGTAATTATTCCAGATGTGTGGTAATTGGATCGAAAATCATGTACCCTTTGATGACTATGAAAATAGAGTGCCAAATCATTTTCCAGAACAATTTATCAATTTATATTCCCAACAGAAGTGAACAAAAATATCTATAATTACACTGTACCCTGATCACATTAAAAATAAAGTTTAAATTCTTCTCCATTTAATGGGTGATAATAGTTTTAAAATGTGCATTTCTTGGCAATTAATACACATTTTTTCTGTTTATTAGCTGTTTGCCATATTCTTTTAGATAGTTTAATTCATGATCTTTGTTCACTTATGAAATCATTTTAAGGAAAAGAGCATTAGACAAATTTAATTCCATTTATATATATACATTTGTAGTTATACTTTTGTAGTGAACCCAATAGCCACAGATTGCAATTTCTGTTTCTGGTGAGGTCCTCTCTGGGCATCTTTCTATTTCCCTTTGTATATATTAGATTTCGGTGGCTGTGAATCACTACAATTTAATTCAATGCAATTCGTTAGAACTCTTCCTATAAATGTGAACTACATAAAACAGATTAATGTGAATAATCTAAAAGTGCAGAAAACTAGGGATAGTTGAGAATAAATTCTTTTCTACAATGTGATAATGTCGGTTGTTGTGAAATTGTTCTGGTGAGAAGATGAAATGTCCTGAAATCCACGAAGCACACATGGAGAGGGCTTTTGAAGAGGTACTTCTGACTTTAAAGTTTGCAGACTTTCAAGTTGCTTCTATTTCAGACTTTTTGAAGAATGGATTGGGGATGATAACAGGTATCTATTCAGCAATAGTTTAAGGCAAGATATATTTAGATGGATTGAAAGTTGGAGAAGCTGAAGATGCCAGAAAGGTGGAGTGCCTAGTGGTGAGTTAGTGGCAATGATAAAGAGGACCACTGCCTTTTGTGGTGGAGGAAGCACAAAATTTGGGCTCTGTACTATGCCACTCAGTGTAACATGCATTATAAGACAGAATTGACGAGAATGGGGTTTCAGAGCACTCCAGTCCTGAGTGCAGAGCAATGTGGGTAGGTGCTAGTTGGCATTCTGTGACTTTTGCTGCACATAGATGTGTGCTCAGTGCCTGCTGAGAAGAGATTTCAGCTGAGCTTCAGCTGCTGCTTTACAATAAGCTGAAAATGAAATGGAAAGTAAGATTTTATAAAGGCTCACTAAAATATAATGTGAAATATTTTAGTACTGCTTTCAACTTCTGCAGGTCTGGGCAAATAGTCCTGCTAACAACAATCAGAAGTGCAGTGGTTCAGTCAGACAGAAGCATCAGGCAGACGGAAGATGCAGCAGTGGGGTCAGAGATAACCACCTCTCCTGCAAATAGCAGCTGCCATCTTCATTCAAAAGATGGTTTTTAATATTTAGGCTGAGTGTGAAGAATTGCCACTCACCTGTCTTCTTATCCACATTTGAAACATAATAGGAAAGATAGAGCTAAATTTTATCATGTGCCTCAATATGGGATTTTCTTGAGGTAGGGTATTTTTTAAAAATATTTGAACTCAAGGGCCTCTGGATGTTTAATGAATAATAGTGATAGTGCAAAATGCTGATTGCTTGCTACTTTTGAAGGCTTTTCAGAAGTAAAGCCAAATGCTTTAAAAGTATATATATATTTACCAAGTCCTTATGTCTGAGATTGGTGTAGTTCAGGCTTGCATGTTTTTGTCAATTGTATTCTCCTAGTCTGTAGTTCTAGAGGGGAAAAGAGTGAAATGGGAGTAGAAAGAAATTTATGGTGCAAAATGAAAGCCTATAGCACTCACATGTTTGTTAATTTTTGGAAGTTCAGAATGATTTGTGACAAGAAAATCTTAAAAAGAAATACACACAAAAAAATAAAGAACCTAAGTTAATATTAATTATTGCCATTACTTTACTAAAATCACTTCCTAATGCTTACATTATTACTGTCATTAGATATCAGTGGAATTCAAATGAGACCCTCTCAAAAGTCTTTTAAGTTTTCACAAGATAATTAACCCAGTGTTTTAACGTGGCCCATGGTAGAGTACCTATTTTTTGTTTTTCTTTTTAATTTTGGTTTTTCATGTGTATGTGTGTGCTGAGAGATTTTGAATTATTTTTTAAAGAATATATTTTTGTCTTCAGCATATACTGAGTGTATGTCTAATTTTGCATTTTACTTCACTGGTAGTTTTTCTTTTAAAGTGTTCATTGGATAGTCTCTGATTTTCTGTTAATACAGTCTCCCAATTCATCTACCAATCATACCTTCTCTTCTATTAAATCACTAGACCAAGTTTGAAATTCAGCCTCTTCCCAGCACAAATCACTCAGTACAGTAATGCATACTTTATATTATAAAAATTATATCTTTATATTTATAAATGTATATTTATAAAAAACATGGAATGGGAGTTTTAAAAAGAAAAGAAGTGGATGATGAAGGTGGATTTCTAACTGCTGAGCTCAGCCAGATTCTGGAAGCACATTCAAAATCTCTCAACACACACAGATGAAAACCAAACTAAAATAAAACCAAACAGAAGGTATTCTACTACTGGCAATGTTAAAATATTGGGTTAATTATCCTATGAAAACTCAGAAACGTTTTTGATAGGGTCTGATTTGAGTTGTATTTCTTTCCAATTTCACACATGGCTTGAATTAAGATCTCTAGCTCTCGGAAAAAAATATTACATCTTAAAATTGCACTTAAAACTACATATTTTCCACAAATAGTTTAGTAATGGCCATCTTGAGGAATATTTTTCTAAAGATAGTTTTACTATCACTACCTCCACGGTGTGAAATCTAGTTGATGGGGCAGACAGTTCAAATCCAACTTCAGTGGTTAAGGGTGTAAACTTCAAAAGCGCAGAGGCTTTGGAATAAAATTATGAGACTATGTATTTCTTCTTCCTTGTGTAAAAGTGTAAGTTCTCTTGTGTAGTTCTGTCTCCTACATTTCTAACTTTTCTGTGTAGACTTAGTGCTGTGAGCAAGAAACACATTTTCCCAGCACCAAGCTGGCTCTCCTCTCGCCTGGGTTCCCACCTGACATCAGTCCCGTCAGGCAGCACCTCCCGTCCTTACATCTTCAGCTTAGTTGACTATATTCTCAATGTTGGGTTCTAGATCCTTATCACCAGAATCTTTCTTGATCACTTTCTCTTCTTCCTTTTAGCCTCTGATCATGTGTTCTGTTTTTGGCAAATGGTACTTAATTTTTTATTGTACTTTTTGCTTTTTTACTAACATCTCTTGTTGCTCTCTTTCCTGAATCTGTGTCCCTACATATCCTTCCTTGGTAGAGTGAATGCCTGACTCTGGGCTCATGTTTAGATCCAGTCCTGGAAGTCTACCTCTACTCCCATTCTGACTTATGTTGCTCATGAACCATTTATCTTTTGTTTGAAAGGAGTATTGGGCTTTTGTTGTGTGTTTTGAACAGAACTGATTTCATGTACGCTGGTCACCTAAGTTGTAGTAAATTTATGTGATAGAGGCCACTTGAGCATGAAGTGGGTGGAATTAATACAACTATTACTTATTCTTCTTGAAAATTAATACCTGTAGCAACCAATCACTAAATTAGTCAGTCATTTTGTCACATATGTAGGAATCAGGTTATAGAGGCTTTTGGAATAAAATTGTGAGATTATGTATTTCATCTTCCTAGAGAAAAACTGATAGTTAATCTCATTAATATTTGTAGAAACACTATAAAAAGTGGTCCACTTGCTCTCTAAAACTTTAACATTCCTAATGTTAAAAAAAATTCTATTTCAGCTAAAGGCAAAACTTCAATTAGATGTTAAGGTATCTTCCACTAAGGGGTCTCAAAATTTGTAGAGTTTGAGGGTGGGCCCAGTGAGAATTAGAGTAATCTCATTCAATGTCAGGACGAATACTAAATGTGCACAGCCAATTTAGTTTGAAAGGTGGACTTGGGGAGAAGCATTTTTAGAAATGGGAGTGCTAATTAAATCACTGTGTAGGGTTGTGTGTAATCATTATAACATAGTTCTCTTGTAGATGCATATTATACAGTAAAAATAATCCTTTCATTTTCTTCAAATCTGTGACCTGTCTCTGGCATAGACTTTTTCCATCTAAGAATCAACTGACAATCACTTATCCTAGTCTACATGATTTCAGAGGGCTTGTTCAAGATTATCTCTTTATCCTGGAACAGTCCCTTGAACTCACCTTTTAATATCTATAATGATATTCTTCTGTTTCCTTGTGGCAGATCTTACTAAAAGTAGTCCATCTGGAATAGTCTAGTAGATACTGGGTTGGTTAACAGTATTTGCTGTATAGGGCATAAATTCTCACCAGTTGAGATTATATAATCTAGTAGTACCACGCACTGGCTCTCACTTGACTGTGAGTGTAAAGAATGGGAGCATATCACATAAAGAAAAGTATTTCAGAGAGAAAGTATTATGATACCTGTATTGGCCAGGACATGATAAATAGGGTACACATGTCCCCACACTGTAGGGTAGCCCTGTGATTTTAGTCAAGTAACCTCAACTATCTCAGTTTATTTGTAAAATCACAGTTATGGCTTCAACTGTGTTGTAAAAATAATTAAGTTAATGCCTAAGGAACCCAGAGCACAGTACCTGCTATAGTGCCTAAGTTAACACTCAATAAAGCATGAGGTGAGAATCTATCTATTCAGAAATTTTTGATGAATGCCAGAAAAAGTTTGATGAATGCTTAAAAGCAATACAACCTGCTGTGTACATGGTCCACAATGCATAACAGCCATCCTCAGATAAAGAAGTTGAACCAGAAGTCACATAAATCTTATGGATTTCTGAGATACAGGCTTATATCTCAATCACTTTCAACTTAAACTAGAGATAGTCATATGCATATATGATAGTTTATATAAACATGAACATTAGATTCTGTAATCTAGGAAGCAGTTCACTTACCTCAGGATTCAAATGTCTTCAGAAGAAAATATCTTTTTCCCATGAGATCCATTAATGGTTCAGTCATTTCCTCAGAGAGCTGTTATGAGAATTAAAAAGATGCTACATGTAAAGAGCTTATTAGCGCATTGTCTGTTATACTAAGAGCTAAGTATTAGCTACTATAATTTATCTAACTTTATATTCATTTACAACTATCAGTGGACTATATTATTATATTTAATTAAATATTAGAAAGATGATACTTCAACAAAACTCATTTCCTTGTCCATAATTGCATAGTTAGTAAGTAGAGGAGCTGGAATTTTAATCCAGAGATGCCTTATTTAGAAGCCAGTATTCTTTCTTATTCTGTCTTTCTATACCATACACTGTTGCTTCAAGTCCATTGCTAGAAAGGTGCATTTGAGCCCTAGACTTGCTGAACTGCTGTTCTAGTATTGTTTCTATGGTGGGGAGGGAGATAGAATTTAGCCTTTCAGTCTGATTTGGGTGGTTTTAACTGTCTTCTCTACGTGACTCCGAAGTAAATCACAGGTTTCCCTATCTTCACTACTATCTCTGTTGCATATACACAATATTAACATCTCAGAAAAATGCCCGTTTATCACTGTGATATCACAACTCCTCAAGTCAGTCAGGCCCAAATCTTGGAAGTTTCTTTGTTTCTTTCCCCTCCTTTGTGCAAATATCCTTGGGTCTGTGTTTAGACTTATCAGTGTTTTTGATGAATGGCAAAAAAAGATTGACTTTCAAAATCAGTATAAGTTGCTCCATAAAATGGTCCACAGATGGATTCAGGTGGACTTCCCACTAAGCACGTGTGCATGTGCGGAAGGGCACTCTTGCTTTGTTCCCTCCGCCTTTAGGGGCCTTATTGGGAGCTTGCATCACATGCTCGTGGTTCATCTGTCTTTCTCATTTATACATTCCTTTATTCTCTATGTACTTGTCTTTGGCCACTTTGTCCATATTCATGTTGGTAACTATGATTTAAAAACATGTAACTCAAAAGTATGTATCTCCAGGGATATTTGGGTAGAGAGACCAAAGGAACTTGATGTATGAGCCTCAAGTTCATATCAGATGCCTACTGTACATCCTCACTGGCATGTCCTACACTTTAGACTCAGCAGGTATGAACCTGAACTTATCATCCCCACCCATAAACCTGTTGCATTCTTAGTCTTCTCCACCACAGAAAATGGCCTGTCCTTGACACAGTTGTCTTAAGACTTGAAACAACTGTCCTCCTGTACCTACCTCTCACCCATTTCCCACTAATTATCAAGTCATATAAAGACTTCCTCCAAAAGTCTTCTTGATTGTGTCCCTTGGCTTCATTTGCACCAGCACTGCCTTAGTTAAGGCCCTCATCACCTCCTGCTCTTATTACTCAAAGAGTTTCCAAAATGATTTTTCTATCACCACTACCAGAACAATCTTTATGCAACACGAAACTGGTCCTGTCATGGTCCAGTCATCTTCCAATGGCTTCCCAGAGCTTTACATATAAAACTCAAAGCCCTTAGCTTAGCATACAGGACCTTTTACGATTTGGCATCTACTCAGAATCTTTGGGTTCCAAGGAGAATGAGCAGGCCCTATCTTGCTGCTTCACATCTTCTTTATTTTCACAGGCTATTTTAATCTTCCTCAAGTGACCTTCCCCCCTATTTCTTCTACAGAGAAAATGCCTACTAACACTTCAAAGTTCTACACAAGTGTATCTACCTGTAGAAGATATCTTCAAGGCCACACAGCTGGTTTAGTACTGCTGGCTCATTAAGCATAACACTACTTGCTATACTTCCTGTAGTTCCTGTAGGTGCTCAGTGAACATTTGTGAAATGAATAAACTAGCAAATGTTCTTCAACTGAGTTAATATTGTTATGGGAAGGATTGACACAGCCCGTTAAGCTTTATAACTCTATTTCCATCTGTCTAACACCTGAATGAATGGTAAGCCAAGTAATTCCATGACGGCAGGAAACGATGGAGGAGCCCACTATTTGTTGAATGAATTAATTGGAAAAGACAAATCTACCCCGAAGTACAGAACCCAGAATCATGGTCAAATGGAAAGACAGCATTCGCAGTGTGTACTGGGACACCAGCTGGATGATCGGCAACCCAACTAATACATAACTGACTCTCAAACTTCAGCTTAAAACAACCATTCCAAAGCTTTTTACATATCCCCTTCTCCAACTTATAGTATCTGGGGTAACTACCTTGTCACAATCATTCTCATCCTTTGGAGGCCAAACAGTCTCAAAGTAAAGCAGCTAATTGCAGGGGAGCAGCGAACTTGAGAGGTGATGCTTGGAAAGAGCTATGTAAGCATTCTGGGTTCTAATCCCAGCTTTGGTGCCACCTCATATTGTGAGCATGAGAAAAAAAAGGTGTCACCCTTTTTTGAGATTCATCTTTACACAGTTACCTAGGCTTCTGCTGGCCATGCTGATTCAGTGCTTGTACCAAAATCTCTGATTTTGTCTTTGATCTTGATTGACTGACTCCTTGAAACCTGACTAACCCAGTGTAGCCTGGTTATTTGAGTTTGACTCATCACCCATTCTGGCCAATCAATTCTTCAAGGTTTTCCTCCAAGACTTCAGTTTAACTGCTCTGATATGTAAGATCCATGAAGAGGTTTTCCAAAGCTCACACACAGTTTCAGCTCACACTTGCAAGTTTTTCCCATGTATATATAAGCTGCAGCCAGGGATCTATCTGCTTATATTTTCTGTCTGCCCAGAGATCTCACTACGCCTGCCCAGTCTCCATGTCAGGCACATCCCTGTATGTGCCGTGCCTTCTCCAGCTTCTCTTGGGACCTCCACTTGGATGCCCCCTCCTGTCTTTTCCCCTGTGCATGCTCCCCACATCCCACACATCGCTCTAACAGCCCTCACTTCCTTCATGAAGTCATCACCCAATATTGCCTCTGCATTAATCAACCTTGACAGCACTTCCTGCCTATATCACTCATTGTAATCCTATTAAATATTCTAAGTGTCTATAATTCTTCTATGAGATCTTAAGATCCTTGGAGACAATAGTTGTGACTTACGTCTATGGCATTCTTCAGCACTGAGCAGCACACTGTTATGTATAAGGTAGTAAATGTTTGAATTGACTTCATTTATTTACTCAGATTATTTATAATACATAAATATATAAATTAATTTACATAATTCACTATATACATTTGATTGTGATCAGATTAATTGGTTATGACCTATGCATAATCTCACACATTTTAAAGAGGTATGCATTCTTAAAGCTGGGGGGATTATGCTCCTCTACTTCAAGCTCTACTACAAAGCCACAGTAATCAGGACAACTTGGTACTGGCACAAGAATAGACCCATAGACCAGTGGAACAGACTAGAGAGCCCTGATATAAACCCAAGCATGTATGGTCAATTAATACATGATAAAGGAGCTATGGGCTATAATGGGGAAATGACAGCCTCTGCAACAACTGGTGTTGGCAAAACTGGAAAGCTACATGCAAAAGACTGAAATTAGATTATTGTCTAACCCCATACATAAAAGTTAACTTGAAATTGTTCAAACACTGGAATGTAAGTCATGAAACCATAAAACTCTTAGAAGACAACATAGGCAAAAATCTCCTGAATATAAGCATGAGCAACTTTTTCCTGAACACATCTCCTTAGGCAAGGGAAACAAAAGCAAAATTGAACACATGGGACTACATCAAACTATAAAGCTTCTGTACAGCAAAGGACACCATCAGCAGAACAAAAAGGCATCCTACAGTATGGGAGAATATATTTGTAAACAACATATCTGACACAGGGTTAACATCTAAAATCTATAAAGAACTTAGATGCCTCAACAACCAAAAAGCAAATAACCCAATTAAAAAATGGGCAGAGGATATGAACAGACAATTCTCCAAAGAAGAAATTTAGATGGCCAACAGGCACATGAGAAGATACTCCACATCGCTAATTATCAAGGAAGTGCACATTAAAACCACAATGAGATATCACCGCACACCAGTTAGGATGGCCAGCATCGAAAAGACTAAGAGCAACAAATGCTGGTGAGGATGCAGAGAAAGGGGAACCCTCCTACACTGCTGGGGGAATGTAATCTAGTTTAACCATTGTGGAAAGCAATATGGAGGTTCCTCAAAAAACTAAAAATAGAAATACCTCTTGACCCTGGACTTCCACTCCTAGGAATTTACTCAAAGAATACAAGTTCTCAGATTCAAAAAGATATATGCACCCCTATGTTTATTGCAGCACTATTTACAATAGCCAAGATATGGAAGCAACCTAAGTGTCCATCAGTAGGTGAATGGATAAAGAAGAGGTGGTACATATTCACAATGGAATACTATTCAGCCATAAGAAATAAATAAATTCTACCATTTGCAACAACATGGATGGAGCTAGAGGGTATTACGCTCAATGAAATAAGCCAGGCAGAGAAAGACAAATACCAAATGATTTCCCACATTTGCGGAGTATAACAATGAAGCAAAACGGAAGGAACAAAACAGCCGCAGACTCACAAACTCCAAGGAGGGACTAGTTGTTACTAAAGGGGAGGGGTGTGGGAGTGTGGGTGGTGAGGGAGGGAGAAGGGGATTGAGGGGTATTATGATTAGTACACATGAGGTGGGGGAGATCATGGGGAAGACAGTGTAGCACAGAGAAGACAAGTAGTGACTCTGTGGCATCTTACTACACTGATGGACAGTGACTGCATTTGGGTATGGAGGGGGTACTCGATAATATGGATGAAGAATGTAGTAACCACATTGTTTTTTATGTGAAACCTTCATAAGAGTATATATCAATAAAATATCTTAATAAAAATTATTGTAATAATAATAATAAAAGAATCCCAAGTAGCCACAGAATGACTGGATTGAAAAAAAAGTTATGCATTCTTACGTATTTTAGAGATGGAGAAACTGAGGCTTCAAGGATAAGCCATAAGTTCTTGGTTATAAAGCTGTTCCTTCATAAATTTGTTCCTCATTTTAAAGCTGGCACCAAAGAGAACTAGAATTTGAACTCCTTTCTGACACAGCACACTGGTATTTTAGTAGAGGGGATAAATAACACAAAAAGATTTACTTGAATCACCAAAAATTGTGCCAAGAATGAAACTATCCAAAAATACAGGAAGTTGTAACTGAAACAACAGTTTTTCCTCAAATTGATGGACTGAAAAAATGGAAAACTTTGGTAGCTTAGAAGCATATATATGTGTATCCTTTAAAAAATATGTAGTGCATATACATGTATATATGGATATGTGTGTACATATGATATATATAAAGTGTATACACACACAAAATGAATATACACACATACCTGCACATACACACCTGGGACTAGGCATAATATAAAGTCATGCGTGTCATAATTACAATACTCAAAAATGCACTAAAGATAAAATATAAATGTCTCTACCACCATCATACTGTTTATCGAAACAATTTACAAAAAGGACACAATGTTGTTAATTGTAAAGTCCCCCTGATGAGTGGTACTGTGTTTGAGACAGGATGACCTCTTCTTTACTAGTGTGACTTTACCTTCAAGGCAAACATTTTTCAATCAACACTAATTTGCATATAATTTATCAAGAGAAAAGTGCAAAATAATTCTGTTTAAAGATTTCCCTTTGTTTTAAGTGTCATTAGCAGTCCTGACTAATCCGATTTTTACAATCTCATCAGGTGCTTTTAGAAAATCTCTCTGAACTCATCTGGAGGATGCATTTATTCCTAAGTGTCCCATATTGCATTACAGCACAGCGGAGAGGCGCAGCCCGCTACAGATGTTTATGTGAAATGCAGTTAACACTCTGCCAATTTAGTTTTTATAGGGACACAATCAATTTTTATTCATTTAAAAACCAGAATGCTTTCTTTTATTGTGTCCAGTCTCTCCTGATTATATAGCTAAACAAATTATTTCTCTGTTTGTACTAAGTGGTCCTATTGGGGAACGGCAATGGGATGGCATAAGTGTACCATATATATGTCAGGCAAATAAATAATGAATACTCTCTTAGGGTATGTTCCTTGCAATGGGTTATTTAAAACTTTTTTTTTAGTTTCACTTACTGTAAATACACATAAATGAAATGTAAATCTTGCTTTGGATAGTCTGTGGGCTATGTCATCTGATCTTGCATTTCCATAGAGTTTTTTAGTTTATAAGCTATTGTAGTGTACATCATTATCTCACATCACTTACGATGTCTACGTTCTATTGTCAAGACTGGAAAATTCAGGTGTTTCCATTGTTTCATCAAAAGACTTCCTATAACTCTACAGGTTTATTGTGTTACACTTTTAAAAAATGCTTCATTAAGTTTTAATACTCTTGATAATATGTAGCTAAGGTTTAGAGGACTAAAGTTCAGATAATCTTGGTGATATGGGAGAAATATATTTATATATTTAGATACTTGAAAATCCATCATGAGTAAGTTTAGTGGAAACTCCTAACAATGGAGTGGAGAGATGGTACCCAAACTGGCATGATAGACCTTTAGTATGTATGAATCCCAAGTGTCTTTAGAGTGTTGGTGTATTAAAGTGGGCTGACTATTGCTGGTAAAACACCCTGGCTTAGGAGATTTTTCTTAGGACTCATACTAAAGGCAATGACTGGTGAGACTCTCCATAGAATTGAGAAGATCCTTTTTACAGGATAACACAAAATAAGTACTTTTAATGATGATTATATAAGTTTGAGATTTAAGGAGCATGAAAAATACTGTAAGAATGGTTAAGAAAAGGTAGAAAACAATCTAAACAGTCTTCTGGTTTAACTTAACAGCTTTTATTTATTTCTTCAGAATTCTTTTTTGAATAACTGAATAATTTCCAAATACATTTTTATCCCAAAGACAAACATTTATTTTAAGGGTTTTATTATACGTATGTTCCAATAGATAATTTTAATCATTAAAAGGAAGAAATGAATATATTATGTATTCAATATAGCATCATAATGCCCCTATACCATTACATATTAGCTACTAATGAATATTAGCTACATGCACTCTGCCTTCAAAAAGCTCACAGTTTATTTGGGTTGTGCAGGTGAAACACTGAAATGGCAAAGCAAGTTAAAAGTATAGTATTGTAATACAAGAGATATGTTGGGCAGCTATGATTGTATGATAATGAATCATACAAATTGACTGAGTTCAGAGAAGAACTTTTGTGAGTTATAAAAATCAAAGAAAGCCTTGTAGAGCCTTGAATGATGGATAGCAGTTGGATAGAGGGAAAGCATACATCTGGAGAAATAGACAGCATACTTGAAAGATGCCATTTGCTACATTTTTAGAATGGTGAGTATTTTCATGAATTTATAAAAGGGAAGCTGCATGGACATATGTTGTGTGTGTATGTGTGTTTACATATATATGCATATTTATTATTAAGTAAATATGTATATATGTATATATATGAGTATGTATATGTATCTGTATATATGTATATGTGTGTGTGTATATATATATATATATATATATATATATATACACTTTTTTAGGTAAATTGCACTTGCTTTGGTAAAGTTGCTTTAAGAAAATTTGAATTGCCTCTATATTTAGGCTTTTAATTGCTTTTACATAATTTTTTTCTAGAAATTATGCTCAACTCTTTTGTTTTATTATTCAGATTAGTAAAATCTTTTTGATCACAAAACAGTTATCTTTTCTGTTTTATGGCTGCTCAGTTAATTGATCCCTAATTACAGTAACAACTGATATCTATCTTTAATTAGAAGTTTTACAATTTTACAGTTAAAATGAATAACATTTGTGGTGAAGCATTGTAGCCATACTTCTGAAGGATCTTGGTAACCTTCTTCAATCTTCTAAGTAACCTCTAATTTTATTTTTTTTTAAGAAGTCTGTGTGATTCAACTTGTCTTTCTCCAAGAAAACCAATGTAAATAGTTTTTCAGGTTGAATTAATGCCATAACTTATATAAAACTTTTCCTTTTGCAAAAACTCCCCTTATCATTGATGTAATGTGCAAATAATGTCCTTGAGAGACAGGTTTACAGAAAATTGAAATGCTTTATTTTAATACTTACAAATACTTACACATATTTCATTATTGTATTCATTAAGAAAATGTTGGAGTACTTCTGTGTGTGAAATTGTGTGCTAGGCACTAAAGCATGCCATTTCTCAAAGTTTCAACTTGCAGCTAAAATAATACCTGGAAAATTAATTAATATCATTGGGGGGAATAATATACATGTAAATATTTAAATGTACATTTAATGGCAACTCCACCCTTCAGTTGATTAGGACCCCAAATCTTGGAATTATCCTTCATTCTGCTTTTTTCTTCATATTCCATATTCAATCCATTAACAAAATCAGTTGAGTCTACCTACGAAACATATCAGAAGCTGACCACTTCTCAACAAATTTACTGCTATGACTCTAGTGGGAGCCACCACCATTTCCCAATTGGGTTATTGAAATAGCCTCTTAACTCCTTGCTCCATCCACTTTAGTCTCTTCTCCATAGCCAGAAGTGTTACCCCTAAAATTCATGTCTGATCCACAGAGTAATGGTCAATGGCCTTCAGTGATCTGGCCCTGGGGTACCCCACCAACATCACTTCCTATTTTTCTGCCCTCACTAGCTCTGCTTCAGCCATGCTGATTTCTCTGTTGTTCACCAAATCCATCAAACATACTCTCACTCAGGGCCTTTGCATTTGTGATTCCCACTTTCTACAATGTTCTTTCCTTCCAATATCTGCATGGCTTGTTTCCCTTTCCAGTTCCTGGTCTTTGATATCATGGTACTTCCTTGGTGAAACTTCAGTTGCCCCTTTCCCCATTTAAATTTCAGCTAAATTTCAGTAGGAACTATTTTTCCTGCTGTACTCATGACCATCTAAAATCTTAGGTATTTCTCTGGTTTCTTTTGTGCTTCTCTCATTATCTAAAGGTCAGCTCCAGGAGAGAAGACAGTGTATCTGTTTTACGTAAAACTATTCAAGTGAAAGACCTATACCCTGAAAACTACAAGACACTCTTAAGAGAAATTAAAGAGGACACTAACAAATGGGAACTCATCCCATGCTCCTGGCTAGGAAGAATTAATATCATCAAAATGACCATCCTGCCCAAAGCAATATACAGATTCGATGTAATCCCTATCAAATTACCAACAGCATTCTTCAATGAACTGGAACAAATAGTTCAAACATTCATATGGAACCACCAAAGACCCTGAATAGCCAAAGCAATCTGAGAAGGAAGAATAAAGTGGGGGGAACTTGCTCCCCAACTTCAAGCTCTACTACAAAGCCACAGTAATCAAGACAATTTGCTATTAGTACAAGAACAGAGCCACAGACCAGTGGAACAGAATAGAGACTCCAAACATTAACCCAAACATATATGGCCAATTAATATACGATAAGGAGCCATGGACATACAATGGGGAAATGACAATCTCTTCAACAGATGGTGCTGGCAAAACTGGACAGCTACATGTAAGAGAATGAAACTGGATCACTGTCTAACCCCATACACAAAAGTAAATTCGAAATGGATCAAAGACCTGAATGTAAGTCATGAAGCCATAAAACTCTTAGAAAAAAAACATAGGCAAAAATCTCCTGGACATAAAATGAGTGACTTCTTCATGAACATACTCCCCCGGCAAGGGAAACAAAAGCAAAAATGAAAAAGTGTGACTATATCAAGCTAAAAAGCTTCTGTACAGCAAAGGACACCATCAATAGAACAAAAAGGTTTCCTACAGTATGGGAGAATATATTCATAAATGACATACCTGATAAAGGGTTGACATCCAAAATATATAAAGAGCTCACGCACCTCAACAAAAAAAGCAAATAATTCAATTAAAAAATGGGCAGAGGAGCTGAAAAGACAGTTCTCCAAAGAAGAAATTCAGATGGCCAATAGACACATGAAAAGATGTTCCACATCACTTGTCATCAGGGAAATGCAAATTAAAACCACAATGAGATATCACCTCACACCAGTAAGGATTGCCATCATCGAAAAGACAAACAACAACAAATGTTGGCCAGGTTGTGGAGAAAGGAGAACCCTCCTACACTGCTGGTGGGAATGTAAATTAGTTCAACCATTGTGGAAAGCAGTATGGAGGTTCCTCAAAATGCTCAAAATAGAAATACCATTTGACCCAGGAATTCCACTTCTAGGAATTTACCCTAAGAATGCAGCACTCCAGTTTGAAAAGACAGATGCACCCCTATGTTTATCACTGCACTATTTACAATAGCCTAATACTATTTACAAGCAACCTAAATGTCCATCAGTAGATGAATCGATAAAGAAGATGTGGTACATATATACAATGAAATATTACTCAGCCATAAGAAAAAAACAGATCCTACCATTTGCAGCAACATGGATGGAGCTAGAGGGAATTATGCTCAGTGAAATAAGCCAGGCGGAGAAAAACAAGTACCAAATGATTTCACTCATATGTGGAGTATAAGAACAAAGGAAACCTGAAGGAACAAAACAGCAGCAGAATCACATGACCCAAGAATGGACTAATAGTTACCAAAGGGAAAGGGACTGGGGAGGATGGGTCGGAAAGGAGGGACAAGGGTGGGGAAAAAGAAAGAGGGCATTACAATTAGCATGTATAGTGTGTGGGGGGCACGGGGAGGGCTGTACAACACAGGGAAGACAAGTAGTGATTTTACAGCATCTTACTATGCTGATGGACAGTGACTGTGATGGGGTATGTAGGGGGGACTTGGTGAAGGGGGGAGCCTAGTAAACATGTTCTTCATGTAATTGTAGATTAATGATACAAAAAAAACTATTCAAGTGACACTGGAATATATTCTTTTACTTACTTAATTCTTAATATTAAGATATTCTAAGAAGTCTTAAAATAAACTAGAAAGTCCTGAAATTTTCATGTTCTATTTTTCCCTCATCAAATCTTTTTCTCTACTTTTTCATATGTACACTAAACTATTATTTTTTGATATCAGAAATCTGCAAAAATGTAAAGCTCTAATGAAAACTTTCCAGATATATGACTTTAATGCTTCTAGAAAGCACACTAGTTGGAACTACAGGAAGGATTCCTCTGCACTGGGTTCCTGAGTGTGGGCAGTTTGGTATTTGACAACATGGCACATGGGTTCTAGCAGTGGGATGTGTCTCTTTAAGCTTGCCTTTGGTTTGTATGTTTCCTGAAGCAAAGAAAGTAATCACCTTTAGTTACAACAGCTTTATTACCATGTACCAGGCATTATTCTGGAGTAAAGAATAATGTAAGTTTTTTTGTTTTTTTTTTGTTTTTTGAGAGGGCATCTCTCATATTTATTGATCAAATGGTTGTTAACAACAATAAAATTCAGTATAGGGGGGTCAACGCTCAATGTACAATCATTAATCCATCTCAAGCCTAATTCTCGTCAGTCTCCAATCTTCTGAAGCATAACGAATAAGTTCTTACATGGTGAACGAATTCTTACATAGTGAATAAATTCTTACATGGTGAACAGTACAAGGGCAGTCATCACAGAAACTTTCAGTTTTGATCACGCATTATGAATTATAAACAATCAGGTCAAATATGAATATTCGTTTGATTTTTGTACTTGATTTATATGTTGATACCACATTTCTCCTATTATTATTATTATTTTTATTTTTAATAAAATGCTGAAGTGGTAGGTAGATGCAAGATAAAGGTAGAAAACATAGTTTAGTGCCGTAAGAGGGCAAATGTAGATGATCAGATGATCAGGTGTGTGCCTATGGACTAAGTATTAATCCAGGCTAGACAAGGGCAGCAAGACATCCACGGATGCAGAAGATTTCTCTCAAAGCAGGGGGGGTGAGGTTCTGAGCCTCACCTCTGTTGATCCCCAAATTCTCACCTGATGGCCCCCCTGCGACTGTGCCTGTCTTAGGTTGTTCCTCCCTTGAGGAATCTTACCCGTCTCTGGCTAACCAGTCATCTTCCGGGGCCATACAGGGAAATGTAAAGTTGGTAAGTGAGAGAGAAGCCATATTGTTTGCAAAGGTTAGCTTTTTACTTCTTTGCAGATTTATGCCCTGTGGCTTCTATGCCCAGCACTTGTCTCGAGGTATCTTTACCACCTGGAGGAATTATGATACTCGGTAAATTTGATATGAGGCACGAATTCTATTTAAGGGTTGTAATTAGGAAGGAAGAAGAAAAGCTATAGATGTAGCATATGAAGGAAACATGGGAGGATTGATTATTTCTTTGACATATCTTCTTGTATAGTACCTTAAGTATGTATAGGTTTTAAACTACTAACTAATTTGCACACACATATTAACATAATAGGAATATGGTGACATAAACAAAGCAAATCTATAATTACCATCCATCTCCAGTGAAGCCAAGAAAACCATTTAGGCACCCTAGGCATTTGTGAAAATTTATCTATGATATGATGGATATTGTCCAACTGTACTTGAACCATCAGACAAATTAAAGCAGCCCATTTCTGGGATCTGTTCACATCCCATATGTTCTTTTAACCATAGATAGTCTATAGTCATGAGATTATGGAGTGCTACAACTTGCACCCCTCCCAACTCCTGGTTGAGTTCCAACAGTACAGATCTGGTCAAATTCGTTGTCTCACTGTATGCACATGCCAGCCTAGACATCTCCCTCTTCATTCCTATGGCAAGTCCAGGAGACGGTGGGCTGGATGCAGCCACAACCGCAGCATCGTCCGGATCCCTGTGGAGTCTTTTTGATGATCATCCCCCGGCACAAGTCCTCCAGAGAGAGCTCCTCCTCATATCGTATCTTAGTTCATTTTCTGGGTATCCAAGCTAGGCCTTGATCTTCTGCCTAGAAACAAACAGACCCTTTGCCCACACTTTGACATGCCCTCTATACCACTGTGCAGAACTCATTGGAGGTCAGCACACAGTAACTGCTTTTTTTTTTTTTTTTAATTAAGAGAAAGGAATATTATCAGAAAAGAGTACCTCCATAGCTGATCATCTGACACCCTTTAAGTGATCAACATTAAGGATATTTAAAGCATGCGTTGATCTTTGATTTACCAATAGTTTTATCCTATCAAGGAGTAATCCCCCTTTTCTTTCTTTCATTCTTTTTTCTTTTTTTTTTTTTAATTTTTAATCTACACTTACATGAAGAATACTATGTTTACTATGCTCTCCCCTATATCAGATCCCCCCTAACAACCACATTATGGTTACTGTCCATCAACTTAGCAAAATGTTGTAGAGTCACTACTTGTCCTCTCTGTGTTGTGCAGCCCACCCTCCCCTTTCTCCCTCCCTCCCATGCATGCTAATCTTAATACCCCCATTCTTCTTCCCCCCCCTTATCCCTCCCTGCCCACCCATACTCCCCAGTTCCTTTCCCTTTGGTACCTGTTAGTCCATTTTTGGGTTCTGTAATTCCACTGCTGTTTTGTTCCTTCAGTTTTTCCTTTGTTCCTATACTCCTCAGATGAGTGAAATCATTTGGTATTTCTCTTTCTCCGCTTGGCTTATTTCACTGAGCATAATACTCTCCAGCTCCATCCATGTTGCTGCAAATGGTTGGATTTTTCTACTTCTTATGGCTGAGTAGTATTCCATTGTGTATATGTACCACATCTTCTTTATCCATTCATCTACCGATGGACATTTAGGCTGCTTCCAATTCTTGGCTATTGTAAATAGTGCTGCGATAAACATAGGGGTGCATCTGTCTTTTTCAAACATGATTGCTGCGTTCTTAGGGTAAATTCCTAGGAGTGGAATTCCTGGGTCAAATGGTAGGTCTGTTTTGAGCATTTTGATGAACCTCCATACTGCTTTCCACAATGGTTGAACTAATTTACATTCCCACCAGCAGTGTAGGAGGGTTCCCCTTTCTCCACAGCCTTGCCAACATTTGTTGTTGTTTGTCTTTTGGATGGCAGCTATCCTTACTGGTGTGAGGTGATACCTCATTGTAGTTTTAATCTGCATTTCTCTGATAATTAGCGATGTGGAGCATCTTTTCATGTGTCTCTTGGCCATCTGTATTTCTTTTTTGGAGAACTGTGTTCAGTTCCTCTGCCCATTTTTTAATTGGGTTATTTGTTTTTTGTTTGTTGAGGCGTGTGAGCTCTTTATATATTCTGGACGTCAAGCCTTTATCGGATCTGTCATTTTCAAATATATTCTCCCATACTGTAGGGTTCCTTTTTGTTCTATTGATGGTGTCTTTCGCTGTACAGAAGCTTTTAAGCTTAATGTAGTCCCACTTGCTCATTTTTGTTGTTGTTTTCCTTGCCTGGGGAGATATGTTCAAGAAGAGGTCACTCATGTTTATGTCTAAGAGGTTTTTGCCTATGTTTTTTTCCAAGAGTTTAATGGTTTCATGACTTACATTCAGGTCTTTGATCCATTTTGAGTTTACCTTTGTATATGGGGTTAGACAATGGTCCAGTTTCATTCTCCTACATGTAGCTGTCCAGTTTTGCCAGCACCATGTGTTGAAGAGACTGTCATTTTGCCATTGTATGTCCATGGCTCCTTTATCAAATATTAATTGACCATATATGTTTGGGTTAATTTCTGGAGTCTCTAATCTGTTCCACTGGTCTGTGGCTCTGTTCTTGTGCCAGTACCAAATTGTCTTGATTACTATGGCTTTGTAGTAGAGCTTGAAGTTGGGGAGTGAGATCCCCCCTACTTTATTCTTCTTTTTCAGGATTGCTTTGGCTATTCGGGGTCTTTGGTGTTTCCATATGAATTTTTGAATTATTTGTTCCAATTCATTGAAGAATGTTGCTGGTAATTTGATAAGGATTGCATCAAATCTGTATATTGCTTTGGGCAGAATGGCCATTTTGACGATATTAATTCTTCCTAGCCATGAGCATGGGATGAGTTTCCATTTATTAGTGTCCCCTTTAATTTCTCTTAGAAGTGACTTGTAGTTTTCAGAGTATAAGTTTTTCACTTCTTTGGTTAGGTTTATTCCTAGGTATTTTATTCTTTTTGATGCAATGGTGAATGGAATTGTTTCCTTGATTTCTCTTTCTATTGATTCATTGTTAGTGTATAGGAAAGCTACAGATTTCTGTGTGTTAATTTTGTATCCTGCAACTTTGCTGTATTCCAATATCAGTTCTAGTAGTTTTGGAGTGGAGTCTTTAGGGTTTTTTATGTACAGTATCATATCATCTGCATATAGTGACAGTTTAACTTCTTCTTTACCAATCTGGACTCCTTGTATTTCTTTGTTTTGTCTGATTGCCGTGGCTAGGACCTCCAGTACTATGTTAAATAACAGTGGGGAGAGTGGGCATCCCTGTCTAGTTCCCGATCTCAGAGGAAATGCTTTCAGCTTCTCGCTGTTCAGTATAATGCTGGCTGTGGGTTTATCATATATGGCCTTTATTATGTTGAGGTACTTGCCCTCTATTCCCATTTTGCTGAGAGTTTTTATCATGAATGGATGTTGAATTTTGTCAAATGCTTTTTCAGCATCTATGGAGATGATCATGTGGTTTTTGTCTTTCTTTTTGTTGATGTGGTGGATGATGTTGATGGATTTTCGAATGTTGTACCATCCTTGCATCCCTGGGATGAACCCCACTTGGTCATGGTGTATGATCCTTTTGATATACTGTTGAATTCTGTTTGCCAATATCTTATTGAGTATTTTTGCATCTACATTCATCAGGGATATTGGTCTGTAATTTTCTTTTTTGGTGGGGTCTTTGCCTGGTTTTGGTATTAGGGTGATGTTGGCTTCGTAGAATGAGTTTGGGAGTATTCCCTCTTCTTCTATTTTTTGGAACACTTTAAGGAGAATGGGTATTATGTCTTCTCTGTGTGTCTGATAAAATTCCGAGGTAAATCCGTCTGGCCCTGGGGTTTTGTTCTTGGGTAGTTTTTTGATTACTGTTTCAATTTCTTTGCTCGTAATTGGTTTGTTTAACTTTTGTGTTTCTTCCTTGGTCAGTCTTGGGAGGTTGTATTTTTCTAGGAAGTTATCCATTTCTTCTAGATTTTCCAGCTTGTTGGCATATAGGTTTTCATAGTAGTCTTTAATAATTCTTTGTATTTCTGTGGAGTCTGTCGTGATTTTTCCATTCTCATTTCTGATTATGTTGATTTGTGTTGATTCTCTTTTTCTCTTAATAAGTTGGGCTAGAGGCTTATCTATTTTGTTTATTTTCTCGAAGAACCAGCTCTTGGTTTCGTTGATTTTTGCTATTGTTTTATTCTTCTCAATTTTGTTTATTTCTTCTCTGATCTTTATTATGTCCCTCCTTCTGCTGACTTTAGGCTTCATTTGTTCTTCTTTTTCCAGTTTTGATAATTGTGATGTTAGACTATTCATTTGGGATTGTTCTTCCTTCTTCAAGTGTGCCTGGATTGCTATATACTTTCCTCTTAAGACTGCTTTCGCTGCATCCCACAGAAGTTGGGGCTTAGTGTTGTTGTTGTCATTTGTTTCTATATATTCCTTGATCTCTATTTTGATTTGTTCATTGATCCATTGATAATTTAGTAGCATGTTGTTAAGCCTCCATGTGTTTGTGAGCCTTTTTGTTTTCTTTGTAGAATTTATTTCTACTTTTATACCTTTGTGGTCTGAAAAATTGGTTGGTACAATTTCAATATTTTGGAATTTACTGAGGCTCTTTTTGTGAGCTAGTATGTGGTCTATTCTGGAGAATGTTCCATGTGCACTTGAGAAGAATGTATATCCTGTTGCTTTTGGATGTAGAGTTCTATAGATGTCTATTAGGTCCATCTCTTCTAGTGTGTTGTTCAGTGCCTGCGTGTCTTTACTTTTTTCTGCCCGGTGGATCTATCTTTTGGGGTGAGTGGTGTGTTGAAGTCTCCTACAATGAATGCATTGCAGTCTATTTCCCTCTTTAGTTCTGTTAGTATTTGTTTCACATATGCTGGTGCTCCTGTGTTGGGTGCATATATATTTAGAATGGTTATATCCTCTTGTTGGACTGAGCCCTTTATCATTATGTAGTATCCTTCTTTATCTCTTGTTACTTTCTTTGTTTTGAAGTCTATTTTGTCTGATATTAGTACTGCAACCCCTGCTTTCTTCTCACTGTTGTTTGCCTGAAATATGTTTTTCCATCCCTTGACTTTTAGTCTATGCTTATCTTTGGGTTTAAGGTGAGTTTCTTGTAAGCAGCATATAGATGGGTCTTGCTTTTTTATCCATTCTATTACTCTATGTCTTTTGATTGGTGCATTAAGTCCATTTACATTTAGGGTGACTATTGAGAGATATGTACTTATTGCCATTGCAGGCTTTAGATTCGTGGTTACCAAAGGTTCAAGGTTAGCTTCTTTAGTATCTTACTGCCTAACTTAGCTTGCTTATTGAGCTGTTATATACACTGTCTGGAGATTCTTTTCTTCTCTCCCTTCTTATTCCTCCTCCTCCATTCTTCATATGTTGTGTGTTTTGTTCTGTGCTCTTTTTAGGGGTGCTCCCATCTAGAGCAGTCCCTGTAGGATGCCCTGTAGAGGTGGTTTGTGGGAAGCAAATTCCCTCAGCTTTTGCTTGTCTGGGAATTGTTTAATCCCGCCATCATATTTAAATGATAGTCGTGCTGGATACAGTATCCTTGGTTCAAGGCCCTTCTGTTTCACTGCATTAAGTATATCATGCCATTCTCTTCAGGCCTGTAGGGTTTCTGTCAAGAAGTCTGATGTTAGCCTGATGGGTTTTCCCTTATAGGTGACCTTTTTCTCTCTAGCTGCCTTTAAAACTCTTTCCTTGTCCTTGATCCTTGCCATTTTAATTACTATGTGTCTTGGTGTTGTCCTCCTTGGATCCTTTCTGTTGGGAGTTCTGTGTAATTCCATGGTCTGTTCGATTATTTCCTCCCCCAGTTTGGGGAAGTTTTCAGCAATTATTTCTTCAAAGAGACTTTCTATCCCTTTTCCTCTTTCTTCTTCTTCTGGTATCCCTATAATACGAATATCATTCCTTTTGGCTTGGTCACATATTTCTCTTAGTGTTGTTTCATTCCTGGAGATCCTTTTATCTCTCTCTATGTCAGCTTCTATACGTTCCTGTTCTTTGGCTTCTATTCCTTCAATGGCCTCTTTCATCTTATCCATTCTGCTTATAAATCCTTCCAGGGATTGTTTCACTTCTGTGATCTCCTTCCTGACATCTGTGGTCTCCCTCCAGACTTCATCCCATTGCTCTTGCATTTTTCTCTGCATCTCATCCCATTGCTCTTGCGTTTTTCTCTGCATCTCTGTCAGCATGTTCATGATTTTTATTTTGAATTCTTTTTCAGGAGGACTGGTTAGGTCTGTATCCTTCTCAGGTGTTGTCTCTGTGATCTTTGTCTGCCTGTAGTTTTGCCTTTTCATGGTGATAGAGATAGTTTGCAGAGCTTGTACAAGTGACCGCTGGAAGAGCTTCCCTTCTTGTTGGTTTGTGGCCTTCTCCTGGTAGAATAGCGACCTCTAGTGGCTTGTGCTGGGCAGCTGTACGCAGACAGGGCTTCTGCTTCCTGCCCAGTTGCTTTGGGGTTTATCTCTGCTGTTGCTGTGGGCTTGGCCTGGCTGGGGCTGCTCTTCCAAAATGGTGGAGCCCCGTT
Organism: Manis javanica; assembly: GCF_040802235.1. Lineage (NCBI taxonomy): Eukaryota > Metazoa > Chordata > Mammalia > Pholidota > Manidae > Manis > Manis javanica. The sequence continues at coordinate 159,291,313 of NC_133157.1, read as the reverse complement.
GGAGGGGGAGTGGCCGGGATGCTATTTATCTCCATAAGGGTCCTCTGTGCTCCCTGCTGCCCAGGGGATTAGAGTGCCCAGAGATCCCCAGATTCCCTGCCTCTGGTCTAAGTGACCTGTCCTGCCCTTTTAAGACTTCCAAAAAGCACTCTCCAAACCAAAACAACAACAGCAACAATGAGAGAGGGAACAGAAAAAAAAAAGGAAAAAACAGGCGATTTTTTTTTTTTTGTCCTCAGGCGCCGGTCCCAGGCACCCGCTCACTGGTCCTGCTGCCCTGTCTCAGCACCAGGGTCCCTGTCCCTTCAAGGCTTCCAAAAAGCACCCACCCACCAGTCCCACAGGGAAAGAACACTCGATATTCTTTGTCCTCAGACGCTGGTCCCAGGCACCCGCTCACCAGTCCCGCCGCCCTACCTCCCTAGCACCGGGGTCCCTGTCCCTTTAAGGCTTCCAAAAAGCACTCTCCAAAAAGAGAAAAAAAAAGGGGAAAAACGCACGATTTCCTCCGTCCTCAGGTGCCGGTCTCAGGCACCCGCCCACCGGTCCCGCAGGGAAAAACGCGGGATATTCTTTGTCCTCAGGCGCTGGTCCCAGGCACCCGCTCACCAGTCCCGCCGCCCTGCCTCCCTAGCACCGGGGTCCCTGTCCCTTTAAGGCTTCCAAAAAGCGCTCGCCAAAAAGAGAAAAACAAAAGGGGAAAAACGCGCGATTTCCTCCGTCCTCAGGTGCCGGTCTCAGGCACCCGCCCGCCGGTCCCACAGGGAGAAACGCGGGATATTCTTTGTTCTCAGGCGCCAGTCCCAGGCACCTGCTCACCGGTCCCGCCACCCTGCCTCCCTAGCAATGGGGGCCCGTCCCTTTAAGGCTTCCAAAAAGCACTCGCCAAAAAAAAACCACTCTGGTTTCTTTCCACCTGCTGGGAGCCGGGGGGAGGGGCGCTCGGGTCCCGCCGTGCCGGGGCTTGTATCTTACCCCCTTCGCAAGGCGCTGGGTTATTGCAGGTGTGGATGTGGTCTGGATGTTGTCCTGTGTCCTGTGGTCTCTATTTTAGGAAGATTTTTCTTTGTTATATTTTCATAGCTCTATGTGTTTTTGGGAGGAGATTTCCACTGCTCTATTCACACCGCCATCCTGGCTCCGCCTCCTAATGTAAGTTTTTAAAAGTATTTAAGTAACTTAAAAATGAGAACTTGGAATCGTAATGTGGTGGTTTACCCTTTTTTCAACGTCTCAGTCTGGTTGGTTCCACATATTTGAATACTTATTCAAAGGCATCTGTTAAGGGCTGAATTGTGTCCCCTCAGAATTCATCTGTTGAAGTCCTAATGTCTGTATCTCAAAATGTGACACTGTGTATATAAAACCTTGAAAGAGGTAAGATAAAATGAGGTCTTATGGGTGGGCCTTAACCCAATTCAACTGATGTCCTTTTAAGAGATTAGGACACAGACATGCACAAGAACACACAGAGAGGACCATGCAGGGACATAGATAGCCAGAGGCAGCCATCTGCAAGCCAGAGAGGGCAGTCTCAGAGGAAACCAAAGACAACTTGATCTTGAACTTCCAGACTCCAGAGCTGTGAGAAAATTAATTCCTGTTGTTTAAGGCACCCACTCTGTGTTATTTTGTTATGATGGCTCTAGAAAGCTCATACAGCATCTTATTGATGAATGCCGCATGAGGATGTATGGTGGTCACGAGCACTTTCCTTTCTAGATAAGGCACTCTGAAAGCACATTGCATCCAGCCATATTAGGCAAATGTTCAGCAAATAAAGCTTTGCTGGATTCTAAGATGTAATTGTTTATGTTTGTTATTTTCCTTGTATTGCCATCTTTTTACATCAATGTGTAGAGCATTGTTTGAGGTCTCAGCGATGCAAGTAAAGCAAAACAAACATAAAACAAACATGTTTCTTAACCATGAGAGGCTTATCATCTATTCAGAAAAACAGAGTATGTGTAATCCATAAAAATAAGTAATGACAAAAATTCAAAGGAGGAAGTGACTATGAAAAACTCCAGTAATGTTGAGGCAATCTTAAACATTTTGTAAGACCAAGACTAGTGGAATAATCTGAGTTGTTTTCCATGTAATATAAATAGCACACAATACGTGAAGGCTGGCATAATCTAGAAAATATGAGTAGATCAGACTAGTTGAGTGGAGGGGATATATCTTGACAAGTTGTCGAATGTAGGCTTCATGAATTAGCCATAGAGCAGCCTGTGAAAATTGTTATTAGGTGGATGATATATCCAAAATAATACCTTTTGGAAAACAGTATGGTAGAAATGTATGGAATAGTTTTAGAGAGGGGATACACTTTGGAATCTATTTCAGCAATACAGACTAATGCTTCTGAAAGTGTTATCCTGAGTTTCTTCAAAAGAATTTTCCCTCAAAAGAAAGGACTTGCAGTTAAATAAGATATATAATATGGTCTTGGGGAAGCACAGTGTAAAGTAGCATATTTTAAAGGCCATAAATAGTTCCTTAGTAAAGGCACCTGTTTGTGTTAACTCTGTGTTTCCTATACTTATCTAACCCTGAGACCTTTTTTGGGGGGGATTGGGATAGGGATTGGGATTGGCAGAGTAATGCCTCCAAATATCCCATGGAAGTTATCTAAAAAGAGCAACATTGAAAATAGTCCACCTAAGCTTCTGGGCCCAGACTGGAGTCTGGAGTAGAGGAAAGTAAAAGAAAGTACTGGGTTCAAGAGACCTTTCAAAGTAAGAATGAGTTGACATGATCTCTGCATGGATTAAGTAAGAGAGATGCTCAGTGAATGATTATCCAGTTTGGAGGAAGGGAGAAAAGGGGATTATTCTTCCATCCCTAACCAGAATGTAAGCCCTAGGAACAAGGACTGTATCTTATTTCCTTTCTCTTTCTCTTTACGTTTAACAGAGGACTGAGAACATGATCCATACACAACAAACAGGTATTAATAGATTTCTTATCTAGTATTTGAGTTAATACTGGGGAGAGGACTATTTAGATACTGCATTCTAGCTATCCACAGCTGTCAAAGCTAGACTAAATGTTCCTCTTATACCATAGAGATTTTTCGGTGTCTATCTTCACTCTACAAATACTTTATCCACAAAGTGAAAGGCAAATTCTCTTGTCCCGTGTTCTAAGGCTCTGAAGATTTTGTTTCTGTTTCCCATTCTCTTCCAGTTTACTTCCAATGATCTGTCTTTTGCTTGTTCCTTATTTCTCCCATTTCACCTTTTGGGCTTGATCTTAAAGTGACTTAGGTAGCTTTTGATTCTGCAAGGCATCTCCCTTCTTACTTTTTGCCTTCTGCACCTCTGGCTGCTTCAGGGACTTTTACAGCCCCAGGTCCACTTGGGTTCAGTCATAACTATCCCTTGGCAAGCATCCCAGATGGGCTGGCTCCAGTCCACCCTAAGGGAATTAATTATTTAACATTGGTTATTTCTAGAAATGACTCTCCTTAATGTTCCTAACCCAAATCAGGAATGATGATGCAGGGCACTATTCCAAACAGTATTGATTCATGTCTTTTGCTTATTCTTATCTCCTTTTCAAGATTTTAATATAGGTTTCCCAGTATTTGTTTACTTAATTTATTCTATTTTCCTACTGGATTCTCAGGATAATCTTTGTACTCAAAGTTAACAGGTGGCAAATTAAGACTTCCAGCCTGCCACCGACTGGCTATGTGTGACTCTGGGTAGAGTGTTAACCTTTTGACATCAGTCTCCTGCAGTAGTAACATGAAGATAAAAATTAATATGTGTATATATATATATATATACACACACACACACATATATGTGTATGTGTTTGTTTATATTATTACCTCTCTATACAGTACATATTTTTGAAGACCCAGTAGTTATTAAGAGCCTACCTACGTGACAGACTTTGTTTCTCCATCTATAACATTTTGAACAAATTCATCATATAATGTAACTGATCTTTGGCAAAGATCTATTTCATACCGGGATTGACATTTCTATACTGCCTTTTCAGCCACAAGAAAATCCTATATTTCCTTTATTACCAGGTACTTACCAATGTAGTAAATTACTATAATTTGACCTAAGTGATCTAAAATACAAAGATTTTTATTATAGAAATGTATTTTGCAACATTTAAAAATGTGCTTAAAAATACACTTTTCTTTTCCCTAATCCACTTAAATGTGTACTTGGGTGATTCGATATCTTCAATTACTTACTAAAATGAAAATAGTTTGGCTATATTTAGATGCAATTTATTGCATAAAATCTAAGAGGCCTGCCCTTGTAAGTCTATAAAATATTTTCTATTTCTTCAAGGGAGTATTCATCCAAGTTCATTTGTTAATTTTAATGGGCTAATGCAAGAAAACAAAGATGTTTGAAAAATGATGACTTTTTCATTCAGGATAATTTATATATTCAAATGAATTTGGCAGGATGAAGCAATCTGAGGCATTGCATTTAAACTATAATGAACTGATTCCTTCACCTATAGAAAGTGACCAAACACTGCCGTCAAAGGGGCTAATGCCAGTAACTCACTTTCTGGTTAGGTTTTCCTGGGCCTCCCTGCAGACAGGCATGAAGGCCTCTGGGGTATTCAGGTTCAGTAAAGCCTCCTCGAATAATTGTAGAAAATAAACACCCCTAGGAAGTATGGAAAAGGTGAATGGTAGTAAAATGTTATTAAACTCAGAGATTTCAGCTTTCTCCCTTGTTTCTCCTGGCATTTTTCAAAGGAAATGCCACAATAACTGAGGTCTTTTTAAGTCACATGCTGAACTTGCAATAGTGTTAGAAAGGAAAGCCATTGTGAAATAGAAAAAGGAAAGAGCAGTTAGGACACTTTAATGAAGACTCGAATGCACCTCAAATGAAAAACAGATGTTCTTTGTTAAATTTCACAGCGTCTCTTATTCAGATGGAGGTAACTAGCCCAGCCAGTGGGGTAGAACTGGCTACAGCAGGAACTTGTTTTAGGAAAGTTTGTATATTTCTTATTGTTCTGTACAGAGTATTTACCCAGTATCTTTCTGCATTTAGATAAAAGTGAACACTTGAAAATATAGGTCTTATGGATTGATTTTATTCACATATTTTGCATTATTAATTTTTCTATACAAAGGAAGCTCTCTCCATTTTAAATTCAAGGGATAGTTTTAGTTTTGCAACTATTGCATAAATCTTAGTCTGGCATTTCAATGATATTTCTTTTTAATGTGTCATTGTCACACAACATAGGTTGGTATCAATGGTTTAGAGCAGCAACTGGTATTTTATTAAGTTTTGTTAGCATCCTCCCTCCAAGAAAAATGCTTATCCACATCTCCCCAATGACCTGCCTCTCCACAAAAATTCCCACTAAACAAGCCTTTTTCTGGGTAATCCATTTCAGCCCATCAATCAGTGTGCCAAAAATCTGCTATCCTATCTCAACTGATTCAATGGAAACATGGTCACAAGCCAATACAGACCCATTCACATGACCCTTTCCTGAACATATAAATTATATGACTACTCCAGCTTTAACAGCTTTAACAAGCTTTTGAGATGCACTAGGTTTCCCTCATTTTTGTTTTTTGCTGTTTTTTTTTTTGGCATATATATTAAACTGTACCTGGCTTTCTGTTTAACCATATACATGCCAGAGACTACAATGGTAGAAAGCAAGAAAAGAATAGAGACAGGGAGAAAAAAATGGGGATGGAGAAATGGGAGGTATGGATAAAAAACATGATTATTTATTTACATACTATTGATTTTTAAGTCAGTGAATTCACTAAAAATTATATAAGGCATTAAAGGAGATACAGTCTTAGCCCACAAGGAGGTGAGAGAAGTATATGATTTATTGAGTAACCTTCAAACAGACAATTCAGACTGTGAGCAGTTGCTCTAAATGAAGGTGGCTTCTTAAGTGGTCCATGTCTCATTTCTCTGTATATTTTGGTTTGATGCCTTGGAAATTTATCATTCTTGTTCTTAATCTTTATCATTTAAAAAGAAAGGCTATAAAACAAAACTGCAACCAGGTCATTAGACAGCAGGGGAGACAATATAAGAAGCTAAGCAAACAATATAGGAAGGAAAGCAGCCATAAGCTGTTACTGTTAGGCAGGGCTTGCTGCGTAGAGACTCCCATCTGAGCAACATGAAGGCCAAGTTCAACATCCAACAAGAGATGCTGAAAATATGAAAAAAATTGCAGTGTTTCACAAGGATCAAATTCATAGTGCCAAAACGACTTCTAAGGTTAGACGAGTCACACTGAGAGAATGAAAAGAAAGATAATGCTCCGAAGCAGACCTGCTTAATACTCTTGTTAGAAATCATGCATATCTCTCAGGTTGTAATCATAACTGATATTATACAACCCATTTCATACAAATTTAGGTCAGGGCTTCAAATTTCTCATTCAGTCTTCCCGTTTGCTCTTTTTGCCTTTGGGGATCTTCAGGGTCAATGGATAAATACTGTATTTCAAGTAGGACACAGTTTTGTCATAAACAAAAAGTCATTTTCTTGAAAACACATCCCTTTATTTTGGGAAAAAGAAACAATGAATAATTAAGAGTCCAACCACTGTAATGTTAATGGAAGTTAGATTTGGGACTCAATATTTCTAACCTATAAAGTAAAATACAGGTTGTTGATATTTTTTTAATTATGTAAGTTTTTGTTTTTGATTAAGCCAGGTCTCTCTTTTGCAGGTGTAGCTGTTTAACCAGTTAGGAGGATTGGGGAAGCCAGCAGGCAAGGGGGAGTGTACCTCTATTGTCCTGTGTTGGTGGCTGCCTGCACATCTCATCTTCTTGGTCCCCCTAATCTTTATTTCATTCCAACTCCAGTAATAGTTCCTTGGCAAGATTCTTTGGCAAATGGCAAATCTTGTATATCAAATACATTTTGTGCATCTACTACCTTGCCATCTAGTTATGGTTCCTTCCCTTGTTTAACTTTTCATCCTCATATGCTTTACAAATAAATGATAATTCTACTTTCCTTGTTAATGTCTCCATATGAGAATGAACAGGTTGAAATGAAGTTTTCTTCGAAGTTACAAAATCACATTACTAAGATCTGTTTTGCCTCCTATGATTAAGTTAGGAAATAACCCACAGCAGTTTAGGCAATACTGGAATATTTGATTAACTTTATATGTATACTCTCATTATTACTCAACATTATAATATATCAACCAGAATGGAAGATATTGTATTTCCTTCCTTAATGTCACTCCCCTAATCCAAACATCCAAGCGAAATAAAAAGGCAAATATGGACTCATGAAGTCTCTCTGGCTTTAATTAGGACCTTTTTCACCTTTTCTGCTTTCCCAGGCCTTTGGACCTCCAGCCTGGAGCAGTTTGTCTCTACTACCCTTTTTGGATTCTTTGGCTCTCCTAAGCAGTGCCTCATATCAGTGCTGGGCTGCCCATCAGCTCCCTGGGATAATGTCCTTCTCTTGGCCTAGTCCAGCATGCTGTTTGTTGAGTTAGAATGCTGAGACATGATTCCAGTAATATCAAAGCAACAGGTACTTCAACTGCATACAAGCACGTGTGCACTCACACATGCATGCATGTGCACGCAGGTACACATACATGCCACATTAAGAATTTAATGGAGAACTCACTTTTTAAAGAAGATACTTTTATATGATCCAAGAATATCCCAATCTGGAAAAGAATCAGGTACTTAAGGATATTAAGCTCCTTAGATGAGGGACCCTTTTCACTTAGTTGTACAGAGAAGATACGTTTCCCATTTTGCGTGTGTTGTGGGAAGAATGTTTAATTGCATTTCTGAACATGTAATCATTAAAAGTAGTGTGAAAATTTTGTAGGCTTATCAAAAAATAAAGATGACATCTTTTTTAGATTTGTAAAATTCATGTACAAATTACATTTTACTGTTTCAAAATCTTACTTGCTTTTTCAAACTCTCCCTCTCTAAGGCATTTTTTTAAGTGTGTCTTTTCCTAGAAACAATGTAGGAAATGGCTCAGGAGGCTGTTTTTTCCTCTCTAGAGTTCTACAGGGTTTTCTTTAAGAGTTTTGGTGATGGTTCCTGCTAGAAGCCCGATGTCACTGCTCCCATCAAGAGTCTAGGAAGGCATGGATAACCTGGCAGGCCATAGGAAACCATCCATCAGGCCTGGGTGAGGACAGACATCTGGAATGTCACAAAAGACTTTTCAACTTATACAAATTTAAACGAAAACTTTTAGTAAGCAGAAAGTTTGGGGGAACTAGCATCTATCGCATAGAGCAGAGGAAAAAACTGTACAGACTGTACACGCATACTTCTCCCACTATACAGGTACAATGACATTAACCAGTTCTGCCATCTTACTGAGATAAATGTTCCCCATCAGAATAGTGCTGTCTTTAATTAATATTTATTTGAATGGGCTTCACATTTTACCACAGTGAGTCTTGCATTTGGAGAAACTTACATCTTCATATAGGCATACCATATACAGTGTATATTTGTGCATGTAAATACACAAGATTCTTCTTGGCAAATCATTTTAGGACATTTAAGTGTGATATTAGAATTTCAATATTAGAACCAATATATTATGTGCTTTATATATCATCACAATATCTGAATCACTGAGTTTTGACTTGTGAGGGCCTAAGTATGTTATAGGACTGCATATATTAACTAGAGATTGTGATCTTTAAAGGTTGTAGTACAATGGATGCTTATGTGATTCCCAAGAAATCTATTTCCTTGGTAACATTCTATTAATGAAAAATCCTTGGGCCTGTAATAGGTGTTGTTCAGGAAACATCTGTAGCAAACAGGTGGTGGTATCTTTTAGGTACTTTCATTAAATTTTTTGTTTTATATATAAAAGTAGCAGGAAGTTTACCACGCCTATAAGAAGGAGGCCATTTTCAATATATACAAGGCTGTTGCTTAACATCAACCTAAGGTTACAAAAGAAATGGAAGCATTAGCGAAAGGTAGGGGAACAAAATGAAAGCAGTTCACCTAGCTAGAAAGGGATCCTAACCTGTTATCCAACACTTGTGTCTACTTGCTTATACATTTTCTATGTGAGATATTTGGAAATATTTGCCTTTGAATCAAGAGTCTTCTATAAAGCTTACTATTAACTGTTTTAAGAAAGAACAATGTAGATATATAGGAAACAAATCAAAATGATTGTGAGACATTTTCCACAGTGGTACTGTGTATTTGAAGGACATCGAATGGAATCATCAAAGGAGACATTTGTTGCTTTCCTTCCTTGATCTGTCCTCAATCACTAATCCCCGGGGCAGAGATGTAATTGACAACATGAAGAAAACGGGATTAAGCAGGAAAGACAATTAAATATTACATATTTTTTAAAAATTATCACTACTATTTGGATATCCTAAAGAAATAAAATAAATTGGATTATGGATTTCTTTTGCAAATTTGAAGAATACAACCAACTAACATTCCATTAGACTGGGTGAACTAGAGAATATAAAGATGAAAACATTTCAAGAATATCATTCAAAGTCACAGTCTGATTAGGGACATTGAAGTGGGCATTAATCCTATTTGTACTATCATCAGGGAAAATTATTTCAGATATTGAAAACAGTAGCTATTGCCGCTATTTTAGTCCACTCTTTAAGAATATTTTTGTCAAAGATTCAAGTTGGCAGTGTGAGAGGTGAGACAAAGAACTCCTCCCCAAATCACAGATAGTGTGAAAATATAGTTAATACAACTAACCATAAAACAGCAACAGGAAACAAGGCTGCACCAGACTGCATACAGACCTCTCGAACAGAGCACACCTCACAAAACAGGGTAACATAACAAAGCCTTGATCCAGCTGGACCCAGGCCCTTCCCCCACCCCAGTTCACCTGCAGGATGAAGAGAAAAGGAGCAGGGAAGGGGTGGAAGCCTGGGACTGCTGAACACCTAGCCCAGCAGATGGGAACCAGGAAACAGATCTTTCCTCCCACCAGGCACCAGCTCTGCTCCCCTATGACCCCCAACCTCATTCTAGGTGCTGAGCAGCTCCAGAGACTGGAGCTTCTGGGCACTAAAGAGCACCACACAGAAATATGAAACATCAAAAGAGCATGGTTCAGAACCAAATCTCATAAACCCCAGAAAAAGGGCCAAATGAAACTGAACTAACAAATCTCCTGAAAGAGAGTTCAAAATAAAAATCATAAACATGCTTATGGAGGTACAGAAAAATATTCAAGAACTCAGGAATGAATTTAAGATGGAGATTCAATCATTAAGAAATTCCATATCTGAAATGAAACATACAATGGAGGGATTTAAAAGCAGATTGGATGTAGTAGAAAAGATGGTAAATGGACTGGAAATTAGAGAAAAGGAATACAAAGAAGCTGAGGTACAGAGAGAAAAAAGAATCTCTAAGAATGAAAGAATATTGAGAGAACTGTGTGACCAATCCAAGCAGAACAATATTCACATAATAGGAGTAACAGAAGAAGAAGAGAGAGAAAAAGGGATAGAAAATGTATTTGAGGAGGTAATTGTTGAAAACTTCCCCAGTATGGGAAAGGAGATAGTCTCTCAAGCCATGGAGATGCACAGATCTCCCAACCCAAGGGACCCAAGGAAGACAACATCAAGAGATGTAATTATTAAAATGGCAAAGATCAAGGATAAAGACAGATTTTAAAAGCAGCTAGAGAGAGAAAAAAGATCACATACAAAGGAAAACCCATCTGGCTATCATCAGATTTCTCAACAGAAACCTTACAGGCCAGAAAGGAGTGGCATGATGTATTTAATGCAATGAAGCAGGAGGTCCTTGAACCAAGAATACTCTACACAGCAAGCTTATCATTTAAATCTGAAGGAGGTATTAATTTTCAGATAAGCAAAAACAGAGAGAATTTACCACCCACGAACCATGTCTACAGTGCATTTTGCAGTGGCTCCTATAGATGGAAGTATTCCTAAGGCTAAATAGATGTCACCCAAGGGATAGACAAAGAGTATAGAATATGATTCATAACATACAAAGAATGGAGGAGGAAGAAAAAGAAGGAAAAAAAAGAATCTTTAGGTTGTGTTTGTAATAGCATACAAAGTGAGCTAAAGTTGACTGTTAGATAGTAAGGGAATTACCCTTGAACCTTTGGTAACCACAAATCTAAAACCTTCAATGGCAATAAGTACATATCTATCGATAATCACCCTAAATGTAAATGGTCTGAAAGCACCAATCAAATCATGTTGAGTCACTGAATGGATAAAAAAAGGACCCATTTATATGCTGCCTATAAGAGACTCACTTTAAACCCAAAGACATACACAGACTGAAAGTAAAGGAATGGGAAAAGATATTTCATGCAACTAATAGGGAGATAAAAGCAGGAGTTGCAGTACTTGTATCAGACAAAATATACTTCAAAACAAAGAAAGTCACAACAGACAAAGAAGAACATTACATAATGATACAGGGGTCAGTCAAACAAGAGGATATAACTATTATAAATATGCACCCAACACAGTATCACCTACATATGTGAAACAAATACTAACAGAATTAAAGGGACAAATAGAATGCAATGCATTCGTTTTAGGAGACTTCAACACACCACTCACTCCAAAGGATAGATCAACCAGACAGAAAATAAATGAAGAGACAGAGGCACTGAACAACATATTAGAACAGATGGACCTAACTGTCATCTACAGAACACTCCATCCAAAAGCAACAGGATATACATTCTTCTCAAGTGCACATGGAACATTTTCAAGAATAGATCATATACTAGGCCACAAAAAGAACCTCAGTAAATTAAAAAAGATTGAAATTGTACCAACCAGCTGCTCAGATCACAAAGGAATGAAACTAGAAACAAATTACACAAAGAAAATGAAAAAGCCCACAAACACATGGAGGCTTAATAACATGCTCCTAAATAACAAATGGATCAATGACCAAATATAAACATAGATCAAGCAATATATGGGCACAAATTACAACAATAATTCAACACTGTGGGATGCAGTGAAGGCAATGCTAAGAGGAAAATATATTACAATACAGGCTTACCTCAGGAAAGAAGAACAATCCCAAATGAAGAGTCTAAACTCACAATTAATAAAACTAGAAAAGGAAAAATAAATGAGGCCCAAAGTCAGTGAAAGGAGGGACATAATAAAGATTAAAGCAGAAATAAAAAAAATTGAGAAGAATAAACCAGTAGAAAGAATCCATGAAAACAAGAGCTGGTTCTTTGAGAAAATAAACAAAATAGATAAACCCAGCCAGACTTATTAAGAAAAAAAGAGAGTCTACACACATAAACAGAATCAGAAATGAGAAAGGAAAAATCACTACAGACACCACAGAAATACAGACAATTATGAGAGAATACTATGAAAAATTATATGGTAACAAACTGGATAATCTAGAGGAAATGGACAACTTCCTAGAAAAATACAACCTTCCAAGGCTGACCCAGGAAGAAACAGAAAATCTGAATAGACCAATTACCAGCAAAGAAATTGAATTGGTAATCAAAAAACTCCCTAAGAACAAAACTCCTGGACCAGATGATTTCACAGCTGAATTTTATGAAACATTTAATGAAGACCTAATATCTATCCTCCTTAAAGTTTTTCTGAGTAGAAGAGGTGGGAATACTCCCAAGCTCATTCTATGAGACCAGCATCACTCTGATACCAAAACCAGGCAAAGACACCACAAAACAAGAAAACTACAGACCAATACCCCTGATGAACAAAGATGCAAAAATACTCAACAAAATATTAGCAAACCGAATTCAACAATACATCATGAGAATCATATACCATGATCAAGTGGGATTCATCTCAGGGATGCAACGATGGTACAACATTCGAAAATCCATCAACATCATCCAATACATCAACAAAAAGAAGGACAAAAACCACATGATCTTCTCCATAGATGCTAAAAAAGCATTCGACAAAATTTAACATCCATTCATTATAAAAACTCTCAACAAAATGGGAATAGAGGGCAAGTACCTCAACATAATAAAGGCCATATATGACAAACCCACAGCCAACATTATCCTTAACAGCGAGAAGCTGAAAGCTTTTCCTTTATGATCAGGAACAAGACCAGGATGTCCACTCTCCCCACTTCTATTTAACATAGTTCTGGAAGTCCTAGCCACAGCAATCAAACAACACAAAGAAATAAAAGACATCCAGATTGGCAAGGAAGAAGTCCAACTGTCACTGTTTGTGGATGACATGATATTGTACATGAAAAACACTAAAGAATCCACTCCAAAACTACTAGATCTAATATCTGAATTCAGTAGAGTTTCGGGATACAAAATTAATGGACAGAAATCTGTGGCATTCCTATACACTAACAATGAACTAGCAGAAAGAGAAATCAGGAAAATGATTCCATTCACAATTGCATCAAAAAGAATAAAATACCTAGGAATAAACCTAACCAAGGAAGTGAAAGACTTATACTCTGAAAACTACAAGACTCTCATGAGAGACATTAAAGAAGATACCAATAAATGGAAACACATACCGTGCTTATGGATAGGAAGAATTAATGTTGTCAAAATGGCCATCCTGCCTAAAGCAATCTACAGATTCAATGCAATCCCTATGAAAATACCCACAGCATTCTTCAGTGAACTAGAGCAAATAGTTCTAAAATTCATATGGAACCACAAAAGACCCCAAATAGCCAAAGCAATCCTGAGAAGGAAGAATAAAGCAGGGGGATTATGCTCCCTGTTTTCAAGCTCTACTACAAAGCCACAGTAATCAAGACAATTTGGTACTGGCAACAGAATAGATTCATAGACTAATGGAACAGACCAGAGAGCCCAGATATAAACCCAAGCATATATGGTCAATTAATATACAATAAAGAAGCTATGGATATACAATGGGGAAATGACAGCCTCTTCCACAGCTGGTGTTGGCAAAACTGGACAGATACATGTAAGAGAATGAAACAGGATTATTGTATAACCCCATACACAAAAGTAAACTAAAAATGGATCAAAGACCTGAATGTAAATCATAAAACCATAAAACTCTTAGGAAAAAACATAGACAAAAGTGTCTTGGACATAAACATGAGAAAGTTCTTTATGAACATATCTCCCCTGGCAAGGGAAACAAAAGCAAAAATGAGCAAGTGGGACTGTATCAAACTAAAAAGCAAAGGACACCATCAGCAGAACAAAAAGATGTCCTACAGTATGGGAGAATATATTAATAAATGACATATCTGATAAGGAGTTGACATCCAAATTATATAAAAAGCTCACCCCTCTCAACAAACAAAAAGCAAATAAGCCAATTAAAAAATGGACAGAGGATCTGAACAGATACTTCTCCAAAGCAGAAATTTAGTTGGCCAACAGGCACACGAAAAGATGCTCCACATCACTAATCATCAGAGAAATGCAAATTAAAACCACAATGAGATATCACCTCACACCAGTTAGGATGGCCACCATCCAAAAGATAAACAACAACAAGTGTCGGCAAGGATGTGGAGAAAGGGGAGCCCTCCACTGCTGGGGGGAATGTAAATTAGTTCAACCATTGTGGAAAGCAGCATGGAGGTTCCTCAAACAAGTCAAAATAGAAACACCATTTGACCCAGGAATTCCACTCCTAGGAATTTACCCTAAGAATGCAGGAGACCAGTTTCAAAAAGACATATGCACCCCTATGTTTATCACAGCCCTATTTACAATAGCCAAGAAATAGAAGCACCCTAAGTATCCATCAGTAGATGAATGGAGAAAGAAGATGTGGTACATACACACAATGAAATATTATTCAGCCATAAGAAGAAAACAAGTCCTACCATTTGCAACAACATGCATGGAGCTAGAGGGTATTGTGCTCAGTGAAATAAGCCACGTGGAGAAAGACAAGTACCAAATTATTTCAATCATCTGTGGAGCGTAAGAACAAAGCAAAAACTGAAGGAACAAAACAGCAGCAGACTCACAGAACCCTAGAATGGACTAACAGTTACCAAAGGGAAAGGGACTGGGGAAGATGGGTGGGAAGGGCAGGATAAGGGGGCAAAAGAGGCATTACAATTAGCACACATAATGTAGTGGTGGCGGGGTACAGGAAAGGCAATATAACACAGAGAAGACAAGTAGTGATTCTATAGCATCTTACTACGCTGGTGGACAGTGACTGTAATGGGGTATGTGGTGGGGAATTGATAATAGGGGGAGTCTAGTTCCCATAATGTTGCTCATGTAATTGTACATTAATAATACCAAAAAAATGTTAAATAAAGAAAAAGGATATTTTTGTCTAGTTTTATAGAATATTTTGTCTGTTTAGCCTAGTGTGGTTGTATAAGAGATCCAAACTTTGGACTGGTAGGAAACACACAACCCTCTCCCCAACACAACAATAAGATACATTATACCTTCTGAACAATAGTATTTTATAGCATCTTGTAGGGAAGGGAAAAATATATACTTTACGTTTAAAAAGCCCAGGATCTAGATCCCAAGTTTGCCATTTATTTTTGTGATTTTTGGATGAGCTTCTGCAGATCTCTGAGTTTGGAGTCTTCGTGTGTAAAAGGAGACTAATTATACTTGTCTTACAGTATTGTTTCTACTATAAGTAAGTGTTGGTGTATAAGCTCCTTCCGCTAAGAATGCACTGACAACCACAGTCAAAGATGGAAGTCTCCTTATGAATGGATTAGGACCGGGTCTGCTGAAGGCTTTGTATTTCCTTAGCCTGAGAAGCAACTGAAGCAAATACTCTGCTACGTGGATATCCCCATTCTCGTATCAGAGGCCAGTAATCAATGTAATAGTTTTGGAGAGACAGCAGCCCTAGAGAATAAAACCCTTAGTGTCTCCAGAAGGAGAATGGATTAGGAAAGTTGTCCTAAAGATTTTCTGCCTTTCCTGAGAAAAGCTCATCAGATTATCACTGACCTCCTTGTAAAACAGAACAAAATAAAACAAGGCTTCCTTAACAAAGTAACCATTTTTTTTAATTTCCAAAGAAAGGATGCTTGTTACATAAGAAATTTCTAGGTACAGAATTCCTGTCACCACATGAAGTGAAACCAGACATTCAATTAAAAAAATAAATACCTAAAAGGCAGTATCGAACTACTACATAAACATTTTTCTCTGTCAAAAATTGATAGTATTGGTAATCACTTATCTGAACACTACCCAATATATCTGGAACATTGATGCCAGTGCTTCTTAAACCTTACCATACTCTCTGCCCATGTCAACCCTGTCCCCCTCCCCAACTTTGCACACATGTATACACATGGACAACGCTACCCATTGTTCATTTTGCGGATGTAGGCAGAGCAGCTATTGAGAGCCCATTAGTTCAGTTTCAGGTACCTCTTTGACATCCCATATGTCTTAATCGAAGGTTAGAGGGAAGGGAGGAAGTTTGGGGGCCAAGTGAATTGCTGGATAAAGCCTATTCATCGTATTTGTGTAACCCACGGTTGACCGCTACCACCATCAAGCAGCTGTTCAAAGAGCTGCATCATTTAGTTCTTCAACCTTTTAGGGATTTCCCATCCACAAATTGCCCCTTTCTACCACACACACACACACTTGAGCTTGTAGTGATGGGTATGAATTTTGAGAAACTAACAATTCTGTTAGCATCATTAAGAAAATTCCTTTTGGCAAGTTGATGTGGTTTAAAAAAAAAAACTAGACTGGCACTCAGAAAACCTGCATATTTAATTTAGTGCTGCCTTTAAATTGCTGGACGGCCTTGAACATGTCATCATTCTTTGGTATCCTTATTGTAAAATGAAGTAGTGGGACCAGATGTCTTAATTTCCTTTCTTCTATAATTCTTGATAAATTCCTATCCAGGAGAAAGATTCATTAGTTTCAATCGAGTTCATTGCAACAGCACCATTAAAGGAATTGATTGATCACCCTTGGGGACTAAAGTAGCGCCCACTACTCATCCATCTCCTTATCCCTGATGAAAACAAGGAGTTTCCCTGTAAATAAGGTGCCTCTTTCCCAGGCTTGGAAAGCCTCATGACTCAGGTTTCAGGGGACGCAGCATTTGCCCTAGATGTAGACCTAGTAGTCTTACACCAATGGGTTAGTTCTCTGCTGCTTTTAATGTAAATTTGGACATGGTCACCACAGAAGTTAGGTTTAATTTTTAAAAAATCAAGACTTTACCTGGACTACACATTGTTGTTTGCCATGTTATTGGTAAGAAAAAAAACCTACCTGAACCACCTGGTTCAAATTTTATGGTGTTTGCCCCTTTGCCTCTCACAGAATTATGCTTTTAAAAATAATATCTGACAGAAGAATAATGCCTTTGACTGTTCAAGTTAATTCATAACTGATCACCTGTAACTGAGATAACTACTTAGACTACAATTTTACTATTCCAGTCTGGCTAAGTGCTTCTGGAGACTTGAAGCACGAAATTCTGCTCACTCAAAAAGCTTGTTAATGGGTCCCTCATGACTCAGCTATCAATTTTTTAGTATCAGATATACATGCTGTATCCATTATTACTTTCACTGAGAGCCAGATCTGACCTGACTGTACAGCAGCTTATATGATTTTATATATTTTCATTTTAGTAATAGATGAGATGTGGAAATAATGCATAGAAAGTGTGTATTTTCATAAAAACCTCCAGTATAATATTATGAATGCTATTATTTTGTCCTTTAAAAGATTTGTTCATTTTTTGTGTGTTTTCTACCTTTAACCTATCGTAGGTTGTTTAAATGTGCTTTGTAAGCAATGATAAAAAGACAAGTTATCATTGATCTGTCCTTTCTTCCATCTCTGAGGGATTCATTAAATAATGCATGCACCCATGTGAATTACTTTCTTCACTATAGTATTCCCAGACCATTAGCCAAATATAGCAACATTAGCATCTTTCAACTCTTAGAAACCCTTTTGGTTTTCATTTAATTAAATTATCCCATTATGAAAACTATTATAATGAGATTAAATTTAATTATTTATTAGACACTTATTTGCACTAGGGAACCTATCAATTATACATGACTGAGCTAAACATTTTTCAGTCCATCACCTTTTCTTTTCAACGAAGGTGCAATTTATTAAGCACATTTGGGATACTGTATCTAACAGGCCTTAATGGAAATAAGTATTTAGCCTTCTTAAAAGCTACTATAATAAGGATTAAAATTACTATGTCTGAAAAATAGACAAGAGAATTGCTGTCAAATATTCTAGTCTCTTAGACTTCCAATTTTTGTAACTCCTTTTAATATAGAAAGTAGTCCATCTTAGAGGATATTCCTATTATTATGCACTTACCAAATGAATCAAATATAGCTTAACTTTTACATATAGAAATAATTATGACACTATTAAGGTATGCATATAAATCATATAGTTTTTTTAAACAATCCTATGTTAAAGTGTTACTATTACTAATACCTTAAATGCAGATTTCAAAAACTTATATGAAAAGTGTCAAAATATATAAAAATAGAATAGTATAATGAACCACCCAGGTAATTATCTGCCAATTTCAACAATTCTCAACTCATAGCCAATTTTGTTTCATTTGTTACCTCCCACCACCCCAGCTGAAGAAAATCTGAGACATTATATCATTTTGACCATCTTTGCCAAAAGAAAATTTAGTGTCTCAAAGGCAAAACATTTTTTACAATGCAGGTGTGGTGTTTTTCGTGAATGGCTTAGGTTCTCCTGTCAGGTCTCATTAACATGTAGTTAATTATTCTTCTGGTATGATTTGTGTAATTATCATAAGTCAAGGTAGGAGGAAGCATATGCTTTAAAAATTATGTTATATATGTATGTAGTAGTATATATGTAAATCATCATTTAAGATATTACTAATATTAACATTTTAATATATGATTGTTTAAAAACCATATGATTTAAATGCATACCTTACTATCATATATATGTATATATGTGATAAAATGATGGACTCTTTTAATGGCTCCTTAACTGGCCTCCTTGCTTCCACCTCAGCCACTCTTAAGTTTGTTTTCCATAGCGGCTACAGTGATCCTTTTAAAAGGAGTCATTATATCATGACCTGCTCAAAATTGTCCAATGGTTCGTTATTCTATTCTGGATAAAATAAAATGTCCCTATCATTTCTATAAAGCTCCACATAACCTGATTCCCTAATTCATTCTCTGTTTTCATTTCCCTGCTCTTTCCCCCTTGCTTCCTTCCTTCTATCACCAATAACCTTGCAGATTCTCAGGTACCTGAGGCATGTTCAGACTTCAAGGCCCTCCTGCCTGCTCTTCTCCAGCCAGCTTCCCCACTTGCTTCAGCACTTTGCCTGGTTGTTATCAGGGGTCCTCCCTGACCGCCCTATGTAATGATCACCTCTCTCCCCACCGCCTGCACTCTTTATCCTCGTCCCTTACTTGTTTCCTTCATAGCACCATCACCATCTGACATACACATTTGTTTATTTCTGCCTCTTCTGTCAGAAGATGAGTTTCATGTGAGGAGACACTGTGTCTTTATACTGCTTTCTTCTGTGTTCCCTGCCCCCAGAGCAATGCCTGGCCCATAATAGGGTATTTAATGAATATTTGTAAAATAAATGAAAGAAAAAAATGAATTCAGTTTTTTGAGACAATGTGTATGTTTGAATATTCATAACACAATAGTTTTTAAGATAGCTGCTTTGTGGGGTGGGGGGAGCATGAGGCAGAGAGGTAAATTAGGAACAGTCAGTGGTACCAGCATTGTCAGTCAAACTTAAGGGTTTTAGATATTATTCTGAAAGCCAAGTGCTTATTGGGTCAAGGCAAGAATTGGGTTCAAGTATGATGGGAACTCAGGGAAAACTGAAGAGCTCATGACCTATCCAAAGAGTAGCCAAAGGAATTAATATGAAACTCTGGACTCAGGGCTTATCCATCTTTTCATTTTTAAGAGAAACTGAAAGGGGGGAATCTTATGTGAAATTTCCCAATTTTAAAAACACTATGTAAGCCAAATTAATCATATCTAAGGATGCTATTTAGCAACTTCAACACTACATGTTGGAGACCAGAATAACTTTTTTGGGGGGGAAAATGAAGATCACACTTGTCCTTAGGGAAGTGACTTAGGTCATCACTGTGGCAGGACTCACCTGCTGGGAACCAAGAGGCAGAGATTAGCTAAAAGGCTACTGCAGAAGATGAAGTGAGCATGATGGAGGTGTGCATGAAGGTGGTGCCACAGAGGGTAGAAGTGGTAGGACTTTATGAACAGTGGTGCGGTGAAGGGAGGCATTCAAGATGAGTCCCAGTTTCTAGCTTAGGAGGACAGTGGCATGGGCTCACAGGCTGATTTACATCTGGGAATGATGATGGTGCTGGGAAAAAGAATGTGATTTGATTTATTTGCAGATATCAAGATAGACATGTCTTTAGGCTGTCAAAAATATGGGTCGGGTTTAGAAGGCAGGGCTGCAGCAGGGTTTCTGAACCTTGGCATTACTGACATTTTTGGCTGGGCACTTCTGTGCTGTGGGGCTGTCTGGCACACTGTAGAATGTTTATCAGCATCTTTGGTCTCTACCCTCTAGGTGCCAATAGCACACTTCCCAGCTGTGACAATGGGAAGTGTCTCTAAACAGTAGCAAATGTCTCTGAGGAGCAAAAGTCACCCCTGCTTGGGGACCACTGGGCAAAAGATAGAGAGCTTGCACTTAGCATGTTTATCTATTTTCTATCATTGTTTTTCAAATTTTTATGTGAACTGAGATACTGCATTTCTAACAGAATCTCAGATAATGCAGAGGCTGCTGATCCAAAAACCATAGTTTGAGTGCAAGATTAGAGATGCCACTTGAAATCGTGAGAATGGATATGTCCAGGAAGGCCGTGCATGGCAGGGATTTTAATGTCACAAAAGCGGACTCTAAGGGGGTTATGACTTAGGCCTGTCAAATAACGATTTTCTTACTCTTATTTTTTAAAACATTATTTTTCTTTTACATCTCGAATATTTTTACTAGAGTAGCATTGCGTTCTTTTACTCTGGATCAGAGTCCCAGCAGAAGATAGAATTTCACTGAGATGACACAACTGAAGTGCATTTAATAAAGGAACTGTTGACACAGATGTAGGCAAGGTTAAGGAACTCAATAAGCAATGGTGAGGTACCAAGAGACTGGCATGGGGATGTTCAAAGAGTGCTAGTGCCATGGCGGCCTGCTGAGGAGAAACTGTGGTCCTGGAGGCACACAGCCCCTGGCATAGCCACAGCACAAAGCTGGAGGGAGCAGGGAAGAAATACCCCTACCTTCCTCTCCTCCAGCCCTCTGCCCATCCTCCTGGTGGTGCTTCCTGTTGGTTGAGTTCAGTGGCAGTCTGTTGGCATGGCAGCCTGGGTGATAGATTCTATAGAGGTCACCTTCCTGGGGCAAGAGAAGTGGAAAGAGGCTGGGCTGGAAGGAGGAGGGGACAAGCAAAAACTAACTAACACATGCTCTAAACAGGTATAAAAATCTACATATGCAAGCAATGCATATTTGACATTATCCCCACAACATGATATTGAGAGTAGTTTCCTATATATTGGGATTAAATAAATGATGAGCATAGAAATTTGGCATTGTTTATGTTGGCTCTGACTTCAGTTGAAAAAAGTCAGTGGAAGTAAGACAGGGCTCAGCTATCTTTGGTTCTACTTTCATTGCTGAACATGCAATGCCACATCCTGTCTGTGGGAGCATGAAGCCAAAGAAGCTAAAGAAGCGGCTTGCCTCTGTGGCCCTGAAAGCGTGCCAGGCAAGGTAGAATTCTTTGATGCAAGGAAGGCTCGGCTTAAAAATGTTGGGATGACTCCCAAACTAACATTTGTCCTGAAAAGATGTTTGGAACTCCATGTAGTGTAGTTAAGAGGGCAGACTCTGAAGTCAAGCAGCAGTGTGTGTTTAAATAAATCCAACCTTCCCACTGGCTAGGTGTGTGAGTGTAGGCTAGCTATTCAACATCACTTGGTATCAATTTTCTCATCTGTAAAAATGAGGATATAAAAAATAGGAATAGTAGTAGTACTTACTCCATTGGTTATCGTGAGAATCAACTGAGATAACAAAAGTAGAGCATTTAGAGTTATGAGTATCATATGGAAGGTCCTCAATAATTATTAGTTTTGTTACAATAAAGTTGATTGCCTTGTATCCAAACCAAAAGAGTAAAAATTAGTGAAAACTCTAAGTGCTCTGGAAATTCTCAAAGAAGCAAAGGAACAAAATCGAAGTAGTCCTTTTGTCAAAGGACATCACCTGCTAGAGAATCACTATTACTCTCTACTTCCCATCAGAGTACCTCTGGGAGAAACTGCTGATGCCTCTCAAAGCACACAATGTCTCTGCTTTCCTATTTTGTAAGGTTTTGGTGATAAAAAAAAAATTTTATCTTTTACAAATAAATGCAATGTTCTAGGAGCATGTCAGATTTTGTTGTTTTAGTGAAGAATTTTCCGAATAACCACCTGACAGGAGAGCCATGAACTTGATTAGAGCTGCCAATTGAATCACTATCTTTTCCAGAAGGGTAGTTCCTAAGCAGAAAAACAATAGAAGGATTTTTCTCTACTTATGAATATCCAAATACCTGAAGTTCACAGATATTCCATCAAATAGACATTTCATTTTTCTCTGAAAAGAGAAAGGGAAGACACTCTCAGAATACTTGACCAGGCAGAGGTCCAACAGAGCCTGGCTTACTTTGTGGGAAATTTGACATACATGTTTGAGGTAAGTATTTTGATTCAAGAATCTGAAGGAACTCTTTCAACCAGGCTGAGAAAGCTATTTTGACTTACTAGCCTCTTTAGAAGAGGGGATTACAGGTCGGTTTTAATGTGAAATTTTTAGTGCTGTGAAAGTGCATCTACAGGCTGGAGACAAGAGTAATAAAGCTCTAGCCATTTCCCTGTAGTTAAAATTAGAAAGACTGTAAAACTTGTACAAGATGACACTGTACACTTGGGCACCCAGTAAATGATGGGACAGTTCAGTTCAAGGAGTCTTAGACAATTCCTGTGTTTCTTGATGGAAGCCTCCTGTATTGGAGACTGCCATTTGTTGGCCATATCCCCCCATTCAGCAGCTGAGATTGCAGCTGTCTATGCTGCTGGAAGGTGCTCCTCAACTGTCAGCATTCTGCAGAAATGGACTGAATTGCCTTGAAAAGCACAGTCTCACCCAAAGGCATATCCTTCCTGAGTCAGCCTGTATCCTAGGGCTAATTAGGATATGCAAGCATAGTGGTCTAAAGTTTCTTGCCCGCGTTTAGGATAACTCTGAAAGGCCTTCCCCATGGGGCAGCTGACGCCTTCCTGGAAGCTGCCTTGCAGTCAGCGCCTTGCTCTCCTATCCAGCTTCCCTCCCTGCCTTTCCACAGTGCTGATCCATCCACGCGTACTCCCTAAAAACCATATCATGTGTTAATCATCTTTCCTTCTACTTTCTAGGAAATCCACCTTTTGACACCCTCAACAGAGTGAACAAAACAAAATGATTCTTTTCTTGCTGCATACTTTTAGGAGCAAGATTTTTAGCACTAGTTATTAACCAAATGGAAATTCAAAATCGATTGAGTATCCAGAGATAACACAAACATACCAGATCATGAACTACAAAACTACAGCATTCCTATCAAGCTGAACAGAAGCAATGAGATTTACTTTTGAACACAATTAGGTAACTTTTTATTTTGCATGTACAATGTGCATTTTTCCTTCTTTAGAATAAAAGATGGCTATTTTTAAATTGTGTGATGAAAATTGTTTTATATTTGCATATATGAAGTAAATTTCCAATGCAAGAAAGTAAATGGCATGCCAAATTTTGTGCATAGGTGTTTATGGGCATTTTATCCTGCAGAAATGATCTACACCTTTCATTGGATTTCCATAAGAGTTCATGACCCAAAAAAGTTTAAGAACAATTGGTACAAAGTAAAATGAGAAGCAGAACTAGAATAGATAACATACTTAGTAAATGGAAAGCACACAAACCATCCCTGAATATCCAGGGGAAATTAGAGTTGCTAATGCAACTCAGAGTACAATCCTAGGGTGGACCCTGGGGCTGCCAGCTGGTGCTGGAGACTCGTGAGAAGGGAGGTCCAGAACACACTTTCTTTTTTTTTTTTTTGGTATCATTAATATACAATTACATGAGCAACATTGTGGTTACTAGATTTACCCCATTATTAAGTCCCCACCACATACCCCATTACAGTCACTGTCCATCAGCATGTAAGATGCTATAGAATCATTACTTGTCTTCTCTGTGCTATAATGCCTTCCCCATGCCCACCCCCTACATTCCTACATTATGTGAGCTAATCATAATGCCCCTTATTCCCCTTCTCCCTCCAACCCACCCACCCCCAACCAGTCCCTTTCCCTTTGGCAACTGTTAGCCCATTCTTGGGTTCTGTGAGTCTGCTGCTGTTTTGTTCCTTCAGTTTTTGCTTTGTTCTTATGCTCCACAGATGATTGAAATCATTTGGTACTTGTCTTTCTCCACGTGGCTTATTTCACTGAGCATAATACCCTCTAGCTCCATCCATGTTTTTGCAAATGGTAGGATTTGTTTTCTTCTTATGGCTGAATAATATTCCACTGTGTATATGTACCACATCTCCTTTATCCATTCATCTACTGATGGACACTTAGGTTGCTTCCATATCTTGGCTATTGTAAATAGTGCTGTGAAAAACACAGGGATGCCTATGTCTTTTTGAAGCTGGGAAACTGCATTCTTGGGGTAAATTCCTAGGGGTGGAAGTCTGGGGTAAAGTGGTATTTCTATTTTTAGTTTTTTGAGGAACCTCCACACTGCTTTCCACAATGGCTGAACTAGTGTACATTTCCACCAGCAATGTAGGAGGGTTCCCCTTTCTCTGCATCCTCGCCAGCATTTGTTGTTCCTGTTCTTTTCTATCTTGGCCATACTAACTGGCCTGAGGTGATAGCTCATTGTGGTTTTAATTTGCATCTCCCTGGTAATTAGCAATGTGGAGTATGTTTTCATGTGCCTGTTGGTCATCTGAATTTCTTCTTTGGAAAATTGTTCATGTCCTCCACCCATTTTTTAATAGTGTTATTTGCTTTTTGGGTGTTGAAGCATGTGAATTCTTTATATATTTTGGATGTTAACACCTTGTCAGATATGTCCTTTACAGATGCATTTTCCCATACTGTAGGGTGCTTTTTTGTTCTGCTGGTAGTGTCCTTTGCTGTATAGAAGCTTTTTCAGAAGACACTTTTATTGACACTTCAAAGATAGTCTTTTTGGGTTTTTGGTCATCTTTGATTCTATTCTACTTATGAGCCTCAAAACTACTATCTTTGCACAGTGTTTCCATTTTGGTCCCACTCTTATCCCACTGAATTAAACTGTCTTTTACCTGTGATGTTGCCTTTGGACAGTGATTCTGTTTTCTCTACTACTTCACACATGTCCCTCTTATCCACTCTATTTTAGTCCTGGAATCCCCTACCCTAGCCCTGGTCCCCAAGAAGCATTGCTACCAGGCTTTATGATCAGGATGGTGGAGGTAGAGCAGAATCAAGAGGGAGGTAACCTTGAAGTCAATCGTGAGACTGCCAAGATGTAGAGATAGGTTAACAGTGTCGGGTATAGCAGAGATGATAATGATTTGAAAAGATGATCATGAAGTTGCCCATGTTGGTCATTGGTGATAATTTCCAAAGTGGTTTAAGTAGGATGTTGCAAATGGATGCCATGGTTCTTTTTTAAACTTTTTATTATCAAATTTTTCAACTATAACAAGATAAACCCTCATGTATCCACTACTCAGATTTGATAATGATTAACTCCTGTCCTTCTTTCATGTAAGCCTCCATCCACCCTCCCCCTGTATTGTTTTGGAATATGTTTCAGCCATCATATTACTTTACCATAAATATTTCAGCATGTATTGCTAAAAAATATAGACAATTATCTTACCATCTCTGCACCTAAAATAATTTTTTTTATGTCATCAAATATCCAGTTAATACCAACTTCATATATTTGCCATTTTCCACAATTTTGGATAAATGCCATAAATTGCTTTTTAAAAGTTTGAATCAAAAAAGGTCCATGAATTGAGATTGTTTCATGTTTTTTACATGTATGTTTACTTTCATCTCTCTTTTCATTTATGGCTTAGTTATTAATGAAACTGAGCCATTTGTTCTGTAGAGTTGGCTGCAGTCTCTACTTCGCTGATTGCTTTCCTTTGCTATATTTGAATATGTTCTTCTGTCAATTGTATTTCCTGTAAATTCTTTGTAGTTGGATCTAAAAGTCTGAGCAGGGGAAGCCATGTTTTAAGAGTTGAGGAGTGAATGCAAGTTGAGAAAGGGGAGGTACCAAAAATTGAGTCGTTTTTTGGAAACTTGGGCTGTCATAGGAGGCTGCTGCTGCTCTTCTTTCCTCTGTGTGTGGGAAGTTTGCACACACTTACAGAATCACAAGGGAGAGATTCAGATGATAGAAGTTTAGATATAGGAAAGATGGACGTTTATGAAGCAAAGACTTGTAAGAAATGGAAAGAGTTAGAATTCAGTGAGTGGCTTAACTTGTATTCATTTATTCATCCATTGCAATTGTTTTGCCTGCTGTATACCAGACCTAGTGCTCAGTGATGGAGAAATACAGATATATTAAAAAACAAAGCAAACAAAATTTATCCTACTTTCAAGAGCCTTATATGCTTACATACTACTAGGGGAGGCCACCATGTGAACAGTAAGGGAATGAAGTGTTAACAATTTTGTAGGTGGCTGTCCTGGGAACAGTAGTGTCTCAAAAGAGTGAGGGAGAGGTCCAGTCTTTAATTCTGACTGACCCACATTCTGTGGGTTACAGAGATAGTACCCAGAAAATGTTCAGAAAGGAAATGAGAGTGCAGATGGCTTAAGGAACCACTGTTTTAAATGGAATCTCTTATTTTAAAAAAAGAAAGAGCTGGTTTGGAATGGTTAATGATTCAGAAAGGGAAAGTAGTAATGATAGACTATCAGGTCCTAGAAGGAGCCTATTTATGGCCATTTGCCTTCCTAGAATGTCTTCCTAGAATGCTGTGTTAGCCCCATATACTACTCTTATTTGTAAGAATTGGCCTGGATCCTAATTTTGTTCAGACATCTCAGAGTTGACTTTAACTAAAGAGATAGAGTCCGGGGGGACGTCTGTGACTTGTTCTTTCATTTTCTAAACTTCTGAACCTTAACATCATTTGATTCTCTCTTCCTTTACTTCACAATGCATCAGTTGATGTATTCTGTCAGTTTCACCTCTAAAAGTATTGTTAATACACAATCTCATACTGGTTTCAGATATATAAACAGTGGTTCAACAGTTACCCATATTATTAAATCCCCGCCCTGCCTAGTGCAGTTACTATCTGTCTACATTTTGAATGAAAATTTTTATTTCAGCTAGGAATATGCCCACCCCTCATTTTCAGGTTGGTATGACTAATAAATCCCGGACTTTATCATCTTCAATCTGAGGGAGAGCAAAGATACCAAAGGCAGAGGAAAAACTTGCCTCTCACTGGGGTGTGGGGAAGTAGATCATAAATTGTGGTTCCCTGAGGGAACCAAAGAGATAGTTACCTGCCCATCTGCTGCATTCGGTTCTCAGATGGCTCAATCCTACCCACTCTGCAGAACTTGGAGAGACCCTACACTTGTAGGCAGCATAACCCACAGCTCCTGAAGTTGGGAAAAAAGTTACTACTTGTACCAAGCCAACCTGGGAAAAGATATCTCCCAGCATTTAACAGTGGGGCGATGATTGGACAGCCCTCAAGAACATAAATATCATTGACATCCATTGCTCACCCATTTGTCTCTACTTGAAAGACCTTAATAGCCTGACTTGTATGGCTGCTGAGGGAAAATAAAAACCGTATACAGACAAAGAAAAACATAATTCACCTATGTGGGTCTCAGTCGACTGAGGGAAGACTGGTAAATTGAAATCTGTAACGGTATGATTCCAATGAAGTAGAACTTTAATTAAAAAGCAAAGGGGATATCAGAGTTGCATTTGGAGCATAGAAAGGACTTTCTGGGACTAAAAGAAATTATTGTCAAAATTTTAATAGGCAAACCAAAGAAGAGAATGGCCAGTTCTAGAAACAATCAATTTGAAAGATCAAGTGGGAAAAGAAACTCATGACATAGAACAAAAATAGATGGAAATTATAAGGTCAATTTTTAGAAAATTTGACATAACTCAGAGATCTAATAAAGCAAAGGTGCTCCTGTGACATAGAATTCAAATATACATGGAAAAAAATTCTAGAAATATGTTTATTGAAACCCAATTACAATGGAGGACTTTAATAAACTTCCTTCAGAATTTGACAAGTCTAGCAAATAAAAATAATAAGTAGATCATGTGAATAATATAGTCTACAAGTGTAAATTAGTAGATCATATACATTTACATAAGCCTTTTTATTTTTTTTTATTTTCATGTAATATGTACAAAATATTATCATATATTTGGCCACAAAGTGAAATTTAACAGTAAAATAATTAGGGTTTTACCTGTTAAAATAGCTGATCATTATCTAATAAAACTAGATATAAATCAAAAGAAGAAAAAGAACTCTTAAGTATTAGAAATTAAGAAACCCATTTTTAAATAACCCAGTAACTCAAAGAGGAAATAATGTTTAAAGTAAAAATTATTCATAAAGTAGCAAACAACAAATAGGTATTGAATATTTGATGCCAAGCACAGTTTATAAGCCCTATTAATTAGAAGATCTCAACCTTTAGTATAATCTTAGGAGTTATGAGTACTATTTCTATTTGACAGATGAAAAAACTGATGCATGAAGAGGTTAAGTAAGCTCTCCAGTGGAATGCAAGAAGAACAAGAGCTGTGATTCAAGAAACCTACACTTTTAATCCACATACTCTAAGAATTCTTCATAGCAAACCTGCAAATGTGTATACTGACATGTTTAAGGGGGACTTTTATAGCTTTAAATGATTTTATTCTGAAAAACATACGAAAAGAAATCAGTTGTAGTAATGGAAAACAAAGTATACAAAAAATTGGAATGATGGTAATAAAGATTGAGGTTAAAGAAATAAAAAGAATGAAATTGAAGTCTGCTCTTTGAAAAGACTAATAAAAAAACTTGCTATTTCTGATTTTTTTGAAAAGGAATTAAAACAAAAATACACCACATTAATGATGAGGAAATATAACCATATAAATGGAAGCAATAGACTTAAGAAAACATATTTTGATAAATTTACAGTAATACATTTGAAAATTTAGGAGAAGTAAATGACTTTCTAGCAAAATATGAACTAAAAATATTGACTCAAGAAGAAACTAAAACCCAAAAAAGACCAAAAACCATAAAGCAGGTCAGAAAGATAAGTAGAGGTCTGTATTTTAAAAGGCATCAATAATTCCAAGGACAACCGAGATGGAGTAAGCCCACTACAGCCTATCTCTCCCACGGATTACAAGAAAAACTCTGTACAAAATACATAGAGCAGGTCTCTGAAAAGTAAATAAAAGCAGGACAATTGGAAAGGAAAGTGAAAGCTTAAGCAAGTTATAGTGGTGAGTCCCATTTTTTTTTTCTCTTTCCTCTCATCGTTTTAACTAGAGGTTGTTCCTGCAGTCATGATTCTGTAGCTGCAAAGATACAGGAAGCAAGAATGGAGCAAAAACCTTTATTCTGGCCATGAAATCAGGAAAAGGAATGATTGCCAGGCAACTGGTCTGGAGGTAAAAATCTTCAGGATTTTTTCTTTCTTTCTCTTTTCTCAGCTGTCTCTCTTAATGGCAGCTCCAGTTGTGGAGGTGTGGGAGTAGAAGTCGCATGCACTAAAATGCAGAGAACCTCTGTCTTTTTGTCCAGAAGAACTAGGGCAACAGACCCCTGTAATCTGAAAAGTAGGGGAATCCCCATTGCTTTTTTCTCTCTCTGATCTTTCTGCTTTGACTGATGGGCAGGCCACAGCCAACGAGCTGCAATGAGAGAAACTATCTTTTCAGCCAGAGGACAGATAAAAAAGACCCCTGAGAAATGCAGTGTGGCAGGACCCCAGAAAGGAGAAAGTTGGAAAAGGGGACTACCTAATTCTGTGTATGAAGTGCTAAATATTCTGGGCTCACACCTGAACTCTACATTGCAGAAGCTCTGAGAATTGCACTGTTATATAAACCACTGTCCAATTCACAAACTAGTCCAAGTGGCTCACACATGAGTAAATACCAAAGCAGCATAGATAGGAAAGGCTTCGAAACCTAAACTGACATTGAGACCACCACACACAGAAGGTAAGATAGAACTTGCTGTCTAAAACTAATCAGATCCACTGTCTCCTAAAACAAAAAAGTCAACATTCTCCCAGGACCCAGAGTTTTTACATAATAATCAAAATATCAAAGATACAATCCACAATCACCCTACATATGAAGAATTTCCTTGACATTTCATAAAGAAAAAGACAACCAATAAACACCAACTCTAAATTGAGGTATTAGAATAGTTGAAGATTTTATAAAAACAATTCCAACTATACTACATAGGTAAAGGCTATTGAAATGAGTGAAAAAGTAGAAGTTCTCAACATTATAGAAACTATAAAGAAAAGAAGAGAGATGTTTCAAAACTGCAAAATACAATACCTGAAATAAAAAATTTATCATATTGGCTCAATAGTAGAATAGAGATGATAGAGGAAAGAATAAATGAGTTTGAAGTACGTCAGTATAATCCAATATGAAAAATAGGAAGAAAAGATTTTGGAAAAAAAATTAACAGAACCTCAGGGATCTTTGGGGCAGTTTCAAAAGGCTTAGCATTTATGCCACAAAGAAGAAGTAAGAGAAATTGGTGAAGAAAAAAAATGGAGAGAAAAGGCACCAGACTAGATGCTCTGTCTTTAAAAAAAAAAAAAATCATTCCTATAATTTTTAAGTTATTTGACAATATACAAAAAGATGGTCATTTCTCCTACTCATTTTATGAAAGAGCTTAACATTAATATCAAAACCTAAATTTTGAAAAGGACAAATTGAACAATTTCACTTGTAAATGCAAGATTTCTAAATCTTGAAAGAAATTTGATTAGCAAAGCATAATACACCATTACCAAGTCAGACTTATTCCAGGAATTTCGGAATGGTTTAACATAAGGAAATCTATCAACAACTAAGTCATTACAGAAAAAATTTAAAGGATAAAAACCACAATTAATATATCACTAAAAGCAAAAAAAAATAAAAATAAAAACATCTGGTGAATTCAACAGCATTCAAAGTATACATTAAATAATGCTACAAAAAAATATGCTCAACTAGAGAAAAGATGTATATGAAATAGAATTAACAAAGCAAAAGGATAGATTATGATATGCAGATAATTGAATATTGACCTAGAGATCTTCAAGGTTTCAAATGGAACTATTAGCATTACAGTATAAAGAAGTATGGAGGGAAACACAAAAGCCTTACATGGGCTGGAGACAAGTTGATTAGAACCTTGTACCAAAGTTGGCTTCAAAAATATTTTAGGGTGAATCTGTCAATCATACGTGGACCATCAGATATTTTTGGAATCAGTTTTTTCCAGGTGATAGTATCTGTGTTTCGGGTAGTTTTCATAATTTTGATTTTTCTACCTTCAAAAGCCAAGACCAACAGCTGATTTGAACAACACTATAGAACAAGTGGGCCTAATAGATATATACAGAACTTGCCACCTATAAGCAGAAAATTACACATTCTTCCCAATGACTCACAGAACATTCTCCAGGAAAGATCTCATGTTAGGTCACAAAACAAGTCTCAACAAATTTAATAAGATAAAAATCATTCCAAGTATCTTTTCTGACCACAATGGAATGAAACTAGAAATCACTAAAGTAAGAAAATGGGAAAATTCACAAATACATGTAAACTAAACACACTCTTTAGTAATCATTGGTCAAAGAGGATATCAAAAGGTAACATGAAAATTAACTTGAGACAGACAAAACAAAAACTTAACATACCAAAAGTTGTAGGATGCAGCAAAAGCAGTACTAAGTGGGAATTTTATGGTAATGAATGCCCACATTAAAAAAGAACTATCTCAAATGAAAAACCTAATTTATACATCTATTTATAGATGACATGATATTATATGTAAAAATCCCTAAAAACTTTACCAAAAAATTTGTTAGAATAAAAAATTCAGTAAAGGTAAAGGATATGAAGTCAATAGACAAAAACCAGTTACATTTCTATATACAAACTATCCAAAAAGGTCACTAAGAAAACAGTTGATTCACAATAGCAAAAAAAAAGAAGTGAAAGACATATCCTAAAAATTATAAAGCACTGATGAAGGAAATTAAAAACAAAGATAAATGAAAAGGCATCGCATATTCATGGATTGGAAGAATATTGCTAAAATGTCCATATTACTCAAAGTGAACTACAGATTCAATGCAAATTAAATCCCAAAGGCATTATTTACCCAAATAGAAAAAAACAATCCTAAAATTCATAGTTCATTTAGAAATTCAAAGTTTCAGTTATTGAGGATAAGTAATTTCTGGAGATATAATGTATAGCAATGCAACTATAATTAACACTACTGTACGGTAGTAATAGTAGTTACTAATGGTAAATTTTAGGTGTTTTCACCACAAAACATGAACATGGTAAGTATGTGAGATGATGGGTATCTTAATTAGCTTGATTGTGGCAATTATCTCAGAAAGCATAGGTAGGTATATTAAACATCAAGTCCAACACCTTAAGTATAAAGAATTTTATTTGTCAATTATGCTTTAATAAAGATGGAGGTGGGGAAGCCAAGCCCAATAAAAGAATCTGAAAGTTCTAGATTGGCTCTCTTTGATAAGAGCTGCTTAGGTAATATAGAATCTGCTCTACCAACTCACTTTTTGAAAATCTTGTCAAGTGCTTGTGATTATATGCAGGGTGTTTAATATACCTCATTAAAAGGGAATTCTGATGCATTTCAGGTCTCATTTAACCTGCATAACATGGAACTTTTTTTTATTGGTGTCAAAAGTTAATAGAAGAGAGAGCACATATCCTGACAATTCTGCTGTAAAGCAGAGATTTAACAATGTAAGTAAACATCATTGGCTGTATTTTTAAATATTTGTAATATGTTCAAATACCAAAGAAAAAGGTAAACATGTATCTTTGTTCTTTGATAAACAAGCCTTCTATAGTGAAGGGTAAATCCTGTTAGATTACAAGGAATAAAAACATCATAAGAGTTTTCTGGCATAAATTCTTTTTTCCTCCATAAAAAATGGCAGGGGAGGCAGGAGAAACTTTATTGTTTTTCTCTCTCTCCCTTTTTTGTTTGTTGGTTGGTTGGATGTTGTTTTGTTTTTGTTGCTTGATTGTCTTGGTAAAGTCATGAGATGAAGCAAACTGGCAGGCGTCCTGGTGTGCAGGGGTGAGAGGAGCCCGAAAGAAGAATGCTCTACATCTTTTAGGCTGCAGAGGGACTTTTGTGTACTAACTGACTGGCTTCCTAAATCCCCTGGAACTAGTTGGATGCTGTGAAGTTGCCAGCATGATGTTTGATAACCAGGACCAGTCTCCATAAGACTTAACTTATATAATTCATTTCTAAGTGGTTTTGACTATCATTCTCATGCTTCTTAGAATATTTTTCCTCTGATCTGAGGAGCTACTGTGTCAAACAGACCTGCTCATTTCCTCTTGCCAAACATGCGTGATAGAGTCTCAGCACCATACGGTCTCATCTGAGCTCTGTGTTTTTGTTTAATGTGGCATGAATTAGAAGATTGGATAGTGTTATCAGTCTCTCTGGTTCCCATTCCTAAATAACTGAAATGAAGCTAGCTGGAGGACATGATCAGTAGAGTTATAGTTCCAGAAAGATTCTTTTACTATCTCACTGTCTGTGTGTTATATACATTTGCCTTTATAATAATGAACAGCTTATAAAAATTCTTAACAGATAACTGAATAACTATGGTTACCCTCATTATCTAATCCATACCCCCTCTGCTTTCTTCTTCCTATCATCATAACCAAGCTTCTTTATAAGACTTGTATGCATTTACTAACTCCATTTCCTGACTTGCCAAGCTATTCCAGATGCTTAGAGTTTCTGTGATTCTCAGTGGTCTTCATATTGAAAATCCCATGTATACTTCTCAGTCCTTAACTTAGTTGGCCACTTTCTTGTATGACCTTGAGGATCACTGGTATCATGATGAAGTAGAAATAGTTCAGTCTTTGAAATGTGGCAGGACTAGGTTTTGAATCTCAGTCTTAATTCCAGGGTGACCTTGAACAAGTTCCTTTAATTTTGTGAGTAGTTCACTTTTCTTGACTGGAAGATGAATACAATATAATGATAACTAACTTTTTGGATTAGAAACAAATGTGTACAGGTTTAGCACAGTCCTGGCTTGTATGAAATGTATGATTACTGCTCTTTCCTTCTGGAAATCTCATCGCATATTCTATCAGTTCTTCCACTCTCAGATTATTCTTGTCTGTGCTAAGTTATGGTGTTGCCCTCGGCTTCTCTGTTCACCCTGTTCTCACTACACACTCACTCTAAATGTTCTCTAATGTTTTCATGCTTTCACCACCACCTGGGTTCTAAGAATTCTCCACAGTATATTTTCAGCTCATATCTTATCCCCAAGATTTATACAACTGAAAATCTGACCTGAATATCCCATAGGCACTTCTAAGAGCATCCAAACTGAATGTATCACCTTCCCTGAAACCTGTCCCTCTTCTTTATTCTTGATCTTTTTGGACACTACCACTGTCTGCACTGTGACCCAAAGCAAGAAATTTGAGTCATTGGCTTTTCTCCCCTTCAGCTCTGCATCATAAGAATCATTCAATTCCAACAGTTTACCTTCCTGATATTTTTTTAGATGTCTCCTTTTTCTCTCAAAAGCCCCATCTCTTTTTTTTTTTTTCTCAAGTCTAGGTCTATTATCTCTCAACTGGACCACAGTTATAGTCTCCTAAATTGTTTCTACCCCTTATTTCTCTCTCTTAATTCTATTGTTTAGACAGCCTACCAGGATGATGTCTAAAATAGATGGCAATGCTACTCCTTTTCTTAAATGTTGCCAGCTGCTGTCTGGGCATGCATGGGCAGTGGGATCTGGGGAAATACAGGTCAGCCCCACGCTGGATCTTATGATGCTTATAAAAGACATAATGCTTGTACATGGGCAAAGATACCACACCATTTGCTTCCCTCCCTTTTCAAATGCTGTTTTGTCTGTCATCCGTTTGCCTGAATTACTTCCATTCATTCTTCAATATTCAGTTTTTCATCATCATCTGCAGTAAGTTATCACTGACTGTCACACTATCCTTTCTCTATACCCCCAAATCTTTTCCTACGCCTGTCTAGCAGCCTTCAAATACATCTCTGACAACATGTGTTCTTGCCTATTAGATCAGAAGCTCGATGAGGGCAGGGGACATATCTCCTTCATCTGTATTCTCAGCACTTGGCATGATCTGGACCACATGGGGCACCGTAAAATGTTCATTGGCATGAATTGAACTAATCCACACCTGCCCAATAAATTCCATGTTAAGAATCATTTCACAAAGCCATTAGTCAGGAAGATGACATTAAGGAGTTGTATACAGAATGAAATTTCTGTTTATAGTTATTTTTTAATCCTTGTATCAGATTGCCACAAAATAGAAAGCCACATCTCTTTCTTTTTAAAATTCCTTATTTTTGGCTTCTCATTGTCTTGCCAATGGGTTTCAGCCCCAGGCAAGTTCACTATGGATTCAATGTGACCAAAGAAAGTGACAGCAAATCGTTCTTTGGGGTGAAAGGGTTTATTACCCGGCTTGTTCTTCCAGCAGTAGGTCGAGCACTAGCCCCTCTGCCTGTGCCCAGAGCACTTGGCCGAGCTCTCTATATAGTGCAGTAATAGCTTATTGCCTAAAGGTGTTGAAGTGGTAGCCTAGCAACAGGACAGTTACATCATCAGGTGGTTTAAGGTCAGTGAGGATCCTGGCCTTGGGAACCCCAACTTCCCCACACTTATCAACATTCACTTATGTTGGCATGTGAGCAAGTAATTTCTTCCTCCTTATTCATTCTGTAGCTCTCTAACATTCTAATATGTTTATGTCATCCAGTTTGTTTCCTAAATGTGCCTAGGAATTGGATTGTAGCCAATGGAGGAAAACAGTCTTCTTTATGGAAATCTGAACTGAATGAAGCTTAATGAGGGTCAACTGTTCTGTTTGTTGAAGTAGAAAACTGAATCAGTAATTATAACCTCATTGTCTACAAATGTTGTTTTCTCTAGACAGTGTTAGTCCATACACTGTTTAAAAATTTTATTTTTAATTGTAACACTTAAACATTAGGAAATTTTTAATGAAACAATATGGGTTTCTGGCTTCTCTCAAAGCTCAGACGATCCAATGAGTGAATCCATAATCCCACATGACAACAACCTACATGGGTTGAATAGCAAATGACCCACTCATAAGAACTTGTGCTGCACAGCTATCACGCCCCCTCATTCATGCATACTGAACGCACTGAAGGCATTCCTGAAGGCACTGAAGTTCGCTCACCATAGGTGTTGATCCTGGTCTTGGAGACAGTACTCATCTTTGATGCATGGAAGTTTCAGGCTTTGTGAGGCTCAGAAATTCAGAAGATGGTAAAACTAAAGAAACTTAAGAAGTATGACTGAGTAATTTAACCTAATTGAGAGAACTGGCATTACTGAAAAACAGAAACCTCTTTCTAAGTGGTGTAGAGTAATACAGTTAAGCATATTTTCCACTACAAAATGAAAACAAGTAGGAGTGTGCTTTATAGCTACCTAAATGGTGAAAAGTAAGGGGCAGATTTTCATAGCCTTAAATGGGAGTTTATCCACCTGATTTCTATTAGTGTTAATAAGAACCACACTGCTTGGTGCTTTGAATATTCCTCTTAGGTGTTTCTCTATGAATATTTATGCAATCAGGAGTAAAATGCACAGCGAAGTATAACCCAGGTAGATATTATTCAATTATAGCAGAGTTTCAAAATTTCCTAAATATCAGTTCAATTGTATTCACTTAGAGGCATTTTTTTTTTAAGTGGAGGAAAATGAACTAAGGAAAAATTACAGTGCCACATTTTGAAAAGAGACTGGATTAAAAGTGAAATTGATTGGTTTTAAGGATCACTTCTGACACTATCTCTTTGCCTTTAGTCTCTGAGCCTCAATTTCCTCATCAATAGAACAGATAATAACAGAGCAGGTAATATGACCTGCTCTTCCTAGGCTCAGGTTGTTGAGGACCTTCAATGAGAATATGTGGGAGAAAGTGCTTTAAAAATCAACTAGAGCATATACAAACTCCAGATTTTGCTATTTAATCAGTAGCTATTGTAAAGGTAGAATGTTTTTCCTGCTCATTTGCTTAACTCTTTTCTTTCCCTGTACCTACATTTCTCCCAATTTGTTTTCCATAATGGCTTTCATTCTTTTATAGTTAGAAGGTGATGTTCTGTCATACTGAGGCCTGGGCTCATCCCTTTGATTACTTGCCTGCTGCTTGACTGCTCCTGAATTTGTTTCTGTTCACTCATTTTAATTAAGCAATAATTTTTAATATGCTTCTGTATTAGAAAGTAAGTGCTAACATTATATCTATAAAGCTGTTACCTTCATTCCTCAATTATTAAGTTAGGAAAATCTTTTTTATCATATTTTAATATTTTAAATCTATGAAGTTCTACTTGCCACAGTGTGCAATAGGAGTCTATAGCACCTACTTAAAAATTACTGCATCAGTAAACATACCATTCCGAGAGCTATTAATTATCAGATCAAAACACTGTCATCTATGTGCTTTAATGCTCACAACTTGGATTCAACAGTAGGTTGCATTTATCCCTCCAGGGAGCATAGCCATTTCTTAAGAGAAGGATTCCATGCTGATTTTGCCCTTTGTCTTTCTAAGACAGAAGCACTGTCTAAAGAAAAATACTAGTGGGGAAGGGTTGATGCTGGTGCTTTTCTAGCTTCTTGAATTAATTAATTCATTCAGCAAACACTTATTAAGCAAATATATGGCTGCACAAAGAACTTAAGAACGTAAAAGCAGAACATACTTGCTGCTTTCATCTTATATTCTAAGAGATGAGATGGAATATCTGCAGGAACATCAGGGAGATATATTATCTGATCCCGATATTTGTGGGAACAAAGGAAATCCCATGCAGGGGTCCCAACCTAGCCTCAGTTGGTCATAGAAAGCAGCCCAGGGTAGGTCCCACTCTGAGGCAAGTCTAATGAATGAGAAGCATGAGAAGTGTCAGCATGCATGGGCAGTGGAATCTGGGGAAATACAGGTCAGCCCCACTATGGATCTTATGATGCTTATAAAAGAAATAATCTATATGGAGAGGTTAAGCTCTTTAAATAAACTTCCCTGAAAATGTTTAGTGGGGAACAGACACACCAATTTAAAATATATTCAAGCTAACAATATAAACAGCATGGAAACAATCATTATATCAGATAGTGTATCATCAGAAGTCTAAGCTTGTCTCTTAGTGAGGCTGGGAAATAGGATGCACTCTTAAAGATCTAGAGAAGACTGTGAATGTGGAAAACACTTTAAATTATACTTGCCATCTCTGAGATGCAATGACTTAAAGAAGTAATGGAAACATAGTGACAAGTGTTCTAGTAATATTTATTGATATAAAAAAGTGATTGTTTTGTTCTTTAAAATTTGAAATATTTTATACATACAGAAAATTAAAAATAATACAGTTACCACCTGTATACACCCACACACAGAAATGTAATATTATTGTCTTATGTTGCTCAAACATCTTTTTTTTGAGAAAAGAAAGAAAACATTAAAGAAGCATGCACACTTAATTTAAATTACTTACATTTAATTTAAACATTAAATCCTGTGTGCATTTTCTTCATTTTCTCTCTCCTTCTTTCTTTCCCAGATGTGATTATTATTCTGAATTTGGTGTTCATCATTCCCACTCATGTCTTTATATTTTCACTGCAAATTTCTACCTATAGGCAATTCATATTATTACATGTTTTTAAACTTAAGTAAAAAGTCAGCTTATTATCTGTTATTGTTCTTAAACTTACTTTATTGTTTCAAGCATATATTTATATATGTGTGTGTGTGTGTGCATATACATATATGTCTGTCTGTCTGTCTATATACTTATGTTGATATATGTACCTCTAGTTCATTTGTTTTATTACCATGGACTAGAGAATATACCATAATTTAAAATTGATTCTCCTGGTAATGGAAATTTGTTTCTTATTTTTTAAAAACTTCAGAAATATTTAAATATTTGAAACAGTGTTATGGTGAATATTTTTGTTTTTCTTTGTGTTAATGTATAGGAGTTTCTCTGGGAAATGTGCCTAGATATGAAATTGCTGGGTGTGAGGATCTCTTTATCTTTAATAAAATTGGTATAACTTGTCATACTCTGAACAGCAGTGGATAAGAAGTCCTCTTGCTCCAACTTCACCAACATTTCATTGGCAGGATTTATAATTTTGGCTGAACTAGTAATGAAATGGTAGGTCATTTTAATTTGCATTTTCTTAAATGAGGTAATATTTTAAAAATTGATATAAAAAACTCTTAGGAAACAATGTAACTAAGGATATTATATATATTACCTTATCACACAGAAGAAAAGTTATTTAACCAAAGGTACAACCTCCCTCCAAAATTATGGCATTAGAATTTTTTTAGTCACAATTTCTTATTAATGTTGGTCTGACATGCCACATCCATTTAGTTCTGTCATTCTTCCAAAATGTGAATTGATGCAATTTTCTACTGCTGAAATACTAAGAATTAAAATCACCCCTTTATATCTTGAAAGCCTAGAAATTTATATTCATCCTATGAGCTGTCAGTTTATACTATGACCTATATCACAGATTAAAGCAGGGAATTTCTGAATTTAGAAAGTGTATGCCACAAAATCATAAAATTCCATAAATAAGATGACCTTGATACATGGTCTGACTTTGTGAGTAATCAGAGCAAATTTTTGTCTAGATTTGTCTAGTTAGACTGTCAATGCTATGAAGATTCCTTAGGT
Organism: Manis javanica; assembly: GCF_040802235.1. Taxonomy (NCBI): domain Eukaryota; kingdom Metazoa; phylum Chordata; class Mammalia; order Pholidota; family Manidae; genus Manis; species Manis javanica. Next base: position 159,251,100 of record NC_133157.1, on the reverse strand, counting down.
TATCATTAATTCTGTTTTACTTTGTGCAGTAAT